>NC_053497.1:56336907-56936907 GCF_905171775.1 Rana temporaria
ACCAGGGCCGGATTAACAATGGGGCTGATGGAGCTGCAGCTCCAGGCCCCTTTCTCAAGATAGGCCCATTTGCCCAAAAATAAAAAAAAAATAAAAAAATTTTTTTTAAGATTTTTTTTTTTTTTAAGATCGAATTTGGGGGGTTGTAGCTCGATGACCAGAGGTCACAGAAACCCCACATTTGGGGGTAGGCATGGGAAGAGCTACCCCACAACTGGTTAAAATATGGGACGGCTATCATTTATGGTTCCGGAGATACAGGCCTGCTTGCACAGCCTGTCAGAAGCTACATTCAGAGCGGCCAATATAAATACAAGCTGACACACTACAGCAGACTGATAGGATCACAGTGCTTATAATAATTATTTGTATATTACTCATGGTAATTAACCCCTTGCCACCCAGGCCAATTCTGACACTTCTCTACTACATGTAAAAATCATCATTTGTTTTTTGCTAGAAAATTACTCTATGGTGGTCTTTGCACTTTTTATGTTGCACGGTATAGAGCTGCACGATTCTGGCTAAAATGAGAATTGCAATTTATTTGCTTAGAAGATAGATCACGATTCTCTCACGATTGTTGCGGCGTAACATCATCTTTCACATTAAAAAAAAAAAAAAAAAATGGGCTAACTTCACTGTTTTGTTTTTATGGTTTTTATTATTCATTGAAGTGGGAAAATGCAGTGTGACATAAAATATTGCAGCAATAGCCATTGTATTCCCTAGAGTCTCTGCTAAAATATATATAATGTTTGGCAGTTCCAAGTAATTTTCTAGCAAATAATATTGCTTTCCAACTTAAGAAACACGTGTTGGGACTTTAAGTGGTTAAATTTAGTTACAATGTTAGTTAGTTACAATGTTTCATTTTGTTTACAAACTTCGCAGACTGCCCAGATTTGTTCTTTACACACAGAAGTGTATCCCTTTGATCTAAGAAGGAAGGTTAGTTACAATGTTTCCTGTTAAAAACTTGGCAGACTGCCCAGATATTTTCTTTTGACAGCTGAAAGTCTCTCCACTTGTTATATGAAAGAATCAGCAAACTCTGCATTGAAGATCGTCAGGGGGGTTGAATCGAGATCACGATTTTTTTAACGATTAATTGTGCAGCTCTAGCACGGTATTTGCGCAGCAATTTTTCAAACGTGTTTTTTTGGAAAAAAAATGTTTCATTTATTAAAAAAACAGTTAGTTAGTTAAGTTAGCACAATTTTTTTGGTATCCTAAGCGATGCTTTACATTTTTTTAGGTTACATGTTTAGAGTTACAGAGGAGGTCTAGTACTAGAATTATTGTTCTCGCTCTAACGATCGTGGCGTATGTAACCTGTGTGTATCTGGCTCTGATACTACCAGTGCCTACCCAGCCACTGACTAGTATCTCTCCCAGCCTGTCCCCACACACCCTCTCACCTGCTGACCTGTGGATGGGGGAATCACTCCTGCAGTGTTATTGTGTTCTGCCAGTGCGTACAATGATCAGTGTTGCTAACTATAGCTGGCAGCACTGATTGTTTTGGGAAAAACCTAACAGGCTGGTTGTACTCAAGTCGATTAATAGATTGACTTGTGTAAAACCAGCTAGCCCATACATAGATTGACAATGGCTGGTCTCTGCATAATTGGCGTAATTTCAATCCATGTATGACCCGCTTAACCACTACTCAGTCCCTAAATATCCTTCCACTCCTGTACATAGTGTTCACTGTCATACTCTCCACACTCCTCTCCTGTACATAGTGCTCACTGTCATACTCTCCACACTCCTCTCCTGTACATAGTGCCCACTGTCATACCCTACACACTCCTCTCCTGTACATAGTGCCCACTGTCATACCCTCCACACTCCTCTCCTATACATAGCGCCCACTGTCATACCCTTCACACTCCTGTCCTGTACATAGTGCCTGCTGTCATACACTTCTCTCCTGTACTTAGTGCCCACTGTCGCACCCTCCACACTCCTCTCCTGTACATACTGCTCACTGTCATACCCTCCACACTCCTCTCCTATACATAGTGCCCACTGTCATACCCTCCACACTCCTCTCCTATACATAGTGTTCACTGTCATACCCTCCACACTCCTCTCCTATACATAGTGTTCACTGTCATACCCTCCACACTCCTCTCCTATACATAGAGCCCACTATCATACAGTCTACACTCCTCTCCTGTACATACTGCCTACTGTCATACCCTCCACACTCCTCTCCTGTACATAGTGCCCACTGTCATACCCTCCACACTCCTCTCCTATACATAGTGTTCACTGTCATACCCTCCACACTCCTCTCCTACACATAGAGCCCACTATCATACAGTCTACACTCCTCTCCTGTACATACTGCCTACTGTCATACCCTCCACACTCCTCTCCTGTACATACTGCCCCATCATACCCTCCACACTTCTCTCTGGTACGTACTACCCTCTGTCATACCCCCTCACTCTTCCTGTACATACTGCCCATTGTCATACCCTTCACACTCCTCTCCTGTACATAGTGCTTTTTTCCGTACCCATTGTACTCCTCTCCTGTACATAGTGCCCACTGTTAGACCCTCCACATTCCTCTCCCTCACCTGCACATACTTCCCACTTATATACCGTCCATACTCCTCCCCTATGTCGCTTACCCACAAAAACAGTTCTTTAAAATTATACTGAATATCCTCAATGTTACCAGCTCTAGAATGGACACACTTTTGTTAGTTCAACTAAAGGAAATCTCAGTTCTCATATTTGTTCTGCCCCATTATTAGTACTCATTTAATTTTGTGATTACTACTATGATGTATAGAGGAACATCGGGGATCTCAGCTACTCTAAATATAGCACTTATATAAAAAAGTGGCCCTGAAAATATTTTTTAAATGTTGGCATCTGTGCACTTAGGCACTGCCCAAGGGCCACCGTCCACCGGGTCAGTAGGGGGCCCCATGAGAGGCTCCTGGGATCCTGTGATAATAAAGCGGTAGTAAACTTTCCTGACATTACTACTTTTTAGAGGCCCTGGGGTAGGTTATGCCACAACGTACAAGTATGCACAGCATATTAGCACATTAGTGTACACTTCAATTTTCAGACTGAGCCCTCCAGTGCTGCGATGAATCAGGCGGGGCCTGGACACTTCCATCTTCACCCGGTCTTCCTTCTGGGTTCTGTGCCTTTGGTCACTTGCCTTGGCTGGGCTGCGTTCATGTCATTCCCACGCATTTATTTATTATTTATTACACCCCACTCACACCTCCGCGACAAAACGCCCGACGCCGGCCGCTCGTGCCGCTGGAGGGGAGAATTCCCATTGCTGTCTATGAGATGGTTCACATCTCATAGACGCCGTACACCTGCGGCATGAAAAAAAGTCCCGGACCCTTTTTTTCAGGCGGCATTGGCATTCGGCCATACAAAGCAATAGGAAGGATTTGTAAAAAAAAAGCTACACTATTCGCGGCAAAATACGCCGCGTACGCGGCGTTACTTGTCGCGGAGGTGTGAATGCAGCCTAAAAGGCCCCACCAAAATCCTCAGCACCAGGCCCATGATGTTCTTAATCTGGCCCTGGTGATGACAGCCCGTTTGTATGCTCCATCGGACAATTGTTGTCGGATTTTCAGCGGACAAATGTGGGATAGCATGCTTTAAAATTGTCAGCCAACAATTGTGTGTTGTAGGTAAAAAAATGCAAACAACAAATATAGGTATACTACTCACATGTTGCAGATGCCTGCAAGGCACCAACATATGTAGGGATGAGTTCGCGCCAAATTCAAGTGGCGTTTCACAGCCCATAATTCACTGCGGCATCGCAGTGCATTGCTGGCTGATGATTGGCCAAGCATGCACTATGACCCGCATGCTTGGCCAATCACAGCTTGCAAAAAACAGAGAGCCATAATTGGCCAAAGCCAGGGTGGCTTTGGCCAATTATGGCTCAGGGGGTTTAGTACACGCCCCACACTATAAAAGGCCGCCTGCAGGTCGGCCTTGTGTAGTGTGTTGCGGTGGTTAAGAGAGAGAAGACAGAGAGAGAGAGAGTGTCATTTTTAGTAGGTAGATAGAGCAGGCAGGTAGGCTAGTCAGTTAAATTTACAGTGTGTAGAGGATATATATGCATCCCAGGTGTTGTATATATATTTATACACTGTATAGTTTAGCTAGATCCGCACTTCCTAATTTACTGTCAGGCAGGTGATTGTGCTAGCTGCAGTATTCTCACTTGGTGTACTGCCTGTGTCCTCTGCAGTGTGCACCTAAAGCTACGTGGTGTCTACTGCCTGTGTCCTCTGCAGTGTGCACCTAAAGCTACGTGGTGTGTACTGCCTGTGTCCTCTGCAGTGTGCACCTAAAGCTACGTGGTGTGTGTACTGCCTGTGTGCTCTGCAGTGTGCACCTAAAGCTATGTGGTGTGTACTGCCTGTGTCCTCTGCAGTGTGCACCTAAAGCTACGTGGTGTGTACTGCCTGTGTCCTCTGCAGTGTGCACCTAAAGCTACGTGGTGTGTACTGCCTGTGTCCTCTGCAGTGTGCACCTAAAGCTACGTGCTGTGTGTACTTCCCGTGTCCTCTGCAGTGTGCACCTAAAGCTATGTGGTGTGTACTGCCTGTGTCCTCTGCAGTGTGCACCTAAAGCTACGTGGTGTGTACTGCCTGTGTCCTCTGCAGTGTGCACCAAAAGCTACGTAATGTGTGTACTGCCCATGTCCTCTGCAGTGTGCACCTAAAGCTACGTGGTGTGTGTACTGTCTGTGCTATTTTTCTCAATGATTTTCATCCATATTGCAGGGACCAGACATTACATTAAAGCCGCAAGCAGTTTTAAACAACTTTTTTCTTATAGTAATCTCATTTTGTGCAGGGACAGTTCTAAACATGTGCCACTTCACAGGCATACTATAGACACCCAGCAGGTACGATATTTAAAGGATGTTTTCATTTTTTTCACTTTAAGCATCATTAAAATCACTGCTCCAGAAAAAAACGACCGTTTTTAAAACTTTTTTTTCCATTGATACACGTTCCCTGAGGCAAGACCCGGGTTCTCAAAGACGTTTTACGGCAATAACTTGCATATTAGGCTTTAAAATTAGCACTTTTGAGTTCGAACGTTCGAGTCCCATAGACGTCAATGGGGTTCTAAATGTTCGCGCGAACGGTCGGTCCGTTCGAAGGTTCTGGTGCAAACCAAACAGGGGGGTGTTCGGCTCATCCCTAAACATATGCAGCTCAGCTACGTTGCTCTGACGTTCATGGTTACAGAACAGGCGTCTGTTCCAAGCTTAAAGCGGAGGTCAGTCTATGCCTGGAAGTGGGTGCAAATACCTGTATTATACAGATATTCCCCCCCCCCCCCCGAAAGGTGCCAAATGTGACCCTGGAGGGGTGGAGGGTTCCGAAAAGCGGAGGTTCCATTTTTGTGTGGATTTCCACTTTAAGGGAGTAGGACGATGAAAGACTGGATCTGACGTCACAGCTTTTTGCATTTTGCGTGCTACGCATCCTCTGGGCCTTCCAGACAAGGCATGGAAAGCAGTCTTTAGCCCGTTGTCACTAAATCTGGGACAAAGGAGTGCAGAACTAAATGCAATTTTGGCCATACTTCTTTACTACACCTTGTTTTACTGTCTTTTTTTAGGACAGATGTAATTTAACCCCTATTCTACCAAGTCATTGTACAATGACGTCGGCAGGAACCCTCCCTCCCTCCGGGTGGAAGTCATATGACATCCTGGGCTTACCGGGCAGCTAGCGTCGCGCCCGCACCCAATGGCATTACTTGGGACCCGGTGCGCTTGCCTGGAGGCTGGGATGTCCACTGGGCACTCGCGATTGCCCGCAATCGCGGCAGGACAATGGATCTGTGTGTGTAAACACACAGATCCATGTCCTTTTTAGAGGAGAGGAGACCAATGTGTGTTCCCAGTACAGAGGAACACACATCGGTCTCCTCGCCTTGTGAGTCCCCTCCCCCTACAGTTAGAATCACTCCCAGGGAACATGTTTAACCCCTTGATCGCCCCCTAGTGTTAACCCCTTTCCTGCCAGTCACATTTACACAGTAATCAGTGCAGTTTTATAGCACTAATCGCTGTATAAATGTAAATGGCAATGTCACTGTCACAATAAAAATGGCAGATCGCCGCCATTACTAGTAAAAAAATGCAAATAAATAAAAATGCCATAAATCTATCCCTTATTTTGTAGACGCTAAAACTTTTGCGCAAACCAATCAATAAACACTTATTGCGATTTTTTTTTACCAAAAATATGTAGAAGAATACATATCGGCCTAAACTGAGGAAAAAAATAGTTAAAAAAAAATGATATTTATTAAATCAAAAAGTAAAAAATATTGTGTTTTTTTTCAAAATTGTCGCTTTTGCTTATAGCGCAAAAAATAAAAAACGCAGAGGTGATCAAATACCACCAAACAAAAGCTCTATTTGTGGGGAAAAAAACACAAAGATTTCATTTGGGTACAGTGTTGCATGACCGCGCAATTGTCAGTCAAATTGCAAAAGCGCTGAAAACTAAAAATTGGTCTGGGCAGGAAGGGGGTGAAAATGCCCGGTATTGAAGCGGTTAAAGAAAACCTGTCAGAAGAGAAGTTTTAATAATGCTTCTTGGGTCACTGTCCCAGAGTAAATATACTGATAAGTATTTTTGATAAGGATTAATTTGCTGCATGCTTGTTCCAGATCAGTGACTGGGATGTATTGAAACCAGACAAAGCACCAGCTCTGGCTGTATTGAAGCTTTCAATCCAGTAGTTGTAAGAGGAGTTCACCAATGAGAACTGATACATTTCTTTCAGTACAGTTTTCCTTTAACAGTGTTACTTTATCTGGAATGAGTCATTTTTATTTTGCGTTAAAATACCTTTAAACTGTCCCAGTTCTGGCATTACAAGTGTGAGTTTGTCTTCTCTTTTTTTTCACTAGGTGTTAAATATTGTTCTTTAAAGCTGTCCTCAAGTCCCACAGACAAGCTATTTTTGCATATAACCCCATATATTCAGCAACTAAA
The DNA here is from genome assembly GCF_905171775.1 of Rana temporaria. Taxonomy (NCBI): domain Eukaryota; kingdom Metazoa; phylum Chordata; class Amphibia; order Anura; family Ranidae; genus Rana; species Rana temporaria. The sequence continues at coordinate 56,343,944 of NC_053497.1, forward strand.
TTGAGTTACCTTCCTGGCCATTCATGAAGACTTATTTACACAGCAGCTGAGAGGAGGTGCTTATTAGGCGATTCAAAGAACAGGTACGTTTACATATTGGTGGTGCCTTGGCATGGACGGGGCCATCTCTGCCTTTTATTTTCTATTGCTTCTTCCAGTAGGGGAACAGTTCTGCAGCAAGAGTGAAGGCTACATGTAAAACATAGCAATGGCTTCTCTTCTGTACCTAAAATGAGAACTATTGGTGGGTCTTGAGGACAATTTGGGGAAACACTGATATTATTCTTTGCAGCAAGAATCAGAAAGCATAGAGCTACATTCACATGGGTGTAATGGACAGCCAGGGGCGGCTTCTGGAAAGAAGCAGTGTTAGATTCATATTGGATGTGCGACCAGCACAATCTGTACAAATCTGTACAAATCAATGGCTGACACCACCACTATTCTCAAGTAATCTCTCATCTGCATGGCTACATATAAGTAGAGCCACTGACAGGCCCAGGAAGCAGCCAGTGTGCGTCCAGGGTCAGCCTTTCTGTGGAGTCAAGAACACAGGGACATGACCATAAACTAACAGGAGGAAAGTTCAAAACAAATCTTAGAAAGTATTTGTCAGGTCACCTGTGGCCAGGTGACAAGTGAAGATTGCACTCACGATACACTTCAGGTATAATCAGGCTCAGCTATAGAGTCAAAAACGCTGCTCAGTGCTGCGATCTCCTCACTGGGACGAATCTCTCGTCAATCGCGTCACTTAGGCTCCTCAACAAAGGGGAGACGGGAGATTCATCCCAGTGAGGAGATCGCAGCACTGAGCGGCGTTTTTGACTCTACAGCTGAGCCTGATTATACCTGAAGTGTATCGTGAGTGCAATCTTTGTATTGCAGTAATCCCTTTACTTTGCTTTACGTTATTTGCACCATATTTGTTTTCTTTCTCTCCTCTCTATGAGCGGTTTTTTACCTTGGAGGAAGAAAAAATCCTAGAGGAAGAAGTTTGCATGTATTGAATCTTACTACAGGACTCTCTATCACAGGATTGTGTGTGCTTTTTTCCATAGTGATTGTGCAGTGTTCCTTCCATGGAAGTTTTATGCTGACCTTTTGGGACTGGTATATTATTATTTTTTTTGGCACTAGCATTTTTCAAATGTATTCATTTTATTAATGTTTATTTGCACTTTGATGCCCCTTTATTAATTGGGGATCTCTTATGCACTATTGTATGGTATAATAAGTTAATATTAGCACAGCACCTAATTTTTTCTTTAAGACCCAACTTGGTGTTCACCAGAGCCTCTAGTGGTGAGGATGGCCTTCGCTGCAGCTGGATCCAGGTTGCGACCCCTGGGGTCCCCTAGGTCACGTTCCGCAGGGAGAGAGGGGAAGCAGCAACCAGGACAAGCGATAGTGATGGGTAAGCCGAGGTCAGGAAAACAGGCAGACTAGGGTAACCGAGGGACAGGCAAAAGATCAGGGAAACCGGCAAGCAGGAGTAGTCAGAGACGAGCCAAAATCGGTACACAGAAAGGGAAACTTAGCACACAGCAGACAGGAACTCAAGCTACAAACAAAGTTAAACAGCACTGCAGACCTGCAGTGCAACAGTTAATATAGGCTTCCTGGGATGGCCTGGGGTAGAGCCATACAGGGAGGAAGGTGATAAAAGACAGCCAGGACGAGAGTGAGGCCTCTAATGAACACATGGAGACAGGTAAACTGCCAGACTTTATTGCATATCCATGACAGTATTATTTTACTTAAAGTGGTTGTAAACCCATTACAACCACTTTAACCTACAGGTAAGCCTAGATTAAGGCTTACCTGTAGGTGCAACAAATATCTCCTAAACCTAAAAGGTTTAGTTGGTTCTGTAATACACTGGACTACGTGTTGTGCTCAGAAGCAGTATACAGTTTGATACCAATCTGCCTGAGCAATGCCTTTGACATATGCTGATTAAATGTCAGAACTTAATATCATTGCAAAAATATGACCAGTACATGATAACTTTTACAAATTAGACAATCAATAAAATTGTTAATAACACTGAGCTGTCTCAGAGAAAAATAAGAATTTGAGCTGCCAAAACTTTTAGGGGCATTATCACATCAACACATCAGGGGCAGTTGCTGATGGTGCCTAAAAAAATTTAGTAAGCTACCCTTTCATTGTGTAACCTTCAATTTGTTGCAGTTTGTATTGTTGCATTGTTATTTTCTAATCCAATTTGCTTCTTTAATAAAGCCCATTGAAGCATATCCAGATGTATTGTGTCCCAGGTACAGGGGCAGGTCATCAAAAAGTAGGCAGAAGAGCCCAAACAGTCCAGAGGCTCCTCCGGAGAGGACTAAACTGGTGCAAGGAGATTTAAGTTTAGTCACTTAAAAATAAAAGTAAATGGCACCAGGGGTAGTATTAACATTTAAAGTTTGACTAGAGGCAATTTTTTCCCAGTTTTGGATAGAGTGGCGATGGAGTGGAACACCTTTCAGGTTTTTATTATCGACTGTGTTACGGAGGTTTGCCTTAAGTTCTACTTTAACTACCTAGTGACTGCCCACCGCAGATATACTGCGGCAGGGCGGCTCTATTGCACGAAACAACATACCTGTATGTTCCAACATTGGCCTGTGGTGGTATCGCCACCTACAGGCAACAGTGGGAAAATCCTTTCAGGCACAGCCACAGCCAGAACAGAGGCTAACTTAGCATAAATCATTAAAGTCTGAGCCAACTATCGGCCCAGACACCCACTAAATTTAGCTTAGCGCCTGATCAATGGGAGCAGGGCGCTACAGGAATATTCAACAGACCAAAGGGGAGCAGAAAGGAAGAGTCCATTGTTAAGGTTACATACATTTTGAAGGCTGATGTTACTGGCATCCTTCAAAATTGCAAGTTGCCTGATGGCTATGCTCAGTCTTTGGTTTCAGTTTTTTCTTATGCATTGATTTATAACAAGTATGCAGATCAAGAAAGTCAAAAGCACCTGTATCCTTGTATTACTCGGGTCAGTGACCCAGAGTAACAAAGCTGAGTCAGCATGACAGCAAGATAGCTAGTATTTGCATTAGAGGTCAGCAGTACCAATCCCCATATTTGTTTCATTACTTTAACTGTTTCTTGAGTGATACTTCTACATTGAAGTACATCTATAAATCTGAAGCAGCCAAAATTTGAAACTACTGGGCAATCACATTACAGTAAGTGGCTTCATTTATCAGAAGAGCAGAGCCTGGATGCTAGGGCAAAAGCAGTCAGTTTTATTCATGTACAGCGAAGATGAATCTGCACATAAATGCCCCAGCTGACGATTAGAAGACCCATTTTCTACTTGCCCTTGGCTTTTTCAAAATCACTTTGTTTGTTGACCTCACAGTGACTCCCAGACAGAGAGTCTTTTGGAACTATCATTTTAAAGCTTTTTACAAGACTCCAACCTTTTTGTCATATTGCACTGCTTTCATTTGAGGTTATTTCTCTTGTCCTGAAACAAGGTCATGAAGCTTTTTCAAAATTCTGCCCTCCTGGGCTCCGAGCATGCTGGTCCATTTAGGTTAATGCAAAGCTATTGTAAAGGAAGTTCCATTTTTGGTTGGGAGAACAGATGTAATTTTCTGGAAATATTTTCAGCTGCGACAATAGTGAAGAACAGAATAATCTAGACGATAAGCTGCTGCTTAGTAGTATTTGTTAATACTTACACTGCTAAAAGGTCAAGCTGTGCACTCAAGCAGTGCATAGACATGCAGCATTTAAAAGCTGATTTCCAGTTCATAAGAAGAATTCTCAACTACATGTATTTTACAGTTCAAAGCCCATAGGTAGCACGTTTAGTCCTATGATTTAAGATTTATATGTTATGTTTTGTTTTTCTTTGTTATAAAGTACATAAAAGTGCAGTAACTCACAGCAGTTGTCTGACTTTTTAAGTAATTAAAACAGGGTTCCACCCAGAAATGGAACTTCCGCTTTTCGGAACTCTCCCCCCCTCCGGTGTCACATTGGGCACCTTTCAGGTAGTGGTGCAATGGATCGTCACTGATCCGTGATCCAAACAGGTCACCCTGCTCAGATCGCACACCACGCGATCCGCAGAGCGCTCCGCAGCCTCGGCCATAGGAAAGGCCCTGACTTCGGCCTAGCTCCAGAGCGGTGGCCATCTTGGTATACCCGGCGGCGGCTGTCTCGTCAGGAAGTGATGTTTCTTCGTCGCCATCTTGCTCCACCCCACACTCCTGCACAATAATGATAGTGAGAAGGGGGCAAGCGGACACATCTTGTTACACCCAACAGTATTTTAGATTTCACAGTTATTTTCAACACAAAACGGAGCTTATATGCTTAAATACGGTATTTGGAAATCCAACGGACTGTTTACATGTTAAATTTTAAAAACAGCAGCAAACCTTACATGCATGCTAATGTGACAGAACACCTCTGATTTTCACATTTCACATTTAGTTAAATGTGAAAATCAGAGGTGTTCTGTCACATTAGCAAGCATGTAAGGTCAGCAGGTTTGCTGTTGCTTTTAAAATTTAACATATAAACAGTTCGTCAGATTTACATATACTGTATTAAAGCACATAAGCTCCGTTTTGTGTTGAAAATAACTGTGAAATCTAAAACTCTGGTGGGTGTAACAAGATTTGTCTTGTCTTTTTTTTTTTTTGCTGATACGACTCTGATCCGATGATCGATCCGATCCGTGAGTTTTTTGATCCGTTGCACCCCTACTTTCAGGGGGAGGGGGGTGCAGATACCTGTTTAAGACAGGTATTTGCACCCACTTCCGGGAATACACTCCTGCGGCAGTCACGCCCCTACCCGCACCCTCCGCTGTCTTCTGGGAAACACACTGTTCCCAGAAGAGAGCGGGGACCAGTGATGGTGTGCTGCGCTACTCGCGCATGCAGTGAAGCTGCAAAGCTTCACTTCCCAATTCCCTCTCTGAGGATGGAGGCGGGTGCAGCCGAGGGACGATCGATTGCTCGGCCTCGGCTGCCGTCATTGCAGTTTTAATGCAAATTTGCAAGGCTCAGGTTTGGGTTTTTATCACAGCTGCGATTTAAGTGCTGGCCAGTACATAGTATTTATTTATTTATTTATAAAAATGCTTATTGGGAGCGCAGTCATTACCCAAAAGGCCTCGATGCGCTCATAGAACCGACATATACAAATACCAACAGTCTCTTATTACTGTACGATAATTATATAAAACCACATACTAACCATTTAAAAACTGAAGTACTAATATCTTACCCTAATTAGGACCATACACTTGAGAAAATAAAAAAGTTTTTAAAAACGTCCTAAATTTTAATAAATCCGTCTCACATCTTATGTATAGAGGTAGAGAATTCCAGAATATAGATCCCTGCACATCCAGTGTCCTCCCTCCACATGTAGTCTTTCTAAACCTGGGGACAGTCAAATTGACCTGATTAGCAGATCTCAACGCTCTGTTGGGAACATAACAGGTACATTTTTCTGGTAGATACCATGGGCCTATCTTGTGGATAGCTTTGTGGACGATACAACCCACTTTGAACAAAACCCGATCAGCAACCGGTAACCAATGCAGGGCTTTCAGAGACGGTGTAATATGCTCCCGACGACCTACACCAGTTAGTAACCTAGCTGCAGCGTTTTGGATCAGCTGAAGCTTATGCAGAAGGATTTTTGGACACCCCATGTATAGCGCATTACAGTAGTCAAGCCGGCTACCAATAAAAGCATTAATCACGTGCACTTTGTCCACCTCGTCAATAAAATGCAGTGTAGCATGCAGTTAGTAGATAAAGAGTGTCAACTCCTGTAGTAGGAGAACAATCCATGCTGAAATCCTAATCTGAATCCTAAACTGAATTCTGAACTGAATTCTGAACTGAATCCTGATCTGAATCCTGAACACAACTGAACAATGTGCAATTCAGAAGCGTTCCCATAGAACTAAATGAGCCTGCAATTCCTGCCTGAACCGCACCACAGTGCTCAGAAAACTCACAGGACTTTTTTTAAATTTGCACTGCGGATGCACAGCATATGCAGTATGTGAACAGCTTCAATGGAAATCAATGCTATTTCACTTGTCACGCGAACCAAATGCAGATCAAAACACATCCAATTCACATATATGAGAAATGAGCCTTATTAGTTTTACAAAATTTGTTGTTTATGTTAATATTGTGGAAGTGCTGAATTATATTTATTGCTTGAGTATACAGCCTAACAATATAGTATAGTAAAAGTGAGACACTCCTTAGGCTTGGTACACACGATAGGATTGATCCGCGGATACGGTCCGCCGGACCGTATCCGCGGATAAATCCTCTGCCGATTTTAATCCGATGGAGTGTACACACCATCGAATCGAAATCCGCGCCGAATTCCCATCGCGGTGACGTGTCGCGCCGTCGCCGCGATGATGATGCGGCGACGTGCGCGACGCTGTCATATAAGGATATCCACGCATGCGTCGAATCATTACGACGCATGCGAGGGATGGGTTCGGACGGATCGATCCGGTGAGTCTGTACAGACCACCGGATCGATCCGCTGGTGCCGATTCCAGCGGATAGATTTGTAAGCATGTCTACAAATTTTTATCTGCTGGAATTCGGAAATATCCGCGGATAAATATCCGCTGGAACGTACACACCAGGGGATCTATCCGCTGAAACCGATCCGCTGAGATTTTTCAGCGGATGGATCCTCTCGTGTGTACGGGGCCTAAGGAATTGCTGTGGAGCAGATTTTGTGTTATTCACTCATCGCTGTTTAGGACTTTCAAAAAATTATTTAGTGAGCTGGCACAAACAGGGCACTAACCCCTGCTTCGTACAGTGGCATGCATAGTGTATTTGACATCCAACATGGATTCATTTTTAACCACTCCCTTCTATTTGTCAGAATTGTTTGCAGTAATAATTGTGAAATTAAATAAATGTAAATATAGGCAGGAAAAGAAACAAAGACAGTGAATTTTTTTCTAAATGTTGTATAGACTGTGTAATCATGCCAGTAAAAAAAGAAAATTAAAACTCAAGGGTTTAATAGCGGTAAAACATGGAATAATAGCAGTGTGGTTTGATCATGACAGGCCTAAAGATGGTCTATTGTTACAATATGCAGGCAAGAAAAGGGACACACTGTAATACAAGGGCAACACACAGCCAATTTGATGGCAGCAAATGAGCAATTGTGTAAATATAAAATAATTATAATACATGGACAATCATTAAGACAACAAAAAACAGGCAATATCCAATCCAAAACACAATTTTTCCCTTGATCAAACCCTTGTTGCTATACTCCACGTAAACACAGCCCTTCTCAACCAGGGTTCCTTGGAACTCTAGGGCTCCTCCACAGGTTTCCAGGGGTTCCTTAAAGTATGGCTGATTGACCTTATGGGCCCAGATTCACAGAGAGCACGGCGCACATTATGCCACCGTAGAGTAACCACTGTACGCTACGCCAACGCAGCGCAGAGAGGCAAGCATGGAATTCAGTAAGCCAGTGCTCCCAACGCTGCGCCAGCGTGGCGTGGGTTTCGAAGGCGTACGCCGGCGTAGGTGGAAGTGGGCGTGACCCATGCAAATGAGGCGTGACCCCATGCAAATGATGGGTTGAGCGCCAGACAGATACGTATCACGAACTGCGCATGTGCCATTACGGGGATGCATCCCCCTGCGCCTGCTCACAACCATGTCGGAAAACAACTGCCTAAACTACGCCGGATCACTGTGTACGGCGTGAACGTAACCTACGCCCAGCCAGACACACGTCCAACGTAAAATAGGCTGGCTTGTGTTCCCTGATGCAGACCTTTGCACGTCTGCTGCTGGGTTGCACCTCCTTTATGGGGAATAACTTTACGCCGGACGTACAACTTACGCGCACCTCGCGTAGCCTGCGTCGGGCGCACGTACGTTCTTGAATCGCCGTATTTCCCTCATTTGCATGTTTGAATGGCTAATCAATGGGAGCGGCACCATGCACCCAGCCTAAATGTGCACCCACCCTACGCCGGCGTAAGCAAGCTACGTCGGCGGGGTGTAGCCTGATTTTAGGCGCATATCTGTTTGTGGGTCTGGCGCACAGATACGACAGAGCACATTTGCACTTACGTCGGCGTAACTACAGTAGTTATACGTCGGCGTAAGTGCTTTGTGAATCTGGGCCATGGTGTCTGCATAGTTCCAGGTCCAATGCTGCTTGGAAAATCTAGTAGCGTGACCCAGTTATCGTTTTAGCTGTCTGTAAGGGTTTCTTCCCACTGACCACCAATGTAAGAGACATTTTTTGTTTGCCATTGACTCTGATGAATTGGTTTCAGTAAGGGCTCTTCAAGTCCTGAATTTTTTTTAGGGGTTGGTATAAAAAAGGTTGAGAATAGATGATCTAGGAGTTCCAAGTCAAAAATACAAGCACTAAATTATTGGCCCTGAAAATGAATACTCTACAGTAACAAGCAAGTCTGTATTGTTCTATAAGCAGTAATACGCCATCTTTGTAATCTCATAAAACTTTAATTTGCCTAAGTGACACTGTTGAAAGAAAACATGGTGTTCTCAGTGAAAAGTTCACTCTTGACTCCGTAAAACCATAGGTTTTACATTTTCTACATAGTTTTGCAAGTAGTGTTTTGCTATTTCCCTTTCTATGTATTTTTAAGATAATTTATCTATGCCTGCCTGAGTCAAACTGATTTTATACTAATCCTAAAGATTTACTGTACAGCACACAGAAAAGGCACGAATGGCATTGCATGGATCAGCTCTTTGCACAAGACCACTGACCCGAAGCCTTATCTCCCAGTAGGCTTAGCTAAAGAAACTGATCGATCCACTGGTCTGTAACTTAACTCCATGAGCAAAGTGTAGCAAAAAGATGCTTTCACTGATAGTGGTGTACTGTCACTAAGCCATGTGTCAATGTCATTGTGTTATAGTCTAGCAGTATTATACAAACGGCAAAGTCATCATTAGAAAATTAGGGAAACCCCCGCCTCTCCCCGCTACATACAGATTTATGTAAAGGAGTTGTAAATAAAAAAAAAAGTTTTTGCTGCAATGACCGTTTACAGGGTATAGAGACATAATAGTTAACTGATTCCTTTTAAAAACAATTAAAAATAGATAACAATCAATCATATAATGTACCTGTAGTTTCTAGTTTCGTTTTTGCATGTTGTTTCCCGCTTCTGTGATGTACAGAGCCACAGAGCCAATACAGGGCAGTGATGGTTTGGAAAATGAAACTGATTGGTGCTGAGGGGTTTTAGACACACAGTAATCACACTTCCTTGATCAGGTCTCTCGGTCCACTTAAGGACCGAGCCTCTTTCTGAGATTTGGGCATTTAAAAGTTAAAAAGATTTTTTTTTGCCAGAAAATTACTTAGAACCCCCAAACATTATATATATTTTTTTCTAACACCCTATAGAAAAAATGGCGGTCGTTGCAATACTTTCCGTCACACTGTATTTGCGCAGCGTCTTATAAGTATACTTTTTTTGGAAAAAATACACTTTTTTGAATAAAAGAATAAGACAACAGTAAAGTTAGCCCATTTTTTTCTTATATTATGAAAGATAATGTTACGCTGAGTAAATTTATATCCAACATGTCACACTTCAAAATTGTACCCGCTCGTGGAATGGCGACAAATTTTTACCCTTAAAAATCTCCATAGGCGACATTTAAAAAATTCTAAGGTTGCCTGTTTTGAGTTACAATGTAAATGTAAACATCCCTTGTAATAGAAAAAAGCATGACAGGACCTCTTAAATATGAGATCTGGGGTCAAAAAGACCTCAGCTCTCATTAAACTAAAATGGTATGGGGACAGGTGGGGGCCATCTTCCCCTCACTCATCTCCATATCAAGCCAGAGAGAGGACTTGATCTCCTCCGCCACTACCGAAGGCTCCGGTAAGCGGCAGAGGGCACCGGAGAGCGGCGGGAGGGGGGCACCTCTCCTGCCGCCGAAAATCTGCCACGGAGATCACTTTTATCAGAAACTGGATCGCTCACTGTGAAGAGGATACTGGGGTTATGGTAGCTAGCTACTGACATAATAACAATATCCCTCTTCAAAGTGCCAACGTATACTGGCGTGAGCTGGTGCGGAAGTGGCTAAGGTAAGTCTTCTGCTGGTTACGTTGGGGCCCTTTGAAGACTTTGGCGCATTTAGGGGGCAAAGAAGAAGTGAGAGATGTCTTTGCAAACAGTGACTCAATATAGGAAAAATGAACTCCTGAGAGCACTGATGAATGGATGGTCAAACAAATGTTAATATTCGGGAATGACAATCTGTCACAAATTCTGGCCAGCAGGACTGTAAATATACAGCCATGGGCAGATGGGAGGTGTCAATGAAGATGAAAGAGACTTTAAAGGGTTACTAAAGGAAAAAAAAATCTTGCCTAAAATTAATGTCTGCAAGGTAGACAGACAGAATAGTGTAATGATTCTGCTAAAAAACAAGTAAATACCTATTAAATTCCTTCATCTATATCACCTCCGGCATTCTAGTTTCTGTTCTCTCATTTACTTCCTGGTTTGCATCGTTCGTTCATGTAAGAACTACATTTCCCAGTATGAATTGCGGCACGCCCAGTAATTCACACCTCCTTGAAGTCTCTAACACGTAGAGAGCGTCCTGCCACACAGATGTAGTTCCCAGGAGGGGGCGAGCACGTCACTGACCACCGCAGTAAAGCCTCCCATCACGGTGGTCAGTAAAATCAGACAAGCAGGAAGTGAACAGAACAGAGAAGAAATAGAGCAACTTCTGAGCAAAAACGAACAATGAGAAAGTGAAAAGAGGAATGTCTGCAGGTAAAGGATGCTTATTATGAAAAAAAATGTTTTCCTTTACAACCCCTTTAACAAACTCTCCATGAGTTAGCAACGAGTCGAGTGGCTACCTCCTCACTTCCTCATGCTTTCCTGAGCTTTCCTTTTTTTCTGGCCCCTCCTGCCTTTAGGCATACTGGGTCTTGTAGTTTTCTAGTTTGCATACACACGGTCACACAAAATTCCGACGTACAACACTACAACGAGCCGAGAAAAATTAATTTCAATGATTCCGAGCATGCGTAGGATTTTTGCACGTTGGAATTGCATACAGACGATCAGAATTTCCTCCACAAACTTTTCTTGTCGGAAAATTTGAGAACCAGCTCTCAAATTTTTCTTGGCAAAAATTTCGATGGAGCCTACACACAGTCGGAAATTTCCGACCAAAAGCTCACATCAGACTTTTCTTGTCGGAATTTCCGATCGTATGTACACGGCATTAGGTTGTTCATTTGGTGAGGAAAGCTATAGTTTATATAGTATGGTTCAGTTTGAATTTAAGGTAGTAATCTAACCTTAATAATTTAAGCTTTATAATAGTGTGAGCCATAAAAAGGGTTTCTCATTGTTGTACTCTTTGTCTGAGCAATTTTTGTCAATACACCTTACCACGCGGTCATCATTTTGGGGTGACGCTAATGTTTTAACCAAAACTATCAATCTTTACCTATTGACGTATATACTCGAATCGTCAGGGGAGCTGAGGTCTTTGCCAAGGTTGAGGTAAGAACAGAGGACCCAATTCTAACAGTGGCTCCTCCAGGGGTGATGCTATAAAAATATATGTAGGATGCAATTGCTGATCTCTTTATGAAAATACTAGTTACCTGTCCTGCTCTGGCTCAAAAAGCCTCTAAGGCCTCGTACACACGGACGGAATGTCCGATGAAAACGGTCCGCCGGACCGTTTTCATCGGACATGTCCGCTCGGAGATTTCTGTCTGATGGTTGTACACACCATCAAACAGAAATCCGCGCGGACACGATACGCGGTGACGTGGCCGCGCCGCCGCCGCGACGATGACGTGGCGACGATGACGCGGCGACGTGCGCGGCCCTGGAAGGTCAATGCTTCCACGCATGCGTCGAATCACTTTGACGCATGCGAGGGCTTTCGGCCGAGCGGACATATCCAGTGAGTCTGTACAGACGACCGAACATGCTCGACGGACAGGCTTCCAATGGACATGTTTCTTAGCATGCTAAGAAACATTTGTCCGCTGGAAACCTGTCCGATCCGCCGGAAAATTGTCCGGTCGGACGTACAGACGACCGAACATGTCCGCTGAAACTGGTCGGTCGTGTGTACGGGGCCTCAGTCACTGACCTGGAACAAGTATGCAGCAAGTGATTTCAGAACTTTTAACCTGTGTACTTGTTGCAGGTCAGTGACTCAGAAAGTACTACAGCCACAGGATCAGTATGACAGCCAGGCAGCTAGCATTATTAAAAGAAGATCAACAATAATCTCCAAATTTATCTTAGCACAAGTGTTAGAATGCTAAATTGGAGTACTAGCCTGCTATAATCACATTATCATTTACAGAATTGCAATAAATAAAAAGATTTAGATTTGTGGAGTATTGCGTACAAAGACAACATAGAATGTACTGTAGCAGTTCTGCAATTGTTTGCTATGCTGTTAAGGATGCTGCATTTTAAATGTTTGTTGGTTAAAAAAATTCTAGATTGAAATGGAATAGGCTTCTTCATGACAAAATTACAGAATAACTTCTTTATACTGTATACCGTGTTTCCCCGAAAATAAGCCTGGGTCTTATATTAATTTTGGCAACTTAAAACACACTAGGGCTTATTTTCGGGGGGATGTCTTATTTTTTTACGGTATGTTCAATGATCTTAAAGTGGTTGTAACGCAAAAAAAAAATCCTTTTCCTTTAAAGCATAATAGAATGCATAGTGGTTCTACTGTGTCAATTATCCATCTCTCCTGTGTCCCCTGTCTTCTCCCTCTCCACCTCCCCGTCAGATCAGGACCTAAAAAGCTTCTTAAAATCCATCCTTATAGAATTATGCAATTACATTTAAAGGAATTGTGCTGATGTGGGGTGCAGTGTGTCTTCCTTTGTAATGGTTTTGTGGGCAATACCTTTCTTGCAGCTGACCTGGCGGTCGCATGGTCTCCCCTGGGCTCATCTTCTCTGCTCCGGGATCCCCGCTCTGCTCCATGCACTGGAAGGGAAGGCGTCGGGTGGGAGGAGAGCGGAGGAGGGGGGAGCCGGTTGTCCCGCTGGCATCTGTCTGCTCCATGCGCTGAGGAGGTGGGGGCTGCGGGCATCGGGCGCGAGGAGAGCGAAGGGGGGAGTCGCTGTCCCGCTGGCATCTGTCTGCTCCGTGCACTGGAGAGGGGGGCTGCGGGCATCGGGCTGAAGGAGAGAAGAGGGGAAGCTGCTGTCCCGCTGGCATCTGTCCACGCTCCGTGCGATGAGGAGGGAGGGGCTGCAGGCATCGGGCGGGAGGGGAGCTGAGGGGGGGAGCCGCTGTCTCACTGGCGTTGGCCCGCTCCATGGACTGGGGAGGGGGGGCGGGTGTCAGCCAGGAGGAGAGGAGAAGACCTCCGGCAATCATTCTGCAAGGTTGATTACGGTAAAAAAAAAACAGATTTTACTAGGGCTTATTTTCAGGGTAGGGCTTATATTGGAGCCCTCCCCGAGAATCATGCTAGGTCTTATTATCGGGGTAGGTTTTATTTTCGGGGAAACACAGTATAATATTTTTAAGGCTTTTAAAATTTTGTCTGGTCTATAGTACACCTTTCTCCTGATGTCAACTGCTGTAGGCCTCTTATAATCCATGCACTTTAATTATACTTTCTTGAACATAAAATTTTCACAGCTTAAAAATAATAATAATCACTGTCTCTTTTTCGGAAAATCAGAATGCTGGTGTGTATAATCACAATCTGTGAAATACAAAGACATAAGAAATCACTTCAAAGTTTAGTAACATTCTTTTTGGTCAACATGACAATGCACCTTCTTAGCTGTGCAGTTATATAAAATGAAACTGTGAAAAGACTAATCCAATAGGGAACAGAAGTCCACATTCAGAATCTGCTTAGTGCTATAATTTCCAGGCTGCTCAGCTTAGACAGAACAATAAGTACAGAGCTCCTCAACGTCCTCTATTATCCTGATATTTCACAGTAAGCTGTGCATTATTCCATGTATAATCAATTAGAGCTGGTATAAAAACCAGGGGAGGCCAGAACAATAGATTTCTATTTTAATCGGTCATTGTAACATTTTAAAGCTACTTACCTGAACAGTATACAGAGCTGCCAGTGCTGGACTGTAGTCATAAAATAGACATAGGTGTTGTCACTTAGGAAAATATATTCATGTTATATATCAAGTCTGAAAAGGGTTTGGGGTAAAATAAAAATAAAAAAACAACTTAAAACACATCCAGACAAAGGTATACTCAGCTTTTTCTCATCATTCCATCTCAGTGTATTACCGAGCTAAACTTCAGGCAGATACAATAGACACAAACTAATATAGCTCTGTTTTAATTAAAGGGGTTGTAAAGGTGTGTTTTTTATTTTCTAAATAGGTTCCTTTAAGCTAGTGCATTGTTGGTTCACTTACCTTCTAAATGTTTTTTTCTTTGTCTGAATTTCTCACTTCCTGTTCCTCCTCAGTAAGCTGTTCTGGCTGACTAACCCCCAGCCAGAACATGGGGGCAAGCTTACTGAGGAGAAAAGGGAAGTGAGAAATTCAGACAAAGAAAAAAAACATTTAGAAGGGAAATCAAAGGAAAAGGTAAGTGAACCAACAATGCATTAGCTTAAAGGGTTTGCAAAGGTAAATGTTTTTTCACCTTAATGCATCCTATACAATACCGGCCCCCCGAGCCCCCCTTACCTGACCCTTCGAAAGTCCTGCGCTCACCCCAACATCCTCTTTGCCGCTCAGCCTGGCCGTTGATTGGCTACACTGGATGGATTGAAAGCAGAGCAGCCATAGGCTGGCGCTGCTGTCAATCACATCCAATTACGCTGCCATTGTGAGCGCTAATAGCCGCCGGCTGTATCACGGGAGCACGCCCACAGGAACTCAACACCAGGCAAGGTGGTTGAGGTGGTTAAGGTGTTGAGTCCTTGTGGGGGAAGCCAAGACAGTCACTGAGGGACCCCAGAAGACCAGGTTCGGGGCCACTCTCTGCAAAACAAGCTGCACAGTGGAGGTAAGTATAACATGTTTGTTATTTAAAAAAAAAAAAAACTTTACAATGCCTTTAAAGGAACCTATTTAGAAAATAAAAAACGAACCTTTACAACCCCTTTAATAAAGTTTTGTTTATCCTCCCTCGCAAGAAGTGGTCTAGCTATAGTTGGACAGGACCCTGTGTGCTGCTTGGTCATGACACATCGCAGATCAGATCATATGAATACGTTTAGGAGTCATTTGGGGAAATATCCAAATTCTCTGCACCAGTTATCAGCAGATCAGCCATGAGGGATCACTGAACCCTAAACATCTAACGTTCTTAACGCTTAAAGGGGTTGTAAAGGTTAGTTTTTTCACCTTAATACATCCTATGCATTAAGGTAAAAATAAAACTGGCAATGACAGCCCCCCCAGCCCCCTGAGCCCGTTCCCCTGCTGCTCTTCCCCCCGACGTCCTCTTCGCCACTCAGTCTGGCCATTGATTGGCTAGATTGGATGGATTGATAGAAGCGCAGTCGGTTGCTATGGACTGGTTGCTATGGACTGGTTGCTATGGACTGGTTGCTATGGACTGGTTGCTATGGAGGGTTGCTATAGACTGGCTTTCATGGAGGAGTCCCACTCCCTTAAGAGTTAACACTCACCAGACTGCCCAATTAACCATCTTTTTCTCACACTGTCATTTCCATTAACCAGGGGATAGTACACCACACTCAAGGATGGCTTCAAAGGTTGCTGATCTTATCAAGAAAACACAACTGTACATAATGTAATCCCGTTCACATTATGTGTTTATTAGCAAACTATTCCCCTTTAAAAAAAACACTTAAAAATATCACTGAAACAAGAGCATCTTTGATAATCATGAATCCACCAGAAGGTTTCGCTAAAGCATCTCACCCCACGTTGCTGCTCGTGGCAGTGGCATGCTGACGTCACTCAGTTGTCTTATGGTCCCTTCTGACACGTTTCGTCATCATGACTTCATCTGTGGGTACCGATTTTATTGGTTCAAGATTTAGAGAAAATGTGCATAGATCATCCAAATGTCTTTTCCCTAACAAAAGTGGAGTTGCTCTTTAAATAAATCTCTGATAAGCCGCATTAGCACAGATTTTTGAAGATAAAGGCCAAAATAACAATTTAAACCTCATTGGCTAAACCACATTCATAAATAGTTTTTTTGTGGTCAGCTGCCTTTGACCACCAAATGATCTGAGATTTTGCTTCATCCCACTCTCTGTCTGGACATGGTGACATCAGCTGTGACTCAGGACTCCGCAATCATGATCTCCCACTGACCTCGTATTGTAAGCACTGAGATAGAACTGAGATAGAAGTCACCACAGATGATCTTCCACAGACCTGGTGATGTCAGTAGCAGAGTCTCTTGGTATTTCTGACACTGTAGTGAACCCTTCAGCAGGCTGCTCTCTGACACAGCAGCCCACTTTTATGTTCACTTCTCACAGTCCTCTACAAGACTGTCCACTGCCCTTGTACTACTACTCTCTCCCTTTTTCCTCCTCCCAGCTTGCCCTGCTGGGGCTTGAAGTTCTTCCAGTCCATGGTTTAATAGAAAACTGTCTCTGGTGACTACATCCCCCACAGTTCCAGGCAATTTCCAGCAGTCCTCTTCCTATCAGTTTTAAACTTTTTTTTTCCTTCAGTTTCTTCCTGGTTTCTGGCCTAGGCCAAAATGATGACATACAGTAAGTCCCAGAAGTTTTCATGGACATTTGTTTTCCTTTTATTATCTGGAGGAGGGGCTTTTTCAGCTAAGCACATCCTTCTGTCTGCATGCCTGAGCTAAAGACAGATGAGTTACAGAAAGTAAATGTTCAATTAATCATTTTCCCCTGCCAATAATGTCTGTGTCTAGAAATTTTAGGGGTAACAAAATAAAACATGGAGATATGGATGGATGGGTGAGTTTGTATTGCATATGAACAAATTCAATTGTGTATTCAGTTTGTGGTGCTTTAACAGCATCCTAAGTCCTTGCTCTCTCCTACTCCCTGAAAGCTGAGGACATGGAGAAATGCTGGGGCTGGTGGCACTAGCAACCTCATTTACAGCCTGGTTCATGCAATGGTGATTGGGGCCACCATGGACCTGGGGCTAGGCTAGGTTATATGTTGTAGTTGATGTGTCCATGGGCAATTATAACATAGAAATAAGCCTCTATAGGAATTTTTAGAAATGACTTCTACTTTTGATATTTGAGTACATTCAATCCAAAAAACTAGTATAGCTATGAAAGACCCAAATAAAGTAGAATGTGTTGATAATTTCAGATATCAGAGCTCAGATTCATTTATAAAGTCAGAACGTTACAGACATTCCAAGGGTTACTCATCCAAATCAGTCAACTCTATTGAACTGTGTAATTGGTCATATTGCTGGAACAGAATTGCTGATAACTCGTACTTGTAGTCATCAGTTTTATGCATCCAAATGGTAGAATTCCTGCAGCCAATGAACTCATAAAAACTCCATTCTATAATCTCACCCTCCCGCAAGTGTACAAATGGCACACAGCAACATGAATAATAATAACTATAATTAAGCCAACGCTCTGCTCAGTCTGTAGTGTAACTCTAGCTTGTGTCTCAGCTGCTTTTATTTAGACAGGTCATAGGCAAAATATACTTAGCAGCTGATCCCACATTGGTATATAATATAAAACGGCAATTATATGACAATCAATAAAATTCTAAACTGAAGGTTTATTATTAACTCTTCCAACATTAATGATTTCCCCCTTATTATTTTACTAGGCTAGCAAGGCAAAACTTCCCAGATGGTGCATGCAATGTATTTAGGACAATGATACATTTGATACAATATTTCTGAACACTTGTTATACATACAGTAATAAAACCTGTAACTGGTTTGGGTAGTAGTTGCTAGGATGTATGTACTTTACACATCTGGGAAAATTATTCTCAGACATTAAAGTGGTTTTAAACCACCACTGGCCTCAGGTGATACACATAGTTGAAACAAATCCTCCTACATATATACATTGGCCCGGATTCAGAGAGATCGGCGCATCTTTAGATAGGTGTAGCGCATCTCATATGTGCTACGCCGACGTAACATTGAGAGGCAAGCTGAGTATTCACAAAGCACTTGCTCCCATATTTACTTCGGCGTAACGTAAATGGGCCGGCGTAAGCCTGCGTAATTCAAAGTAACAAGGCAGTGGGCGTCTTGTATTATAATGAAGCGTGACCCCATGTAAATGCATGGCCGAACGAACGGCGCATGCTCAGAATCACGTCGAATTTACTCCCTAATATACGCCGGGTCCATTCATGTGACGTGAACGTAACCTACGCCCAGCCCCATTCACGTACGACTTACATAAACGACGTAAAATACGACGCTGTTCCCGCGCCCATACCTTAACATGACTTACGCCTGCTTTATGAGGGGTAAACTTACGCCTTACGTAAACGGCATAGCTTATTGCGACAGGGGCAAGTACGTTTGTGAATCGGCATATCTAGCTAATTTACATATTTGACAACAGAAGCGCCCCTAGCGGCCAGCGTAAATATGCACTCAAGATACAACGGCGTAGGAGACTTACGTCGGTCATATCTTGCAAAAATTCAGGCGTATCTGCTTTCCTGAATAAGCGTATAGATACGACGGCGCACATTTTGACTTACGACGGCGTATCTGGAGATAAGTCGTCGTAAGTCATTTCTGAATCCGGGCCATTGTATTTGTTTATCTGATTTCTCCTTTTCTCTACAGCCAGAATTTTTAAAGCTTGTCTCAGCTGTCAGAAAAGGGGGTGGAGAGCTGAAATGACACACTGCAGAGCTCAGTGAGGAGAGTTCTGGGAGCTGATTGGAAGGAAGGTACACACCCTCTTCACACAGCACACATGTACAGAGCTGAAGCTATCAATCACAGAATGTGTGCTGGAGGTCCCTTTTCATCACCTTTTTTCTCTGTGTCAGGAAAACTTGTCAGAAGTAATTCATGCAGATAGCAGAAGAACGAAGCAGCAGACAGAAATTAGTGTTACTAAACCCACAACAGTAAAATCAGTCTGTATATGCAGTAAATCATGCTTAATACAATCACTGTAGAACCTACAGGGTTCATCCTCTGCATTCTGTAAAAAGGCTGTTTGATCCTGTAGTGACAGATCCTCCGCTTCTTGCATTGTTAATACAAAATGTCCAAATAAGACAGAGTTACTGGTGTCAGGCTGCACATGCTCAGTTTGGTGTGTATTGCTAGAGTTTTTCTTTTTGGGAGAGTGCATGTGATCAGCACAGGGCTAATCAGCACTTTCCAGATAAAGGGTCATGGGTCCTGCATCCTGATAGGACATCCAGTGCAGTATGAAAACTCCTCTTAAAAGATTTAACCAGGCACTCATAGAAGTCACAAGACTGCTATATACGGCTGATGAGAAATTGTATTTAGTAGTTTGTATTTACTAAAATTACTGCATTTCCATGTTCTGTGTACTGTGGGAGACCAGATAAGGTGAATGCAGGAAAGCAGTGTTCCGGCCAAAATTGAAATTTTGGATAAAAATACCACTATAATACTGATGCTTGGTGTAGTCTACTAAAGGTATGCTGTAAACTAAGGTCTGTTTTGTATAGGCGCAGTGTTGTTTTCTTACTTTAGGAAGTCCCAGCATGCCATGGCCATCTCCTGTGTGGGCATCTGAAGGCCAGTCTGAATAATCTGTCCGGGTCTCATTCTACCTGAAACCCGGGCACATGAATAATACCCGGACTGTCTGGGTGAATCCCAGACAGGTGGCAACCCTATGCAAATGGAATCCCGGGGGAGGAACCCAAATGGCACCCTGGTTGGTTCCCTTTCAAGGAAGATTTTTTTTGTTTTGTTTTTAGCCCTCAATCACACTCAAGTGTTTTTTTTTTTTTTTTTGCTCATTTCACTATGTTTTGCTTTGAATGGCTGCAGAGAATCCCATTCTTTCTAATTGTCCCTGTTCACTGTTATACGCTCAGTGACCCTACGCTCAAAGCCTTATTTTAGTGTATTCTGTTGTCTTTGATCCCATAGACTTAAATAGGAATGCCTGTAAATGCACAACACTCACATTTTGTGCACATTTTTACACTTGAAGAATTCCTCTTTTCCTATTAAACTGGTCTCCTCCCCTTGTTTCGCCCAGGAAACAAACCACTGGAGCTCAATATACACAAAAAATGGCTGATATATGCATGGTGGGACACACCTGAAAAAAATGCTTTAAAATCACCAGGAATATTCTCTGCTCAGGTGTGAATACAGCCCTTCAGCTGATGAGTCATCAGCCATCTGCCTATCTTCACACAACCTACCGGTACTTGTTGCCAGATGTTGCTTAACTACTTCCTGACCATAAGACATACATAGATGCAGCTACAAGCATTATTCCAGTATCTTTTTTTCACTAGGTGATTCCCTTTTTTCTAAAAGCCAACCTAGTGGATGATTAGCCACTGGATTGCTTTTACAGGCAGTGGGAAGGGACGCCCCATCCTGCTGACGCCCACTGGCTACTCTCAATACACTGATCTGGTGCTTCTGCCATGTTATCACAGAGTTGTCTGCGGACCAGATGGTCCCTGGCCATCTCTATATTCCTGGGAGGTCAGAAGTGATGTCATGACGTCACTTATGGTTTTTGCAGATGTAGACATCTGGAAAGCAAAGATCAATGTTTCTTTTTGTTTTGTTTTTTTAGCTCATGCTTTCCAGGGTGGAAGAGAGATTTGGGGTCTTATAGACCCAAGATCTCTTCATAAAAAGAGGGGGGGGGGAGAAATCCCCTGCAGACATAACAAGCAGCTCTCTCCCTCTTTCAAGCTGGAAAGCCTGTGTACATTGTGGGGGCTTTCTTGGCGGGGTCGTGGAAGAAATGAGACACCCACTACAATTATCCCCATATGCATCCAGTTCCCAAGCTATAGGATGAGAGAATCTCCTTTTTTTAAACATCAGAGATTAGCTTGGGTGGTCCTCTCTGATATAGCTTAGGGTCATTTGACCACATAGTGATTACATGTTTATTGTCTGGGCTATCACTGGGGATCTTTCCTGCTTGGGTGGTGCTACCTACAGTATAGTTTTTAAGCCACTTGATTATGCATGGATACACCAGTAGAAGGAAAAACGATTTCTTCTTTACTTTATGCTGTTAAAATGGAGTTCCACCCAAGAAGTTACGCTTTTTGGAATCCTCCCCCCCTCCGGTGTCACATTTGGCACCTTTCAGGGGGAGGGGGGGCAGATACCTATTATCTAATATGGGAATTTTGCTTCCACTTTTGGGTATAGATAGCCACAGTATCCGCGGATATCTATGCCACGTCCGGCGCCTCCCCCGCTGTCTTCTGAGAGATACACAGGTCCCAGAAGACATCAGAGACCAGTGGGATCGCGCAGCACGACTTGTGCATGCGTAGTTGGGAACCAGGCTGTGAAGCTTCACTTCCTGATTCCCTTACTGAAGATGGCGGCACCTCCACCCGAGAGCCAAGAAAGATCATCTTCGTTTGCCAACATCGCGGGCGCCCTGGACAGGTAAGTGTTCTTTTTTTTTAAATCAGCAGCTGCAGTATTTGTAGCTGCTGACTTAAAAAAAAAACGACGGAGCTCCGCTTTAACAGTAATGCCGCGTACACACCATCGCTTTCTGCGATGGAAAAAAACGTCATTTTCAAAAACGTCAATTTAATTGATCGTGTGTGGGCAAAAACGTCGTTTTATGTCTTCTAAAAAACGACAGAAAAAAATTGAAGCATGCTTCAATTTTATGTGTCGTTTTTGGCCGACGTCGTTTTCTGTGTTCTAAACATTGACCGTGTGTACGTAAAAACGTCGATTTAAGCCCGCGCATGCTCAGAAGCAAGTTAGGAGACGGCAGCGCTCATTCATGTAAAACGACTGTTCAGAATGGAATCAGCACATTCGTTAAGGTGTTTTTCAGCTTATAGACAAGAAAATAAAGCGCTTCTTTAACCCCTGCTTTTAACTGCTACCCAGAAATGGACGTTTGTTGCGGCTGATCTTGTTGCATAGTTATGACAAGCTTTTAATTAGTTTCTTTCTTGTTTGATAATGTTTATGTTTGTGTTCTGTTATTTAGTTGTATCTTCCATCTTAAACATTTTAAATATATATATTGGTCCACCTTTTTTTTTATTTTTTAATTTTTGTCACCAATTTGATTAGTAATCTCTATTTTTTTTTATTTAGGAGTGTGTGAAGTGTCTGCAACAACCTAATTTTTTAGTTAACTCACCCACAAGCATGTTTTTTTACCTTGTTAATGTTTGCATTATTTATTTTGTAATGGGTCTGCCCACTCAATACTGATCTCTCAAATCTACAATAAAGAAACATGTTGAAATTTGGCTGAAAAATAAATTTTTATTTTAGTCTTCATAAAAATTTCCAAAAAAAAAAGTGGCAACCCAAAAACACAACATAATAAAAACAAAGATGCCAAGGTAGGCAGCACTTTAGAGCATGCTTGTTTTTTTCTGAAAACAAGGGTCCCCGAAGCCACAAATACAGCCTGTGAGTCCACATTAAAATTCCATCAGGGGCACCGTATTATTTCTTCGCCCTTTTCTTCCCAGCAGCCTTCCCTGCAGTCTTCCCTGCAGCCTTCCCGGTAGCCCGAGTCCTTGGGGGCTGGGTTCCTGGAGGAGATGAGGTGGCAGGAGCCAGAGCAGCCTCATGAGGTGGAGGAGCAGGAGCAGGAGCAGGAGCAGGAGGAGCAGCAAGGACAGGAGGAGCAATCCGCACAATGTGGGTGTCGTCATCGAGCTGCCCCAGGGACGCCATGGTTATGGCTTAGAAGATGAGGAGTTCGCAGCGCACACGCTGGCTCTGCTCCAGATTGTACATCTTGGCTGCAATGAGCGCTGCGAACCCCTCAACTTCACTGGGTGGCTCTCGGATGGCTGCAGTAGCTTGGCGAAGCAGGCCCTGGGTCTCCTCCTCCATTTGGCGCATACTCCTGAGCCGTTTATTAGGATTGCGGAATGGAGGGATCCGGGAGATGGTATCCCGCCGGCGTGCCTCCTGGGTCCCACTGGGGCCTGCCACCTCCTGGCTCCCAGTGGGCTCTGCCACCTCCTGCCTTGCAGTTGGCCCTGGCTCCTCCTGGCTCCCTGTGGGCCCTGTCTCTTCCTGGCTCCCTGTGGGCCCTGGCTCTTCCTGGCTCCCTGTGGGCCCTGGCTCTTCCTGGCTTGGGTCTGCCTGTGTATCAAAAAAAGGAACATATTTTATTTGTGTTTGTCATTAATCACACACATTTTGACAATCATGAGTGATGCAAATTGAATGTCAATATATATTACACACAGGGTCGCCATCCTTAATTATGTGGCCCCTTAAACACCTTCAGACATGGTCCCCCTGGAATTATGTGGATTGTTGCATGCCTAATTTAGTAAATAAGTGGCCTTTTCCCCAAAAATTAATTTATTCAATTTAGTGTCAACTAGATAGTACTCAAAAAGGGTGTCTTCCATCTGGGACCCCTTGCAGGTGTATTGCGTTACTCCCCCCTACTGGCCTATCTGAAAATGCCACCCACTCCTTCATAAACATTATTAATTTGCCCATTTTGACCCCATCATGTTTTCCCACTACTGACTATTGATCCTATCCCTAAACTTAGGAGATTCACATAGAATTTAGAACAATAGTAACATACATTTACCATTATTACTATACTTGTCATATACTAACTAAATTCAAACAAAAAACACATACCATTCTCCATGGCTCACAATTGGGGTCCTCCAGGAACTCTTCCTCTTCCTCCGAGCTTGCCTGCTCTTGTCTGCAGGGAACACTGGAGGATTGGCTGCTGGGAAGCTGGGAGCTACCTCTTGGGGGAAGGGTAGACATGGATGTCCTGGTCTCAATGTGGTCGTCCAGGAACTGCAGCTGACTATAGTACCACAGGGTTGGTTTGTATATGGAGTCAGCTGCAGCCCCAGACCTCATTGAGGCCAGGACTTGGACCCGTTGGGCCCTGTAGGTGCCCCTGATGGAATTGATTTTACTTTTCATAGTGGCTGTTGTGGCGTTGGGGACCCTTGTTTTCACAAAAACAAGCATGCTCTGTCTAGCTTTCTCCCTGGCATCTTTGTTTTTATTTATTGTGCTTTTGGTTTGCCACAGAACTGGATGTTCCTTCCATTTTTGGATGAATTCTGTCAGGAAGTCCGCATCCTTGAAGGCATCCATTCTTTCTGCACATGAAACAGAAGCCAAAACATAATGTAATTAAAGGCACTAGCTTACTTCCCCTAACTAGCCCACAAACTCATTCCCTATTCACTATAATAAAGTCGGAATAAAAAACTTACGTCTCGTCGTTAGGAAAGATCTGGATTTACGCCTTCTTCCACAGACTATGCACGCCGTTTACAAACACGTCCCATCCCTTTTACACTACGCACGCGTGACGCTCCGCACGACACCCCGCCCCTGACGTTTGGTATCGTCCTTTCCACGCCCCTTCTCTGTCGTTTGGTGAGTGAGAAAAGATGGACAACATGGAGGTGTATTCTAGCTCTAGCCAGGAGGCAGGCCAGGCCCAACCACGCCGCAGATTCCGCTGCAGAGCCTCCAACATGAGCTTTAATGAAATGGTGGAGATGGTCACCATATTGAGGAGGGAGGACTATGATGCCAAGCATGGCCCCTACATGCATCCCAATAAAGTAAAAGCCCAAATTATGGAGAAGGTCATCCGTAGGCTCCAGCGGAAGTTTGGGAAAACCAGGAGCAGAGAGCACCTGCGCAAAAGGTGGTCGGATTTAAAAAAAAGGGAACCCCACCAACTTTACAGAATTAATAGGGTGATTCGAAGAAGAAGTAAGTTTTTTCCATGTGTATTTAATTATTTTGGTGTGTTCTTTGTGCCATTTATTTTTTTGGGCCAGGTTGACCATAAAATGAATATTATGAATGTGGACGCATGATGCAGTCGTCGTAGTCGTCGTTCATTCGGTGACTTTCAATAATCCAAGACCATATTAATGAGAAATGGCATCATGCCTAGTTTGCATGTGCAAAGGGGAGTTGAAGCACTGTATCTGAACAAAAATCGTAAATTTATGAATTGTGGGCGAATGAACGACGACTCCTATGACCAATTAGTCGACACAAATATGAAAGGTGTGACATTTTTGGGGCTTAAAAAAAAGGTGTATTCAATTCTGGAATAGATGGAAATGTGTTTCAGCTTATTTTAGAAGAAACGTAAATACCTTGAGATTCACAAAAAGGAGCGTTTGCTACTCCTTTTTTTATTGAACATGTGTACTCAGTAGCACAATTGTTTGTCACAATCACAACCTATGTTGGGTCACACACAGGGGTGAGCAGATCCAGGGGAGACTTGTTTAGCTTACATATCTAAAATGAAAAATTGGGTTAACTGATTTGACATTACTTTGTGAATGGATTAAATATTGGTCTATTTTATTGATAATTGTTTAAAAATCAACAATAGTGACCTTTTGTTTATCATTTCTTATTTTTTGGGTGTCATTTCATGCCGCTCGTAATGGTTGAACCTCATGTTTTCCCTTTCTTCAATCTTGTAGGGCACAATGAAGCAGAAAGGCAGGAGGCACAAGCCAATCAAGCCACACCCCCGAGGGATGTAGAGGAAGAGGAACCTGCCTCAACATCCGGTAAAGTAAAATCTACCACATTTTCTGTGAATAGAGATATAGGCATACAATCTTTTAACACATGTTTTGGTTCCACATTTCAGGAGGAAATCGGGCTGGTCAGGGACTGGACACGTATAGTGCCCAGCTCCTCATCGGCGAGGTTCTCACCTGCAGGGCCCAAGTCGAGGACATACGTCTGGCCTGCCGTGAAATACGCCACAAAGCAAAGACGCTGGAACGGCAGCTTAAACATTTTATTAATGTTTTGGGGAGGGTTTAATTTTTGGTGTATTTTCTTTTTTCCTTGAATTTGAAAAAAAAAAAAAAAAAAATATAAAAAATAAATTATATTTTGTACTAATCAAAAAAGACCAAAAAAACAAAAAAATTATATTTTGTACTAATCAAAAAAGACCAAAAAAAATAAAAAACTATATTATATTTTGTACTAATCAAAAAAGACCAAAAAAACAAAAAAAAATGATTTGTTGTACTAATCAAAAAAAATAAAAATAAATAACATTTTGGACTCCAAACAATTTGTGTGTAGTTATTGGTATCAATGCAGACTCATTCAATTACTCAGGCATATTTGTAGAGTTATTAAGATTTAACACTCATGTGAATTTATGATATCCCAAACACATGGCTGGATGAGAACCTAGTAAAAAGAAACATTACCCCCCAAAACTTACAAATAACTAAAATCAAACAAATAAACACTGTTTCATCAACAAAAAAGTAAATTTAATTATTTAATCAAGATCAGGCATTGCATCGGCCCCCCTCCCCATAAAATAGTCCACATAGGATTGACGCACTGCACGTGCGGTTTGGGGGGCCAAGCCTCTATGGCTAGCCTGATGTCCCGGCTCCGGAGCCACAAGATCAGCCTCATCAGGCAATACCGTCAGGTAAGTTTGAGAATTTCTTTTCAAAAAATTGTGCAAAATGCAACAAGATAGTATGATGTAATTCCACTTGTATTCCGCCAGGTTTATTGCTGTTAAAAACAATCTGAATCGGCTGGCCATGATTCCAAAGGCATTCTCTACCACACGTCTTGCTCTGGCCAGCCGATAATTAAAAACCCTCCTCTCATGGGTGAGGGTGCGTACGGGAAATGGCCTCATGAGGTGGGGACCCAAACCAAAAGCCTCATCTGCTACAAACACGAAGGGCAGACCCTCTTCGTTCTCCTCCGCAGGTGGCAATCCTAGGTCCTCCAACCGAAGCCGTTGGGCGAACTCCGTCTCCGCAAACACACCGCCGTCCGACATCCGGCCATTTTTCCCAACATCCACGTACAAGAACTCGTAATTTGCAGAGACCACCGCCATCAAAACAACGCTGTGGAACCCCTTGTAATTGAAGAAATGGGATCCACTATGGGGTGGGGGCACAATGCGGATGTGCTTGCCATCAATGGCTCCTCCGCAGTTCGGAAAGTTCCAACGCTGGGAGAAGTCCGCTGCCACAGTCTGCCATTCCTGTGGCGTGGTGGGGAACTAGATAGAAAGAAAAAATAAAAAACATTATAACAAAGATTTTGAACAGAATATAGCTAAAATTACAAGGGATCCCACCAACAATTCCACAAAAAAGGTTAGTATTAAAAAATAACATGTGAACAATTAAGCATATTAATCACCCCCCTCTGATGTTGAAAAAATATATTTAGGGGGAGTGGGGCTCAAGATGAGTTTCTCACATGAGAAACAACCCCCCAAAAAATATCAAACTAAGAAAAATAATTATTAGTATGTAGTTCAAAAATCTAGGGGGGGGGGGGGTTTGGACAATGGAGGCCACAAATAAACGGGGATATAGGGACACACAAAATGCAGCACTACAATGGAGGCCACAAATAAACGGGGATATAGGGACACACAAAATGCAGCACTACAATGGAGGCCACAAATAAACGGGGATATAGGGACTATGCTAGGTGGGTTTGGCCACAACATAGAATGATGGACAGGTTGGCTAAATTAAATAAACATGTAGGGCTTTACTAATTGTGTAGAACAGCATACATAGAGACAAAGTGAGCATTCTGAGCATATTAGAACATTTTTTTTTTTTTTTTTTTTTGGGACATAGTTTGACCATTGAAAGAACAACACTTACCTTAACATAGTCCTCCTGAAGAACCTGAATGATGGCCGAACAGGTCTCAGGGATTATGAGGCCCAGAGCCTGGGGGGAGATGCCCGTCGAGAACTTCAAGTCCTGCAGACTTCTCCCTGTTGCAAGGTAGCGCAACGTAGCAACTAGCCTCTGCTCAGCAGTGATGGCTTCCCGCATAACGGTGTCCTGCCTGGTGATATATGGCGACACCAAAGCCAAAAGCTGCTGAAATACGGGGTCAGACATCCTAAGAAAATTCCTGAAATCATCAGGGTTATTTTCTCGGATCTCCCGCAGCAGAGGCATATGAGAGAACTGGTCCCTGCGTAGCAACCAGTTCTTGGTCCACAACCTCCTCCTCACCCTGTTCATGGACCGTCGCTGGGATGCAGCACACATCCTAACAACAAGCACAGCACGATCTCGGCGACGAGTTCGTACCCGCAACATGGCTAGAAAACGGTCGTCAAATCAGATCAGACTAAAAATTACGCCCTGAAGTAAAGAATGGCCTTTGAAGAACGACCTGCTAAACAGCACCGTGCACACCAAACGTAATGCCTAAACAAATACGTCCTTAGTACAAGCACTGTATCACAGATCCGACAACAAATAGACAAACTGTACGACAGAAAACGAAATTTAAAGCACAGTCACTGAAAATCACGAATCGTATCTCACCAAACTTTTACTAACACGCAGCAACACGATATCAGCAAAATAGGCCGTCTTCCGCATGGAAACGACCCTTTATAGTGACGTCGTGCGTGATTGACGGAACTGCGCTGTGCTAGAGCGTTGTGAAAAAGCGATGGTGTGTATGCTACGTCGTTGTTCAAATTGAAGTTTGAAAAATGACGTTTTTTTAAAGCACATAAAGCGTCGCATTTTTCCATCGCAGAAAGCGATGGTGTGTACGCGGCATAAGACTCTCATTTATCCATGCTTCCCCCAGTATACTAAAATAGGGATTTCCTTGCTGGATACTGTCTGTATGTTTGGGTGGGAGTATATTTGTTAAAGGTAAGGCATAGTCATAACGAGAGCTTGACAGTACATATGCATCATGTAAGTTGGCTTGGTTTTTCCCCAGGGCATTCCCCAGGTTTTGTTGTTATCATGTCAATGACACTGTTGTCTAGTCAAAGGAAGGTGAAAAAACAACTGGAGACATTATGGGGGGATTTACTAAAAGTGGTGCATGCAGAATCTGATAAAACTGTGCATAGTACCCAATCAACTTCTAACTTCATCTTGTTCAATTAAGCTTTGACAATAAAACCTGGAAGCTGATTGGCTACTATGCACAGCTGCACCAGATTCTGTGTACATCAGTTTTAGCAAATCTCCCCCATGTGTCAACATGCATTGGGCCATGCTAATTAAAATGCCGCATACACACGATCGCAAATTCCGACAAGAAAAGTCCGATGTGAGCTTTTGGACAGAAATTCCGACCGTGTGTATGCTCCATCTGACTTTTTCTGTCGGAATTTCCGCCAACAAAAGATTGAGAGAAGGTTCTCTATTTTTTGGACGGAAAAAGTTCCTATTGGAAAATCCGCTCGTCTGTATGCAATTCCGACGTTAAAAAAAAACACGGATGCCCAGAATCAAGAAGAAGAGCCGAACTGCCTATTGAACTTCATTGATCTCGGCTCGTCGTATGTCTTGTACATCACTGCGTTCTTGACAGTCGGAATCTCCGACAAGATTTGTGTGACCGTGTGTATGCAACACAAGTTTGAGCCAACTTTGAATCAGAAAAAATTCACGGTTTTCTTGTCGGAATTTCCGATCTTGTGTACGCGGCATAAGAGTAGAGATTGTTTACTGAGCTAAGTGAATGTTCACCTATCCTAGTTACTAAGATAGAACTGTGTTTGCTTCAAACATCCAATTGTGTTCCAGCAATTGTCCTGTTTTTTTGTTTCCCTTGCACTTCTTGTGAAAATAGCTTCAACTTATCCACTAAGCACAGCAAACATTCTCTAGTTTTTTAGTAAGTCAATCACAATGTGTTTGTTGAGTACCGCTTCAAAGGAAAGGAGGTAGATTTGAAAGAGACTGTAGCTTGCCCACTCCTGTGTAGCAAGCATGTGGTGTAATTGCTTTCAAACAGCATGGCTACAATATTGATAAATAGTTAAAGAGGATATCATCCAACATTGTGTGCCCCTGGCACCAGTTGCAATACAGTGACAAAGGCCAGGCACAATACAAGATAATGGTGCAGAGGGCAGCATTACCAGAATCCTCTCTGCTAGTTAAGTTTGCCAACAGAGAACTTTTTGCTGCAGAGAAGGGAGACAGCAGGGTGTGCAGGGCGGGGGAGAGCTTTTCTGCCTGCGTCCTCCTCTAACTGGCCGCTAAATTATTTTACAAATATCATTAGCTGGCAGGGCTGCTGTGAGTATTAAATTATATCGCAGTGGTTTGCATGTGCATTGAATTTCATTTTCACATAGTAGTCAAATGAGGAGACACTTTTAAAACAACAAGAATAAGAGAATAAATAGCACACAGTGAAGAGCCACTCCTTGTAAAGCCTGTGGCAATGGGAAGCAGTCAGCGTTTAGCAATTATACACAATTAAAGCAAGAGCTTAAAATGGGAACACTGCTGCATTAAAGATGCTTAAAGAGGAACTCTAACCAAATAGCCTTGCAGTTTAAATACTTCTATGTGAATGTGCTAAGTTTACCCCCACCGGCTCTCTTCTCACCCTGGACATCTTAAGAAGTAACTGTAGCACTACCCCCGAAGGAGCTGCTGGTTTGTTTTGGGTTTGTTACTGTAACAGTCACCACCGTTTACGATATCCCATCCATCAACCACGACAGCTTATCTGACACTCCAATCAACAGGACCCGATCCATCCCATTTCCCAGAATAACCGAGACACACAGCTCTGGGTTCTGGTTTCAAATGAAAGACATCTTTAATGTTACACTCTCAGGGTTTTATACAGTTCAAGCATGAAAGGAACAAAGAGACTCTCCACCACCTCATCACACACTGGGGCTTCAATACACCTTCAGATGGGCTAATTACTAAACATTCCAGACATTTTGGCGCTGGTCTATAATTAACATGACCTAATCACTACACCTGAGAAGTCACATTCCTTCATTAACAGAATCCAAACAAAACACCATCACACAATGATTTCCCCTCAATCCACATCTTTAGACAGACGGTCTGTCTCTGACAGAAAGGTATTCACACCTGATCATCAATAGGCTTTAAACAGTGTTATCACACAATGAAAGGCCTTTCAGGAGCCAGCCTCATTTAACAACTCAATAGCCTGGGCTAAGCATTGAAAGAGTCATTCTATTGACCGGTAGGGTCAGAATAAACCAACACTTTGCAATATCTCAAGATCCTGTAATATGAGCTGTCAGTAATGTCCCCTGTCCTGTAATTTAGGATATAATTTCTCAGTTATCCTATGGCCCTATTGGACATAAGGTGACCCTAGACATAAGACTCCTTGGTGACGCCAGTACAGGAGTACCCCTCATCCTTCCATAGTCTATGTTTGTCATGGGTCATTTCGTTACAGTTACTCTGGCTATAAACCCCTGAAACTGGCTCGAACCCTCCCTTGGCACAACTGGTGTCAGTGGGAATTGTGGACCCCAATAGATGTCGAAGGGCACAATGTCCTATCACACCATAGTAAACTATGTAAACAAAGGGTTACCTTGAGTTGTATTGATCCCGCAGGATGACAGATGGACTGCACACAAATTCAGCTTAACCAATGTAACTCTTTACTTGGTAAGATAAAAGCAAAAGAAACAAAGGTAAAACAGTAGTAGACTTCTCGCAGAGCCCTGCGAGAGTCAGAATCAGTGATTACGGATAAATACAAATTGAATTATGATAGCTATGCAGACCTGTGTAAGCACACAGCAAAGGGATTCCCTCAGTAAGATATCCACACTGAAGCACCTCCTTGCCAAGCCTCACCCATCTCTCTCTAATAACAGTGCCACACAGTCTAATGGAACAATTGCCCAGTTAAACAGGTTCAACTTAAGAACAAGTCTACAGTCCCTATCTTGTTTGTAACCCGGGAACTGCCTGTATACATTTTTGACTAGGTGGTATAAAACTCCTGCACCACACAAATTTTCTCTGCCACGGATGCGAGATGTTGGCGGGGTTATAATGATAGAAAAAGGAATTTACCCCACGGGGCTTTGGACAGCAAAGGTATAAAAGTGTAACAAATGTAATATAATAAAACATGGTTTATTTTATGGTTGTCAATAACATACATTTTAAATGCAATAACAATTAAAAGAAAACCCTTTACGGATCTGGTGATACAATACATATTCCACAATATTGGACAAATGTATACAACATTGCTTTATGCTGTGTGATGTGCGTTCCCCGACGCGTTTCGACCTCTAAGTGGTCTCTTCAGGGGGATGGTTGATTCTACAAAAATATACATAACATAAATTTGCGATCAAAAAAGTATAAATATAAATCACATAAATTGACCCAAGAACAAGTCTACAGTCCCTATCTTGTTTGTAACCCGGGAACTGCCTGTATACATTTTTGACTAGGTGGTATAAAACTCCTGCACCACACAAATTTTCTCTGCCACAGATGCGAGATGTTGGCGGGGTTATAATGATAGGGGAACTTTCCTGCATATCTGGTGGTCTTGATCCAAAATTAAGAAGTTCTGGGATTCTATATTCCTTCTTATTCAGAAGACCACACTCTGACCGATTAGGCTTACGCCCCTCCACTGTCTCTTCTGTAATACTCCCTCTTCCTTTAAAGCATACAGTATAAACACAGTGTTACACAAAATGTTTAAATCCACGCTTTTGGAAACAGGTGTCCTGCCCAACCCTTGCTGGCTGGAAGATGGAAGTGGATCAGATAATGGAGGCTTCATGCAGCATATAATACCCTGGAGAAGTTTCATGATGTTTGGGCTGAGTGGATTTATTACTCCCATGAACTACCGGATGAGTAGGATTTTAAGAACAGGGAGGGTCCTTTTGTTTTTGAACATGCCCTGCCACGGCATTTGGGAACAGTTTCCAGCTAGCATGTGAATATACCATGGCTAATGCCTATGAGCTTGGTATTGACGTTTAGGTTGTTGCACATTTACCCACCTGTTTACTGGGAATGATTATTGAGGCCAGTATTCTCAAAGCACTTGCTCCGTAATTTGCGGCGGCATAGTGTAAATGGCCCGGCGTAAGGCCGCGTAATTCAAAGGGGGCGGCTTGTATTTAAATTAAGCGCGCCCCCGCGCCGATCGAACTGCGCATGCGCCGCCCGTAAAAATAGCCCAGTGCGCATGCTCCAACTCACGTCGGAAAAAGTCAATGAAGCCGACGTGAGCATCATTTCCACAAATCCCTATTCGCGAACGACTTAGGAAAACGACGTAAAAAATTCAAATTTCGTTGCGGGAAAACATTGGCTGCGCCTCATAGAAGCAGGGGTAACTATACGCTGGGAAAACCCTTACGTAAACAGCGTAAAGTGACTATGTCGGGCCCGCGTACGTTCGTGAATTGGCGTATCTCGCTGATTTAAATATTCTCGCCGTACATCAGCGAGAACGCCCCCAGCGGCCATTTTAAAATTGCAGTTAAGATCCGACAGTGTAACACAGTTACACCTGTCGGATCTTAGGCATATCTATGCGTAACTGATTCTATGAATCAGTCGCATAGATACGACCGACGCAACTCTGAGATACAACGGTGTATCAGGAGATACACCGTCGTATCTCTATGTGAATCTGGCCCACTGAGTTCAATAAAGGTGAGTACATAATTAAATTTGTGATTCACAGTCATTTAAATCTGGGTGATTTAGATTGCATTTCTGATCCACCATTTCATATTTCATTCAGTCTTTGCGAATCATTGCACTGTAGCCATGATGAAGACATTGAGCACTGAGCCCCGTTAAGGAAGAAATAACATAAGATTTGGAAGCACTGTGAGCTCCTGCTGGTGTGAAGGATTTATACATGGTAGGAAGTGGATGAGAAACAGCTGCTGCTAAATTCACCTGCATTATCAGCCTGTGTAAATAAAGCAATATACAGATACGTACTCTAGTATTTTAGCACATTACATTCTGCATTTTGTTTCTTCTTCTGTGACTGAAAGTGCATGGAGATATTATATCATTGCAGCCTTCAAAACACCACCCAACACTGAAAATGTGGCTGATAAATGGGAAAATGGGGAAGAGTAACACATATAGGAAAATAGTGCATTGCTCCTAAGGACTAAGCTCTAATGCCACGTACACACATTTTTCGGCATGACATTTTTTTTTGTTTTTCAGCATGTCCAAAAAACAAAGTTTTCCCAACTTCATCATTAAAACGACGCCACCATCGTTTTTAAAAAAATGATCTAGCAAAGCGCGGTGACGTATAACACGTACGACTGCACTATAAAGTTCCATTCGCCTTGGGCTGCTTTAGCTGATTCCGTGTTAGTAAAAGACGATTCGTGCTTTTCTGTCTGTTACAGCGTGATGAATGTGCTTACTCCATTATGAACTGTAGTTTTACCAGAATGAGCGCTCCCATCTCATAACTTTCTTCTGAGCATGCGTGGGTTTTTTACGTCGTTTTAGCCCACACACGATCATTTTTTACAACCCGAAATACGACATAGTTTAAAACTACGTTAAAAAATGCAGCATGTTCAAATTTTTTTTTTGTCGTTTTTCAGAACCTGAAAAATTATGTGTAGCCCACACACGATCATTTTAAATGACGTTTTTGAAAAACAACGTTTTTTTAATGCCGAAAAATGATCGTGTGTACATGGCATAAGCCTTTCCCCATCTTGGTAGCTTGATTGCAAACCAAACCGCAAAAGGTCACCGGTTCAAATAACTAAAGAAATCCTGAAACACACATACAGTACAGGAAGACTTGACTGAAGACTAAAGTGTTTAGCATAGTTATAGTCAATGGGTCATGACAACTGACAAATGAGGCAATAGGACTATAAAGTGCACTTAGTTTTTAGCGGGACCTGCTCACCTGTCTCAATGTCTTCACAATAGACTCCCATGGAAAAAATATGTATTTAAAGCTGAAGTTTAGGCGTATGGCATTTACACTACGCCGCCGTAAGTTTGCAAGGCAAGTACTGTATTCACAAAGTACTTGCAAAGTTACGGCGGCGTAGCGTAAATGCGGCGGGCGTAAGCGCGCCTAATTCAAAATAGGCTGAGGGGGCGTGTTTTATGTTAATTTGGGTTGACCTGACGTGGTTGACATTTTTTTGGAACGGCGCATGCGCCGTCCGTGTACATATCCCAGTGTGCATTGCGGCTAAGTACGCCGCACGGTCCTATTGGTTTTGACGTGGACGTAAATTACGTAAATCCCTATTCTCGGACGACTTATGCAAACTACGTAAAATTTTCAAATTTCGACGTGGGAACGACGGCCATACTTAACATTACTATTCCAGCTATTTGATGGAATAACTTTAGGCCTGATAATGCGTTACGTAAACGGCGTATCTGTACTGCGTCAGCCGGGCGTACGTTCGTGAATAGGCGTATCTAGTGATTTACATATTCTACGCCGACCGCAATGGAAGCGCCACCTAGCAGTCAGCCTAAAAATTACACTTTAGGATACGACGGTGTAAGACACTTACGCCGCTCATATCTGAGCCTAATTTAAGCATATCTGGTTACCAGAATACGCTACTGATACGCCAGCCTAAGTCTTTCTGAATCTAGCTAATATTATTTATTTAAAGCTGAAGTTTAGCCTAAAATAGAGCTTTGGTTACATTACTTACCTGTTTGCCGAATGTTCGACTCGAACATAAAGCTCATACCTACTAAACATAAACTTTTAATGTACTAAAGTTCCCTTTAAATAGTAAATAGTATGACTGTAAAGGGACTTTCCTCATGCTTTAGAAGGCCTAATCATTTTCTGAAAAGTGCACTGGCTATTGGTTGTTACTGCACATTGATATCATAATTGCACAACCATAAATTATGTGGCATATGATGACCTGTATTAGGAGAAGAGATGGTATATAATACATAATTGTTGGTTTCTATGAGTTACCACACTTAGCACATCATCATTGCTGTCTGCTACATTATTGCGTCTCTCCACATTTTCTTCTGTGGGAAATAGAAGTTCATCATTACTACTTTGAATTAGGAGCTCACATTTGGCACTTTAAACAAAAGCCTTTTCCTATTTGTTCAAGAACTTCTGGCAGCATTATATTTGCCACAATCCCTGTCATGCATGGACAGCTTATACTTTCTACAATGTACATGAGATGCTAGAAAAAGGCCATCAAGAGAACCAGAGCTTCTGATTGCCCTGCTCCAGCAAAGTCAAGTTGCTGGACCAGATCAGAGTAAGTATCTTTTGCATTTACAAATCAATATACTCATGTTAATTGCCTCCCCCACCACCACCATATACAGTATATGATTTAAAAAATAAAAAGTTTGTAGTAACTGCTAAAATTATTACAAGGCTCGTTCTGTCATTCCACCAAAATAATATCTGCAAACAACAAATAGGTGGATAAGGAGCCACTTCGTCAAACTAGGGTCTAATAAACCCC
This sequence comes from Rana temporaria, assembly GCF_905171775.1. Taxonomy (NCBI): domain Eukaryota; kingdom Metazoa; phylum Chordata; class Amphibia; order Anura; family Ranidae; genus Rana; species Rana temporaria. The sequence continues at coordinate 56,380,470 of NC_053497.1, forward strand.
AAAAAGAATGTATGATCACCTTTAGGGCCCCACATTCTGAGGATAAGGTCCTGTTACCAACATAATCAATGGCTTTTATAGCTTCCTTGTAGTATCAGATGAATTATTTAAATCATTAATTATTTAGGTCGTTATATATCTGTGTTGTATCTTATCTTTTAAAGCCAGTCTTTAAAAAAAATAAACTCTTTACTTCTATCTATTTTGACATGTTATTTTTTAAGTCTCCCTTTCCTTGCTATATAAATTACATTCCCAGCTGTGTTTTTCTGCCTTTAGATAAATGAAGGTTCTCTAAGGCTCTTTCTATGAGGGACATATGTTATTTGAATATATTATCTTTATATCTGGTATTAAGGCAAGCGGCAATTGTAAAACAAGACTTGTGAAGGCTGCCTGCTGAGCAGCTATGTACAATGAGCTAATATTTCTTAATGCTTCAGCCCTGGTGTGTCTTAAGTACTTCGAACAATTTCAGCTGCTAGCTAATGTTGCAGCTAAAGTGCAGGCTTGTTTTGGATGGATTCCATATTCTGGAAGCTTCATATAGAGATACTTCTCTTGGCTTAAAGTATGAAGGTTATTAATTCTTTATGCATACTTTAAAAATGATCATTAAAGCATATCCAAAGTTAACACTTTTTTTTTGTTTTAAAATAGGGTATTGTATAGGGTATTGTATGGGTAAAACTCACATCAAGGTTTTCCTTTGCTTTTTATGTCCCTTTCGGGGTGATTTCCTTTCTTGCTCTGCCTCAAGGCATCACTGGAATTTGGAGGAGATCCCTTCAAAGTAAGAGAAATTCTCTCAAATGCAGCGTAAGCACAATCGGAAATTCCGATGTGAGCTTTTGGTCGGAAATTGTAGGCTCCATCGGACATTTCCAACCACAAGAATTTGAGAGCTGGTTCTCAAATTTTTCGACAACAAAAGTTCTTGTCGGAAAATCCGATCGTCTATATGCAATTCCGATGCACAAAAATCCTACGCATGCTCGGAATCAATTCGACACATGCTCGAAATCATTGAACTTAATTTTTCTCGGCTTGTCGTAGTGTTGTACGTCACCGCATTCTTGACGTTCGGAATTTTCGACAAGATTTGTGTGACTGTGTGTATGCAAGACAAGTTTGAGCTAAAATTCTGTCGGGAAAAAAATCCACGGTTTTGTTGTCGGAATTTCCGATCGTGTGTACGCGGCATTAGATGGTTTTCACTGGAACAAGTTTACTCAACAGAAATCCCTCTCTAATCCTATTTTGATGACAATAATTTTTTCTTTTGATTTTTGCTTCACTTTAGGACAATTGTCACCAGGTCAAATAGAACAGTCACATCTCCCCATTGGGGACACACAAAGCAGTTATAATCTTACAAGGTTCCTAACCCTTACCTAACTTATATAAATAATTGGCTTAAGCCCTTTTGTTGCTGGAGTCATTTGTTCATCTGAAAAATAAAAAATACTGGGAAGGAGACTTTCTAGGCACCAATGACCATGACAGTGTGTGTAAGAAATACAAAATTACTAATTCAAGCATAGGTAAAAACATCAAGAGAAGATAAAAAACAAACAACACATTCAATGTGTGAGAGGAACCTGGCATACAGAATTCTTAATCTGTCACAAGGGCAATAGAGCCCAAAGGTAATCCCGACGCATTTCAACTCTCTTCTTCAGGGGGTTCTAGTAGACAGAAACAGTAGTGGATTATATGAAAACAAATAACCATACATAAGAAACAAAAATAGTACATCCTGAGAGAAATACATAAACAATTCTATTTAATTTAATCTATTAATAAACGACCTGGAGGATGGGATAAACAGCTCAATCTCTTCTGTATTTGCGGACGATACTAAGCTAAGCAGGGCAATCACTTCTCCGCAGGAGGTGGGAACCTTGCAAGAAGATCTGAACAAATTAATGGGGTGGGCAACTACATGGCAAATGAGGTTTAATGTAGAAAAATTTAAAATAATGCATTTGGGTGGCAAAAATATGAATGAAGTCTACACACTTGGGGGAGAATCTCTGGGGGAATCTAGGATGGAAAATGACCTGGGGGTCTTAGTAGATGACCTGCAATGCCAAAGTACTGCTAACAAACCAAACAGAATATCGGCATGCATTAAAAAGGGGATTAACTCCAGAGATAAAACGATAATTCTCCCACTCTAGAAGTCTCTGGTCCGGCTGCACCTGGAGTATGCTGTCCAGTTCTGGGCACCAGTCCTCAGCAGTGGCGGCCCGTCCATAGGGGGCGCCTGGGCGCCGCCCCCCACCCCCCAAGGCTGCAAAAAAAAAAAATGAAAAAAAAATGAAAAAAAAAAAAAAAAAAGGTCCCTTTAAATTATTATTTTTTTTTTTTAAGTTCTTTAAGTTTACTCTGCTAGGGCGCTGGCCACTGTGAACTATGGGAGCGTTCATGTCACTGCAATCCCGTGATTGCAGGCGAGACGCTACATTTGCAGGGTTTTGTGTTGATTCGAGGCGCAGAGCTAATAGCCCCAGCACTCTCATTGGTCAGACTTCTGCCTGTCTGTGTGTCTGACCATTAGCAATCACTGTAGGACTTGGGAGGTGCTTCCCCCCCAGCAGCCATCTTACTTTCACTTTCTGTTCTAGTGAAGTCAGGAAGACTGTAGCTGGAGGGACTATTTATTTTTTCCTTTCTGCTCCTATGTGGATGTACACTGGCTGCATTTGAAGTACTAGGCTCACACACTGCCTGCCTCCTTCCTCCATCCATCTCCATGTGACAGCCAGCAGTGCACACTGAAAACAGAGAAGGTACAGTACACGGAGGGTCAGGGAGGGGGGGAAGTAAATGTTTCACTGACTCCTGATAACAGCTCACTGCACACTAGGCTCAGCCTTATATATTGCAGGAGATAACGTTCTTCCCCTGTGACAGGTTACCCTCAGACTGCTGCTATCTCACTGTTTATTCAACTTGAGGTTAACTCTTTACTTCCCTGCATTTGTTTTTTTGGTTTCTCTGATTACCTACTGGAGGTAGGGTATGAGCCCAGGTTCAGACTACTGCGATCTAAGACATGGCATGTGATTTGCACCCGCACTGCGGTGCGAATCGCATGCGATGTCAGTGAGATATGAGTTCAGCCATACAGTTGTTTGGCTGAACTTTTCCCCCCACACTGAAATTGGATCGCATGGGTGTTCTCACCTATGCGATGCGATTTCTGTGTGAGTTCACAGTTCACACTGCGATCTGTGAACCGATCTGGGGGTGCTTTTAACATTGTAATGACACCCGCAGCTGTTCGCAGAGGGCAGTGTGAACTGCCAGCAGGAGAGATGCGATGCGGGAACCAACGCTGAAATCGCACTGGTTCCCGCATCACAATCACTGTGAACCCAGGCTAAAGGAGAAGGATCATCTCATAAAACCAGGGCTGGTGCTCCATGCTTCTAGATTAGAAGCATCCACTATTTTAGAATTCAACTGTTTGTTAAACCTGGGTGTATTACAAGGATGAGGATGATGATGACAGGTGTATTATACAATGATGAGGATCGGTGTATTATAGAATGATGAGGATGAAGATGACAAGTGTATTATACAATGATGAGGAGTATGATGATGATAATGATAGGTGTATAATATGGGGATGACGATGACGGGTGTATTATACAATGATGAGGAGTATGATGATGATAATGATGGGTGTATAATATGGGGATGACGATGACGGTGTATTATACAATGATGAGGAGTATGATGATGATAATGATGGGTGTATAATATGGGGATGACGATGACGGGTGTATTATACAATGATGACAGTGACGGGTGTATTATACGATGATGATGATGATGACGATGAGGAGGAGGAGGATATAATATGGGGATGACGATGACGGGTGTATTATACAATGATGAGGAGTATGATGATGATGATGATAATGATGGGTGTATAATATGGGGATGACGATGACGGGTGTATTATACAATGATGAGGAATATGATGATGATAATGATGGGTGTATAATATGGGGATGACGATGATGGGTGCATTATACAATGACTGGAGCATCAGGGTGTCAGACAGTGTTATTGAGTGTGCCACATCATGTCTCGCTGGCTGCTTTGCAATACATGATTTTGGGGATTTTTGCCATGCCATGTGCTGACTATGTTACACTACATAATAGTCACAAATTGTGAGTACATCTGTCCTGTAATGTATACAGCTATATACACCCATCTGTATATAGAGACCATCCTCCATCATCACTGACTGCAGATATACATCATTATTATTGTATTTATTTTATTTCAGGTACTTCTATAGCGCCGTCAATTTACGCAGCGCTTTACATATACATTGTACAGTCACATTAGTCACTACCCTCAAGGAGCTTACAACCTAAGGTCCCTAACACACATTCATACACATACTGGGGCCAATTTAGACAGGATCCAATTAACCTCCCAGCCTGTCCTGTTACTGTATACATAGCTGTATACAGGACAGATGATGTATATCTGCAGTCAGTGATGATGGAGGAAGGTCTCTATATACAGGAAGGAAGGTTGGTGTATATAGCTAGCTGTATACAGGACAGATGATGTATCCCTTCATACCCTGATCTGTGAGGCTGAGCTGTATATTCTGTCCTGTGATGCTAGGGCGGTATACTCTGTCCTGTGATGCTAGAGCTGTATACTCTGTCCTGTGATGCTAGAGCTGTATACTATGTCCTGTGATGCTAGACCTGTATACTCTGTCCTGTGATGCTAGGGCTGTATACTCGGTCCTGTGATGCTAGAGCTGTATACTCGGTCCTGTGATGCTAGAGCTGTATACTCTGTCCTGTGATGCTAGGGCTGTATACTCTGTCCTGTGATGCTAGAGCTGTATACTCTGTCCTGTGATGCTAGCGCTGTATACTCTGTCCTGTGATGCTAGGGCTGTATACTCTGTCCTGTGATGCTAGAGCTGTATACTCTGTCCTGTGATGCTAGGGCTGTATACTCTGTCCTGTGATGCTAGAGCTGTATACTCTGTCCTGTGATGCTAGCGCTGTATACTCTGTCCTGTGATGCTAGGGCTGTATACTCTGTCCTGTGATGCTAGAGCTGTATACTCTGTCCTGTGATGCTAGAGCTGTATACTCTGTCCTGTGATGCTAGGGCTGTATACTCCTGACACTATGGGTGGAATACAGGGGATTGTGTGGGTGGAGTATGTAAGGGGTGGGGCTTATGGGAAGTGGGAGGGGTCAAAAATGAAGGGCGGAGTCTTGCGCCCCCCCATCCTAAAACTTCATCAGCCGCCACTGGTCCTCAGGAAGGATGTACTGGAAATGGAGAGAGTCCAGAGAAGGGCAACAAAACAAATAAAGGGACTGGAGGACCTTAGTTATGAGGAAAGGTTACGAGCACTGAACTTGTTCTCTCTGGAGAGGAGATGCTTCAAGGAAAGGGGATATGATTTCAATGTACAAATACCGTACTGGTGACCCTACAATAGGGATAAAACTTTTTCACGAAAGACACGCGACCATTCACTAAAATTAGAAGAAAAGCGGTTTAACCTTAAACTGCGTAGAGGGTTCTTTACTGTAAGAGCGGTTAGGATGTGGAATTCTCTTCCACAGGCGGAGGTTTCAGTGGGGAGCAAGTGCAATTTTTACGTCACATGCTGATAATTGTGCTACTGTTTATTAAATCTTCGTTTTAGTAAAACAATTCACTTAAATGTATTTTATTGCACACAAACAAAATCTAGCACTATTTTTTGGTAACAAAATAAAAGATGAGGTTGTGCTGAGTAAATAGATACCAAATATGTCAATTCATATGTAGATGTTATCGGGTGGGTTAAAGCCCCGCTCTGGGTAACAGAAAAAAAAGATACCCTGAGGCCATTTCAAGGGATAAATGCTTGTTAAAGTATACCTAAAGCCAAAACATTTTTATTTTTTTTGTAATGGAGAGGCACAAGAACACTTGTCAGGTTTGTATTGCTGTGTGTGCTGTTTACTATTATCATTAAAAGTGAACGTAAAAGAAAATCCAAAATTTGGGGTTGTCCCCAGAAAAATGTTAGAGGGAAAATCTTCCAATAGGGACACTAGTTCTGCTGACCTGGGTGTCCCCAAGGAATTCCCTTAATTTCCTCTCACTTCCTGTTTGGCTATGAGACAGGAAGTGAAGGGAAATGTCCACAATGGGACACAGATTGTAAAAAAAAAAAAAACTATGACAAGGGTTATAACCCATACCTTGCTCTAAAAAAATAAAAAAAAGTTTTGCTTATAGTTCTACTTTTAAGTCTAGGGATTTAGGCGGTACCTTATTCCTTGCTTTTTCATGCTTCCTCAAGACCATACTTCTTCCCCCTAGTGCTCTGATGGGGGTAACCACTGCATGGGTATTTTTTATTTATTTTTTAATCCTAGGGTCAGCTTTAAATACACTTTAAACTATGATAGTGGTAAGGTTCAGGTTCTATGATTTTACCCTCTAAATATAGCTGCTTTGTCCTTAGACCTTTCCATTGAACTGCACCCTCTGGAGCCACTGGAAAATTTGGGCCTATTTCCCCCTTCAAAACACACAGCCAAACACACAGCCTTTTTGGTACTCTTCCTTCAGCTTAAGAATCAGTCTAGGGGTTTATTTTATTTTTATTTTTATTGGCGAGCGATGTACTTAATTGGATAGGGAGCATGGGATACCCTGGAACTGCAGAACTTGGACAAACTTGAGGACTGCTAATTTTCTGGCTGTTCTTGCCCAAGGCTTGCTCAATGCTTCTGGCTGCACAACTCTGGCTGCACTTGTACAATACCCAGTGGTACCCTGTTTCCCCAAAAATAAGACCTACCCTGAAAATAAGACCTAGCGTTATTTTCCAGGAGGGCTGCCCTACCCTGAAAATAAGCCCTATTTAAAAATGCTTGTAAAATCCTATAATCTACTATATTACAGTAGTTTATAATGTGCAATGTGTGTGTTTCTGTAATATAATTGCGGGGAAGAGAGCTCCGGCGGGGAACAGAAGTGCAGAGCGGCGCTATAACAAAGGTATTTGGCACAATTATATTACAGAAACGCACACATTGTACATTATATACTACTGTAATAGAGTGGATTATAGGATTGTACAAGCATTTTAACTCAGTTTACACTGGGGATTCCTGACAGGCAGGGAGGGAGAGGGGGAGAGAAGACAGCACATTACATGGTAAGACCTACCCCGAAAATAAGCCCTACTGTGTCTTTTGTTGGCATAATTAATATAGGACCCGGGCTTATTTTCGGGGAAACACAGTATTTCACCCCTGCCTGTCTGTACTTACATAACTTCTAGCTGCACTTCTCCCAGCAGAAAGTCCTTTAGGATCTATATTCTGCTTGTGACCTGTCCTCTTCCCAGAAACGAAAGCACCACACTGTCACTCTTGTAGAACTGGGGTCTTGTACTCACAGGATCATTGGTTGCCTCCTGCAGATACACTATATTACCAAAAGTATTGAGATGCCTGCCTTTACACGCACATGAACTTTAGTGGCATCCCATTCTTAATCTGTAGAGTTCAATATTGAGTTGGCCCACCCTTTGCCGCTATAACAGCTTCAACTCTTTTGGAAAGGCTGTCCACAAGGCTTATGAGTGTGTCTATGACCTGGCTCGCAGTCTCTAATTCATCCCAAAGGTGTTCTATTGGGTTGAGGTCAGGACTCTGTGTAGGCCATTTAAGTTCCTCCAATCCAAACTCGCTCAATCATGTGTTTATGGACCTTGCTTTGTGCACTGGTCCAAATCATTTGGTGGAGGGGGGATTATGGTGTGGGGATGTTTTCAGGGGTTGGGCTTGGCCCTTTAGGTCCAGTCAAGGGAACTCTTAAGGCGTTAGTATACAAAGACATTTTGGACAATTTCATTTTCCCACTTTTGTGGGAACAGTTTGGGGATGGCTCCTTCCTGTTCCAACATGACTGCACACCAGTGCACAAAGCAAGGTCCATAAAGATAAGCACGTTTTGGGTGGAGGAACTTGACTGGCCTGCACAGAGTCCTGACCTCAAACCGATAGAACACCTTTGGGGTGAATTAGAGCAGAGATTGCGAGCCAGGCCTTCTCATCCAACATCTGTGCCTGACCTCACAAATGCGCTTCTGGAAGAATGGTCAAACATTCCCATAGACACTCTCCTAAACATTGTGGACAGCCTTCCCAGAAGACATGAGGCCGTTATAGCTGCAAAGGGTGGGCCAACTCAATATTGAACCCTAGTGTCCCAATACTTTTGACAATATAGTGTATGTGAACATGATTTTTGGGTCTTATAGACCTAAATGTCAAGTGAGGTAAAGTGAACCTGTGCTGACTTCAACGTGAAGAAGTAACAATATTTTTTTCCAATGAAAACAGTTGAGTTCAGTTTACTTCCCTTCACACTTTGTTATATCTAACCCTCCTGTGCCTGCCTGCCTGCAGTTTAATATCTTGAAAAGTAAAAACTGGAACATGTTGAAATGAAAAGTGAGGCCCCGTACACACGACAGAGGAACTCGACGTGCTTGACACGTCAAGTTCCTCGTCTCGTTTTGGGATGAAGCCGCCGAGGAGCTCGGCGGGCCGCCTTCTCCTATAGAACAACGCGGCCAACGAGAAAATAGAGAACATGTTCTCTATTTTCTCGTCGAGCTCCTCGGCGGCTCCATCGAGCCAAAACTGTACAGACGACAGAGATTCTCGGCAGAATCCGGGTTTTGACCGAGTTTCTCGGCGAATTCTGCCGAGAATCTCTGTCGTGTGTACGAGGCCTAAGAAGTGGTATCTTAAGTGCTGTCCAAGGTGCTGACATGTTTTTCTTTTCTTTTTTTCTTGCCAGTTTATAGAAGATAATAAATGAAAGCAATTTTTCATGTTCTGGAATTGACCTTTTTTGATAAATCTAAATTCTTTATCACATGTAACTAAATTGGTAAAAGCTAAAATCCTGGCAAATATAAAAAACAACAATGGATGTAGTTATGTATTCATTAGACGTTAGATGTTCAGTAAACTCTAGCTGGATGACATTTCGTTTCCTAGCACACTGTGTATCAGAAACAATTATCATCTTTTTCTGTTGCAGAGAATCTTGTTTTCAGCTTTTTTTCATACTTTTTTTGCAGTTCCCAGCAAAGTTTGAATAACGTTTTTTCAACCTGCAAAGCTAACGGTGACATTCCTTGCCCCTGATGATCTCCAAGGTAATACTTATACTATAACCTCTCTCCTGCTCTTGTCTAAATACATTGGAGACATTTTTAAAGCAACTGCATATCAAATAATGTGCATATAGGGGTAGATTCATGTAGGAGATACGCCGTTGTATCTCCAGATACGCCGTCGTATCTCTGAGTGTGCGGCGTCGTATCTATGCGCTTGATTCATAGAATCAGTTACGCATAGATTTGACCAAGATCCGACCGGCGTAAGTCTCTTACGCCGTCGTATCTTATTTGCAATTTTAGGCTGGCCGCTAGGTGGCGCTTCCGTATATTTACGTGTCGAATATGCAAATTAGGTAGATACGCCGATTCAGAAACATACGTTTGCCCGGCAATTTTTTTTTACGTCGTTTACGTTAGGCTTTTTACGGCGTATAGTTACCCCTGCTATATGAGGCGTATCCTATGTTAAGTATGGACGGCGTTCCCGCGTCGAATTTTTTAAATTTTACGTTGTTTGCATAAGTCATCCGTGAATGGGGCTGTGCGTAATTTACGTTCACGTCAAAAGCATTGGCTTTTTGCGGGTTAATTTAGAGCATGCGCACTGGGATTTTTTCACGAACGGCGCATGCACCGTTCGTAAAAAAATTCAAATACGTGGGGTCACTCTACATTTATATAAAACACGCCCACATCATCCACATTTGAATTAGGCGGGCTTACGCCGGACCACATACGTTACGCCGCCGTAACATAGGGCGCAAGTTCTTTCTGAATAGGGAACTTGCGCCCTAATTTACGGTGGCGTAACGTATCTGAGATACGTTACGTCCCGCAGAAAGATACTCCATTGTATCTGAATCTACCCTTTGTGTGCAGAAATGTTAGCATTAAGCTTTGGGTCTGTTTTTCACCCAAAACAACATACAGTATTTAGCTTTAAACAACCAATAACACAGTTTTGATAAAATGTCCCCTGTTATCAATTGGTGTCCATAGATATTAACCACTTCAATACCTGCCCATAGTCAAATGACGTCCACAGGAGGGATCTCCCCTTCCTGGGTGGACGTCATATGACGTCCTGGGCTTCCCGGCCATTTAGGCGCTGATGGTAGCGTGCGCACGTGCGCCTGCAGCATCGCTCGGGACCCGGTGCGCATGCCCGGTGGCCGCGATGTCCGCCGGGCACCCACTATTGCCCGTGATCACGGCAGGACCTTGGATCTGTGTGTATAAACACACAGATCCATGGCCTGCCAGGGGTGAAGAGACCGATGTGTGTTCCCAGTACAGAGGAACACAGATCGGTCTCCTCCCCTTGTGAGTCCCCTCCCCCTACAGTTAGAATCACTCCCTAGGGAACATATTTAACCCCTTGATCGCCCCCTTCCCTTTCAGTCACGTTTACACAGTAATCGGTGCAGTTTTATAGCACTATTTGCTGTATAAATGTGATTGGTCCCAAAAAATATGTCAAAAGTGTCCGATATGTCCGTCACAATGTCACGGTCAATAAAAATTGCAGATCGCCGCCATTACTAGTAAAAAAAAAAAAAAAAAAATGCAATAAATCTATCCCCTATTTTGTAAACGCTATAACTTTTGCGCAAACCAATCAATACACGCCTATTGCGTTTTTTTTTACCAAAAACATGTAGAAGAATACATATCGGCCTAAACTCAGGACATTTTTTATTTATTTTTTAAATTGTGATATTTATAAAATCTTTATTAAATGTATCTTTATTCAATTTTTCAAAATTGTCGCTCTTTTGTTTATAGCACAAAAAATAAAAACCGCAGAGGTGATCAAATAGCACCAAACAAAAGCTCTATTTGTGTGGGAAAAAAACACATAACAATTTAATTTGGCTATAGTGTTGCATGACCGCGCAATTGTCATTCAAAGTGCAACAGTGCTGAAAACGAAAAATTGGTCTGGGCAGGAAGGGGGTGAAAATGCCCTGTATTGAAGTGGTTAAGCATGGGTACAAGATTTGGTTACCTTTTGACTCTGTCATATACATGAACAACAGCTGTGGTAATGGTCATCTGCCACACATTAGCCTAATCCCATCGAGATCATCACCTGATACTCTACAAATGTCTTAAAGTAAACCTGTCAGTATGTTTAGGCAGATGTAGGCGCCTTTTTGTCCTGTAGTTGGCACTGTGCCAATGTTACAGGGGAAGGGTGTCTTTTAAAGGAAATTGTCTAGGGAAGATGGCTATTTGAGTTGAAACAAAATTCCTGAGTTCAGGTGATCATCTTACACTTTTTAATAAGGGATCCACCCAGGGCCGATCCGCCCTATAGGCTCACTATGCACGCCGCTTAGGGCCCCGCAAAGCTGCGGAGGGCCCCCCAAATTACTAGAGGCCCCCTCTGGTGAGAAGTGATTTTCGGCCCCTCACCCCACTTCTCAACTCGCTGGCTGCATGGGAGAAGAGGTAAGGAGTCAGCAGCCCTGCTTCTCACTTTAATGTAAGATGTCATGTTCGACAGCAGAACACCCCCTCCCCCCGCTTCTCAACTTTAATCTTTAATGTGACATGTCACTGTCGGCAGCACCCCCATGTGACATGTAATTTTGCTTAGGGCCCCAGGGAGGTTAGAATCGGCACTGGATCCACCATCTTTGGACAGGGAGTGGGCAGGTTAGGAAAAGGAACCCACTGGTTAGGGACAGTGCTTAGCATAGGGAAAGGTTCTTGACGAGTAAATACAGTGTATGAGATACTGTCTGATGCTGAAGAGTCTCCCTAGGATTCCCTTCTGTGCCATCCTGTTATGCAGCATAACACCACCCCTCCAGCAGAGCCATCCTCTGGTAACGTTATGTATTGCAATACTAAAAACTGTTCTGTAAGGCCTTATACAATTGTGTGCCAACTATGAAGCCCTGTACACACAGGCCAGAATCTCGTCAGGAAAAAAAACGTTGTTTTTCCTGACGAGATTCTTGGCAAGAATCTCTTGCCGCCCGAGTGTACAGACACTCCTTTCAAAAGAACCGCAGTTCTTTTGAAAGGCAAGAACGTGGTGATGTCATCACGTACAACGACCATGCGCTCGTCACATTTGATGCCGTCTCCGCCATCTTGCTGCACCCTACCTATGCCTAGGAAGCTACCGTGCATGCGTCAAAGTCATTTCGAGCATGAGCGGGTTTCCACGGCGACAGGTAAGTATACACACTCTCTGGTTTCATCGTCAGGAAATCACTGCCGAGAATCACGACAAGAAAATAGAGAGCAGGTCCTCTATTTTTCTCGTCGAGATTTTAGGCAGTTTTCTTGACGAGAAACCTGAAAGCCTCGTACACACGCTCGGTATACTCGGCAAGAATGCTCTGCCAGCAGTTTTGTTGCTGGTTCTTGCCGAGAAAACCGAGCAGGTGTACGAGGCTTTATTCATTATTACTGTTTTAAAGTGATTGTAAAGGTACAAAAAATAAAATAAAAAATTACAAACATGTCTATACTTACCTGCTCTGTGCATTGGAATTGCATAGAGTGGCCGCAAATCTCCTCATTTCGGTTCCCCCATTGGTGCTCCTGGCCCCTCCCCTCTGTCTAGTGCCCCCATGGGGGGGGGGGTAGGGGGGATGCTGACACCCAAAATTGTTTAACCTTAAAGCGGGGGTTCACCCTAAAAAAATAAAAAAATTCTAACATGCCATCCAGCATACTAGCGCGAGCTACAGTATGCCTTTATTTTATTTTTTTAGCGCCGTACTCACTGTTTAATCCCGTAATTACGTTTCAGACTAGTTGGCGTTCCTATGCAGAGGGGAACATGATTGACGGCCGGCTATGGCACGTCACGCTTCCCGGAAATAGCCGAAATAGGACTTGACTCTTCACGGCGCCTGCGCAGTCAGCTCCTAGTCTGTGCGCAGCCGCCGTATAGCGCCGTGAAGAGCCGAGTCCTACTCGGGAAGCGTGAAGCGCCATAGCCGGCCATCAATCATGTTCCCCTCTGCATAGGAACGCCCATTCTGAAACTTAACTACGGGATTAAACAGTGAGTACGGCGCAAAAAAATAAAATAAAGGCATACTGTAGCTCACGCTAGTATGCTGGATTTCATGGTAGAAACTTGCTTTTTAGGGTGAACCACCGCTTTAATGCAAAGCTCCTAATGCAAGGCTCTGTCTTATCAGGATTGGGGACAAATGGGAGGATCAGAGAAAACAGGATCAAACAGCCTTTTTACACAATGCAGAGGATTAACCCCTTATTTTCCACAGCTTTACTGCATATACAGACTGATTTTACTGCTGTGGGTTTAGTAACACTTTAATGTAGAAACTCGTAGCTCCTTGTTCTGTCACTGCCGAAATAAAATAAAACTGTTTCTAGCGTCCTTATGCAATAGAACAGTAAACTTTAGTGTTTCATTATGCATGAACTCTACAGTCTGGAAAGCTGGCACTGGCAGCATCATTATGAATCACATCACGGCGACATTTACAACTAATCACTGCAAGAATTCCTCGAGTCAAGTAACAATGTAACACCTAGAAAAAAACAATTAGTTGCATTTGTGACATTAACAGAAACCATAATGCCACAGAAGCGTCTCGGTAATCGTTCTCATCGTTTCCTTTAGCTGGCTGTAATGCCATTGGCAATAGATCTTACTAATCAACACCCTAAATAGCCACTTACAGTACGTCGGATCCCCAAGGGCACGGTGGAATTTAAATCTATGCAATTAAGCGACACAATGTAGTAGGCAAAGCTGACAAATTCTCCTTCTGAACCTGTGTCAAATAGGCAACGTCAAAACACCAGTGTGATTCTCGAAGAACATGTTCAAATATCGAATATATAATTACTCGAGGAAGGAGTCAGAGGACAGACCCCACCTTCTTCTCCTCTCTTATATTGTCAGCTGTCAAAATCCTCTCTTCACAGTCACAATCCTTGAAATTTCACCATCAAACAAGCAATGATGAGCATGACAAAACGTATGCTATTTTCTCAGATCACGCAAAGACAAAAAAAACACGTCAACAGCTTCCAATTAAACAGTTCCAGAGAAAAGCCAGACAGATAAATATAATAATGTGGATATGTGTATCATAAAGGAGAGGGAATGTGTGCGTTGTATTTAATATCATCGGTAAGTTGAAATAAATTGCAGTAATTTGCTGAAATGGGCCGGAAGGCTCACACTGGGCAATATGGTATTTTATTCAATTAAATAATACAATTTAAAGCGTACCTATCATACAAGATGTATATATTTTACATTTTATATAGCCGATGTAATCATTTTTATGAGCTGTATAAGTCTTCCCGTGTTTATTTGTGTATAGGTGTAATATAACATTCTGCTTAATTACACAATAATGTGTGTGAAAACAACTAGACTTCCATGCAATAATTTAAGGACGAGCTCCAGTAACTGTAGATTGTATATAAATTAGGCTTATTGTAATCCCGTTGCAATCTGAAAAAACACAGCCCTGTGGAGGAAAAAATAAAGATTACCATCTTTGGCAGCCATTCTCAGCCAGGGTGCTGTCTGGGTTCTTCGAGGGTGCTTTTGGTAAAATGATGCACATTATAAAAGTGAGTGCTTTATTTGAGATCCTTCTGCCTTAACCACTTCAGCCCCAGAAGGATTTACCCCCTAATGTTCACGCCATTTTTTGCGATACGGCACTGCGTCGCTTTAACTGACAATTGCGTGGTCGTACAACGCTGTACCCAAGGAAAATTTATGTCCCTTTTTCCCCCACAAATAAATCTTTCTGGTATTTAATCACCTCTGTGGTTTCTATTTTTGAGCTATAAACAAAAAATGATCGACAGTTTTGAAAAAAAAAAAAAAAACAATATTTTTTTACTTTTTGCCATAAAACATATCCAATAAAGAAAAAAGTAAAACAATGAATTTCCTCATCAGTTTAGGCCAACATGTATTCTTCTACATATTTTTGAAAATAAAAAGTTATAGCGTCTACAAAATAGGGGATAGATTTATGTAATTTTTTTATAGTAGTAATGGAGGTGATCAGCGTTTTTTAGTGGGACTGCAACATTGCGGCGGACAGATCGGACACTTTTGACACTTTTTTGGGACCATTGACATTTATACAGTGATCGTGCTATAAAAATGCACTGGCTACTGTATAAATGTAACTGGCAGGGAAGGGGTTAACACCAGGGGCGCTCAAGGTGTGTCCTAGGGAGGTGACTGGGAGTATAGAGAGATCGCTGTTCTATTACACAAAGCTCTGTACCGAAACAGTGTTTCGCGCAATAGAGCCGCCCTGCCACAGTATAACTGCAGTGGCTCTTTGGCAATTGATTAAAGGTAAAATAAGAAAAGTACAAATGTCTATACTTACCTACTCTGTTTAATGAAATTGCACAGAGCAGCCCAAAAACCTTCTCTTTTTGGGTGCCCCGCCGGCGCCCCTGGCCCCTCCTCTCTATCCAGTGTCCCCATGGGAAGCCGCTTCCATTGCCACAGACAGAGGGATTTGGCTCCGCCCCCGCTCTGTCGTCACTGGCTGCTTTGATCGACAGTACTGGGAGCCAATGGCCTCCCAGTGCCCCAGCAAAGCCAGTGAGACCCGGAAGTATGGGAAAAGAAGAGCTGCAGACATGCAGGGTGCTGGATCGAATAGGGTGCCAGGTAAGTAAAGGGGGGCTGAGGAGGCAATGCTGACCAGTCCTGGCCCTAACCCTCTTTCAACTATAAAAGTTTGTAAGATAAATAAACATCCCTTTTGCATTCAAGAAGTGTCTGGTGCCCAATAACTTTATCAATCTTGCACCCACTATGCCTCACAACCCACCATGTACAGAAGGATGTCAGCTATCTCTGGCCCTGGAGGTTCTCATCAGACCAAAAGAAGGCCGGAGACCTTGCTGCATGTGTAATAAAATGGAATGACTTAGGAAAAAAGTATTAAACACATGAAGAAAGGGAGGTGCAAAAGGGCATGGAAAGCCAAGACATGAGCTGAAATTTATCAGTAATTAGAAAGCAATCTTGACCCTTGTCAGTGCAAATTAATATCTGAGGGCATATAAAAAGGTGTCTTATTACCAAAGTGTCACACAAGAAACATATCATGATGGGTAAAAGCAAAGAGCTCTCTAAAAACCGTTACAACCTTAATGTTGCAAAACATACTGATGGAATTGGTTACAGAAGGATTTCTAAACTTCTGAATGTTCAAGTGAGCCATCATCTGGAAGTGGAAAGAACATAATTTCACCATAAACCAGGTGCTCCTTGCAAGATTTCTGAGAGAGGCATGAAAATAATTATCAGAAGAGTTGTCCAAGAAACAAGGGCCACTTGTGGAGAGCTTCAGAAAGACCTGAAATTAGCAGGTACGATTGTTTCAATGAAAACAATAAGTAATGCACTCAACCATCATGGCCTGTATGCGCGCTCACCAAGAAAGACTCTATTGCTGAAGAAAAGGCATGTTGAAGGTCAGTTAAAGTTTGCTGCACAACATTTAGACAAGCCTGTGAAATACTGGGAGAGTATAGTCTGGTCAGACAAGACCAAAATCAAACTCTTTGGATTCCATAATAGACACCATGGGCCAGATTCACAGAGCAGATACGACGTCGTATCTCCTGATACGCCGTCGTATCTCCTGATACGCCGTCGTATCTGTTGTTCTATCTATGCGACTGATTCATAGAATCAGTTACGCATAGATAGCCATAAGATCCGACAGGTGTAATTGTTTTACACTGTCGGATATTAAGATGCAATACCGCGGCCGCCGCTGGGGGGAGTTTGCGTCGTAAACCAGCGTCGGGTATGCAAATTAGGAGTTACAGCAATTCCCAACGGTTTTTCGCGTTCGCTACGTCGCCGCTAGTCTAGTTTCCCGTCGCAAAGTTAGTCGTTTTTTTTGGTGCCTTAACTTTACACAGCAATCGTATTGCTGTATAAAGTATGGCCGACGTTCCCGCGTCGAAATTTAAAAAATAACGTCGTTTGCGCAAGCCGTCCGGGAATATGGAATTACGCTACGCGCGTCGCCGTTTGAAAAAATGACGTCACTTCGCGCAAAGCACGGCGGGAGTTCGAAAACGGAGCATGCGCGGTAGGTCCGGTGCGGGAGCGTGCCTAATTTAAATGGCACACGCCCATTTAAATTGGCCCGCCTTGCGCCGGAGGCCGCCGGCGTAGGTTTTCATCGCAAGTGCTTGGTGAATCAGGCACTTGCGATGAAAAATTGCTGCGGTGTAACGTATCTACGATACGATACGATCTACGATACGTTACGCCGCCGCTGCCCTACGTGAATCTGGCCCCATGTTTGGAGGCCAAATGGCACTGCAGATCACCCCAAAAACACAATTTCAACAATGAAGCTTGGAGGTGGGGACATCATGGGGCTTTATTTCCGCATTCGATAGTGGCAAACTTTATGTCATTGAAGGAAGGATGAATGGAAAAATGTACCAAGACATTCTTGATAAAAATAAATAAATATATACGAGCCAAACAAAATTGACATAGAAAGCACACGTGTACAAAAAACAATATAAATAAGGTAAGAGTGAAATCCTAGAAAGAGTCGTCTAGATGGTGATCCCAGAGCCAAGTGTTTGAGGAATAAGTAACTTCAGTGCCAACTCCTCCTGTGATTCTTAGCCGCTCACCTCACAGCTGTTAGACTGACAGCCTGATAATCCTCACATAAGTACACAGCAGTAGTTATGGTAAACCTGGAGTTCAGCTTGGAGACCCGATCCCGGGTAATCACATGTGGAGAGACAACAGGAGAAATAGTGTAACTCTGTAACCCAATAGATGGTGGAAATAGGTAATACACCAATGCACTCACTCAAATCAATAAAATGTTGGGCTTATCTCCACGAATGCCGAGCTCGTAATAGACTGTGTATCCTTTCTTGTCTTTGCTTGACAAGCAAAGACAAGAAAGGATACACAGCAGTCTAAAAAAAGAGAGACAAGCAAAGACAAGAAAGGATACACAGCAGTTCTAGGATTTCACTCTTACCTTATTTATATTGTTTTTTGTACACGTGTGCTTTCAGTTACACTGCCCCCCCCCCCTTTACATCTTTCACTACACAGCGCAGACACCATCATTTCACATTTGACACTTTTTTCTGCCTGGAATAGATCACCAGGTGTCTGCAGCAGTGTGCCTATCCCCCACTTGGATTTACTGACAGCGCGGGAGTTCTCTTTTACTACTATGGCACACATAATTACATTTGTCCAAGCTGGGCCAGTTTAACCATGTACAAATTACCATTCCTAACTTCAGCTTTAAAAAAGACTTGTTTTTGGGGGTTCCAAATAGTTCTACCACTAGAAATTATGATCTTTTAGGCCAAGATTGTTCATTAAATTAATACTTCAAAGAAGCCTGGGGCTGATAGATCAAGAGATGGTAATGATACGTATCATGTTCCAGATTTTTTTTCCAGGCTTTTTGACCATAGACCTGTGGAACCCTAGGGTTTCTCCAGGGGTTGCTAGGGGTTCTTTGAGCAATAAGACATTTTTGCTTCTCAGATAAGTAACCAGTGACACCTTTGATCTTTTTAGCTATCTTTAAGGGGGTATTTTTCCCAATGACCACAAATGTAAGAAGCATTCTTCCTTCTGACCATCCCAATAATGTACTGTGAGCTGTAAATATATAATTTTTTTAGCACGGGTTTAGTTGGAAGACAAAAAATGATTTCAAGGGTTCCCCATGTTAAAATGTTTGAGAAAGGTTACTAAAGCGAAATGGACAAACATTATGAACTAATGTCGCGTACACACGGTCAGAAAAGTTTGATGTGAGCTTTTGGTCGGAAATTCGGAGTGTGTAGGCTCCATCTGACTTTTTCTGTCTGAATTTCCGACAACAAAAATTTGAGAGCTGGTTCTCAATTTTCCGACTGGAAAAGTTCTTGTCGGAAATTCCAATCGTCTGTATGCGATTCCAATGCACAAAAAAGCACGCATGCTTGGAATCAAGTCGACGCAAGTTCGGAAGCATTGAACTTAATTTTTCTCGTCTCGTAGTAGTGTTGTACGTCACCGCGTTCTTGACGGTTGGAATTTTGTGTGACCGTGTGTATGCAACACAAGTTTGAGTCAACATTCACGTCGGATAAAAATCCACGGTTTTCTTGTCAGAATTTCCGATTGTGTGTACGCGGCACTACATGTGTTTATATGATGGTGAATTAATGCATTTAAAATTCTCTCTTTTTTTAGGATAAGTATCCCTTGTTTGTGAAACTTCATGTGGGAAGCTCAGAAGTTGTAGAGTGAATTATCAGGAGGCTGCTCTTCATATTATACAATTTGGCCATATGACTTTTATTTATACTTTTGACTTTTCAAATTCTGGTAGACATTTATATCTCTCTTCAACATATGATGACAGCAACATGAGGCTGGCATATAAAAAGTTGAATTTAGCAGAGACTTTACAACTTTAGCACACGCACGCTGTCCCCTATCCAGCATCTGTTTCTAGTATTATGATTGGTTTTATTATTTCACTTATATTTGGAGTCTGGGGAACTGAGTCACCTGCAAATTTATATAGTGACTTGATGATTTTAGGCAAGATCTCTGTTCCCACTCTTCTAGTAGTTTTGGGTTTTTCCAGTCCTCCTGTTGGATTCCTGTAATGTAGAATAAAATTACAGCTGAACTCCACGTAGATATAGAAGACACACATGATTGCATCTCTGTATTCATTAAAGTAGAACTAAATGTAAACCTTTTTTTCTTTTCATTTGGATAGAGGGATCGGCATTTTTTCATCATGCCTCATCATCCTTCCTATGAGGAAGCCAAGAATTCACATGATAAAACCCATCAGGGGTGGGGCTTATTACATCTTTGCGCCCAGAAGTTCAGTAGTGGCCATTTTACTTGGTTTTCCATGGAAATTTATCATTAAATGTGCAACTTAATTTTATTCACATTGGCATTTTATCTTGTGCAATGGAGTTTAGTGCACCTGCTTTGTGAGTATTCCTTTGTCTTGTGGTATTAATAAAATATAGGGGATTTATGTACTACGCCATTAGTGTTCTGCTCTTTACCACTGGCTATATGAGCTGAATCCTGAAGCCTCGTACACACGACCGAGGAACTTGACGGGCGAAACACATTGTTTTCCTCGTCAAGTTCCTTGTTAGGCTGTCGAGGAACTTGACAAGGCAAGTTTTTCCATTCCCGTCGAGGAAATAGAGAACTTGCTCTCTTTTTGGCTCGTCGAGTTTCTCGACAGTTTCCTAGACGAAAATGTACACACGGCCGGTTTCCTCGGCAAAAAAATATCTCCCAGCAAGTTTCTTGCTGGTTTTTGCCGAGAAACTCGGTCATGTGTACGAGGCCTGAGCCTTAGGATGGATGGCTGATCCTGCCAGAAGTGGTTTTGAAGTATACTGCACAATCATTACCCATGATAGACCTTACCTGAGTGTAGGTTAATTTTGGGAGGTAAGAGGCTGCAGTGAAAGGTGGTGGGCACTGCGATGGAACACTACCATTTTTTATGTTAAAATAATCACTTATGAATGATTTATGTTATAATCATGGAATGAGCACCATGAAGCACATTTTATTACAATTATTGTATGGGCTTCATATATTGATGAATTTTGCACTGATCATTTTTGTATTTTTTCATTTATTACAGTGATATACATTGTTGCACTGCACTTTTCTGGTCTTATAAAATCTCAAATAATGTAAACATGCTAAAGTAATTTCAAAAATAATTTTTAATCTTTTTAGATCTACAGATTTTAATAAGAAATAATAGAGAGACTGGAGGAAATTAGCAATACTGAGATACAAAAAAGCTGAAAGTAGAATTTTCTGAAAAAACAAAACAAAAAAGGTTTATGATACACAATGCTTCAGCAAATGACTGGGTTTATTCATGAAAGATTGAATGTCAGCAAAAGATTCACTAGGTGTATTTTTCAGCAAATCTTTCATAAACCTTTTTGTTTTTTCATAAAATTCTGCTTTCAGCTTTTTTGCATATAAGATCAGTGGGAAATTTGCCCAAAATTCACCCAGTTAAATCTTCATTCCCTGATTCGGCAACATCTGTTCTTTAATTGTAAAAAAAAATAATTCTGTAACATTCACTGTATGTTAAAAAAGGGTGGACTTTACCTTCCTTGCACATTTACCTGGGAGAGGGTGGCATCCTACTTGCCCCAGGAAGATGATACATATGGGGTACAGGAAGATGGTCCCCTCCATTGCTGTCACCCCCTCTTGGGCACATATATATTTTTAAATTACATTAACCCACCCAGTGCTGATTTTTTTTTAAATTACATTAGCCAGTGCTGAAATTATGTATAAACACGGCTTCAGCACCATGGAGAGCATCTGCAAGCCAATTTGCCAGCAGGTCAAAAGCCTTGGTTTACAAGTACTGAAAAATACACCCAGTGAATCTTTTGCTGACATTCACCCAGATGAGGTTCTATAGTCTTTGTCTGTAATTCAACAGTCACATCCACCCTAAAAACAATAAGGAAGAAGCAGCTGATAAACAGTCATCAAATCTCACTTGTACAGTACTTGTAAACCAAGGCTTTTGACCTGCAGGCGAATTGGCTTGCAGATACTCTCCATGGTGCTGAAGCTGTGTTTATACATAATTTCAGCACTGGGTGGGCTAATGTCATTTTAAAAATATGTTTAATATAAAAACTGTGCGCCTAGGTGGGGGTGACAACAATGGAGGGGACCATATTTCTGTACCCCATACGTACCAGTCTCCTGGGGCAAGTAGGATGCCACCCTGTCCCAGGTAAATGTGCAGGGAAGGTAACATCCACCCTTTTTTAACATACAGTGAATGTTATAGGAAGGTCAATTTTACAATGAAAGAACAGATGTTGCCGAATGTCAGAGAATTAAAATTTCACTAGATGAACTTTGGGCAAATTGGCCACTGATTCTATAATAAATAGACTGAGTGGGAGAGATTTACTAACAACTGGTGCACACAGAATCTGGTTTAGCCGTGCATACTAACCACTCAGCTTCCAGGTTCTATTGTCAAAAACGTAATTAAACAAGCTGAAGTTAGAAGCTGATTGGTTACTATGCACAGCTGCACCAGTTTTAGTAAATCTCCCACAATGTTATGACAGAGCTTTCACATAATTAAAATAAAAGTGGCAACTATAGTGTAGCAAATTCACACATAAAACATGTATTAAGTATTAAAACGTTGACATTTGCAGATAATTGCAATGTTCAAGTTTCAAAAACAGCGGATCTAGAACTTCTGGCTTCGGCACTGATGCCACTTCTTGACTGGTTTTGTCAATACAACTTTATCAAAGGCTGTCCTTTTTGTTTCCACTTTTATTTATTTTTTGATATGAAAACTCTGGTATACATGTGGGAATATTCATACTGGAGAAAAACATAAAAACATAAAGAAGAATTAATGATTTTGTCCTGCTTTATTCAGCCATTGGATGTATTGGCATTTATTTTGGTAAGGTGTATCCAGCATTTTGGATTGGCTGCATGACGCTGTGAGCACATGGGGTTTATGGTTTGCACTGATATCACAATTTAAAGATCAGCCCCGGAGCAATGGGAACCTTAGTGTAGGGGCCGCATGACTGGGGGGTAGCTGGTTAGGTGCACAGGAAGTAGTGGGGCAGGAAGTTTGTAGCACTCTGGGCAGGCCAGGCAGTTGTGAATACATTAAGGTTAGAGCAAAGGGGCGGAGCTCATAATTCGGGAAGGAAAGTGGAAGAGGTAACATACAAGCTGTAGCACTTTTCTCTCCCTCCCTTTTAACAGTTGAATGGATGTGTGTGTGTTTTTTGTTCTTGTGTTTTGTTGTTTTAGGTGCTGTTGGCAGGGGTCTCTGGTTCCTGAAGGTCGGAATGGTGATGGTAGATAGTATAATAGTATATATCCATATATATATATATATATATATATATATATATATATATATATATCTGGTGCGGTACGGGTTGGGACCTATCTTGGTATGGGTACCTTTCCCTAACTGGTTATATGGATTATCGGTCATCGAGCTGAAGGTGCAAGAAGGAGGTACGCATTTGTTCCTGTGTTAAATGGTTTGCGGCTAGGGGCCAGGATGCTGTGGTGGTGGTTAGCCAATGAGATAGTGGGACCTTCTTTCAGGAACCTCAGACGTAGCAGTAGAATGTTTTTCTGGTTAAAATATGTTGGTTATAAATATATGATATATATATATATATATATATATATATATATATATATATATATATATATATATATATATATATTTGTGTGTGTAGCGGGGCATCATTTTTTTTTATGTGATCTAAAGACTATCATCTGCTGATCAAGAAGGATCTCCTGTGGTCAAGTTGTGTTATAGCCACCTGTTATTTACTTTTGCATTGAGTACAGGGAGAAACAGACTACATTACCCAGAGAGCAACTGTACAATCCCAGAATGCTTTGCTCCCCGCACAGCCTTCTGGGGGAGGTAATTTAAGGAGAGGACGTCCTTGGCTCTCTCTCTCTCTCTCTCTGGACCACCTCTCCAAGTAAGAAGGAGGCCTGTCTCCTGGAGTGTAGGCCGAAGCCTGAGGTCTACCCATACCCGAGTGGATCACCATCCAGCAACAGAGATAGCATCCCTGATGGAGTGATCGGACGGTGTCCCAGCACAACGGTGACTTGTGAGAGAACCAGAGACTGTCATCTTGAAGGACTGTGAATCGGAGTTCGCAGACGGAGTGTTCCGGAAGGACAAGGCTTGATCTGGTTGGGTGAGACGGGTACCTGCCCAAACCTACTGACTGTGTTGCAGAGGGGTGGATCGTTTACATTCACCACTGTGGTTTAACTGTTTGGGCATTTTCCACCAGTTGACTTATTCCCTTTTGGATTACAAATTACTCTTTGCACGCCAACGCATGCCTATGTGGGATTGCACGGACTGCTGAGATAATTTGTATTGAGGTTTGGTCTGGCCCACCAAACCAAGTTAGTGAAATATACTATTTAGAGACTGCCTATTAAATATAGCGAACTGTTGATATCTATTCACATACTCTTTAGCTAGGTAATTGGTTTCATTATTACTGTACAGCATTGTTATTAAAAAGAACTGGGTGAGGCTTGGCAAGGAGGTACTTCAGTGTGGATGTCTTGCTGAAGGGCTCCATTTGCTGTGTGCTTACCCAGGTCTGCATAGTTATTATAATTGATTTTGTAATTATCTGTTACCACTATTTCTGACTCTTGTAGGGCCCTGCAAGAAGTCCACTGTTGTTTTACCTTTGTTTCCTTGCTTTTATTTGGACAAGTAAAGAGTTACATTGGTTAAGCTGAATTTGTGTGCGGTCCATCTGTCATCCTGCGGGATCAATACAATTTAAGGTAACCATTTGTTTACACAATTTACTGTGGTGTGACAGGACATTGTGCCCTCCAACATCTATTGGGGTTCACAATTCCCACAGATACCCAAAACAAACCAGCAGCTCCTTCGGGGGTAGTGCTACACACACACACACACACACACACATATATATATATATATATATATATATATATGTATATATGTATGTATATATATATATATATATATATATATATATATATATATTAAAAGGAAAAAAGTTATTTTTATACCATTTTTGTTGTCTGGATTTAATAAAGGGGCCTTTATTGGTCATTTAATCCAGACAGTGTCATGTGTTTAGTTACTTTAGTAAGTTTAAGTAATGGGGTTGTTCGGAATGGGGTAATGGTCAGGGCAGCTAACATATCAGCATTACACCTGTCATGTGATAACTTAATTGTTACTGTTTGTTGATTATTATTATTATTGAGACTTACAAGTGTAACATGCCTAAAAAATGAAAAGTAAACTTTTTCTTTTTAGTGGTGCTGCAAGTGTCAATGTAATACTTAACTTCAAATCATCTCCTTACATGGCCTTTCCATAGCGTGTATAGAGTGAGGTAATGATGCCAACAGTATTTTAAACTCACTGACTTGAGACTCCCAGAATCCTCGTAGTTTTGGCTGATGTGAAAGGGCAGCTGAAAACTTTTCATCTGCGGCTGTCGGCCATGTTGCCTCTAGCAAGTACTTTTTCTCTTTGCTTGGAAAAGGTCAGAGAAATGATGGCAGTAGTCACGGAGCTGTTTTTACACTACACGAGGCTTCAGGTGGAAACTGCTGACAGGGCATCTAACTTAACTCAAGAGTTTATATATGTTTAAAAGAAGCAATTTAGCAGGCGAAGAGAGGTGATAAGATGGGAAAATTCAGCAGCTTCATGGAATTTTTTTTCTTATTTTTTTTCCACATAATGAGTGGCTACATATTCTTAGAATATGCCGGTATCTGTCTTTCGCTCTAATAACAAACCAGAGCTGTCTCGCTGTCTCCAAAGCTGAGTTATACAGCAGCCTTATCCAGCCATCAAAGTGGCTTGGCGATAAAGTTAATCAGTATAATTATTGGCACTGTACATGTGTTTTTTTATATACTTAGGCTGGATTCACACCTATGCAGTTTTACGGCCAGATTCACATAGAATCGCGGCGGCGTAATGTATAGTAGATACGTTACACCGCCACAAGTTTTCATTGCAAGTGCCTGATTCACAAAGCACTTGCGATGATAACTACAACGGCGGCCTCCGGCGCAAGGCGGGCCAATTCAAATGGGCGTGTGCCATTTAAATTAGGCGCGCTCTCGCACCGGACCTACTGCGCATGCTCCGTTTCCTAACTCCCACCGTGCTTTGCGCGCCGTGACGTAATTTTTTCGAACGGCGACGCGCGTAGCGTACTTCCGTATTCCCGGACGTGTTACGCAAACGATGTTAAATTTTAAATTTCGACGCGGGAATGACGGCCATACTTTAGACAGCAATACGATTGCTGACTAAAGTTAGGGCAGGTCAAATAACGACTAAAATTGCGACGGGAAACTTGACTACGGACGATGTAGCGAACGCGAAAATCCGTCGGGGATCCGCCGTAACTGCTAATTTGCATACCCGACGCTGGTTTACGAAGGAAACTCCACCCAGCGGCGGCCGCGGTATGGCATCCTAAGATCCGACAGTGTAAAACAATTACACCTGTCGGATCTTATGGATATCTATGCGTAACTGATTCTATGAATCAGTCGCATAGATAGAAACAGAGATACGACGGCGTATCAGGAGAAACGCCGTCGTATCTCTTTGGTGAATCTGGCCCCAAGTGCTTTTTGCATTTTGCAGATTTGCACTACAGCCTATTTAACATGATTTCCTATGGAACACGTTCTGTAGTGAAAATCTGCAAAATGCAAAAAGCACTAAAAATGCATAGGTGAGAATCCAGCCTTAGGCCCCGTACACACGACCAGTTTCCTCGGCAGAATTCAGCTTCCGACCGAGTTTCTGGCTGAATTCTGCCGAGAAACCCGGCCGTGTGTACACTTTCGGCCGAGGAAGCCGACGAGGAGCTCGACGAGGAAATAGAGAACATGTTCTCTATTTCCTCGTTGTTCTATGGGAGCTCTCGGCCCGCCGAGCTCCTCGGCGGCTTCAGGGCTGAACTGGCCGAGGAACTCGATGTGTTTGGCACGTCGAGTTCCTCGGCTGTGTGTACGGGGCCTGAGTCTATGCTAAAGATTTCAAACTATACAACTCTTTTAGGGCTTGTTCCCACAAGTGTAGCCTTCTGCAGAGCGATTCGCAGTGGATTGGAGGGCAATTGACAGGTAGTGAGGAGGCATTACATCACCTCCTCACCTCCTGTTTTAACCCCTAACAACCTGTTGCTCAACCCAATTCAGTTGAGTGGGTCGTGTTCGGTGGGTGGGTTTGCCCATTGAATGATACAGGGGGTTTCATTTTTGCCATAGCCATGAAGCAAAGCATCGCAGCAGTGTGATGCATACACTCCCTTCTGCAGCTTAACTACTTCCTTACTGTGCTATACCCGAAAGATGGCTACAGCGCAGCTCTTTCATTCCGGGAGGGAATCCATGTATGTCCTCCTGGAACCACACCTCTTGTGCGCTCACTGGGGCGAGCATCTGACACCCTCTGTGATCGCTGTGTCCTTTGGACACAGTTGATTACAGATTGTGGTAAAGGGCCAATCACAGCGACCCTTTACCACATGATCAGCTGTGTCCAATCACAGCTGATCACAATGTAAACAGAGTTGCTAGTTATCATCTCTCCTTTCCTCACACACTGTAACAACGTGAGGAGAGGAGAGCCGGCGCACTGTAACAACGCGAGGAGAGGTAACAGAGGACATGCACACAGATAATCAGGGCACTGATCATCAATGCACTGATGATCAGTGCAGCCCCTGCATATCAGTGCCACCTATCAGTGCCCATTAGTGTCACCTATCAGTGCTGCCTCTTCAGTGGCCATCAGTGCAGCCTATCAGCACACATCAGTGCAGCCCTTATTAGTGCACATCAGTGAAGGAGAAAAAATACTTATTTGCAAAAATGTTCTGTCTTTTTTTGTTTGTTTAGCAAAAAAAGCCAGTGGTGATTAAATACCACCAAAAGAAAGCTCCAAAAAAATGTCATATGGGTACAGTGTTTCATGACCTCGCAATTATCATTTAAAGTGCAACAGCACTGAAAGATGAAAATTGCCCAGGGCAGGAAGGGGGTATAAGTGCCCAGTAACCAAGTGGTTAATTGGTTAAAAGGTTGGGGGGGGGTGAAAATATAGCCTCTTCAAATCAGTTTAAGTGGTTGTAAAGGGTGAAGTTTTTTTAACAATAATGCCATGCATACCTTTCCTGCATCAACACAACCCTATGCTGAAAGATATCTGCTCCAGCATCCCAGTAGTGGAATCTACTGTTCTATAAATGTGCTTCTTCTCCATTGCTCTCTTTTGGTTCCCAATAGAGACACGTTTGCAATTCTTTAGCTATTGGTTGTAGAAATCAAACTCAGCAGACCCAAAGGCAACAATTTGGTCAAGGTATTGCTGCTTATACCATACTTAAATTACTTCCTATGGGACTTCTGCGCTTGATTGCAACAACCAATTGCTGACATTAACCTAAAGGTTGCTGTAGTGATTACTCTCAGGCCACTGATTGGGCAGTCGCTTCCTGCAATCTTCCAGCCACAGAGATGCAATTGAATTAAATGACTTTCCACCGACTCGCAATGGAAAAATGAATCCAGTTAAGAGTTTTTAATACTCCCTCCCTTGCTGGTCGTTAAGCAAATGTTTCCACCGCCGCAGTAAACGCAGTTCTTTGGTTAGTGCCTCTTAATAAATAAGATAAATCTCACATTTAAGTGGTGTGATGTACATTAACATCACATTATAAAACTGCCTTTTATTGTCTCAAAACACGTTATCATCTCCAACAGCCGGAAAAGTGTCTCCTGAAAAGGATTTAATAGTTGCAACTGCAATTCCTAAATACATCGAACCGGGTTAATAGTCAAGATTTGGCTTCTTTCATTCTGCTTTTAAATTTTTCACATAACTGCAGTCTGATGGGAAAGCTTTGCCTGTCAACATTCCTTTCTGAGCAGCTGGAAGAAAATGAAAGGAAAAGAGGAGTTAAAAAGTAGAGTGTACTGTAATGCTGTTAGAGCAATACTTTTCAAGTGTGTCATGTTGATGGTGTGATAAAAGAGATACCTTTTAAATACATCGACATTCCAAAATCAGGAGGTTGACAGACTCACTTACAGGAGAGCAATTTGACTTTAAACCAATGGGATGAACAGAACAGCGAGACTCAGTTAGAAGATCAGCTTCATGACTAATGGATTTGTAAAGTATTCTCTGTCCATATTGAACCCTTCTGTCACCAAATAAAAGCCACGTGTGACATGGATTTAATTGGCCACTGTAGCCCTTTTATTAACACAATTTATTCCTTATTAAATAATGAAACATCTGTATAAACATAAGGTACCAATGAATAACCATTTAACAACAAACTCCAGCGATGCATGTCCTGGAGCTTTCTGCCAGCCGCTGAAATCTTTGGCAGGTCTTCTTCTGGGTACCAATTTTCCGACATTTTCGCTGGCAAGGCCAAGATGACGTCACTCCCACGCATGCACAGGAGTGCATTGATCTCGGACATTGGCAAAATTGTAAGGCAAATAATACATTTTAATGCATCTGTATAAAAATCCTTCCTGATTGCAATTTCTTCCCAACAATTCCACTTTAATGCTTAGCTTAAAGCTGAACTCCAGCCCCAAAGAAAATAAATGCACTTTGTGAGCATCAAATGTCTATAAAAACAGCAGTGACATTGTCTGTGCCTGTGCAGAGAGCAGAGCTGTGGGAAGGACCCAGAAATCCCACCCATGGCAGGCTGCCTGAATTAGAACGGAGGGGCAGGCCGGAATGCCGGCGACATCACTTCGAGAAAACGCGATGTATTGAGGTTGCTATTAGAGCTGCACGATTACTGTAATCGTATGAGGCCTCGTACACACGACCGAGGAACTCGACGGGCGAAACACATCATTTTCCTCGTCGAGGAACTCGACATCGACAAGCCAAGTTTTCTCCATTGCCGTCGAGGAAATAGAGAACTTGCTCTCTTTTTGGCTCGTCTAGTTTCTCGACAGTTTCCTCTACGAAAATGTACACACGACCGGTTTCCTCCGCAAAAAAATATCTCCCAGCAAGTTTCTTGCTGATTTTTGCAAAGAAACTCGGTCGTGTGTACGAGGCCTGAGAATTGCGATCTCGATTCACCCCCACCCCCCCCGGCGCGATCTGTAGCCTGGATTACCCGCGACCGGAGGAAAAGATGTCAGAGCCAGGGTGGAACGCAAATGGCGCCGATACAGGAACTGACGTCAGCAGCCGGAACTGACGTCGGTCAGCAGAGACCGCGATGCGCCGCTGGATGGATGCCTGGGTTTGGAAGGTACCACGTCCTCACGGCCGGGAAACACCGCAGTGAGTGTGCACTGCACAGTGGGGCACCAGTCCAGCATTGATCCGATGGCTGATTTCCTAACACAAATGTGAGCACATCATATATATTATGAATATATTACTGTACTTACTGCTTGCTTGCTGCTGATTGATTGATACCCAGAAAGAAAACTCAAGACATAGGAGGGGGTAATCTCAGTCCTCCATGTCACCACGCTGCACACCACCCACTGTCAGATCTACATTTTAACCACTTCAGCCCCGGACCATATTGCTGGTCAAAGACCAGGCCACTTTTTGCGATTCAACACTGCGTCGCTTTAACTGACAATTGCGCGGTCGTGCGACGTGGCTCCCAAACAAAACTGACGCCCTTTTTTACAACAAATCTTTTGGTGGTATTTGATTACCTCGGCAGTCTTTAGTTTTTGCGCTATAAACAAAAATAGAGCGACAATTTTGAAAAAAATTAATATTTTTTACTTTTTGCTATAATAAATATCCCCCCCCAAAAATCTATATATATATAAAAAAAATCCTCAGTTTAGGCCGATACGTATTCTTCTACATATTTTTCGTAAAAAAAAATCACAATAAGCGTTTATTGATTGGTTTGCGCAAAAGTTATAGTGTTTACAAAATATGGCATTTTTATTAATATTTTTTTTTACTAGTAATGGCGGCGATCAGCGATTTTTATCTGTACTGCGACATTATGGCTGACACTTCGGACACTTTTGACACATTTTTGGGACCATTGGCATTTTTATAGCGATCAGTGCTATAAAAATGCATTGATTACTAAAATGTTTCTAAACTATAGAAGGCTCAGTCTCCTAGTTCTAGACCTCACAGACTCTGTCTTCTCTTGTGTGGACACACATGGCAACAGGTCCCAGGACAGGAAACAACACTAGGCATTAGGTCCACACTCCATGGTCTCCCCCCCCCCCTTCAGCTATGGCCCCAGGTCTCTGCACAGTCTATGTCCGCTCTGACATAGGGCACAGACCTCAACAACGGGTCTGCCCCCTCTGGCTCCCCAAACTAGACTGCCAGACCTCTGGTGAATTATCCGTAAAAAGACTGATCTCTCCTCCTTTTGTGAGCAAGGAATCCTGGGTATTGAAGTCCAGGCCCCCTAGCCCTTCATTATACAGCTCACCTTTAAGGACTACATGTCCCAGTGTCCTTTACAGCAAGTCCAAGTCTTGTCCCCTGCTGATTGGCAGAAAGCTGCAGCTGCTGGGGGGGGCCAACATAGACAGCCTATTGGGTTGAATGAATAAAACATCCTGTGTTTACGAGGCTTAAGGCTAGGGTCACACTGGAACTGGCTGCAGATCACACAGTAACACTGTGCATCCCTATTCTTCATTTCACGGCCAAATCTGTGCCTGAATTTGGCCCTGAAACTGAACCAAAGACGCACATCACTTCTGTGCAGTGCGCTCCGCAGCCACCCCGAAGATATGTGAACTGGCTCCACAGAGAGCCGGTCACATTCTCCTGCTTTGCGAATTGGATACAGAGAAACCTCTACCCAATTTGTATAGGTGTAAACCCAGCCTAAATGTCAGTGAGAGGTCTTGGACTGCCACTGTGAGTGAGGTGACATTATGACTGTGCTGGTGAAACACGACACGAGGCTCTGTGGTGTCCCCTCCAAAGTTCTGCATCTAGTAAGAGAAGTGTAAATTACTGGCAAGTGCATCGGGATGCAAAAAAAAAGGTGCATAGCGTTATTTTTTTTATTTTTTTTTAAATGATCATTGTTTATGTTGCACAATGCTTTAGCAAACTAAAAATAATTTATATATAAAGATGTTGCCAAAAGAAAAAAACTAAATACAGTGCCAATCCTAAGGGTATATTTTTGGCTTTAGCTTTATGTGTTTAGAGGTTGTAAAATACAGCAGCTGTTCATTTTTTTGCATTACTTATATTGTTCAAACAAGTGCAGAGTTGGGAGTTGTATATTTTCCTTGTGCATACATAAATTTAATTTAGTTAACATTTAGTTCTACTATACCTCGAACCACAACTTTACTAGAGAAGTATGACCAAAACTTTTTTTGACAATGCTTTTTATGTGGGTGACAAGAGTGAACTTACTTTTTTCTTATGTGACCAAGAATCAGCCGACAGTGGGGTATTGCTCGCTATCAGCTGACATGGCAAAGCCACTCCAGGCCCTGGAAAGATCCCAACTATTTTGTTGGAATCCACCGAGCTGCCTGATTGACAGCTGGCTTTGTCTCTCAGCAAGTGGCTGAGAGGCGGAGCCAGCCACACCCTCCCTATTATGTTGTCCTGTGCTCCAGTAAGTAAGTACTGGAAGAATAGAGTGGAGATTGGTGACTGACAGTTAGGCTCGATTCACACTAATGCGTTTTTTGGTGCATTTTGCAGAAAAGCAGGGAAATTTTTTAACATTGGTTCCTATGGAACACGTTCACATCAATGCTTTTTTGTGCCTCTGCTTTTTAGGAAAGGGACGGAGACTTTTTTTCCTGCAAAAAGCAGCGTTTTGCATGTAATAGAATTCAATGGACCCGCATCCAAAACGCAAGTGCCGCGATTTGCGTTTTTTTTTTTGTTACCTGTTAATAGCTGGTTGTTAAAGGAAATGTAAAAAAATTCGAATTGATGTAAAAAAAAAAAAACGCAAAACGCAAATTGCGGGAAAATCGCGGTAAAAACGCTTGTCAAAAAACGCAGCAAGCACTGCAAAAACGCTAAAAAGCAACATGCATAGGTGTGAATCGAGCCTTACTGCTCTCTTCTCCAAGCAAATTGAGGACTGAGCAATCTGCGTTGATATCATCACTCAGTTCTCGGTCTTATGCCGCATACACACGATCATTTTTCGGCATGAAAAAAAAATTTAGTTTTTCAGCATGCCCAAAAAACAACGTTTTTCCAACTTCATCATTAAAAACGACGTTGCCCACACACCATCGTTTTTAAAAAATGATGAAAAAAGCGCGGTGACATACAACACGTACGACAGCACTCTAAAGGGGAAGTTCTATTCGCCTTTGTGCTGCTTTAGCTGATTCCGTTTTAGTAAAAGACTATTCGCGCTTTTCTGTCTGTTACAGCGTGATGAATGTGCTTACTCCATTATGAACGGTAGTTTTACCTGAACAAGCGCTCCCGTCTCATAACTTGCTTCTGAGCATGCACGGGTTTAAATCGTCATTTTAGCCCACACATGATCATTTTTTACAACCCGAAAAACAATGCATTTTTTAACGTTGTTTTAAAAAATGTCATGTTCGAATTATTTTTTGGTCGTTTTCAGAAGTTGAAAAACGATGTGAAGCCCACACACAATCATTTTAAATGACGTTTTTAAAAACGTCGTTTTTTTTCAATGATGAAAAATGATCGTGTGTACGCGGCATTAGAGCCAACGTGGGACAGCTGCAGCATTACACTAATGCTGCAGCATTACACTAATGCTGCAGCATAGAGGTGAGTATGTATGTTTATTTTTTTGCAACCCCATAACTTCCCTTTAACGTTTTTCCCAGCCGCACCCCACTAATTTGAGGGCACTTTTATAGATAGTATTTAAAAACCCTAAAATAATTAGTCCCAAGGAACACCTTGACTGCAACTTCCAAACTTGCCATTAAGCTGCCATTAAAATATATTCCACCAAGCCATACATTTATTGGGCGAGCAGGTGAAGCAATGTTTCCTTGTAGCTTCAATAAATGATCAATTTATTTTTTGATCAATCTCTTCCAACAGGAATAATTAATCTATAGTTGAAAACCCATTCAATTGATAGGAAAGACATGGGGGAGTAGATTTTGATCAATTGTTTGTTTCCACCATGTAATCTCACAATCCAATTGATCAAAATACAAATGTATTCTTGAGCCAAGTATCTCAGTGTTGCCGATCGATGCAAAATGATCAATAACATTTCATGCTCACTTTGATTGAATCCGATCTAAAGCGAGTCTAAATAGTTCAGAAGGAAAGTTATGACTCTGAGTGTTTGTGGATTGTTTTGATGGAATTATACAATGATTAGATATTAAAATCAATGTATTTATGGTCACCATTAGCCATTGGAGACTGTAACAGGCAGAACTAAAACACACATAGTTACATAGGAACACCCAAAGCTAAATGGATAGCAATGATCGCAATACTGAATGAACAGAATTTCAAATACTTTGGCAAGTAATTTTACATACAGTAGTGTGTATGTAAGACATATTCATATTCAGATGTACAGATGTTAGAGTTTTAGTTACAATAACTAATGCATCAATGATCTCTGGACAAGATAGTTCCAACTTCCCCCCCCAAAAAAACACAAAACAATATATGTAATAACTACAGGATAAATAACATAAGTAGAACTTAGTCTTTTTTGTTTTTAATTTTGCATCTTTCTAAAGTTTGGCTTAGGCTTTAAACATGCTTAAAAGCATTGTAAGGTGGACATCACTGGAGAAATTACACTTTGCTACAATGTAGTGAGTGTACAGCTTGTATAATTCCGCATACACACAATCAGTCCATCCGATGCGAATGGACCGATGGACCGTTTTCATCGGTTAACCGAAGAAGCTGACTAATGGTCCGTCGCGCCTACACACCATCGGTTAAAAAAACGATCGCGTAAGGAAGGCGGTGACGTAAAACACAACGACGTGCGGAAAAAAACGAAGTTCAATGCTTCCAAGCATGCGTCGACTTGATTCTGAGCATGCGTGGATTTTTAACCGATGGTTGTGCCTACTAATGATCGTTTTTTTCCCATCGGTTAGGAATCCATCGGTTAAATTTAAAGCAAGTTGGCTTTTTTTTTACCGATGGTTAAATAACCTATGGGGCCCACACACGATCGGTTTTGACGGATGAAAACGGTCAATCAGACCGTTGTCCTCTGTTTAACCTATCGTGTGTACGAGACCTCACAGTGTAAATTTGTTGTCCCAACACACAGCCATTAATGTCTAAACCACTGGCAACAAAAGGGAGTACACCCTAAAGTGAAAATGTCCAAATTGTCATCATCCCCAATGTCATGTGACTCGTTAGTGTTACAAGGTCTCAGGTGTGAATGGGGAGCAGGTGTGTTAAATTTGGTGTTATCGCTCTCACTCTCTCATACTGTTCACTGGAAGTTCAACATGGCACCTCATGGCAAAGAACTCTGAGAATCTAAAAAAAAAATTGTTGCTCTACATAAAGATGGTAAAAAACAAATGATGATAAGCGCAACCTCCTAAGTGAAAGTGAAGGTCTGGCCAAAATGCCAGACAAACTAACGTGATAAGCAGGGCTCAAGTCCTGCGGGAACGTGTGGGAACGGAGTTCCTGCACTTTTTTCACAGCAGGAACTCAGTTCCCTTTGCAGGAAGAGCAGCCAAGCCGCCTGAGCCAATCCTTCACTAAGCGGCGATGCCCAGCTCCAGTCACTGTCAGGGGCAGGTGAACCTTAGTAATCCTTTATGTTACTGGCCGCTTCCTGTATATGGATTCATCGGGTAGTGTGCGGGTATTCCGTCACTTCCTCGATGCCGCAATGTCTCTAATGTCTTTAAACAAGTTCTTTCTAAATCCTGCGATAACTCGTGGCAGACCGCCGCAATGTCTCCTGGGAACAATGACAAAAGCTCCCAGGAGACATATCGGCATCGAGGAAGTGACGGAATACCTGCACACTACCCGATGAATCCATATACAGGAAGCGGTCCAGTAACATAAAGGATTACTAAGGGACAGTGGATCGAAAAAAAAAAAAAAACATGCGGTTTAGTAATTATGCATATGAGCGTATCTTTTTTTTTTTTTTGGTGGCGGAGTGGATCTTGGGTGGGAGTTCCCACACTTTTTTCCCCAGGACTTGACCCCTGGTGATAAGGTATGTGTCCAAACAATTCCAAGTCCAAAAGAAAACACAAATACTCCTTCTAGATGATGTGAAATATGTGTCAGGCCCCGTACACATGACAGAGGAACTCGACGTGCTTGGCACGTCGAGTTCCTCGTCGAGTTTTGGGATGAAGCCGCCGAGGAGCTCGGCGGGCCGCCTTCTCCCATAGAACAACGAGAAAATAGAGAACATGTTCTCTATTTTCTCGTCGAGCTCCTCGGCGGCTCGATCGATCCAAAACTGTACAGACGACAGAGTTTCTCGGCAGAATCCGGGTTTTGACCGAGTTTCTCGGTGAATTCTGCCGAGAAACTCTGTCGTGTGTACGGGGCCTCATAGTTCTTTCAAGTAATGTATCAAAACAAATCTTCTCTAGATGATCCTCCTAATGGTTAATGCTCACAGAGCTCTTACCTCACACCAGAGTACACTGAGCCTGTGTAATCTCCCAAATATCCAAGGGAACCATGGCTGGCCATCTCCACATCCGTCCACACTCCCTGAAGCTCTAATGGGGCTCCCCAATGGCGATGGTAGTGTTCA
Source organism: Rana temporaria (assembly GCF_905171775.1). NCBI lineage: Eukaryota > Metazoa > Chordata > Amphibia > Anura > Ranidae > Rana > Rana temporaria. The sequence continues at coordinate 56,417,077 of NC_053497.1, forward strand.
AGATAACAGATGTGGGCAAGTATCCCAATATGTGAATCAGAGAATAAAAAAAAGGCCTCTCCTAGTGTAAAAACTTTAAATAATAAAGATGTATTTAAAGGTCAAATGGGCTCTTACATAAAGGGAAGAAAAAACAGGTACAAACTGTAGAAACAGTGCAAACAGCGTGCTGTAGACACTTCCAGCGTCACTTCCGGTTTTACGATAGAACATCCGGCCCTTATGCGTTATGTTACACCACATGACTTTGTGACCTTCGTGACTAAGGACATGGATTACTGGAACCATGTCCAGTGGTCTGATGAGACCAAGATAAACTTATTTGGTTCGATGGTGTCAAGCGTGTGTGGTGACAACCAGGTGAAGAGTACAAAGACAAGTGTGTCTTGCCTACAGTCAAACATGGTGGTGGGAGTGTCATGGTCATTGACTATGGTTCATTGAGGAAACCATGAATGCCAACATGTACTGTGACATACTGAAGCAGAGCATGATCCCCTCCTTTTAGAGACTGGGCTCAAGAGAAGTATTCCAACATAATAATGGCCCCAAACACAACTCCATGACGACCACTGCCTTGCTAAAGAAGCTAAGGGTAAAGGTGATGGACTGACCAAGCATGTCTCCAGACCTAAACCCTATTGAGCATCTGTGGGTCATCCTCAAATGGAAGGTGGAGGAGTGCAAGGTCTCTAACATCCACCAGCTCCGTGATGTTGTTGTGGAGGAGTGGAAGAGGACTCCAGTGGCAACTTTTGAAGCTCTGGTGAACTCCATGCCCAAGAGGGTTAAGGCAGTTGGATGAGGAGAACATTTTGGACAGCCGCACTCAAAATCAATGCAGGCACCCCTTGAAATTAAAAAGGCATAATCCAAATAAGTATTAATCCAAAAAATGCAAGTCATAGCAAACAACGGAATAGAGGAACAGACGCGTTTCACACTTTCATAAGTGCTCATTCATAGCTGGTGGCCACACAAAATATTGACACTTTGGGCCCAATATGGACATTTTAACTTAGGGGTGTACTCAGTTTTGTTTCCATTGTTTCGACATTAATGGCTGTGTGTTGAGTTATTTTGAGGGGACAGCAATTTTACACTGTTAGGCCCCTTTCACACATGCGGACCGTATGTCCGCTTTTTCATCCATCCGTGTACGGATGAAAAAGGGACATACATTGATCCCTATGAGATAGCGGGTGTCAGCGGATGAATATCCGCTGACACCTGATCTTATCTGGGTCCACAATCCTCCGATTCTGCAGACGGAGGAAAATACTATTTTTCCATCCGTCTGCAGAGCGGATCGGGTGAACACGGACAGGCGGTCCGTGTTCATCCGATCCCCCCCATAGTGAACCGCCCTGTTATCCGCCCACTCAGCGGGGATCAGCAGAGCGATCCCCGCTGAGCAAATAAAGGTTCACGGGGCGGATGATCACAGATCCCTCCCGCGTTAAAAGGGCCCTTAAACAAGCCGTAGACACTCACTGCTTTACATTGTAGCAAAGTGTCATTTCTTATTTCACATGAAAAGATATAATAAAATATTAACAAACATGTGAGGGTGTACCCACTTTTGTGAGATACTGTGTTTATATATATATATTTATATATATATATATATATATACTGTATATATACACAAGGTGTGTCTAAAATGTTTAGGGGAATGGTATCATAAAACAAACAAAACACAAGATACAAACAAATTACCTTTACTGGCCTTTAAAATAATCACCATCCATCACAACACACTTTTGGCAACATTCATAAAGCTTCTGGAAACTGTCAGCAAAGGCCTCTTTAGGAATCAATCACAGAACTGCTGTCACACATTGTTGGATTGGCGCCATCTCCATAAAGCGTGCACATTTTATGGCACTTTTCAGGCTGGGAAACAGAAGGATGTCCGCAGGCACCAGATTGGGGAAGTACGGTGGATTATTGAGAACAGGTACGCTGTGCTGAGTCAGGCCTGAATTGGCACTCACGGATCGCACATTGTGCGGGATGGATCCTGGTTACACATGGTAATGAAATCTCCAGAGGTTTCCATCTGTTTGGCTTTCTGTTCGTCTGTCAGCTTGTGCGGCACAAACCCGGGAACAGATCTTCTGTTTAACCAAATCTTTGTGGACGATGGTGCACGCCATGTCCTTGCTACTGTCCAATTCAATTAATTGTAGAGTCAGTCGGCGCTCTCGTGCCAGCTTCTTGACGTGTCTCTGGATAACCATGTACATGAGCGCATGTGGCCCATGTTGCCATTGAGATATTGGACCATTCACCAAACTGGGTAAAAGGATTTGGATGAAGACTTTGATACTAAAGAGTGGAACAAATTATTTTTACCTACAGGTAGGATTCTGACTTTAAGAGTTGTAGCACCCTCTGTGTTACAGTGTAGAGAAATTTAGGTGGGCTCCTCTGCAGGCACAGGAGCCAGGGTTGATTTGTTTGGATATAGCTGGCAAAGCTCCAAGGGCTGAGTCTCTGTTACCTCCTCCTGGCTTCTGGAACTGATGGAGGGTTCTAGAACTTAGAGGGAAGAGGAGAAGTGATTAGGCCTGAATATTTACGGAGTCTCCTCCATTTCCTGGGTTGGGAAGGCCCAGAAGACGGAGAAATGAACCATAAATATTCTGGAGCCTGGCCATGTGGTGTGAAGAGTAGTGTTGCTCACGAATATTCGTATTGCGAATATTCGGCTCGAATATGGCATATTCGAGTATTCGCGAATATCTTGAATTTCGCGGCCAATATTCGCTATTCCGAATATAAAAAAAAAAATTGCGAAATTTCGCTAATGCGAATTTATTGCGAACATTTTGCGATTTTTTTTTTTTTTTTTTTCTGATTGGCTCTGATGCAAAAGAAGGGCGGAGAAAGTATTCGCGAATATTCTGAAATCGAATATTGGTGATATTTTATCGAAATTTCGCTAATGCGAATGCGAAATTGATTGCGAGATTTTGACAACTCTGATTGGCTCTGATGCAAAAAAAGGGTGGAGAAAGTATTCGCGAATATTCGATTTCCGAATATTCGCAAATACTTTCTCCACCCTTCTTTTGCATCAGAGCCAATCAGAGTTCTCCTACCACAGTTGTCAAAATATTTCACAACATTTTTTTTTTTGATAAAATATTCCGAATATTCGATTTCCGAATATTCGAGAATACTTTCTCCGCCCTTCTTTTGCATCAGAGCCAATCAGAAAAAAAAAAAAAATCGCAAAATGTTCGCAATAAATTCGCATTAGCAAAATTTCTCAATTTTTTTTTTTTAAATATCACGTATATTCGATTTTAGCGAATATTTCACGAATATTCGGCTATATATTCGTGATATATCGCGAAATCGAATATGGCGTATTCCGCTCAACACTAGTGAAGAGTCCGGGGTCCAATTGCCTAGAGGGGACCCCTGTGCTGGGTGGCTCTTCCCCTGTGCAGAAGGAAGGAGCCAGGAAGAGAGATAAGCGGCTGAAGCCTCACACCCTTTCAGCCTCAGCTAGGCTTAGCTGAAGGCCTTCTGGAATTCTAGATCAGGATCTGTCCAGCAGGAGATCTGTGCAGCAGTTGCTTGAGCTTCAGGAATCACCTAATGGAGTGAGTAGCTTCAACTAGACATGTGCATTCGTTTTTGTCCGAATGCATTTTCGTCCAAATTTCAGGTATTTTCGTTATCGTTTTAACAAACGAAAACGAACGCACAGAATACGAAAAACAAAAGTTTTGACATAAACAAATGCTTTATTTTCGTTTTCTTTGGTCGAATGTGCCTAACCTTAACTCTATTAGTCCAAGATTATTCTACATAGAGAGGAGAGATTCGACATTATAGAGAGAAAAAAATTGACATTATAGAGAGAAAAGATTCGACATTATAGAGAGAAAAGATTCGACATTATAGAGAGAAAAGATTCGACATTATAGAGAGAAAAGATCGCTGCTGGAATTGGGTGGGGGAAGTAAAATAAAAATAATGATGATGATGAATGTTATTGGCCGATTGTAACCAAAGAGGAGGAGCAGTAAAATAGCTAGAACTAACTTGACAATTCAACATGAACGACGAAGATTCGTCAAAGCATCGAAAAACAGAAACGTTGAATCTGTCATTAAAGGCTTATGGTTTCTGTTGATAGTTCTAAGATTTGACGGAGCAGCTAAACTGTACGACGCCGCAATCATACATGTCCGGTCAAATGCTCCGCCCATAGGCTATAGAAAAATTCTAATGTTGGTTGACTAGTGATAATAATTAATAAATAGAATTATTACTAGTCATGCAACATTAGAATTCTATTATAGCTTGTAGGCGGAACATTCGACGTGAAATGTACGATTGCGGTGTCGTACAGTTTCGCTGCTCCGTCGAATCTTCTTTGAGCATTCGACAGACACCATAAGCCTTTAATGACAGATTCAACCTTAATTTGTTTGGATTTTCGGACGAATGCAATTTCCAACAAAAAACTAAATAAATAAAAATGAAAGACGAAAATAAAATTGCGAAACAAAATATTTCAGCGTGCACATGTCTAGCTTCAACCACTACACCCCAGAGCAGTGCTGGGACAGGGTCATCCACCGCCCAGGACAAACATGCCAAACTGCGCCCCCCCCCAGTTGTGCATGGGTTAAATGCATGTTAATGCCTAGAACACATGATGAGAACATTGGATTAAAACAAGTGCATTTGGAGCGTTTGCCAGATAATCTGATCATTAGTACACAGCTTTCAAGAGCTTATTATGACAGTTCATGTGAAAATATCACAAAATAAGCACGAAAAATTATTGTAAAATAACAGAACAAATGATTTTAATATAATTAGTATGGTATTTGCACACACAAAATCTGCCCCTTTCTTTAATAATGAAAGAATACATTACAATACATAATTTCTGAAGTTGTATTCTGTCTAATGAGAATTTTTGTAACTTTAGTAACCTATTGTTTTGCATATGAGACCAGCATAGAAAAAACATTGTCTGATATTCTCATGGGGCCAGATTAAGAAAGAGATACGACGGCGTATAAAAAATATATACAGTATACACTGTAGATATGTATGTATGTATGTATATATATATATATATATATATATATATATGTGTGTACTGTGTATATATTGTGATGGTGCTATGTGAAAGATTGCTGGTTTACGGCAGATTTTGGAGAGAAAGACACATTAATTGCACATGCACAGCTGTGTCTTGGGCTTTTTAGTTCTGACCTGACATGGCTCAGAGCCCCACCCAACAGACAGGAAGTCTGTTCCTGTGAATCAAGTGGATTCCCAATCCCTCTGAGAGGAGTCAGAGACGCTGCATGGGTGCAGCTAGAGCATGCATGTCTGCAGGAGGCAGATGTTTGATGATTGAGCAGCAAGATGCTTATCAGGAGAAAGCTAGGTTTGAGCTTATCCCTAGGAAACTGTTTGTTCTGTGGAACAGAACTTAGGCCTAGGCTAAAGGCCTGAAACAGCCGGGTGGCAAGTATGAAAGCCAGAAGGCTAAACTGTTGGTTATGCAAGATGCAGAAATACTGTTGTATTTGTGAACTTTTGTGCTTTTAAATAAAAGTGGGCTACCAGGCCCTTAAAAACTCAGTTCTGGACTGGCGTACTCACTGGAAAACGCACCTACCGCTGGAGTCTGATCACCCCAATCTTACAATATATATAGATACTATAGATGTGTATGTGTGTGTGTGTGTGTGTGTGTGTGTGTGTGTGTGTGTGTATGTGTGTGTATATATATATATATATATATATATATATATATATATATATATATACATACATACACATATATACCGCAAAATATCGATTTTTATCTCTTTTCTAAATAGGTTGCTAAGTCCCAGCCATTACATGACATTTTCCAAATTTCTTCCTTCTTTATCATAAACGGCATTTCAGGGGAGGCCTGTAGGCATTTCTAAATTAATTTGAATAGACTGTTAACTTCTCTGCTCCTGGCTGAAAGCTCATCTCAAGTTTTGTCAAAGCCAATGGTTGTTAACTGTCCCAGATTTCCAAAGACGATCCCTGGTTCTGGAAAGTTGATGCTAAAATATATTTTTCATAGAAAATATCTCTGTCTTTAACATTTCATAAAACGTTCTCCCTTTTTTGTAATGACACTTTTAATTTGTGCTTTATGTGCATACAACCTCACAAACAAGCATTTCATAATCAGATAAAAAGTGCATGGCAACCCTAAGGCCTGGTTCAGACTAGTGCGATTCTAGATGTGAATCGAGTCACACAGAATTGTATGACAGTGGAAATCACATGGCTATCAATGGTGTCGGTTCACATCAATGTGACTCAGCACAAAGCGACTTTGAAAAAGAATAATGTACCAGTTGGTGCAATTCTAGCATGATTTTGGCCCCATAACATATGAAAACAGCATCCAAGTAGCACTACATAACTGCACTAAAATTCTGATCAAAATTGGATTGCAGCAGAAAGAAATCTTTTTTTTTTTTTTTTTATGTTGGGCATCACTAAATACAGCTTTCTGAAGCAAAATGCCTTACCTGGAGATCCAATTTCCTTATCCCTATAATTAGCACATTTTCAGTCTGGTGTAAAGCTCCTTTTATTAGTGATTGAGCTCCATATCTAAGCCATAATCGGCAAACCCAGTCTCAAACTGAAGGAGTGTACAAAGCAGGATGACCACGCTGCTCCTAATTGGTTAGTAGTGGATTAGCATTGTTACCCTGAAACAAGAAGTGCTTTTATTCGCAGGATCCTCCACATAGACTTTGAACAGATATACAGTTGCCACAAAAAGTATGTGAACTCTTTTGGAATGATATGGATTTCTGCACAAATTGGTCATAAAATGTGATCTGACCTTCATCTAAGTCACAACAATAGACAGTCTGCTTAAACTAATAACACACAAATAATTAAATATTACCATGTTTTTATTGAACAAACCATGTAAACATTCACAGTGCAGGTGGAAAAAGTATGTGAACCCTTGGATTTATTAACTTGTTGAACATCCTTTGGCAGCAATAACTTCAACCAAACGTTTCCTGTAGTTGCAGATCAGACGTGCACAACGGTCAGGAGTAATTCTTGACCATTCCTCTTTACAGAACGGTTTCAGTTCAGCAATATTCTTGGAATGTCTGGTGTGAATCGCTTTCTTGAGGTCATGTCACAGCATCTCAATTGGGTTGAGGTCAGGACTCTGACTGGACCACTCCAGAAGGTGTATTTTCTTCTGTTTAAGCCATTCTGTTGTTGATTTACTTCTATGCTTTGGGTCATTGTCCTGTTGCAACACCAATCTTCTGTTGAGCTTCAGCTGGTGGACAGATGGCCTTAGGTTCTCCTGCAAAATGTCTTGATAAACTTGGAAATAAATTTTTCCTTTGATGATAGCAATCTGTCCAGGCCCTGACGCAGCAAAGCAACCCCAAACCATGATGCCCCCACCACCATACTTCACAGTTGGGATGATGTTTTGATGTTGGTGTGCTGTGCCTCTTTTTCTCCACACATAGGGCCTGATTTACTATGCTCTGTGCGCTGCGCTGGTTCATGCGTTAATTAGTACTCCGGGTGGAGGCTTAATTGGGCGCATGAACCAGCGTAGCAGCCGGCGCATTGAAAGTAATATGTAAAGCCGCGCCGAACTCCCTATAGAAGTCTATGGGAGAAATCAAAAGTGTTCATTTTAAAGGCTGATCTGCAAGTTTTGTCCTAAAAAGTGTTTGGGGACCTCAGTCCTGTCCCAGGGAAAATGTATCAATGCTTTTTTTATTTTTTAAAACGGCCGTATTTTCGGGAGCAGTGAAATTAATAATTCTTAAAGTGAAACAATAAAAGCGAAATATTCCTTTAAATTTCGTACCTAGGCCGGGTGTAATGTCAGCATGTGAAATAGCGCATTTTTCCCGCACTTAGAACTCCCCCTGCACAAAATGACATTCAGAAGGAAAAAAGTCATTTAAAAATTCACACGCGGCTATAATGAATTGTCGGCTCTGACAATTCTAAAGGGATTCATTCATAAAACAAACAAAAAAAATGTGTAGGGGTTCCCCCAAATTAAATTACCAGGCCCTTCAGGTCTGGAATGGATATTAAGGGGAACCCCGCCGTAAAAACCAAAAAAAAAAAAGACGTGCGGTTCCCGGCAAATATCCATTCCAGGCCCTTCAGGTCTGGTGTGGATTTTAAGGGGAACTCCACCCCAAATAGAAAAAAAAATGGCGTGGAGTCCCCCTAAAAATCCACACCAGACCCTTATCCGAGCACGTTGACCTGGCCGGCCACAGAAAAGAGGGGGGGACAGAGTGCGCCCCCCCCCTCTCCTGAACCGCACCAGGCCACATGCCCTCAACATGGGGAGGATGTCCCCATGTTGATGGGGACAAGGGCCTCATCCCCACAACCCTTGCCCGGTGGTTGTGGGGGTCTGCGGGCGGGGGGCTTATCAGAATCTGGAAGACCCCTTTAACAAAGGGGACCCCCAGATCCTGCCCCCCCCCTATGTGAAATGGTAATGGGGTACATTGTACCTCTACCATTTCACCCCAAAAAAAATGTCAAAGTGTTAAAAATGACAGTAGCCGGTTTTTGACAAATCTTTTAATAAAATCTTCTTTTCTTCTTTCCTTCGGGTTTCTTCCGCTGCTTCTTTCTTGGGTCTTCTCGTCCACATCTTGCCCGACGTCTTCTTCTATCTTCTCCGTCCGTCCTTCAGCCTTCTGGTCCCGCATCTTGCCCGTTGTCTTGTCCTGTCTTCTTCTCCGTCCGTCCGCCAGCCTCCTCGTCCGCATCTTGTGTCTTCTCCGGTCTTCTTCTCGGTCCGCCAGCCTTCTCGTCCCCGGACCCAGCGTTTGAATTTGATTTGGCCGCCGTGTTCCCGCTCCTGGGACCCGCCCCCCTCTGAAAACCACAAGTAAACTCCTTAGAAGGTCATGTGCGTCAGAGGGGGGCGGGGTCACAGAGCGTCACACAGCGGGGGAATTCAATTTCAATCGCGCCGCCCGGAGAAGAAGTTCCCGCCGTGTCACACTCATGTGACCCCGCCCCCCTCTGACGCACATATGCCACACGCAGACTTTCATATGAGTTTACTTGTGGCGTCAGAGGGGGGCGGGTCCCAGGAGCGGGAAAACGGCGGCCAAATCAAATTCAAACGCTGGGTCCGGGGACGAGAAGGCTGGCGGACCGAGAAGAAGACCGGAGAAGACACAAGATGCGGACGAGGAGGCTGGCGGACGGACAGAGAAGAAGACAGGACAAGACAACGGGCAAGATGCGGGACCAGAAGGCTGAAGGACGGACGGAGAAGATAGAAGAAGACGTCGGGCAAGATGTGGACGAGAAGACCCAAGAAAGAAGCAGCGGAAGAAACCCGAAGGAAAGAAGAAAAGAAGATTTTATTAAAAGATTTGTCAAAAACCGGCTACTGTCATTTTTAACACTTTGACATTTTTTTTGGGGGTGAAATGGTAGAGGTACAATGTACCCCATTACCATTTCACATAGGGGGGGGCCAGGATCTGGGGGTCCCCTTTGTTAAAGGGGTCTTCCAGATTCTGATAAGCCCCCCGCCCGCAGACCCCCACAACCACCGGGCAAGGGTTGTGGGGATGAGGCCCTTGTCCCCATCAACATGGGGACATCCTCCCCATGTTGAGGGCATGTGGCCTGGTGCGGTTCAGGAGAGGGGGGGCCGCACTCTGTCCCCCCCTCTTTTCTGCGGCCGGCCAGGTCAACGTGCTCGGATAAGGGTCTGGTGTGGATTTTTAGGGGGACTCCACGCCATTTTTTTTTCAATTTGGGGTGGAGTTCCCCTCAAAATCCACACCAGACCTGAAGGGTCTGGTATGGATATTTGGGGGGACCCCACGCCATTTTTTGGGGGGGTTTTTACGGCGGGGTTCCCCTTAATATCCATTCCAGACCTGAAGGGCCTGGTAATTTAATTTGGAGGGACCCCCTTATTTATTTTTTTTTTTAATGAGCAATGACTGTATTCTTTATAGCCATGAGTACTTTAAACTTCTTTTTTTTTTGTTTCACTTCAGAAATGACATATTGTACAGGGACAGTTCTAAGCAAGGGAAACATGCGTGTACCCCCCCTCCCCCCCTGTATGAAATTTAAAGGAAAATTTCACTTTTATTATTTCACTTTAACCACTTCCATACCGCGCCTATTCTGGCACTTCTCTCCTTCATGTAAAAATTATATTTTGTTCCTGGGAAATTAATCAGGACCCCCAAACATTATATATATTTTTTTAGCAGACACCCTAGGGAATAAAGTTAGCGGTCATTTTTTATTTGATTTCCAACGGTATTTGCGCAATAATTTTTCAAACGCCTTTTTTTTGGCCCCAAAAAAAAAACACGGTTCATGAATTAAAAAAAAAAAAAAGTAAAGTTAGCCCAATTTTTATGGATAATGTTAAAGATGATGTTACACCGAGTAAATAGATACCTAACTTGTCACGCTTTAATATTGTACACACTCATGGAATGGCGCCAAACTTCGGGACATAAAAATATCCATAGGCGATGCTTGTTTTTTTTTTTTACAGGTGACCAGTTCAGAGTTACAGAGGAGGTCTAGGGCTAGAATTATTGCTCTCGCTCTAACGCACGCGTCAATACCTCACATGTGTGGTTTGAATGGTGTTTACATATGTGGGCGGGACTTACATGCATATTTGCTTCTGAGTGCGAGCTTCTAGGGACAGGGGCGTTATTTTATTTATTTGTTTGTTTTTTTACCTCATATTTTTATTCTTGCACTTTTTTGACACTTTTTTTGATTTTGGATCACTTTTCTTCCTATTACAAGGAATGTAAACATCCCTTGTAATAGGACTAGTGTGTGACAGGTCCTCTTTATGGAGAGAGGCGGGGTCAATAAGGCTGGAAAGCATGGTATTGAAAAAAAAAATAAAAGTTCTCATGCTTTCAGCTGCAATCATGTTCGTTCAGCACAGTGGTGTAGTGTATAGCACTTTGACCTAGCAGCAAAAGAGTCGTTGGTTCGAATCCCGCCCATGACAGCATCTGCATAGAGTTTGCATGTTCTCCCTGTGCCTGCGTGGGTTTCCTCCCACAATATAAAAACACGCTGTAAATCGGATCCGGTCTAAATAAGCCCTAATATGCAGTAGTATATTTAGGTTTTGTTCTGCCCTAGGCCTGACTACATATCTGCACCTCCTAATAGAAAAATGACCCACCCCTTCCTGTCAAAGCCACACCCTGTTTTTGTATGACCCGCCCAGTAATTTTCAGGGGACCCACACACTAGTTCTGGGGGGCACTGGATTCCCTTAACCACTTCCATACCAGGCACTTACGCACCTTCCCGCCCAAGCCAATTTTCAGCTTTCAACACTGTCGCACTTTGAATGGCAATTGCGCGGTCATACAACACTGTACCCAAACAAAATTGGCGTCCTTTTTCCCCCACAAATAGAGCTTTCTTTTGTTGTTATTTGATCACCTCTGCAATTTTTTTTTGCGCAACAACTAAAAAAAGACTGCAAATTTTGAAACAAAAAAACGTTTTTATTTTTTTAGGTTAATTTTTTTGTAAATAAGTTTTTCTCTTTCAATTACGGGCACTGATATGGCGGCACTGATGGGCACCGATGAGATGGCACTGATGGACATCGATGAGGTAGTACTGACGGGCACAGATGAGGTGGCATTGATTGGCGGCGCTGCTATGCGGCACTGATGGGCACTCATAGGCGGCACTGATGGGCACTCATGGGCGGCACAGATGGGCACTCATGGGCGGCACTTATGGGTGGCACTGATGGATACTTATGGGCGGCACTTATGGGTGGCACTGATGGATACTTATGGGTGGCACAGGTGGGCACTGATAGGTGGGCACTGTGCATGGATGGGCACTGTGGGGTGGCACTGATGGACACTGTGGGGTGGCACTGATGGACACTGTGGGGTGGCACTGATTTTCCCAGGTTGCCAGTCAGTGCCCATTTGTGGGCACTGATTGGCATCTTTTTTCTTTTTTTTTAATGCTTTTTGTTTTTTTTTTATATATTTTTTTTTTTGCACACCCTGGTGGTCCAGGGTGGGCATCCCTGGTGGTCCAGTGTGGTGATCCGAGGGGGGGCTGCGCTGATAAACAATCAGCGCGAACGCCCCCTGTCAGGAGAGCCGCCGATCGGCTCTCCTATACTCGCGTCTGTAAGACGCGAGTGAGGAAGAGCCATCGATGGCTCTTCCTGTTTACATCGTGATCAGCCGTGATTGGACACAGCTGATCACGTGGTAAAGAGTCTCCGTCTCCGTGAGAGACTCTTTACCGAGATCGGAGATGCAGGGTGTCAGACTGACACCCCGCATCACCGATCGCCGCGCTGCGTGCCCCCACAGGCGCGTGCGGCATGAAATCCTGCAGGACGTCCTGTCAGGATTGTGTAACCACTTCCCGGACGTAAATCGGCCATAGGCTGGGCGGGAAGTGGTTAATTTGCATAGTTTTTCTCTCACTTCCTGTTTGGCTATGGGGCAGGAAGTGAAGGCAAATCTCCCCAATTGGACACAGATAATACAAAATAAACTGACAGGGCCTATAACCCTCCCTCACTCTATCCAAAATTAAAGAAAATAAAACTTGTTGATTATAGTTCTTGTCAGGGGCGGACTGACCATTGAGTCACTCGGGCACTGCCCAAGGGCCCCATGCCACTAGGGGGCCCCATCCGGGTTGCCAGGCTCAGTAAAACCAGGGACAGTATGTAAAAATCTGTGTTTTTTTTAGATCTGTCCCTGATATGTCCGAAAATGACATGCTTTTAATGTGAATATCCCAAGATTTTAGCTGCCCGCCTCTGCACTACCTCCTGGCGTGGTGGTCATCTGTAAGCCAGAGGGGCCCCATGAGTTGTCAGTCCGCCCCTGGTTCTAGTTTAAGCACAAATTTCATAGAGTTTTATTGAGAGCCCTAAGAAAATATAACCATGCCAATAGGCCAGGATACAGCGTTGCTAATATGTAGGAATGTGTGTGTTAGAGCACCCCACCCAATGTTAACTAAAAAATTATTAATTTGCAAATAAGTATTATCTGCTCATTTTTTGGGGGATGTCTGCACCCCTGATAGTGACAACATTTGTGAGGTGTCTTCACCCTTTCTAATTCATTCACTTCCTGTCACATAGCCAAACAGGAAGTGAGGGTAAAACCTTACTAATATCTTTTCTTGGGGACACAGAGATCAATCTAAATAGTTTCCCATTATGTAAATTGCACTCTAGCATTTTGCTGTATACACCCCAAATTATTAGGGATCTTGGACTTTGGGGTCCATTTACTAAAGGCAAATCCACTCCTACAAGTGCAAAGCAAGGAAGAAAACAAAACAACTTTGCTTCTACAGGATTGGATGTTAAAACCATCAGTGCTTCCTCTCTGATTTTCAGCAACTATGCTTGTACTGCAGAGTGGCTTTGCCTTTACTAAACCCCAAACTAAATAATCATTTGGGGCAGGGATCCTCAAACTACGGCCCTCCAGCTGTTGTAGAACTACACATCCCATGAGGCCTTGTAATGCACTGACATTCACAGACATGACTAGGCATGATGGGAATTGTAGTTCCTGAACAACTGGAGGGCCGTAGTTTGAAGACCCATGATTTGGGGTGTACACAGCAGTGCTGGAGTGCAATTTGCTTAATGGGGACACTAGTTAGATTGACCTGTGTCCCCAAGAAATGACACTGGTAGGGTTTTAACCTCACTTCCTGTTCAGCTGTGTGACAGGAGTGAAGCCAATTTTAAGAAAAGGGACACAAAGCTCAACACAAAAATAAAAAAACACAAAGCAGGGGTTCTAACACTCACTTGGCTTCCCTCAAACACCCACAATTTGAATAGGATTGCCTTGCGCTAGATTTAAGCACAGTGCTGTAAATCAGCACGTCAAGCCTGTCCACCAATAGCAAACCCCCCCCCCCCACAGGCCATGTTTGCAGGTTTTCCTTCATCTTGCACATGTGCTTTAAAATACAGTCTGGACAGCAATTCTTGATAAGAGAAATCCACAAAACATGTCCTGTCGGGGGTACTTGAGGGCTGAGGACCACTGCAGAAAAAAGAAAATAATTACCAGTTTTGTCTTTAAAGTCATGGAGAATAAACATGGCAAACATTTCATGATTACACACCAGGAAAGAAGCTTAGACACACATAATTTGTTAGGCCCAAACCGATTTCAGCTGCAGCTGTCAACATATGTAGCATGAAAAAGTAACAAAAGACAAACTTAACAATTTTAAAGTAATTTTTATTGGTCAACAAAACAAGGAAAGCAAAACAAGACAAACAAACAAACACAAACAAAAATACATTTCAAAATTCTAAATAACCATAGCTTCACACATTTTTCATAAAATAAGGCCACATAGACAAATACATCAAAGTGAACATCATTTAAAAATAAACCAAAACCATTGGCAAAATAAAACAAAACCCATGCAACAAACCACATTTGTGTTTAGCAACAGCATTTCTGCCAGCCTGCCCCTTCTGAGGGCAGCTGAGGACTGATCGATCCAAGCTTTTTATAACAGTGCTAGTAATGAAGCAATTGAAATCACATGAACAAATTGCAGTCTCTAGTTTGGGTGAGCTTGTAATTGGGCACACCTGCAATTAACCCAAACCACGCTCTATGAGCATCCAAGGAGTGTTTTTCACCTTTTAAAAAGAAAGGATATTTTTTTTCTAAGTGTTTGAGCATGCTCAGTTCATCACACATGTAGGAACCAAGCTGCAATGGAATGAGAGCTTTTTTTTTTTTTGTTTCCCCTGATCTGATGCTTTCCAGCCTGAAGGGGAGGTGTTAAAGACAGAAGTAAACACGCACATTTAATAATCTATTTGTGGGAAAAAAAAGGTTGCCAATTTTGTTTGGGAGCCACGTCGCACGACTGCGCAATTGTCAGTTAAAGCGACGCCGTGCCGAATCACAAAAACTTGCCCGGTCATTGACCAGAAATATGGTCCGGGCTCAAGTGGTTAAAAATTAACAAAACACAAAAGTGAGCCCAATTTTTGGGGATAATGTGAAAGATGATGTTACACTGAGTAAATAGATACCTTACATGTCACGCTTTACTATTGGAAACACTCCTGCAATGGGGCCAAAATGAATTCCGTGAATATCCCCATAGGCGACCTTTTTCTTTTTTTTCCAGGTTACCAGTTTATAGTTACAAAGAAGGTCTAGTGGTAAAAGTATTGCTCTCGCTCTAACGCACGCGTCAATACCTCACATGTGTGGTTTGAACGATGTTTATATATGTGGGCGGGACTTGCGTAAGTCCCGCCCACATATGTAAAAATTATTTTTACTTTTTGCTATAATAAATATCCCCAAAAATATATATTCTAAAAAATAAAAAAACCCTCAGTTTAGGCCGATACGTATTCTACATCTTTTTGGTTCCAAAAAATCGCAAATAGCGTTTAGTGTTTGGTTTTGGCAAAAGTTATAGCGTCTACAAAATATTTTTTTTTTTTGTTTTAACTAGTTATTGGGGCGATCAGCGATTTTTATCGGTACTGCGACATTATGGCGGACACATCGAACACTTTTTTGGAACCATTGGCATTTTTCTAGCGATCAGTGCTGTAAAAATGCATTGCTTACTCTAAAAATGCCACTGGCAGGGAAGGGGTTAACACTAGGTGCGAGGGAGGGGTTAAATATGTTCCCTGGGTGTGTTCTAACTGTAGGGGGGGGTGGGACTGACATGTGTAAATGACAGATCGCTGTTCATGAAGGGGAACTCCAGACCCCCAAAAAAAAAATAAGGTGGGTTCCCTCCAGGTGCATACCAGGCTCTTAGGCTTGGTCTGAAACATAAGGGGTTAAACCCGCGCAAAAAAAAATAGCGTGGGGTCCCCCCCAAGATCCAAACCAAGCCCTTATCCCAGGCACGCAGTCTGGTCAGACAGGAATGGGGGTGGGGACGAGCGAGCGCCCCCCTCCCTCCTGAGCCATACCAGACCACATGCCCTCAACATGGGGGAGTGTGTGCTGTGGGGGAGGGGGGCACTGCCCCCCCACCCCAAAGCACTCTTGTCCCCATGTCGATAGGGACAAGAGCCTCTTCCCGACAACCCTGGCCGTTGGTTGTCGGGGTATGCGGGCGGAGGGCTTATCAGAATCTGAGAGACCCCTTTAATAAAGGGGTCCTCAGATTCCGGCCCCCCACCCTATGTGAATGAGTATGGGGTACATTGTACCCCTACCCATTCATCTGGGGAAAAAAATGGAAAAAAATAATACACCACACACATTTAAAAATTAATTTATTAGTCAGCCGGGGGTCTTCTGCCGGGGCCCCCCACCACCACCCCATTAGGCCCCGGGCTTCGCCATCTTCTGCCGGAACCCCCTTCACCAGTGAGGCTCCTGCACTGGCACCCCACCCCCGTCTTCAGCGACGTAATTCACCGGGACCCCCTTCACCAGTGAGGCTCCTGCCTTTGGGGGAGGGTCCCGGGCTTCCACGATGGTTTCTGCGGGGGGGGGGGTGCACTGGCACCCCACCCCCGTCTTCAGCGACGTAATTCACCGGGACCCCCTTCACCAGTGAGGCTCCTGCCTTTGGGGGAGGGTCCCGGGCTTCCACGACGGTTTCTGCGGGGGGGGTGCACTGGCACCCCACCCCCGTCTTCAGCGACGTAATTCACCGGGACCCCCTTCACCAGTGAGGCTCCTGCCTTTGGGGGAGGGTCCCGGGCTTCCACGATGGTTTCTGCGGGGGGGGGTGCACTGGCACCCCACCCCCGTCTTCAGCGACGTAATTCACCGGGACCCCCTTCACCAGTGAGGCTCCTGCCTTTGGGGGAGGGTCCCGGGCTTCCACGACGGTTTCTGCGGGGGGGGGGTGCACTGGCACCCCACCCCCGTCTTCAGCGACGTAATTCACCGGGACCCCCTTCACCAGTGAGGCTCCTGCCTTTGGGGGAGGGTCCCGGGCTTCCACGACGGTTTCTGCGGGGGGGGGTGCACTGGCACCCCACCCCCGTCTTCAGCGACGTAATTCACCGGGACCCCCTTCACCAGTGAGGCTCCTGCCTTTGGGGGAGGGTCCCGGGCTTGTACGGTGTCTTCCGCCGCGGGGCGACACCCGCGGGCTTCTGCGATGCCTTCCGCTTCTGCCTGTCTCCTCCGGGGAGCCCAGGGCTTGTCTCCGCTGTCTTCTCCCTTCTCTTCCATTCGGTGTTGACACGACGAGGTCCGGCGCTGGAATGCCGTCTGAGCAGTGGGCATGGACTTAAATAGGGCAATGCCACCATGTGACCTCAACCCATGTGACATCACATTCCCATCATGCCCAGGGAATGTGATGTCACATGGGTTGAGGTCACATGGTGGCATTACCCTATATAAGTCCATGCCCGCCGCTGACACGGCATGTCAGCGCGGAACCTCGTCGTGTCAACATCCAATAGAAGTGAAGGAAGAAGACAGCGGAGACAAGCCCTGGGCTCCCGGAGGAGACAGGCAGAAGAAGGAAGAGAGAAGAAAGAAGACGGAAGAAAGCCCTGGCTCCGCGGGGGAGCCAGGCAGAAGAGGGAGCAGAGAAGACAGAAGAGAAAAGACCGGGGAGTTGGCGCACCCCCGGCAGAAGACCAGGAAGACCGGAACCCTGGCGGAAGGCACCGGAAAGACCGGGGGATAGGCGCCATCCCCCGGCAGAAGACCCCGAAGTCCGGATGCCCCTCCCTAATGAAAAAGAGCTTAAATGGGGTGGGGGCATCCGGCGGAAGGCTCCGGAGAGGACCGAGGGATGGCGCCCTCCCCCGGCAGAAATCACCGAAGCCCAGGGTCCCGGCAGAAGATCGGGAGAGAAGAAACCCCCCCTTCTAAGAGAGCTAAAGAAGAAAGGGGGGGCTCCGGAGCAGATTAATAAAATATTTTATTCTGTGTGGTGTTTTATTTTACTTTACATTTCCCCCATGTGAATGGGTAGAGGTACGATGTACCCCATACTCATTCACATAGGGTGGGGGGCCGGCATCTGGGGGCCCCCTTATTAAAGGGAGCTCGCAGATTCCGATTAGCCCCGCCCGCATACCCCGACAACCAATGGCAAGGGTTGTCGGGAAGAGGCTCTTGTCCCTATCGACATGGGGGCAAGAGTGCTGTGGGGTGGGGGGGCAGTGCCCCCCTCCCCCACAGCACACACTCCCCCATGTTGAGGGCATGCGGTCTGGTACGGCTCAGGAGGGGGGGGCG
Source organism: Rana temporaria (assembly GCF_905171775.1). Classification (NCBI taxonomy): domain Eukaryota; kingdom Metazoa; phylum Chordata; class Amphibia; order Anura; family Ranidae; genus Rana; species Rana temporaria. Next base: position 56,435,388 of record NC_053497.1, read on the forward strand.
CTCGCTCGTCCCCGCCCCCATTCCTGTCCGGGCCAGACTGCATGCTTGGGATGAGGGCTTGGTTTGGATCTGGGGGGACCCCCGCGCCGAATCGGCGCGGGTTTAACCCCTCACGTTCCGGACCAAGCCTAAGAGCCTAATGTAGCCCTGGAGGGGGACCCGCGCCGATTTCAAGTTTGAAATTTGGCGCGGAGTTCCCCTTCAGGGCTGAAAACAGCTCGGAGATTCCCGTGCGCCGCGTCACGCAGCGCATTCACGGGTACGCCGCTTGGTATTTACCAAGATTTTCACGGCGTACTGACAAGGCGCACGGGAATCCCTGACTTTTCTCTCTGCGCATGCCCAGTATGCAAATGAACCTCCCGAGGTTCAGGCGCACTGTGCAAGCGTACGGGGATCTGTTTTCAAAAAACACTTTCCCTTTCAATTCGGCCCGCCAAACACTTCAAAACACATGTCACTTCACTTCCCCTGCATCCCCCCACCTCCCCCCTAATAAACTCCCGCCCGAACCCCCGCAATTTACAGTTTAATGTGCCGTGCGCCAGGTCTGTACTGGTGCACAATGCACCCTCTCCTGGGCGCACGGAGCACATTAGTAACTAGGGAAATACACTGCACTAGCAGCGTATTTCTTTAGTAAATGGCCAAACGGCTGCTACTCCTGCTTTTACTCCATGAGTCATGGAGTAAAGGCTTGGTAAATCAGGCCCATAGTGTTGTGTGTTTCTTCCAAACAACTCAACTTTGGTTTCATCTGTCGAAAGAATATTTTGCCAGTACTGCTGTGGAACATCCAGGTGCTCTTGTGCAAACTGTAAATGTGCAGCAATGTTTTTTTTGGACAGCAGTGGCTACCTCTGTGGTATCCTCTCATGAAATCCATTCTTGTTTAGTGTTTTATGTATCGTAGATTCGCTAACAGGGATGTTGGCATATGCCAGAGACTTTTTTAAGTCTTTAGCTGACACTCTAGGATTCTTCTTCACCTCATTGAGCAGTCTGCACTGTGCTATTGCAGTCATCTTTACAGGACGGCCACTCCTACGAAGAGTAGCAGCAGTGCTGAACTTTCTCCATTTATAGACAATTTGTCTTTCCAAAGAGCTAAGGCTTTTTGAGATACCTTTATAACCCTTTCCAGCTTTATGCAAGTCAATAATTCTTAATCGTAGGTCTTCTGAGAGTTCTTTTGTGCGAGGCATCATTCACATCAGGCAATGCTTCTTGTGAAAAGCAAACCCAGAACTGGTGCGTGTTTTTTATAGGGCAGGACAGCTGTAACCAACACCTCCAATCTCATCTCATTGATTGGACTCCAGTTGGCTGACACCTCACTCCAATTAGCTCTTGGAGATGTCATTAGTCTAGGGGTTCACATACTTTTTTCACATGCATTGTGAATGTTTACATGGTGTGTTTAATAAAAGCATGGTAACATTTAATTATTTGTGTGTTATTAGTTTAAGCAGACTGTGATTGTCTATTGTTGTGACTTAGATGAAGATCAGATCACATTTTATAACCAATTTGTGCAGAAATCCATATCATTTCAAAAGGGTTTGCATACTTTTTGTGTCAACTGTAGAAATAGAATAGATTTGACATTTAAATACACTTTAAAATATTGGCTGGCGCAAGGTACAGTATTATTCTGTGCTTGCAATCGGCTGAAAACAATATAAGTTAATGGTCTATTACAACCAATTATATGATCAATTTATATTGTCATCCATTCCCTGGCACACAGATATTTGTTTGAGTGATCAAAAGCAGTCAACAAAATTCCGCCACAGCCAATCAACATGGTTGAATTGAAAGTGATGGAAAGCTTGTTAAATCAATTAAATCAGTTAAATGCAGTTTTATGTTTTGAGCAGCTTAGTCACATTGAATATCAGGGAAATGATCCTATAGATGCGCAAATAGCAACCATTAGATCGCATATCTTAAGGCCAGTAGTCAACAAGTGATGTGGGAGATACTTGTGGCTGACAGCTATCCTAGCCATCTTTTACAACATAGTTAACCACTTCAGCCCCGGAGGATTTGGATGCCCAATGACCGGGCGATTTTCTGCGTCGCTTTAACTGACAATTGCGCGGTCATCCGAAAAAGTTCCCAAACAAAAATATGTCCTTTTTTTTCTCACAAATAGAGATTTCTTTTGGTGGTATTTGATCACCTCTGCGTTTTTATTTTTTGCGATATAAACCAAAAAAGACCATCAATTTTAAAAAAGATACAATTTTTTTTACTTTTTGCTATAATAAATATCCCCAACTTTTTTTGTTCCTCAGTTTAGGCCGATATGTATTCTGGTCACCTTGGCTTGTAGTGTAATGTAATACAACTGTGAATTGAAGAACTACACCATTGCTAAAAGGTCCAGGTATGAATTTTGAAACTTTTGTATCACCCATGGAGGTAAGTGCATCAGTGACAAGGGGGTGTGTAGGGTGTTAGTTCACGTTTTTATTTTTTTCTGAAAAGGTGCACTAACAACGTACACCCTCCTTTAACTATGAACCCGAGGAGATGTTCAGTGGGTAATAACTTGATACCTTGCAGATTTTGTAATTTTTCCCCCTTACAAAGAAATTTAGGGTCTATAATTTTTTATTATAGGTGTATTTTAAATGATAGCGACAGAATATCAACCAAAAAAAAAAAAAACCCACATGATACAAATGTTCTAAATTGAGTTGCAGTTTAGTGAGTAAAATAAATATTTGATCTCCAAGCAAAACATGACTCTTTATTACATCACACTAGAAATATTTTTAATGTTTTCAATATTTTCAATATTTTTATGTATTTTAGGTGGTAATTGGTCATCTATATATATACACATCACCCAATAATTTGTATTAGTTCCTGGAAGTGAACAAGATTCACTAGTAGTTTTTTCATTGCTCAATTTTCACTTTAATTTTCATCCCCTACACATTATGCATTTTTACTATAAAATCGCATCACAAAGGGCATTTTTATTTATTTATTTATTTATTAGTTAATAGGTGTGTATACACTGTTATTATAACAATAGTCTTTTATCACTAGATACACACATCTATCTAATTTAATTTAATCTAATTTAATTTAATGCATTTTTTTTTATACGGTTCCACTATATTTACAGATAAATTCATATAGTCTCAGCCACTTCATTTATATCTTTTTTTAAATATGAACTACATTTTTGTATCTATATACATTTTTTAAACGAGAAACATTTATTATATTCGTTTTTCATCATACATTTTCCAATAATCCAGACATTCCGGTGTTAAATCTCAGTGATCTCTGAGACCTATTCACACACACAGATGATTGTGGTTAGGGATTCAGATCTGGCAACCCCATTGGTTAATTCGTTTTTAACCTATCAGGGGTTACCATTGATTACATGTCTTTGAAAGTTTGCTGTATATTAGATGTGATGTTTTATAATTGTCAGCTATGATTAACCACATCAATACCAGCCCATTGTAAAATGACGTCCACAAAGGACCTCTAACGGTGCAGAATACACAAGAATATATCAAAATAATTTTATTTTTATAAAAGTTAAAATTGACAGAATAAAATCCATCTACATATATATTATACAGTTTCAGAGTGTGTTGGTTGACAAAATTCTCTACGTGTTTCACCACTGTTAGTAGCTTCCTCAGGAGTTTTACATTTGTAAAACTCCTAAGGAAGCTACTAACACTGGTGAAACATGTAGAGAATTTTGTCAACCAACACACTCATATATTATACAGTTTCAGAGTGTGCTTGTTGAAAAAATTCTCTACATGTTTCACAGCTGTTAGTAGCTTCCTCTGAAGTTTTACATTTGTAAAACTCCTGAGGAAGCTACTAACAGTGGTGTAGAGAACTTTGTCAACCAGCACACTCTGAAACTGTGTAATATACATGTAGATGGATTTTATTCTGTCAATTTTAACTTTTATAAAATACACTTCTTTTGATATATTCTTGTGTATTCTGCACCTTTAAAGTCCCAATTTTAATTTCTGTTATCAATCAAAGGAATGTGGTGCCAATGACTTATAGATGACAAGCTACTAAACTTCTCTCCTTTAAATATATATCTCTATGCATAGGGGAAACAATGATTGACACAAGACAGGTTGCTCTACAATACACCCGTTCCCCTTTTATTATCTTTGGCATGGTGTTAAATAGTGGTTAGGCGTTACGACCACCGTCCAGGGGGTACATATTCAAATGACACATTTCCTTTTTAACATATGTAGCGCCCTGCTCCTGTTGAACAGGCGCTGCTTCAAATTTAGTGGGGGTCCGAGTTGGTATTTGGCTCAGACCAGAGTGATTTAGGGCAATTTAGCCTCTGTTCCAGCCATGGATGTGCTGAGAGTATCCACCATTGATCGCCTGGGGGTGTCATTAGCACCTCATGCCAAGGGTGGCAGCAGCAAGGTCATGGTGTATTGAGTGTCCCCCTCGGCAGCGAATTAGTAGAAGTGGTTGCCCTGTTGTGCATGCTGGGGAGGGTTACTTAAGGGGCAGAAGCCATTGGTGCTTTGTCTGTCGTCTGTCCACGCCTTATGGACCGCCTGGCCTGAGGTGCGTGTCCTGAATCCTAGTTCCTGGACCACGTTGGCCCTGGGCTGCGGCTTCACCTGTGGACCCAGTTGTCTGGCTGGGGCCTGTACTGCAAAGGTGATCTGTGCTGTTCGTCCTGCGGGAGGAGGCCTCCTGATGAAGGGGGCCGGGGGAGGACCTATCCTGGAGAGGACAATGCAAGAGGCTGGTACCTTGGGAGAAGGCCTGGAAACTTAATCGAAGGATGCACCATACACTGAGAGGCTTGACAGTGTCGCTAAAGAGATCCGGGTGCTGAATCCTGTGGCAGAGGATTCCGGACCAAAGTGTCTCATCAAGAAAGGAAGGTCTGTGGCATAGACTGTACTTTATTCCATGCACCATCCTGGCTACTAGGCCAGTGAGAGGGACCTATGCGGGTGAGCAATACCCACTCTGGCTAGAGTGGCGACGAGAATTGCTTGCTGGAAATAGGAGTGTTTTCTTACTTTTGATTATGCACCTGAACCTAACCTTCCACCCCTCATCCTTCTTTTCTACTAAAGTTCTCCCAAATAAATCCAAGAAAAAGAAGTGCATTGTGTGGACATTGAAATTCTTCAGACTCTCCTTTCACCCTGGACAGCGAGAACATAGAGGTAATGTGCCACCCAAAATATAACCAATCAGCTCCTGCGGGGGTAGTGCTAAACATACAATCAACCAATCACAGTCATTAACTCTTTATCTAAGAAAACCCATCATGTCACATTATTATTATGTCAGATTTAAATGCAGACATCTCATGACACATACGTAACTTCCTATGTCTGGTTTTGTTTTCAACACCATTTTCCACAACAATATATTTTTTACTTAATCAGCAAAGTGATTACTTTTAAAGGAACCGTTGCATATTAGATTACAAAACCCAAGGGGGCTTTTTCATGACCCTTTCAACCCCCATTCTTCAACCACACTGTGTGGTGCCGCACCGTCCTTAATCAGCATTACACCCTGCGTCTTTATTCTTCCCTGTATTGTAGATGAATATCAATGGTGGCATGACAAAGCCAGTTGCAATCTCCCTGTCACCTGCTCACAATTGACAGGTTGTCGATTCCTGCTCTAGAAACTGAAAAGAGTTTAGGAGCTGCGATGGCTCAATCTTCTGTGTGGCATTATACATGGCTACATAAGAAAAGACTATACTATAGTCACTATAGACTTGGAATGAGAGTTTTAATTTCCTCCAAATTTTATCAAAAAAAGCCAACTAGGAAGGCAAAACTATGTTGGGTTTTTAAGGGTGCAATGGAATATGGAGCCTCTTCCAGCTATCCTGAACACAGAATACGGCATCTCATTATTAGTCTCAATATTAAAAAAAATTCACACAAAATAAAAAATGGAAAAAAGATTTTCAAAGTAATGCCCTGTACACACGATCGGTTCGTCTGATGAAAATCGTCCGATGGACCGTTTTCATCAGACGAACCGATCGTGTGTGGGCCCCATCGTTTTTTTTCCCATCGGTGAAAAAACTTAGAACTTGTTTTAAAATGATCTGATGGTTAAAAAACTGATAGAAAAAAACGATTGTCTGTGGGCAAGTCCATCGGTTAAAAATCCACGCATGCTCAGAATCAAGTCGACACATGCTCGGAAGCATTGAACTTCATTTTTCTCTGTGCCTACTTTATATGTTGAACTGATGTCAGTTTATTTTTCTATGTTTGAGTAATACACTCAAACATAGAAAACGTTTATGACCAGGTTGTCTGGTGAGTTTTTTTTGTATGTTTTTCTGTTTGTTGGTTTGTCTTAAACCTAATAAAAATATCTTTAAAAAGAAAATAACTTAATTTTTCTCAGCACGTCGTAGTGTTTTACGTCACCACGTTCTGACACAAACAGATTTTTAACTGATGGTGTGTAGGCAAGACTGATGAAAGTCAGCTTCATCGGATATCTGATGAAAAAATCCATCGGTCCGTTTTCACCGGATGAACCGATCGTGTGTACGTGGCATTACAGCACAACAAAAATGATTAAGTACACAAAAAATGAAAATAAATAAATAAAAAAACACAAATATAAAGAACACAAAAATAAACTACCCCCCCACCCAAAAAAAAAAAAAAAAACCTTAAATAAATTGAAAAATAAGCAGAGTTGATGATTTATTTTCCAGGCAAATTTCACTTAAACAGCTGAATGACAACAGAACAATCAGTGTTACTAAAATAACTGCTCATCCCTACTATAAAACTTTATTAGAGTTGTGTTCACTAATGTTTGGAAGTTGCATTAGTTCCGTATTCCAACCTTTTTATTATCCAGTAAAGAATTTTGATGTTCATCTGCTTGTTGAAGAATGTCTACTTATTACAGTTAGTTATTTCCTTTTGTACAGTTTCGTTATGTCATTGTGTCAGAATGGCTTGTGCAAAGCAAAGGATGCTTGTGGACCTGGATAATTTATTTTGTTAAGGAATCAGATATAATGAAGTGGTTAATTAGCCACCTGCTCATGCTGGTTATTGACCAGTTGCTCAGGTGTTCATAAAATATGACCTGTGTAGTGATAATTACTACAGGCTGCTGTTTCATCTTTGCAAAAAGATTAGACTCTATCTGTACTTTGGAGATAAGCACAATTTGGGCCAATATCATCCTCTGTAAAATAACACTGGTTACCCTGTTGAACATTTGTTTATCAAAGGTGAATTTGATGCGAATTAGATCATACTTATCATCCAGAGAAGAGGATGGAGGAATATGAAGAATGGAATAAGAAAAGGGTAGTCAAAGCTTTGGGTTAACCTGTGTGTGGCACGACCCCCTAAGGGACTGCTTGGAATTACCTGCTCATCTGCACTGTTATGACCTGGTGAACATTCCAACCCACCTGACACTCTGGGTTCCAACATCCTTGTACCACTACAGAGTTATAAATTAGACAACTCTGTGTATTTACTGTAGGTTCTGATAAAATTTACTCGAATCAATCAAAAATATACTGTCACAAAGAGAAGGTAATAGATCTGCTGAGTTTCCGGCAACAGCACCGACTCAGCAAAGGAATTCCTCTGAATGACACGAGGGAAAATATTAACAGATAAAACAATGGGTTATATAATCATGTAAAGCCATTATTAGTCTGAGGAGCTACTCATCCTGCAATCCCTTTGTTTGACTCACAAATATGATGTCACCCGGTAATACTGATCACTAGAGGGATATGCGATGCATGAAAACACTCGGAGGATCACTGTACTTTACGGTTGTAGTCCATATTGCTTCCTGTGTAACCAGTAATGCCTACAAGGGTTACTCCTCAAGTTCAGAAATACATAAAATAGTATCATAATGTCCTCACTATCAGAGGCTGCCTGGGTTCTAGACCAGAACCTTCCTTAATGCCCCGTACACACGATCGGATTTTCCGTCGGAAAAATCTTGGATGTTTTTTCCGACGGAATTCCGCTCAAGCTTGGCTTGCATACACGCGGTCACACAAAAGTTCTCTGAACTTTCGACCATCAAGAACGCAGTGACGAACAACACTATGAAGAGACGAGAACATGAAGTTCAATGCTTTTGAGCACGCGTCAAATTGTTTCCGAGCATGCGTCGGAATTTTGCGCATCGGAATTGCTACAGACGATCGGATTTTCCTATAGGAATTTTTTCCATCGGAAAATTTGAGAACCAGCTCTCAATCTTTTGCTGGCGTAAATTCCAACAGCAAAAGTCTGATGGAGCATACACACGGTCAGAATTTCCGTTCAAAAGCTCACATCTGACTTTTGCTGTTGGAAATTTCTGATCGTGTGTACGGGGCATAAGACTACTGTATCTTTTCATTTCCGGGCTCAGATTAAAGATAGAATGGATTCTAAATGAACCTTTCTTATGTAAAAATGTAACTAAGCCCAAAAACAAAAATGTTATATATTGCAGCTTACTGATCCTTAGATGTAGTGTTTGCATTAATTTTCTTTTAATCGGGCTTCCCGTATTTTTAACTAGTATCCCTGCCAATAACACACTTCCTGTCCAAGGGTGACAACACCCAATCATGGCTTAATTTCTATGGAAGAGCAACATTGTCACCCTAGCAGAGGAAATGTGCTAGAACACTTTCCCCTCCTCCCATCTACCTAGCATGGGGGAGGTGTTCTGTAGCCAATAGAAATGTCTGGGCAGGAAATTAAAACGTAATTATGATCAAAATGTAAACTCATATATTCACTTCAATATGCTGGCATTTATCAAACACATGTTAAAATCTGCATTTACTTACACCCCCAAATATTATATACCTTCAGAAAGCAGATGCCCCTGAAATTCTGTAGCCAGAATAATTTCTATTAATCTGACGTTCCCAGCAATAACACATGTATGGTGCAATCACGGTTTACATATGCTTGCAGGATCTACATGCACATTTGCATTTGCTCGTGAGCATGGGGAGATGAGGGTACTTTCTAAAATGTTATTATTATTTTATTAACATTTATTTTTTTCACACTTTTTTCACACATTTTTTTCACAACATCTTTTTGATAGGCTAGGCAGCGATAGTTCCTCTTTATTAAGTGATCCCTACCTTGCCCTCCAGTGCAGCTGATGAAACACAGATTGGTCTGATCAGCCGGTAATGGTCAGTAAACAAAGATCCAAAACTGGAAGCTGCCATCTTAGGCCCGGATTCACGTAGAACCGCGTATCTTTGTGTGGACGTAACGTATCCTATTTACGTTACGCCTCCGCAACTTTGACAGGCAAGTGCCGTATTCTCAAACCAAAGTTTCGGTGGCGTAGCGTAAATAGGCCGGCGTAAGCCCGCCTAATTCAAATGTGGTAGATGTGGACAATGTAAATTTAATGTGACCCCACGTAAATGACGCTTTTTACGAACGGCGCATGCGCCGTCCGTGAAAGTATCCCAGTGCGCATGCTCCAAATTAACCCGCAAGAAGCCAATGCTTTCGACGTGAACGTAAATGACGCCCAGCCCTATTCGCGAACGACTTACGCAAACGACGTAAAATTTTCAAAAGTCGAAGCGGGAACGACGTCCATATTTAACATTGGTACGCCTCATGTACGCCTCATATAGCAGGGGTAACTTTACGCTGGGAAAAGCCTAACGTAAACGGCGTATCTGTACTGCGTCGGCCGGCGTACGTTCGTGAATTTGCGTATATAGCTGATTTACATATTTCTAGGCGTAAATCAGCGTACACGCCCCTAGCGGCCAGCGTAAATATGCAGTTAAGATACGACGGCGTAAGAGACTTACGCCGGTTGGATCTAATACAAATCTATGCGTAACTGATTCTAAGAATCAGGCGCATAGATACGATGGCTCGGACTTAGAGTTACGACGGCGTATCTGGAGATACGCCAGCGTAACTCGTACGAGAATCCGGGCCTTAGCCTCTATTTGCTCTGCGTTTTTGCCATAGTGATCAGTTATGACACCAGCCATTTAATGGCTTAACAGTTCAGTTAAGAGCACAAGCAATAGTGATCGATATCATTCATGGCCTGCCTTGACAGTAACTGTTTTTGGAAAACAATTTAACTGATAGGTTTGGTTCTATTTTATTTTGGCTAGAGTAGGTAATAGTTTAAGTGGTTGTAAAGGCAGAAGGTTCTTTATCTTAATGGAAAAAGGGGGGGGGGGGGGACTGCACTAATGGTATATAAATGATAAACAGATATTGAGAAAAAGGTAAGCTGCGACACAAAGGCATGTGATAATGATGTGACAAAATGTGTAAGAATAATATAGTCGAGTTAAAAGATATATATCTAAATATATAAACCAAATAATTGGGGTGCAAAAATTGATGCTAGTAGTGAAAAAAATTCACCATTCAATTGTGTACAAGAACCAAAAATGAGTGCACAAAAGACAGTAATGTATAATATCGCAAAATATCTACTGACATAACAAATGTCCATGTGTTGATCAAACACCCATAATTCAAGTAAATGTGGAAAAACCGCAAGTGTAAAAACAGAATCCACAGTGTCCAAAGGAAAATAATCCAGTCCCACAAGGAAACTAGGATAAGGGTGAAGAATGCAGGGAATTAAGCAGATGTCCACCACCACCACAATGGATTCTTCCTTGTGCGCCACACACAGGTAAAAGAGAGACCCTTACCAGATATGTTGGACCTCAAGTGGCAAGGTCTTAGGGGCTTTACAAGTATACCTCTGCAGGGTTTGAGTGGTCAGCCAAGATGTCAAGATCGCTGGACTCCTGATCACCTCATCTCCATTCCCAGAGTTACCAGTGCAAGTATAAAAGTAACACTCTCTCCAGGGCAGGCGAATCCGTGAGCGGTATAAAAATTAATAAATAAGGAACAGCAAAAGTGGGTTATCTCTTAAAAAAGACTGGTCTCAGCATCAGCTAGCAGCCACAGCTCTGTTCACACATAGTGTCAGAGCACAGCGGCAGCTGAGGACTGTGTCTGTGTCTTGAAATGAATGGAAGCAAGCAAACATTAATTGATGGGCACTGGTGAGGCTGCATTGATGGGTGCTGGTAGGCTGTATTGATGGGCGATGGTGAGTCTGCATTGATGGGCGATGGTGAGGCTGCATTGATGAGCGCTGGTGCATTGATGAGCGCTGATGAGGCTGCATTGATGAGCGACGGTGAGGCTGCATTTGATTGGCGCTGGTGAGGCTGCGTTTGATGGGCACTTGTGAGGCTGCATTTGATGGGTGCCGGTGAAGTTGCATTTGATGGGCACTTGCGAGGCTGCATTTGATGGGCGCTGGTGAGGTTGCATTTGATGGGCACTGGTGGCTGCATTTGGTGGGCACTTGGTGGGGTTTACATGGGCAAGGGAAATGTAGGGAGTCACGGGTGGAGCCAAGGTGGGGCAGCAAAATGAGGTTTCGCCTAGGGTGTCCAAAATCCTTGCACCAGCCCTGGTCACACAGATTCTGGGATGGTTGGAAAGTATGATTCAGTATCCATAAGAATGTTGCAACCATTTCAACTATTTCTGTGGCTACACTATGTTAATGGTTCCATGTCTATCTTCCCCCTTCAAGTATTAGGTAAACTAGGCAGGGTTTAAAAATAAAGAACAAAGTAGCAACCCCTTCCTACAACTAGTGTTGAGCAGAATACACCATATTCGATTTCGCGATATATCTCGAATATATAGTCGAATATTCGAGATATATTCGCTAAATTCGAATATTCGTGATATTTTATCGAAATTAAATGATTGCGAATTTTCGCTATTGCGAATGCGAAAATAATTGCGAAATTTCGATAACTGCGGTAGGAGCACTCTGATTGGCTCAGAATATTCTTGATATTTTTTCGAAATTTCGCAAAATGCGAATGCGATATTTACTGCGCAATTTCGACAAATGCTGTAGGAGCACTCTGATTGGCTCAGAATATTCGTGATATTTTACAATACAAAATAATTGCGAATATTCGGCAAATGCTGTAGGAGCACTCTGATTGGCTCAGAATATTCTTGATATTTTACAATACAAAATAATTGCGAATATTCGGCAAATGCGGAAGGAGCACTCTGATTGGCGCAGAATATTCTTGATATTTTACAATACAAAATAATTGCGAATATTCGGCAAATGCGGAAGGAGCACTCTGATTGGCTCAGAATATTCGTGATATTTTACAATAGAAAATAAAAAGTGTTTTGCATTGGTGGTGATTCTTTACTCTATCCATCTGTCACAGCCGTTTGTCAATCAAACACCTTGAAGATTGAACACGTTCATGCTGCATGCTTTGGACTTTTTTTCACTTCACATATCAAAGACATTTTTATGAAAGATTATTTTTCTATTATTGGGACTATATTTCTTTATATATTTGTTTCACTGTGTATTTCACAAGTTATTTGCGCTTGCTTATTTTATAATTTGCCCACATGTCTTGTCACTAGACATATTTTTTATTCTTGTAGAGCGACTCCATTTTCTGTCTTGTATTAATTTATGTTGTATAACATTTTTGAGTTGCTGCTGTATTCTCCCCTTTTTTTAAGGTATGCGCAATTTTTTCCTTCTTACAAAAAAAAATAATATCAAACATACAAATATTCATAACAGAAACATACACAGAGACATCAGAGACATCAGAGACAATCAGAGTTCTCCTACCACAGTTATCGAAAATTCGCAATCATTTTCGCATTCGCATTAGCGAAAATTCGCAATTTTTTTTTTTTAAATTCGGCAACATAAAAGGATCGCCTCAGCTTAGCTACTCGGCCCAGGGTCTCTAATCATACCAGCAATGCTTTTAGACGTCGATAGGATGTGATCTGTTTTAAAAATAAAATTGAAAAAATGCGAATATTCGGAATAGCGAATATTCACCGCGAAATTCGAAATATATCGCGAATACTCGAATATGCCATATTCGAGCCGAATATTCGCAATACGAATATTCGTGAGCAACACTACCTACAACCATATACTGGTATATATAATTTTACCCAACTTTTGAAGTGGAACTGAACTATTTTACCTTTTTGTTCTGTACTTCAGAATAATGGATATATACATCCAGTGCTGGGAGTTAAGTAATAATTACAACTGCTGCAATTCTGTTTCCATCTCATTATACATAACAGATCCAAGGACAGCGGCTACTCATCATAACACTTACAAAATAGCATTCACCTAAGGAAATATAGACAATAAGATTAGTCTTTCCAGGTGGGCTGTAAGAACAGACACTAATTGCAATCCGTTCCCTGGTAATAGAATAGCAGCCACTTAGTGAGTCAGTCTTTTATAGCAGTTATTTTAGCATCACTGTAGTCTGGTATTCCTGCTTTTATTGTTTATCATATTTTCTCAGGGGGTAATTTCTCTCTAATCTGGGGACATGGGAAGACTTTGATGATGGTTAAAGAGATCTGTGCGTCACAAGTGCCATCTAATGCTTCATTATTCAGTCTGGGAAAACATATTTTGATGTCACTGAGATGTATCCTGATAATATCTCCAGCAATACACTTCATACTAGATCACATGCATCAAAGGGAGCCTGCTATGATAACACATGGTAACTGTTTAGCCTGATTCTGGCTGTACAGTGAGTGGCTGAGCTGCAGCATATATGCAAGTCAGACATTCATACTTTGTAACCATTGCTGGATGCATGCTTGTTTTGGGTCAGTTTATCACTATGATGACAACTCCATAGTAAACCCTTACATATACCCGCTGAAGTGACTAGCCTCAGGTGATGAAACAAACCCCCCTACTAATGTTGTACCTGTTTATCTGCGGCTATCTCTTTTCTACAACTGTTCAAAGTGCACAATTTACACAGCATTTATGACCATCAGGAGACATGGAGTGGAGATCTGATGTCACACACTGCACAGCATAGAGCAGGAAGCTGAGTGTAATTTTGAGATCTGGGCAGGGATATCTTAATGAGAGGGCACACCTGGGCACTGCCCAGGGGACCCAGCTGCACTTTCCCCAAAGCAGCTGGTCCTTGAGCCCATACTGCCCCGAAATTGGGGGCCCCATGATGGCACTGAGAGTAATGGATACACAGGGGATGCAGGGAGGTAGGCTGGCAGCGGTAAGCCATGCTGTGCATAATGATACCTATTATTTCACAGCCAGCAGAGAGGGGCAGGGCCAGCTTGCGAGTGATGCTCTGACCCCGCCCCACGCAGCTTGAATGCTCGGGACTCCAGGGCTACGGGGTAGGAGCTGGAGTGGGAGCAGCTGAGTCGGCAGCACTGAGAGCCCACCTGCAGAAGTAGCATTGTGTAGCATTGTGGATGGTGTCATGATGAGCCCAGCTGTCCACCACTGTTTGCCCCTCCTTTTGCCTGCTTGATTGGTATAGGTGAGTGCTGGAGGTGGGCACATAGCCAAACGTTTACATGCATTGTATCTCCACTGAGGGGAATAGCTAGGGTGTAGAGGGGTCAGAGTGCTGGGGGGAAGCTCCGCTTGTCTGCCTCCTACCTACTTGATATCTGTTTACCTGCACTGTCTCCATTGTAGGGGCCCCAGAGCATTATTTTGCCCAGTGGCCCATGATGCTATTAAGATGGCCCTGGATCTGAGTGGAGGAAATGGACACACCCCATCTACACAGTCTCATAATCTCATAGGGAAACATGCACGGCTAAGGCTGTCAGTTACAGGCTGTGTTAGGCCCCCCTCCCCAGTCCCACTGGATCCTTTGGAGGATGGAGAAAATAGACAAAAATTGCCTAAGTGCTTTAGATTGAGGCAAGTACACACTATTGAAGGATATGTTTTTATTTTATTTTTTCATTTCAGAGGCTAACGCTTACTTTAAAAATAAAACAGAGAGGGTACCGACCTTTTTCATAATCTTCATTGTACTTTAAATTTAAGCTACTTCAAATAAGGGTACTTGAAAATAGCATGTAAAACACAGCATTTGTCTAGATATGGCTAACCTTGAATCACTCTATACAAATGACAAACTGTATGACCCATTGAAACCACCCTCTGTCACCAGTGTTGCCAACCGCCAATGACTTTTTTTACTGACAAAACATAAAAAATATACTGATGGAACACATTTTTTACTGACAATCTACAAGAATGCCTATTATAAACAAAGACATCAATATTTAAAGGCTAATTTCACCATTAAAGAAAAAATTATAAATATATAACAGGAGCCTGCAAAGAATTTCACCTTTGATCAGCATTTAGGCAGGTATAGTTTGTACTCCCTATCGCAGGTGGTGCTCGACCGAAGCGGCAATGCAGAAAGGGAAGGAAGTTGTGAGGAAATTCGATGACTTCCTGCAGTCACAAGGAATCAGCTGTCCAATTGGAAGCAGGCTTGGCTGGCTGTGTGTTTTTTTGGGTCAGGGTTTGAGTGACTCAGGTAGGCTGGATAACTCATCAGCAGCTTTTCTGATGACTCTCACTGCAATCTGGAAACTAGGAGAAGATTCCAGAAGCAGTTGGGAGGGGTCTAGGAGCAGCTAGCTGGAGTGTCAGCCCAGCTGGGGGCAATGTAAAGTTTGGTTGGAAGATGGAGATGGATTGTTAGGCTGTCTTGGCCCTTGAGAGTAGCTCCCCAGTCTGAGGGGGGTGAACTCAGCCTGGGCTCGGGTGCAGAAGAGACCCCTCTTCAGGACACACAGAGGGATCCTGACCAGGATGCATGTGTGCAAGGAGAGGACAGCAGAAGAACACTACCGGGCAAGTCTCCGGGGAGGAAGACAGGCCATGTGGGCTGGTGAGTGTTGCATACTGAGAGGCATGCCTGAAAGAACTGGGTGCAAGCAGTCTGGTGTGGATGCAGAGTCAGTCTGAGAGGACTGTGGAGAAGTAGCCAGGAGGGCTAGTGAAAGGGGCAGCTGCAGCCAAGCGGGCTGGCAGTGCCTGAAGAGGTGGTACTGGGAGCAGCCGGGCCTCTTCAATGTCAGAGGTGCGGAGGGGAGCAGCAAGATGACATCATCCCTCACTGTACGCCCACATCACCGCACTCCTGCCCTCACTCACAACTGCACGTGCCTCTGTGCTAAATGGACCAGTGCTGCCAGCCTGCCACCAATGCAGCAACAATGGATATTTGGTGGCACTGGCTGGCATGGCAAGTGACGTGACAATCTGAAAATCATTGCAGGTGATGTGGCAAGCGGTCATCCACATCTAAATTCTCATCTGGTGACAGGCGACAGTGCCAAGTGACAATCCACATCCGGTGGCAGATGATTTTGCAGGTAACAATCCACAATTGGTGGCAGGTGAAGTGAAAGTGACAATCCACATCAGGTGGCAGGCGACAGTGGCAAGTGACAATCCAGATCTGGTGCCAGGTGACAGTGGCAAGTGACAATCCGCATCTGGTGCCAGGCATCTGGTGGCAGGCGATGTGGCAGGTGACAGTCCACAAATATTGGCAGGTGAAGTGGCAAGTGACAATCCACATAAGGTGGCAGGCGACAGTGGAAAGTGACAATCCACATCTGGTGCCAGGCGACAGTGTGAAGGGGCAATCCACATCTGGTGCCAGGCGACAGTGTCAAGGGGCAATCCACATATGGTGACAGGTTACAGTGGCAAGTGACAATCCACATCTGATGCCAGCGACGGTGGCAAGTAACAAGTTGCATCTGGTGACAGGTGACAGTGGCAAATAACAAGCTGCACCTGGTGGCAGGAGATGTGGCAAGTGACACGCCCAGGGCTCCCGCTGAGTCTGCATTATGGTGAGTTGAACCACTTCATTATATATTACAATGTAACAATAGAAATAATGTGCTTCAATCACCCTGACACCATATCAACCATGGTGCAGCGATGATTGAAGCGCCAACACCAGCCATTGCCCGCGAAAAATAGCTTATCACCTGTGTGCCCCCTTCCCTCTGTCCTGCAAAAAGGTTGGTGACCGCTGCTATGAGCTCTAGCTCCAGATCATTTTCATGTCTACTAGTGCCCCGGCCCAGCACACCTGGCACATAGCATATACATCCCAGTGTATTACAGCATTTGTGCATTGTGAGCTACTATACTTATGCATTGGGTTGCTATTCCAAATAAATGGAACTGTAACCTATTATGCAAAGTGTGCATAGGTATTAAGCCAGCCATACCAAAAACATACTTGTTACAGAAGATCTCAAAAATCAGTTCTACTTTCTATTTGGTGTATATGCCTTGCTGTGACAGCATTCTGAACTCTTATCATCGACCTTATTCACTCTGTATTTTTTCCATTGCCTTTATTAAAGATCAAACCATTCTGTTTGAAATTGCACCTAATTAATTTTCCAACTCACAGACTTAGAAAGCATATAGCTAGAGTAGCAGGAATCCATTTTCCTGCTAAGTGGAAAATAAATTCTTTGTCCTTTGAAACAATACTTCACTGCATCAGCTGGATTATGATTTATAAGAGGATTGGATTGAAGCTATCACTAGAGGAAATATAGAGTGTTTTTGGAAGACCTGAAATAGTGTTTAGCACCCTCTAGTGTGTGCTAGCTGTAGTATAGGGTTTGTAGTGTAGGTTTTGTAGTGTAGGTCAATTTATTTAGCTCAGGGCTAATCCTGAGCTGTGAATCTGGGTCAGGGTTCAGTGACTCTGGGCTGGATGACTCACCCTGATAGCTTTACTGGTGCCTCTCCCTGTTTCTGGACATTGGAGAATGTTCTAGAGCTAGTGGGTGGAGGTTAGGAGGAGCTGCCTGGAATATTTGTGAGGGCTTGGCCAATCCCTGGTAGTGGGCTGGCAGGGAGCAGAGCTTACTTCATCAGTAGGCATGAGCCATGCCAGCAGGGGCAGTTGGGTGGAAGATGGACATATAGTGCTGAGGGGGCTGTTGGTGGCCCTTAGGGGTGCCCCCTAGTCTGGGGAAGGGGGGTGACCTTGGTCCAGAGCTTGGGTGCTGGAAGGATTTTGCCACAACACACAGGGGAATGCCTTTCTGGAGGCACATGAGCAAGAGAGAGGACATTGAGTGTAGACCAGCACTACTGGGGACTTAAAGGGGGAGACTGTCACACGTAGCCAGTTTTCCCCTGCAGACAGCGGTGTGCTTAAGTATTTAGCCTCCCCTGAGAGATCTCCTGAGAGTCAGCCGGGTGGGCTAATGACAGTCAGCCAGGTGGGCTGGTGAAGAGTCAGTCTGGGGACTGGTGTGGAGAAGTTAGCCTAGATTGCTAATGAAAGGGGCAGCTCAAGCCAGGTGGGTTGGCAGTGCCTGAAGAGGTGGTGCTGGAATCAGTAGCCACAGGAGAAGATGTACTAGCTGTTTCACTGACATTTCTGCTACTCAACTAGAGGCTGTGAGTGCCTGCCTGTAAAGGCACATTGCTAGATCTGACTGCATTTAAAGAAAAACGAAATTGGCTGAATTCCGCTTTAATTCCCCTCAGAACCAAGGTAAAATGGTGTCGCTTTGCTTTGTAAATTTTACCCAATCAGGTGCAAGGGAAAAAAAAACAGCATTGTTGCTTGCACATGAGTGGATGATGCAAATTGGCAGAGCTTTACCACATTCACTAATCTGAGGAAAAGGAATGCAACTGCACTTGCAATATGCACAGTGTATTTGTCTTTAGTAAATCCACCCATTAGTGTCTCGGAAGACAGCTCTCATTTTGTGCTTTGTGTATTTTCTAATAGTGTCAACCCTTTATTTACTGGCTCATCAAGTTTCATCATAACATTGATTGTTTTGTTGATGAATTCTGAACCCCCCCCCCCCCCCCATTTTGTTAACACTGAAATTATTTTTTTATTTTATTTTTTACTTTAGCCCCCATCAGGGTTTTTCTGATGACATCTCATTATTAAAGGAAACCAGAAAAATCTAAAGAGTAATAACAATTTCTTCAGTAGTTGGAGGAAGAATAATCAATGTTCAATAGTTTGGAATAGCTGCTGTGTTGTCCAGAAAGTCACATTGTCCGAGGCAGGATTTCTTGCCTGCTACATGACAAAAGGGGCAAACAGGAACAAAAGTAACGCTTCTGCCATTAACTAATAATCAGGTTTATCATTTTTCGTTAATTATTCATAAAGATTTAAAAAAGTTAGGTGCTTTTTTCAATTATTTCAATTTTATATATTTTTTTTAAACAAAAATTGTGCAGCATTTTTTAACTTGATTTCCCAATATTCTAAACAAATGCACTTTAAAGTTGAATGTAGAGTTCTGCTGTACAATAAAGTCATTGGATTGGTCCTGCAATATAGGTTTTCTACACTTAATTACATTACCTGATTTACAATCCTCTCCCTCTGTATGTGCACTGTTACACTAGATGGGCGGTGAGAGACAATATAATCTCTCTGCTCGCCTGCCGCACCTCTGACAGTGTAGCATTGGCAACCCGGCTGTGAGGGTGGAAGAGTGGTGGTGCAGGGTGGGTGGTGCTCGACGATCGGACATTCTGACAACAAAACCGTGGATTTTTTTTCCGACGGAATGTTGGCTCAAACTTGTCTTGCATACACACAGTCACACAAATGTTGCTGGAAATTACGATCGGCAAGAACGTGGTCACATACAACACTACAACGAGCCGAGAAAAATAAAGTTCAATGATTCCGAGAATGCGTCAAATTAATTCCGAGCATGCGTAGGATTTTTGTGCATCGGAATTGCATACAGATGATCAGAATTTCCGACAAGAACTTTTGTTGTCGGAAAAATTGAGAACCAGCTCTCACACATTTGTTGCCGGAAATTCCGACAATGGAGCATACACACGGTCAGATTTTACAACAAGCTCACATCGAACATTTGTTGTTGGAAATTTCAGCCTTCGTGGTCTTGGCCCCCTCCACGGCCCGGGGGTTGGAGACCCCTGTTTTAAAGTGTTGAGTACTGAGGTCTCAGTGCAGAGATTCTCCCATGCTCTGTAGGACACTCAGTAGCATAGCAGACACCTTTGAAAGTTCTCTATTTAGGTAGCTATATTCCATAGTACTATTTTTTTTAAAGATACCCTAGCCATCTTCGATAGTAAGTTTTCTTCAAGATGCTCCATGGTAGCAGGTAACCATCTTGCATAGTTAATTGCCTCTAAGATGCTCCATATAGATAGCCATCTTTCATACTATATTCTTATATAGCCTTAAGCCCCATACACACTATCAGTTTTCCTGCAGGTTTTCTCTTCAGGCTTACCAAAACCATGTAGTGCAAGGGCCTGCCTGATTGCATACAAATTGAAACTCTTGAGATTTGACCTCATATTAGATGGTTTTGGTAAACCTGAAGAGAAAACCTGCAGGAAAACTGATAGTGTGTATGGGGCTTAAGGCTCTTTGGGCAAGACAGCTTATACCCCCTTAAGCCTTTAGCACCTGCCCCCAGCTGGGGCAAGGTCCAAGATGATGAGATCTTCTCTCAGTAGCATCCTCAACAGGCAAAAGCCCAAGAGGGAAGACTCTAGAAACGTGCTCCAAATATTTATTACCTCCTCTCAGCTCACATTACTAGAACATAACCCTCAGTAATTGGCTATGGCAGGTAAACATTCATAAATCATACATTGTTACCTCTCACTTTGACTACTGGAGACAACTCAACTGCAGCAGTAATAAATAAACAATGTCCTACACTTAGGAGAACCCTAGTGATCAGAGAAAATATAAACAAAGCTCAGACTAATTACAGCCCAGCTTCAAAAGCACACAAAATTTAGCTAGGGACACGTCGCCTTTAGGCAGTTGTTTCTGTAGTTTATTACGAGACAAAATAACTTGTGGGAAAGCATAGTATGAGTTGCATTTTTAACCAGTTGGCGATTCCTTTTATCTCTCGTAAAGTCTGGTGAGATCTCTAAGCTCTGCACTCCTGCTGTGGCCATTATGAGAGGTTTCCCCTTTCTCTCTTTGATTTTTCATTCAGTTAATATTATAGAGAATGGTAGGGCCTAGGCGTTTACATTATGGCCTCATAGAGCTGCTTTCCCCACAATGAATTAAACAACAGTAAAAAGAATATCAATGGCAATACCTATACTGATGTACCTTATGCACATGAGATCCCTCCTGTTACCAGTGTTAAGTACTATATCTGGACTCTGAGCTAATGTGTGCCCAACCCCTCAAAAAAACAAAAACTGTGTCCATTTATTGGTAAATAGCCATCACTACCCCATACTTTTCGCTGCATTTTTGCAGTCTTATGGTCGTATTAGAGCATTCGCCTGAGCACTGGGAGGTACATGTGATGATACTTTTTTTGAATCGGTAGGTGTTTCCCCAACCACGGCATCAACGATGCTCCCTGCCCTCGTCCATTTTGGGAATATGCTTCTGTTGTTATCATTATTTGTATATATGTTCTTTCTTCGTTGTCTATTATGTTTTTTGTCTTTTGCTTTTAGAATGTGCTAAGGTAGTCTTATCCTGCCTTGAACGATCCTGATGAAGGGATCCTACAACTGTCCTGAAACGCGTTGGGCTGAATATGCACAAATAATTCACTGTATATTTTGTTTTTAAAATACTTACTGCTGGTGATGTTTGCACCTAATCAACTTTTATATATTTTCTATTAATAAATATCAAACAATTAACTTTTTGCATACATTCTTTTTTTCGTTGCCTGAAAAATCCCAAATGCTTACCTTGGGGGGTATTTGTTTGTTTGCTCTATACTTATACTGGGATTGGAAACCTCTTGGTCTCCTTTGGTGGATCCCTACTTAATTACAGTTTTTACAGGAAAGGTTTTGTGAACTACCTTGTCTCTTAACTGGCTGGTTCAGCCCCATTTCTCTCATATGGGCATCATAATGTTTGTGTCTAAAGACCAATGACAGATCAATGCAGGGAAAGCACCAACATTGGGGACTCTCTATAAGTATCAGGGTCAAAAATGTATTATTTCATTAGCAAAACCCAGAGGAGTAACTTTAACAATGAATGGGAGGCCACAATATTTGAAACTAATAATAAAATCACCTCTGGCACAACTCATCGTTATAATATCAACAGTGTGTGGTAAAATTACAAAGTTTACAGAAATCTAAACTCCATAGAGCCGCCTAGACAAATAGGGCTGGTCACAGCCTAAGCTGACCCTAATGTACAAAGACAGTACAGAACATCACTGGCTAAGACAGGATGATAGATCTTCACTCTCCAGCCAACAAATATGCTTCACATCACTTCAATAAACAGTTGAGGTTTGTACTGCCAAAAAGTTGCAACTCTCAAGCAATGGTTAATCCAGACCTTAGTGCAAATAATAACGAGAAATCAAATTAAAGTTTGCAAGCTAGTTTGGATAAAAGTTTCTGCTGTTCACTATCTCTGTTGAACAGGCATTGCAGTTCATAGGATGTACCAGTCAGTCTTGGCTGCTAAAGCTGGCCATAGATGATTCTAATCTCGGATGTTTCTGCAGCCATAGATGATTTAAATCATCTATGAGCAGACGACAATCAATCAATTGACCTGGATACAATCAGCATAACAGATTTTTACATGTGGTTTTTGCCACTAGCCACTAGCAATAATCACTGTGTTCTCCCGGGAGAGAAGCCTCCCCCTCTCGCTGGAAGAACACAATAGCTCCGCAGTCGGTCAGTGTTGATGGGGTAATCAAGCATTTTTCTTTCCTGCATCCCGTGGTTGCAGGAAAGAAAATCACATTATCTATTGTCAGCCTTATTGTAACTATTCTCACGGGACAACCTATACTGGGCTTGGTCTCTCTAGCTGTATCACTTGTTAGTCTCTCAGGTGACCATGTGACTGGCGCTTTGGGTATGCTTTCCTCTGCATTGAGGGGGGGGGGCCCCCGGCTAAACCTTATCTATCTGTAATGAACTCCTCCTAGCGGGTATCAATGCGAGAATCCTTATAGGACACCTCCAAGACCAGCAACACCCAATTTAATTCTAGACAGCCAAAGAGTGGACCACTTTACTGACAGGAACTTAGGGCCATCCCTCGAGTAGGTACCCCACATATGAAAATTAAAACAAAGTGCTGCGCTCCTTTCTATAACAAGAAAACATATACAATACATCCAAAAGTGTACATATCCAAATACTGTTCAGACAAACATATTTGTGTACTGTGATAACTATTAAGTGCTCAAAACAGTGCTTCTTTTTTACTTTTTAACCAGTTGCTGACCAGCTGTTGCAGTTATACTGTGGCAGGTTGGCTCGGCTGCGCAAATCTCCGTAGGTGTACGTCACTCGCGCGCGTGGGTAGGTTGCACGCACGTCCCCACCATCCCTGCGGCGATCAGTTTTGCTACAGAACTGATCGATTTACAGTCCCAGGCCAGGATTTCTGACCTGGACCTGCTGATCTGTTCTGGCAAATGAAATGCTTCCTCTGCCTGTGTATGTAAACACAGGCAGAGGAAATTACGTCATCTCCCCTCGTGGAGCCCTTTTTCGGTTCCAGCGTGAGAGGAGAAAACATTTACTGTGAGTACACCAACACTACACTAACACCAGTACACGTAGGCACACTTTGAACCCCTTGATTGCCCCCTGATTGTCCCCCCCCCAGTTAACCCTTTCACTTCCTGTCACAGTGCCACCAAGTGCAGTTTTCCGATTTTTTACTGATCACATTACTGGTGTCACTTGTGACACTAAACAGCTTTAGGGCCGTTTGTGGTAGGCCCAGGTAGGTTTAGGGTACCCCCCATACAGTCCCTAATAAAGGTTTAACCCCCTGATCACCCCCATTTAACTCTTTCACTGTGGCATTATTCTAGTATACAGATCTTTTTTCTGATCACTGTATTAGTGTCACGGGTTAGCTAATTTTAAGTTAGGTTTCAGCGTCAGTTAGCTTCAATCCCAGATAGTGTCAGATTTTAACCCTTTGATTGCCAGTATTACTAACACACATGCACACACCATATACCTCCCTTACTAGAATAGTGTTTGAATAGATCAATATCTTTGATCTGATTAGATCAAATTACTATCGTGGAATTAACAGGATCAGCCTAGACACCTACCAGCACCTGGATTTAGCCCCTCCGCCCAGCCAAGCCCCCTCAAGTGCAGTATCTATAGATCATTGTCACTTACAAAACATAGCACACAAAACTGCAGCGTTAGCAGAGTCACGCCTGATCCCTGCTAGCGCTAACAGTTAATTTTCTTTGCAGCGATTCAAGCAGTCGCTGACAACCAGGTGCTCTTTTACCTGTGAAAATATCCAAACAGAGGTACACTAGTGAAAAGCCCACACGTTGCTGAGCATGACAAATGAGAGCGCAGGGGAAGCCTCACTGTCAGATTCAGGTTCAGTATACAAATCTGTGGAGAGCAGCGGCACCCTGACAGATAGCTCTGACGACAAAGTAGTGGTCCCTGCTAAGGTCAGGCGTACCCGACCCTGTTCTTCTGTTACTGAGGTGCAACAACCGCATGGTTCTCAAATGGAGCAGAGAGCCAGTACTGCACTCAAACTTCTAGTGAACTGGCAAGCACCAGTGGCCTAGTACATTCTGGTCGTAGACAAACCAGAACTGCAGTAACACTTGGTGACGTGGGGAGTACCATAAGTGCAGTTCAAACTGGTGCAGTGGCTAGCACAAGTAGTGCCCACAGCCACCAGGAAATCAAAAATGTACGCCCTTAGAAATGCTGAAGGTGATGCTTGGTTTTCGGGGTCCTGTACGCAGCTAGGCTCCCAAAGGGTCTCACACATGTGCTATCCCCGTACTCAGGAGAAGCAGCAGAATGTATTTTGGGGTGTAATTCTACATCTACCCATGGCATGTAATATCATTTAGTGACAACTTTGTGTAAAAAAAAGAAAAAAAATGTGTGGCAAAATATTTAATGGGCTCAATATGCAATGTTTGTTTATTGGTGGCTATTTTGTTGTAGTATGTTCCATCTGTCATTTTCTCTTAGATTGTATTACTATGTTGCGGTGGCCATATTCCAGAGGATTCCCAATACATTATAATGGTGGGCATTTTGTTGAAATAATGGCAAGTAGTCATGTGATTATCTCTTTTATTCTTATGGTGCTCAACTGCCCATGATCATATGCATTTACCTATATCTTAAAAAGCCCAGCTTTTTAATTTAAATACTTAAAGGGGTTGTAAAGGAATTATTTTTTTTCCTAAATAGCTTCCTTTACCTTAGTGTAGTCCTCATTCACTTACCTCATCCTTCAATTTTGCTTTTAAATGTCCTTATTTCTTCTGAGAAATGCTCACTTCCTGTTCTTCTGTCTGTAACTCACCACCGTAATGCGAGGCTTTCTTCCTGGTGTGGAGAAAGCCTCTTGAGGTGCTGAGGTGCAACAACCGCATGGTTCTCAAATGGAGAAGAGAGCCAGTACTGCACTCAAACTTCTAGTAAACTGGCAAACACCAGTGGCCTAGTACATTCTGGTCGTAGACAAACCAGAACTGCAGTAACACTTGGTGACGTGGGGAGTACCATAAGTGCAGTTCAAACTGGTGCAGTGGCTAGCACAAGTAGTGCCCACAGCCACCAAGAAATCAAAAATGTACGCCCTTAGAAATGCTGAAGGTGATGCTTGGTTTTTGGGGTCCTGTACGCAGCTAGGCTCCCAAAAGGTCTCACACATGTGCTATCCCCGTACTCAGGAGAAGCAGCAGAATGTATTTTGGGGTGTAATTCTACATCTACCCATGGCATGTAATATCATTTAGTGACAACTTTGTGTAAAAAAAAGAAAAAAAATGTGTGGCAAAATATTTAATGGGCTCAATATGCAATGTTTGTTTATTAGTGGCTATTTTGTTGTAGTATGTTCCATCTGCCATTTTCTCTTAGATTGTATTACTATGTTGCGGTGGCCATATTCCAGAGGATTCCCAATACATTACCAATGCTCACTTCCTGTTCTTCTGTCTGTAACTCACCACCGTAATGCGAGGCTTTCTTCCTGGTGTGGAGAAAGCCTCTTGAGGGGGTGAGCAGGAGAGTCAGGACGCCCACTAACACACCGCTCCTTTCTCTATCTGCAAAGTAGAGAGTGTCCTGACTTGCCTGCCCCCTCCCCCCTCAAGAGGCTTTCTCCACACCATTGAGAAAGCCTCGCATTACGGTGGTGAGTTACAGACAGAAGAACAGGAAATTAGCATTTCTCAGAAGAAATACGTTTATTTAAAAGCAAAATGGAAGGATGAGGTAAGTGAAGGAGGACTGCACTAAGGTAAAGGAAGCTATTTAAGGAAAAAAACGTTTTCCTTTACAACCCCTGTAAATTATATGTACTAGGTTCCATTTAATCCGGATCTATATGTAAGATTTACATTATCATTGCTTGCACCATATTCGAACCCCATCCTATTTGTTATTACAGATTTTCATATTCCTATTTATTAAACTATTTTAATATTAATACTATATCATTGATATACTCTACATACACATACAATTAATACAAATACTATAAAATGCTTATATTATTTGAAATAAAATCTCAACCAACATGATATTCCCCTTAATATATATCCTTCATAATATTCTATATTTTTAAAACTAATAGTATGTGTCTAATAGTTAATTGTTTAGTAATTGCTATTAAAGCAGTTTAAGTCAAACTCCACGTTTAACCCATGTGGCACCAACGTTTTGAGAGTGTGGATCCATCTTGATTCTTGCTTACTGAGGGTTCTAATTTTGTGATCTCCGTGCCCATTTTCTCTATAACGCTCTATTCCCCAAAATGTCATCTGTGTTGGGTCTTTGTTATGATGGTGAGTGAAATACTTTGACAAATTTTTATTATGTACGGAAATCCTTTCTTTATATTTTGTATATGCTCTTTTATCCTCACTTTTAGTGGTCTTTTGGTTCTCCCTAAATATTACACTTGCATTCTACAATATAAACCACTCCCTCAGCGTTGCAACTGATGAAGTCTCTAATTGTTTGAGTTTTACCTGTGCTTGTGGCTAGAAATTCTGTTACTTTCTTCCTAAAGTGACAAGTGCTTTTGCGCTAAAATGGATCCTAAATGAGTGAATCCACCAAAAATATATAGTGCAGCAAAACCTAATTATGTTTACATGACATAAAACAGGAATATAAATACATGGTGATTCTGCGCAACATATCACACTAATGGAATAGTGATATCACATAAGCAAGATAAATGTAAGAGCTGACAAATAATCAGCATATAGTATTAAATGCAAAGAGAATAGTGAGTCCAAATATAAATATATATATACTCAAATAGTGAATAGTGAGTCCAAAATATATAATACTCATAAGGCGAATGTGCAAAAATATATAAAGAATATTGTGCAAAAAAAACGGAATGGAAGTTCAATCCCAATAGTAAACACAAATCAGCTGTCAGGGCAGATATTCTGAATGCACTGGATGAAGGTGAGCACCAGCTCTATGGTGTGAGTGCACGGCCGTGCGATAGAAGATAAACCACGTGGCGTTACGACACCACGTGTCTTCGTCTGGGGAATCAATCATTCCCCAGACGAAGACACGTGGTGTCGTAATGCGTAGGAATTGGAGGACGTACACCCGGAGTGACGTAAGCTGGCGATTCAAACGCTGCTTGTTTGTTTCCTCGTTGCACTTTTATTTTTCTTTTAATGTAAGTGCAGGTTTTTCCTCAATAAACATATTTTACCTGCACCAAACGTTACCTCACTATGGGAGTCCCCTCTCTCTCTCTCTTATAACCCACATCATCCATCTGGTTTTGAGGAGCATCTGTCCCAATTAAGGAAGGATCCATCAGATCAAGAGAGGAAACATCAGGGACCACCCATAGAAGGCTGCGAGTGACCTGTACATCAATGCCCATATAGGAGGGCTGAGAGGTAAGAGTCCCGGGAGCTCAGCCAGGGATCTGGTTTATCTTCTATCGCACGGCCGTGCACTCACACCATAGAGCTGGTGCTCACCTTCATCCAGTGCATTCAGAATATCTGCCCTGACAGCTGATTTGTGTTTACTATTGGGATTGAACTTCCATTCCGTTTTTTTTGCACAATATTCTTTATATATTTTTGCACATTCGCCTTATGAGTATTATATATTTTGGACTCACTATTCACTATTTGAGTATATGTATATTTATATTTGGACTCACTATTCTCTTTGCATTTAATACTATATGCTGATTATTTGTCAGCTCTTACATTTATCTTGCTTATGTGATATCACTATTCCATTAGTGTGATATGTTGCGCAGAATCACCATTTATTTACTTTCTTCCTAGATTGGTTTGATTGCAGGCAAAACAGTTTTTACAAGGGTAAAATCCTTTGCCATCGAAGAAAGTCCACTTTCTTTTTGGAGGTGGGTGCACCACACTTTTGACCACTTTATCTCTTATGCCGCGTACACACGGTCGTTTTTTGTGATGAAATAAAACAACGTTTTTTATCATGAAAAAACGTCAAACTTAATTTTAAAAAACGACGTTGCCTACACACCATCGTTTTTTTCAAAATGCTCTAGCAAAGCGCGGTTACGTACAACACGTATGGCGGCACTCTGTTCCATTCAACCTCCCATCTCATAACTTTCTTCTGAGCATGTGCGGGTTTAAAACGTCGTTTAAAACGTTGTTTTAGCCCACACACGATCATTTTTTTATGACACAATAAACAACATTTTGAAAAACTACATAAAAAATTGAAGCATTTTCGAATTTTTTTTTGGTTGTTTTTTTTAAGACAAAAAACGATGTGAAGTCCACACACGATCATTTTAAATGACGTTTTTAAAAACGTTGTTTTATTTCATCACAAAAAATGACCGTGTGTACGCGGCATTACACCACATACACATTTTGTTTTATATTTCATGCTTGTTTGCAGTAAATTCACTAATTTTCCACTCTACTGGGGGTATGAATTATTGCTTTAGAAATACATTGCAAAATGTCTCTCTGTCAGCTGAGCTCTTGATGAAGTTTACAACTTTTTATAAATAGACCTCTTTGGGTTGAATGAAACACAAAGTATGTTGAGTTGTTATGAGAAACAGCTTACTTTAGCCGTAGCTATCTATTAGCTACTGTTTTCGGAAATTGCCCCAATTTCGATGGACCAAATAGAGGCCTTTTTTAGACGTATATATATATATATATATATATATATGTATAAACCAGACAATATTTTTGTGTATTTCCACATTTCTGTGCCTTAGTCTCTGTAGATTTAGGTAGACACTCTTTCTTGACTTGAAATTTGCTTGAGATTCGACCTGTTTTTGTGACACAAAAATATTATTGTTTCCTTTCAAGCTTGTAAGAAGAAGCTCTCATAAGGCCAATGCACTTATTTGTATAACTTTTATTGACACTGTCACACTTCAAGCTTCATCTCCTAGACACGTCACCCACATCTGTCCTGGTATTAATTATAAACAACATCTCTGTCTGCCAAACCCTCTGTGCCCATTAAATGCTACATTCAACCTTTCATTTTTGACGTCACCTGGGCCTGACACACTTCATGTCGCTGTCACATGGGCCTTCTGAAGCGTGGCCATGAAGGACGTGTTTAACGGGACAGAAATAAGCTTTGTGAAATATTAATAAGTTTTCGATGCCTGTAATATGAAAAACTTATAGTAGAAGAATTGTCACTTTTTAGAATAGCATTCACAATATAACCAGTGTTGTCATGAGCCCCAAGGGTCTGGCAATAGATATTAACATTCTTTAGTAAAATATCACTTATATATAGTGCCTTCCAGCCTTAACAATTCCATAGAAAATTCTTAATATGATAGAACTGATGCTGGGAAATATATTCACTAGAGCTGAACCCACTAAAACAGCTAAATGCACAGATGAAATACATATAAGTGAGCTGTCCTACCAGCCACAGGATTGGTATTTCTGTCCATCAAGGCTGGACACACTGTGTCACGCTGTAGGAGGGTAAGAGACTTAGGCCTCGTACACACGACCGAGTTTCTCTTGCTGGGAGATATTTTTTTGCCGAGGAAACTGGTCGTGTGTACATTTTCGTTGAGGAAACTGTTGAGAAACTCAACGAGCCAAAAAGAGAGCAAGTTCTCTATTTCCTCGACGGGAATGGAGAAACTTGCCTTGTCAAGTTCCTCGACAGCCTAACAAGGAACTCGCCGAGGAAAACGATGTGTTTTGCCCGTCGAGTTCCTCGTCGTGTGTACGAGGCTTTAGTTTTACTCTGTTGACATTACATAGAACTTATGCCACGTACACACGGTCGTTTTTCGGCATGAAAAAAACTAAGTTTTTCAGCATGTCCAAAAAACGAAGTTTTTCCAACTTCATCATTAAAAACGATGTTGCCCACACACCATCGTTTTTAAAAAATTATGATCAAAGCGCGGTAACGTACAACATGTACGACGGCACTCTGGGAAGTTCTATTCGCCTTTGGGCTGCTTTTAGCTGATTCCTTGTTAGTAAAAGACAATTCACGCTTTTTTGTCTGTTACAGCGTGATGAATGTGCTTACTCCATTATGAATGGTAGTTTTATTAGAACAAGCGCTCCCGTCTCATAACTCGCTTCTGGGCATGCGCGAGTTTAAAACGTCGTTTTAGCTCACACATGATCATTTCTTACAACCCGAAAAACGACATTTAAAAAAAATGTAGCATGTTCAAATTATTTTTTGTCGTTTTTCAGAAGCCGAAAAACAATGTGAAGCCCACACATGATGATTTTAAATGACGTTCTTAAAAACGTTGTTTTTTTTACATGCCAAAAAACGAGCATGTGTACGCAGCATTACACGTTCTGTCCCCCCAGCCTGTGACTGAAAATGAAAGGAGAAGCAGCAGACTGATGAGCTCATCTGTCTGTTGCTTCTCTATTCATTTCCAGTCACTAGCTCTCTTCTCCTATGAACATGCCTTTTGATAATACATAAGCACTGCAACACACCTGACTAGCTCCTTGTGCTGCTTTTCCATCTCTTAGATCTACTGTATACTGGATCACAGGAGACTAATAGTAGCTCATATTTGTGTACTTATACTGCTTGTATTAAAAAAATACATTTAAAGTGGTTCTTCTTCCTGTTTGAAAAAATTAAAAGTCAGCACCTTCAAATTCTGTCGCTTAATACTGAGGCTTAAAGCGGGGGTTCACCCTAAAATACAAGTTTCTACCATGCCATTCAGCATACTAGCGTGAGCTACAGTATGCTTTTATTTTATTTTTTTGGGCTGTACTCACAGTTTATTCCGTTAGTTAAGTTTCAGACTCCCCGCGGGGAGTAGGCGTTCCAATGAAGAGGGGAACATGATTGACGGCCGGCTATGGCGCGTCACGCTTCCCGAAAATAGCCGGAGTAGGACTCGGCTCTTCACGGCGCTATACGGCGCCTGCGCACAGACTAGGAGCTGACTGCGCAGGCGCCGTGAAGAGCCAAGTCCTATTTCGGCTATTTTCGGAAAGCGCGACGCGCCATAGCCGGCCGTCAATCATGTTTCCCTCTTCATAGGAACGCCTTCTGAAACTTAACTAACGGATTAAACTGTGAGTACAGCTAAAAAAATAAAAATAAAGGCATACTGTAGCTCACGCTAGTATGCTGGATAGCCTATGAATTATGAATACAGTGATGCCTGTAGATCTGCCTGGAGCTGGACTTTAACAACTTGTTGGGGATATTTTAAAATTTTTAGCATCTTTTTTGTTAGAAATTACTTTGAACCCAAAACAATTAAAGATTTTCTAAAATAAGAGAAGACAGAGAGTAAAATAATTGCAATTTTGTATGTTGCATGATATTTATTTATCAAAAGCATATTTTCAGGGAAAAAATACACTGAAATGTATTTTAGTCTAGATAAACACAATATTACACCCAATGTTTTGGTGAAGTATAAGGGACGGAGTTGTGTCAAGTAAATAGATATCAAAATGTCAAACTCTTAAAATATGTACGCCTATGAAATTGCGAAAACCTATAGTACCAAAAATTCTCCAAAGGTAATACTTCAAAGCCTTCACGGGTTATCATTTTAGAGATAACCATGAATTATGGGCATAGAATTATTGCTCTCACTCTGACATTCGCGGGGATATCTCATACGTGGGGAGAAATTCATGTTCACATACAGTATCTCACAAAA
This sequence comes from Rana temporaria, assembly GCF_905171775.1. NCBI lineage: Eukaryota > Metazoa > Chordata > Amphibia > Anura > Ranidae > Rana > Rana temporaria. The sequence goes on from NC_053497.1 coordinate 56,467,546, forward strand.
GCAAGTACACCCTTCACATTTTTGTAAATATTTTATTATATCTTGTGAAAAACACTGAAGAAATTACACTTTGCTACAATGTAAAGTACAGCTTGCATAACAGTGTAAATGTGCTGTCCCCTCAAAATTACTCAACACACAGCCATTAATGTCTAAACCGCTGGCAACATAAGTGAAACTGTCCAAATTGGGCCAATTAGCCATTTTCCCTCCCCGGTGTCATGTGACTCGTTAGTGTTACAAGGTCCTAGGTGTGAATGGGGACCAGGTGTGTTAAATTTGGTGTTATCACTCTAACTCTCTCATACTGGTCACTGGAAGTTCAACATGTCACCTCATGGCAAAGAACTCTCTGAGGATCTGAAAAAAAGAATTGTTGCTTTACATAAAGATGGCCTAGACTATAAGGAAGATTGCCAAGATCCTGAAACTGAGCTGCAGCACGATGGCCAAGACCTTACAGCAGTTTAACAGGTCAGGTTCCACACAGAACAGGCCTTGTCATGGTCCACCAAAGAAGTTAAGTGCATGTGCTCAGCGTCCTATCCAGAGGTTGTCTTTGGGAAATAGGTGTATGAACACTGCCAGCATTGCTGCAGAGGTTGAAGGGATGGGTCAGCCTGTCAGTGCTCAGACCATATGCCGCACACTGCATCAAATTGGTTTGCATAGCTGTCATCCCAGAAGGAAGCATCTTCTAAAGATGATGCACAAGAAAGCCCACAGTTTTCTGAAGACAAGCAGACAAAGGAGATGGATTACTGGAACCATGTCCTGTGGTCTGATGTGACCAAGATAAACTTATTTGGTTCAGATGGTGTCAAGCATGTGTGGCGACGACCAGGTGAGGAGTACAAAGACAAGTGTGTCTTGCCTACAGTCAAGCATGATGGTGGGAGTGTCATGGTCTGGGGCTGCATGAGTGCTGTCTGCACTGGGGAGCTACAGCTCATCGTGACATACTGAAGCAGAGCATGATCCCCTCCCATCAGAAACTGGGCTGCAGGGCAGTATTCCAACATGATAACAACCCCAAACACACCTCCAAGATGACCACTGCCTTGCTAAAGAAGCTGAGGGTCAAGTCAATGGACTGGCCAAGCATGTCTCCAGACCTAAACCCTATTGAGCATCTGTGGGGCATCCTCAAACGGAAGGTGGAGAATCGCAAGGTCTCTAACACCCACCAGCTCCATCATGGCATCATGGAGGAGTGCAAGAGCACTCCAGTGGCAACCTGTGAAGCTCTGGTGAACTCCATGCCCAAGAGGGTTAAGCTCGTGCTGGAAAATAATGATGGCCACACAAAATATTGACACTTTGGGCCCATTTTGGACATTTTCACTTAGGGGTGTACTCACTTTTGTGTGTTGAGTTATTTTGAGGGGACAGCAAATTTACACTGTTGTACAAGCTGTACACTTACTACTTTACATTGTAGCAAAGTGTAATTTCTTCAGTGTTGTCACATGAAAAGATATAATAAAATATTTACAAACATGTGAGGGGTGTACTCACTTTTGTGAGATACTGTACATGCGTGTTCCATGTGCTGCAGAATTGCATCAGGGTACATATGGGGGTGATGGGATGATTTTATATATTATTATTTTAATTAAATTTTTATCCCTTTTAAAAAAAAAAAAACTTTTTATGTATTTCTTCATATAATTGTATTGCTATCACAAGGGGCTAACAAGTCCCTTATGTATTAGAATGACAGGTCCTCTTATCAGGGGTCTATTAGAGCAACACTTCCATAGCCCAGTAATAGTGATCTCTAGAGCCACCGGAATGCATCTGTAAGCTTGATTTAACCCTTTTAATAACAGAATGCTTATACGTATCTTGGTAGACTAGGGGTTAACTTACAGTCAGGGCCGTCTTAATAACATCATGGGCCCCTGGGCAAAGTAATGCTCTGGGGCCCCTGCAATGATGACAGTGCAGGTAAACATACATTAAGTAGGTAGGAGGCAGACTGCCTCCCCTTTTGCATCCATCACTCTCAGTGCCATCACGGGGGAGCATGGGCTCAAGGACCAGCTGCTTTGGGGAAAGTGAAGGACCCCCCATGCAGCTGGGGCCCCAGGGCAGTGCCCAGGTGTGCCCTCTCATTAAGACAGCCCTGCTTAAAGTTCATATTTTACCAAGACTGCAGTGAAATTTCCTGCTATATATTGACCATTTATGGAATCTAAAGCCAATTTTTATTTCAGTTTTGGACAGAATATGTAAATAATAAAACTTCTGATGGTTTTTATTGTTGTCTGTTTCCCCCTATGGAAATTAACCCTCCCTATTTGGCCAATGATATCATGAGTATCCCAGCCCATTTGTATAGGTGAAGCTACACACATGCTAATTTTGATATCTTACCCTTAACATAAGGGTCAACCATAAAACATTTGTAGATTGTTATGAAACTTGGGTAATGTATTAAATGTTGGTATACATGGATGACTTACAAATTATTATTCCATCGTATCTTTATGAATAAGAGCTGACAACTTAGCTCTATGAATGATCTCAACAAATTTATTTTGAAAATCCTTAACCTTTAACTCGGAAATCCATAATACCATTCCATATTCTTAAGAATTCCTGACAAATATGTTCATATTGGGTATTATCCATAACAACCACAATGCCAACTTTATTACATGCTTTAATTACTAAGTGGTAATTCTTTTCAAATTGGAGCAATGCCTGGTATTGTGCTAGTGTCAGTTTAATAGGCTCTCTATTACTTAATTGAACTTCTCCAATTTCCCTGGGAATCGAGATTTTTAGTTGTAGTAATGTCCAAATATTAGCATTCATTTCATGGGCAGGAAATGTTTTTTGATTTACACTTGTATGTTGCATATGAACCAAGTCCTGTTCCCATACTGGGACAGGACTGTCAACTACTAATGGAACCAACTGGATCTTCATTATCTATGTTGTATATAACATGCATTATTTTTTCCACAGTAATTGGACAAGATCCTAAAAAACATAAAATAATTCCTTGTAAAATCCTTCCACCAATCAGTAATTTTATACAATAGTCTTTATTAAACATGACCTTAAATGTCAAATTGCAAACAAATAGATGTACAGTATTAGCCAGATTCAGAAAGACTGGCTTAACTTTGAGCCGGCGTAGCGTATCGCATATACGCTACGCCGCTGTAAGTCAGAGAGGCAAGTGATGTATTCACAAAGCACTTGCCTCCTAAGTTACCGGTGCGTAGCGTAAATGGGCCGGCCTAAGCGCGCCTAATTCAAATGAGGAACAGGGGGCGTGTTTTATGTTAATGACTCGTGACCCGACGTGATTGACGTTTTTAACGAACGGCGCATGCGCCGTCCGTGGACATATCCCAGTGTGCATTGCTCCAAAGTACGCCGCAAGGACGTATTGGTTTCGACGTGAACGTAAATTACGTCCAGCCCCATTCACGGGCGACTTATGCAAACGATGTAAAATTTTCAAAATTCGTCACGGGAACGACGTCCATACTTAACATTGGCATAGGCCAGCTTTTTGTTCGACTTTACGCCGGGAAACGCCTTATGTAAACGGCGCATCTTTACTGCGACAGGCAAGCGTACGTTCGTGAATAGGCGTATCTCGCTGATTTACGCATTCTAGTAAATTCGTAAATCAGCGTTCACGCACCTAGTGGTCGGCCTAAGTAGAAAGCTAAGATACGACGGCGCAGGCCGTCGTATCTTAGCTACATTTAAGTGTATCTCATTTTGAGAATACACTTAAAGATACGACGGCTTAGATTCAGAGTTACGACAGCGTATCTACTGATACCCTGGCGTAAACCTCTCTGAATCTAGCTATATATCTTCAATTATCTCTAAACTTGTTAGTCTTGAAAGGGACAAAAACCAAGACCTGACCTGAATACTTCTCCTCCAGAAAGACTATAATGTGTTAAATTGATACCTCTAATTGGTCCATTCCTGGGGTATCTTCAATAGAAATTGTTTCATGCTCCATACTTTTTTACCCATCTACCATTATTACTTTTCAAAAAAACAAGGAAGAAGAAGAGAAATTGGGGGTTAGGCAAATCCACTTTGCACTACAAGTGCAACGTGCACTTGAAATTGCTCTGAAACTGGCCATGACTTTTACTCTGTGATCCCTTCCTACAGTTACTCACCTGTGACATATAAGTGATGTATGGGTTTATTAAAGAGCAGATTAATGGTAACACCATGGGGGTTATTTAGGAAAAGCAAATCCACTTTGCACTACAAGTGCAAACTACAAGTACAAAGTGAACTTGAAATTGCACTGAAAGTGCACTTGGGAGTGCAGTCGCTGTAGATACGAGGGAGACATGCAAGGAACGTAAAACACAGAATTTTAGCTTGCAAATGATTGGATCATACGATCAGCAGAGCTTCCCCTCATTTCATATCTACCCCTAAGATTTACAGCGACTGCACTTCCAAGTGCACTTTCAGTGCAATTTCATGTGCATTTGTAGTATGCTCTTGTAGTGCAAAGTGGATTTGCCTTTCGTAAATAACCTTCTATGTCCCTATACATGTGTAACTGTTATCCTTCATCTCTGGCTCATCTAGTATTTGGTGGCTTAATCTCACCTTCTTGCATATTTTCTTCAAAAGCTTTTTCCAACATCCCAAAAGTCTTCCAAGTAGGTGGGGACAAATCTTTGTGGGTCTTGCGTAAACCATAAAACATGGGAATCTTAGGATGCTGCCCCCTGAAGTTTCCCCACATCTGTTTTGATATCACTTTCTAACTTTTGGCCCCATCATTTCATAGTATTCCTTCCGAAATTTCAGAAGTATTGCCATTGACACTTTCTAGTATTACTATTTATCTCTTCATGCCCAAGGGTTTTTCCTGTTATGTCGTGGTTATAGTTCCTTGAATAAATATTCATATCACCTTGAAATTTTCCACATTTTGTCATGTTACAACCAAAAATGTAAATGTATTTTATTAGGATTTTATGTGATAGACCAACATAAAGTGGCACATAATTGTGAAGTGGAAGGAAAATGATAAATGGTTTTCAGAATTGTTAACAAATAAATGTGTGAAAAGTCCATTTGTATTCAGCCTCCCTGAGTCAATACTTTGTAGTTTTGCTGCAATGTCTCGACCAGCTTTGCCCATTTAGAAAGTGACATTTTCCCCCATTCTTCTTTGCAAAATAACTCAAGCTCTGTCAGATTGGATGGAGAGCGTTTGTGAACAGCAATTTTCAAGTCTTGCCACAGATTCTAAATTGGATTTAGGTCTGGACTGTGATTGGGCCATTCTTAAGCCTCGTACACACGACCGAGGAACTCGACGGGCGAAACACATAATTTTCCTCGTCGAGTTCCTTGTTAGGCTGTCGAGGAACTCGACAAGCCAATTTTCTCCATTCCCGTCAAGGAAATAGAGAACTTGCTCTCTTTTTGGCTCGTTGAGTTTCTCGACAGTTTCCTTGACGAAAATGTACACACGACCGGTTTCCTCGGCAAAAAAATATCTCCCAGCAAATTTCTTGCTGGTTTTTGTTGTGTGTACGAGGCTTTACACATGAATATGCTTTGATCTAAACCATTCCATTGTAGCTCTGGCTGTATGTTTAGGGTTTTTGTCCTGCTGGAAGGTGAACCTCCATCCCAGTCTTAAGTTTTGTGCAGACGCTAATGCCCTCAGTCAAGTTTCTCCACCCCAAACTTGCATATCCAAACTTGCTCTGTGCACTGGTCCAAAACATTTGATGGGGGCAGGATTGTGGTGTGCAGTTGTTTTTCATGGGTTGGTCTTGGCCCCCTAGTTCCAGTGATGGGAACTCTTAACGCGTGAGCATACCAAGACATTTTTGACAATTTCATGCTCCTAACTTTGTGGAAACAGTTTGGGGATGGCCCCTTCCTGTAAGCAAGGTCCATAAAGTTTGTGGGTGGAGGGACTTGACTGGTCTGCACAAAGTCCTGACCTCAAGAACACCTTTGGGATGAATTAGAGCGGAAACTGCGAGCCAGGCCTTCTCATCCACATTCAGTGCCTGACCTCACAAATGCGCTTCTGGAAAAATGGTCAAACATTTCCATAGACACACTCCTAAACCTTGTGGACAGCCTTCCCAGAAGAGTTGAAGCTGTTATAGCTGCAAAGGGTGGGCCAATTCAATATTCAACCCTACGGACTAAGACTGGGATGCCATTAAAGTTCACGTGCATATAAAGGCAGGTGTCCCAATACTTCTGGCAAATTAGTGTATATGCATTAGAGCTGAACCCATTAAAACAGCTAAAGGTTATTGGCCCATTCTAATTTCCACAATATGAGTATTGCTGCCCCTTTACCTTCATGTCATTTTATAATTTCTTTCACTATTTCATGTACCATAGTGTCATACTTGTCACCATTGTGCCTCTTAGGCTCTATTCACAGTTTTTGGTGCAGTTTGCTTGGGTTCCTATGAAACATGTTAACATCAATGCATTTGTGTGCCTCTGCATTTTTGGAAAAATACAGGGACATTTTGCATGTAATAGACTTCAATGGACCCACATCCAAAATGCTAGTACCTCGTTTTTACAGCGATTTGCGTTTTTTGTACACTGTATATAGTCAGTTGCTAAGGAGGGGGCCGGCCACCGTGTTCTTAATAACAGAAGAGTCATCAGCTGTCAGCGGGCTTCCCGCTGAATGTAAAAAAAAGAATCGCTGGCTAAAAAAAAATCGAGCATGCAGCCTGGCAGGTCAGGAACGGGAGGGGATGAGCGAGCGAGCCCCCCCCCCCTTGAACCATACCATGCCTGGGGATCGGTGAGAAGATATTTTTAATAAAAGACTTGTCAAAAACTGTCTACTGTATTTTTTAACACTGCACTACTTTTTTTGGGTGAATGGGTAGGGGGTACAACGTACCCCTAACTCAATCACATTGGGGGGCCGGGATCTGGGGGCCCCCTTGTTAAAGGGGGCTTCCAGATTCCAATAAGCCCTCCGCCTACAGACCCCACGTCAACTACCCGGCAAGGGTTGTCGAGAAGAGGCCCTTGTCCCCATCAACATGGGGGCAAGGTGCTTTGGGGTGGGGGCACCCATCCCCCTATGTTGAGGGCATGCGGCCTGGTATGGTTCAGAAGGGGGGGCACTCGCTCGTCCCCTCCCTTTCCTAACCTGCCGGGCTGCATGCTCGGATAAGGGTCGGGTATGGATTTTGGGGGGGACCCCACGCCATTTTTTTTTACATTTTGGCATGGGGGCAAATCGTATCCAAACATGCCACAAAAAGCACTGCAAAAATACTCAAAAGCAACATGCATAGATGTGAATCCAGCCATAGGCTGGATTCACACCTATGCATTTTTAGCGCTTTTTGCAGATTTGCACTACAGAACGTGTTCCATAGGAAACCACGTGGAATGGACTGTAGTGCACATCTGCAAAATGCAAAAAGCACTAAAACTGCATAGGTGTGCATCCAGCCTTACGGGCCCTACATGTTTGTCCAATCACCTGTGTTTGTTGAATCTGCAAAGAAACCAAAAACTGTGTGTCATCCACTTATATGCTTTGCCCTCCACAATCGCTACCTCATCCCTGATAATATTTTTTGCCACCATAAGCTCACTGTTGTATTTTTCCAAATACTCCCTTAATTTCTGGTCCGTATCATCAAATGATTTAAGCCTCATACACACGATCGGATTTTCTGCGGACAAAGCGTAGGACTTTTGTCCGAAGGGCATTGGCCAGGAACTTGTATTGCATACAAACAGCAAAAATCGTCGGCCAACAAACACGAAACTACATGGTTTTACAGCTCTTTAGCGCCACCCTTTGGGCAACTTCTGCTAATATTGTGTTATGGTTAGCATTGCTTCTGAGCATGCGTGTTTGTTCTTTTTTGTTATTTTTTTTGGCGTTCTGTCTGACGGACTTGTGTACACGCGATCAGATAATCCATCAACACACGTTTGCTGGCAGACAATTTGAAAGCATGCTATCCCACATTTGTTGGCGGAAAATCCGACACCATTTGTCCGATAGAACATACAAATGGTCGGATTTCGCGACAACGGCCTGTCATCACACAATTCCCATCGGATAATCCGATCGTGTGTATGAGGCTTATGCAGCAATAGGTCCATTATTTGTCCAGACACTGCTTTTATCTCCTCATTCTGTTGTAATTCTTGTCTGTATTCACCCATAAGTAAAAACATATTTACTGAACACATTTTTAGGTTTTGTTCTTATTCCCCTGTGAAATATTAACTGATGTGTTTGATGTCTGGGGAGATTTGCACTCTTAACCCAATTGGGTTAACTTGTCTCTCCAAATGCCTCTCTAAATATTTAATGTGCCAAAAAATAGATTTTCTCTCCAGTACTTTTAAACTTCAAAAATAATCTTGTGATCTCTGTTTCTTTCTTATCCACTTTCCCACATTCCTGTTGATATTGTAACATCAAACCACACTATGAAGCTCCATGATAGTCTGCCATTCTTTTCACTGTGAGATGAGATATTAACAATACTAGGGTTGCTATACCAACAATATCATCCTATTCACGAAAGTGGTGACTTGTTACAGCAGTATGGCTCATGCTTTTATCTCGTACCAACATCCCAAATGTAGAAAGAAAAGAAAAGTCTTGCGGCAAACAAACTCCCCCAAGTTCGTACTCACCCCTCCATTGGTCACAGCTTCCCTGGCTTCTCCTCCCGACTAACCCAGTCTTCTTTAGATCCACCTCCTGTCCTGATTGGCTGGGAACAGAAGCTAGAAACTGATAGCAAATATACAACTAATACATACCTTTTTACTGTGATATGTATAGTGTTAATATGAACACAATTCTCGCTACCTGCTTTTTGCCTACATTGGCAGTGAGCAGGGACTAATCTGCAGCTGAAGCCTCGTACACACGACCAAGGAACTCGACGAGTGAAACACATCGTTTTCCTCGTCGAGTTCCTTGTTAGGCTGTCGAGGAACTCGACAAGGCAAGTTTCTCCATTCCCGTCGAGGAAATAGAGAACTTGCTCTCTTTTTGGCTCGTCGAGTTTATCAACAGTTTCCTCGACGAAAATGTACACACAACCGGTTTCCTCGGCAAAAAAATTCTCCCATGCCTGTAAAGTGGGTTGGAGTGTGAGAAGAAAAAGCAGAGCAACAAGCTAAGCAGTTCATTTGTAGACATAAAGCATGCTGATAGGAAGAGAAAACAGTCAGGTAAGGCAGTCAGGGGTGAGTCCAAGACAACCTGGGCTCAGAGGAAGTTGATTGAATGATGCTGGCCATCAGACTAAGGCCATCTAGCAGCAAAACATGACTGAGGGTGAAATCTCAGGACTGAAAGTGATTATTGCAGGAAAAGCTTGGCATTTTAGCTTTAATGGGCTTTTCATTTTAATCTTGTTATTTTTGCCTGGAGTTATTCTTCAAAGCAAAAAAGACAAGAAAGAGGGTCTAAAACATTGATGATAGAGAGACATGATAGCCATGACCTCTGTCTGTGCAGCCAATCACTGCAACTGCTCATCAACCTTCTGGTCCCATGAATATTGTAGAAAAGACTAGGGAATCAGGGGCCATCTAGACCCAAAGAGGGACGGCTTCACCTCAGAGGTAGATCTTTGGATACTATTAGGTAGGCAGCAGGTAGGGAAAGAATTCAAAAGTTGGTTTTCAACCCTGCATACTCTTTTATCCTAACTTAAAACAAGTTACTAGTATTTGAAAATGTTGTGATCCGGTGTCGCTTCTACCCCTAATCCCTTACCCAATGACCTTGCTGTAAATAGAGCCCTCCATGAGTATTTAATTACATATAATACTAGATATATCATTGCTGTCCACCCAGGCCTGGATTTACTCCCTTTGCCGCTCCAAGGCCGGGTCCTTCCGCCCCCCCCCCCCCCCAACACACACACACCACCATTCTCGTCCTTTATCGATGACTGCTAAAATAGATCAATTAAAAACATATTTCCACACATGAGAACATAACTGCCTTTAATTGTACAGACTGAAAATACTCTGTAATGCAGAAAATGCCTTTTAAAGATTATAGCAGTAAGAAGCTCCCTAAACATTTTTAGTTTTAACTTTTCTTCTGGCCAACTCATCGATAATTTCTTTGTAGGACAAAAGTATTTAAAAGTTCTGACTCAATGGCAAGTAAAGCTAAACCATTCAGTCTTTCTAATATGATTCTCGGGGGGTTTTCGGGCATGGTTGTTTGATAAAAGACGTGGGACCGTACAGTAAAAACCTCTGTGCTCATGAATGCAGCCTCTGTGCCCACTAATTGCAGCCTCTGTGCCGATGAATGCAGCCTCTGTGCCCACTAATTGCAGCCTCTGTGCCCATGAATGCAGCCTCTGTGCCCATGAATGCAGCCTCGGTGCCCACTAATTGCAGCCTCTGTGCCCATGAATGCAGCCTCTGTGCCCACTAATTGCAGCCTCTGTGCCCACTAATTGCAGCCTCTGTGCCCACTGATTGCAGCCTCACCATTTCCTGGATAACCCACAGCGCTTCCCTCCCTTTGTCCTCCGGTGCTCGGATGTCACGGAGCTGGGTCTGTGTGTGCAAGGTCCCGCCCCCCTAGACCAGCTCGTGTGATAGGCGGAACACTGATTCAATCTACTATGACTGGTCTAGGGGGGTGGGACCTTGCACACACAGACCCAGCTCCGTGACATCCGAGCGCCGGAGGATGCACCCACTGCCGTCCCCGAGGCCTGGACTTGGTGGCCTTGTCAGGAATCCGGCCCCGTGTCCACCTCAGCTGCATAGTTTATAGTTCTGTAAACCTCCATTTAATATTAGTTGCTGGTTCCCCCCACCTTTTATCACATGGATACACCTTTAATATCTTCAACACTGAGAGATTTCATCAAATTTCCAAAATAAACATTTTCTGTGCTAAGGGAAAAAGAGCTGAGAAAAGCTATAACTGGAAATTGCTTCTGCGTGTTAATATTTCCTATGTAACTGTCTCGGTAAAGTCTGCAACTCAATAAAATGATGATATAAACCCACCATCTGTTCAGGCTGCACATTCCTCTCCATCTGGGTGTTTTACAGGCTGTTTTTTAATATATATTTTCCAATATTTCAGTGCACTTTGGGGAGAATTTGCTCATTTAAACACTGTAAACACCTTACAAGATTTTTTATATTCTGTTGCCAGTGATTACGTTGGAGAGAGGGAGAACGAGGGACGCAGGTGTTTTCAGGGTCAGTCTTTAGAAAAAGAAAGGGACAATTATTGATTTTTTTCCCATTCAACACAAGAATTGTTCCTTAAACTGCAGCAGTGTTTTCCAGTATTTAACAAAAATGTCACTACTGCACTTTTTTCAGTAATAGTTGTATTGAAGATATTTGTCACTTTTACAATTTAGATGTAAAAAAATCACAAATGTAACAGTAAATGCTGGATTTATAATAAGGCATTCCTGAGCAAGTCCTTAGAAGAGCAGGGTAACAGGGAGCAGACCCAAAGGACCACACCTAGAACAATAGTGTAGTGATAGTGGGCTCCGGTCACAGAACCAGATCACATGCAGTATTTCACTTTTGCATTATCTGGTATTTACCGCATAAAACTAAAATGTTCATTAAATACCAAATAAAATGAATGAGTGAAAGTCATTCATAAAAAAAAAATAAAAAATGCATGCAGTAAATAAGTAGTGGTCCCGGCATAGTGGCCCACGCATCCTTAAAGGGGTTGTGATTTAAATATAAGCCTCTGAGGCCTCGTACACACGACCGAGGAACTCGACGGGCGAAACACATAGTTTTCCTCGTCGAGTTCCTTGTTAGGCTTGTCAAGGAACTCGACAAGCTTGCTTTGCGTACACACAGTCAAGCCAAAATCTCCTCGTTCTCAAACGCGGTGACATACAACACATACAACGGCAGGGGAAATTCCATTCCACTGGCTAAACTCTTGGGGCTGCTTTTGCTAATCTCGTGTGTTTGCGTGTTAAGTAAAAGTTTGTTAAGAGACGATTTGCACTTTTCAGTCTGTTACAGCTTGAAAAATGTGTTATCTCCATTACAAATGCTACTTTTACTCCCGTCTCATACTTTATTCCGAGCAAGCGCGGGTTTCTTAGCATACACACGCTCGAGTTTCTCGTCGGAAACCAGCCCGACCAGGAACTCGACGAGCCAATTTGAGGAAATAGAGAACTTGCTCTCTTTTTGACTCGTCAAGTTTCTCGACAGTTTCCTCGACGAAAATGTACAGTTTCCTCGGCAAAAAAAATATCTCCCAGCAAGTTTCTTGCTGGTTTTTGCCGAGAAACTTGGTCGTGTGTACGAGGCCTCAGTGTAAATAGTAAACACAAAATTAAAGTACCATCATCCTAAGGATCAATTTTGAATAGAATAAGGGCTAGAGGGACCCCAGAGGCCCAAAATACCAAAAACAAATAGGGGCAAGGGGACTATACCGGTACTAGATAAGAAAAGGGGTGATCCGGTTGGCTGGTCATACAATTTGTCCACCGTTTTATACCGCTGTTTTTGATGTATTTTATAATTATGTGTGTCTCCTGTTTTTTTGATATTATGTTAAATAAACTGATTTATATCTTTTATCCTTACTACATGTCCATTCTACTTTTTTCTTATCTAGTACCGGTATAGTCCCCTTGCCACTTAAAGGGGTTGTAAAGTTTTGTTTTTTATTTTCTAAATAGGTTCCATTAAGCTAGTGCATTGTTGGTTCACTTATCTTTTCCTTCGATTTCCCTCTGTTTTTTTTTTCTTTGTCTGAATTTCTCACTTCCTGTTCCTCCTCAGTAAGCTGTTCTGGCTGACTAACCACCGCTCGGATGATGGAGGCAAGCTTACTGAGGAGAAACAGGAAGTGAGAAATTCAGTCAAAGGAAAAAAAACATTTAGAAGGGAAATCAAAGGAAAAGGTAAGTGAACCAACAATGCACTAGTTTAAAGGAACCTATTTAGAAAATAAAAAAAATCGTCGTCGAGATGACGTGGTGCACGTGAAGCACGCACGTCCGAGGGAGGAGCGGCCCACGCTACGGATCTGACCCGGAGGAGGATGGAGGGACCTAGACCCGGCGGCGCTCTAGAGGCAGCGATCGCGCTGCAGCGAGGGATCCCACCGTGGGGCTAGCTCCCCCATTGCGGAAAAAGACCAGCATCCGCCGCCTTCCGATGGCCCCGCACTCTCCGGCCCCCCCGTGCCGCTCCGGGAGTCAGCTGTTAAGGTACAGGACGGATTGAACATAAGGAGGCTCCCACTCGCGGCGCTCCTGCCTGCCTCCCACCTCCCCCCTACTGTTTGGTGGTGAGCCCAGGACATCCCATTGGATGGGAAATCAGGTAATATGGACCCTTTTTTCTTTCTTCCTCTCTCCATAAGACTACATCATGGAAACCTTTGGAGCATGGATCAATGCACTGACAGCAGGGGACAGGTAATGACAAGTTGCATCTCCTATGGCAAACGGCCACTCTGCATGTGTGTAAATTAACTGTATTCTTTTTTTGTTTACAAAAGTTTTTTATTGGATAGTACAAAAAAAAAGTAAAGTACAAGCATAGGTATATAAAGGCATAGAATCTTTTTTTAAAAGGCATATCAGGAGGACGGTAATACATGAGGTATTATAACAATAATTGACAATATTTAAGTGGTATACAATGTTGTGCAGCACAAGAGCTAAGAATGTACAGAGTTGTCAAAAAACTATTAATTGTGATCTACCAGTATGACCATTTCGTTTCGAAGATGTGTAGGCTGTCATTGATTGTGTGAAATATTCGCTCTGAGATCTTCAAAAGCTCCATCCTATCAAGCACTTGAGACCATATTACTACATTAGACCTCCAGTTAAGTGCTATCATCCACTGAACCGAGCTGCACAGTGAGTGAAGGAGTCTAGAGCATGGAAGGGGAATATCCGGGATGTTATTGTATAGAAGGCAGATTAAGGGGGTTGGGGATATTTTTTGTTTGGAGGAGCGCTCAAATCTTTGAGCAACCTCCAACCATATCTGTGAGAGGCAAGGGCAGCTCCAGAATAGGTGGAGTAGGGTACCCTCTGATCCGCAGCCTCTAAAGCAAGCCGAAGAGGCCGAGGGGTAGAAGGAATGAATTTTCGAAGGTGTGAGATACCATCTTGTAAACAATTTGATAGGGGATTCTCTGAAGGAGACTGCCTTATTGCTCTTCTTGAGATTTTCTATCATAGAGTTCCATGTCTCCAGTGGGAGTTCTACATTGAGATCTGACTCCCAGTGAAGCATGGGTTGGGTTTTTTCCGGGGTAGAAAAATCATTGAGGTATGTGTATAGTGTGGAGATCATGCCCCTATCTCGGGATGAGGATTTGCAGATTTTCTCAAATGATGTTATTTGGGTGTTCGTGGAGATAGAGTAGTATGTTTGGAAGAAGGATTTGATCAGTTGGAATCTTTCCAATTCTGATGGGGGGAGGTTAAAGTCTCTTTGAAGGGAATCGAAAGATCTAAAAGTCCACTTGGATTGCAGTGAGCCCAAGGAGGTCAGGCCATGGTGAATCCAAAGTGAGAATAGGTGCTTATTTTTATATGCAAGGGGGAGTCTAGGGTCACCTAAGAATGATGCGTGTGGCGAGATATCAGAGGATAGTGCAAAAATGTCTCTAGAACCTTGCCAAAGCTTGAATGCGTGGGTGGACTATAATATTTCTTTTGATAAGGTCTTTGTAAAGGACATATTTGGACCAGAGAATTCCCTGTAAGTGCAGTGGGTGTATGGACGAGGTTTCAAAGCTCAACCAGGGGATATTTTTATTTGAGGAGAACCATTGGGAAATTTGTGACAGGCGCGCAGATAGGAAGTATTTCCATAAGTTCGGGAGACCAAGTCCACCTGCAGATTGAGATCTAAATTGTAGAGCATAGCTATATCTTGGTCTTTTATCCGCCCAAATGAATTTGTTGATGAGTCTCTGTAGGGCTTCAATTTTAGATTTGGGGACATTGATTGGTAGTGTACGGAAATGGTACAAGAGTTTGGGGAGAATATTCATTTTAATTGCGCAGACTCTGCCTAAGAAGGAGATATGGTAAGTGGACCAGTGTTTCAAGAGGGAGGCAATGCGTGTGAATAAGGGGATGTAATTAGTTTTGAATAGGTCACTATGAAGTGGAGTGATGTTAATGCCCAAATACTTGAATGAGGATGTGATCCAAGTAAAAGGGAAGTTGGATTGTAGTAGGCCAAGGTTAGTTGGGGGGATGTTGATTGACAATGCTGAGCTTTTGCTTAAATTGATTTTAAGTCCTGAGATTTTATGGAAGAGGTCTAGTTGTTGAAGAAGTATAGGTAAGGAGAGATGGGGGTTAGTGATGTATATCAGTGCGTCATCCGCATATAAGCTAATTTTGTATTCTTTTTGATCCTTGGTGTAGCCTTTGATATCTGGGTTAGTTCTGATCGCTTGGGCCAAAGGTTCCATGGCCAAAGCAAAGAGGAGTGGGGACAGGGGGCAACCCTGTCTGGTGCCTCTACCAAGAGGAAAGAAGTCAGAGTTTATGCCAGGTAAACGGATACGGGTTTTTGGGGAGCTATAGAGAGCATTGAATCCCTGCAAAAATGCTCCAGAGATACCGAATTTGGGTAGTAGGTTATTCAGGTATGACCAGCTGACGCTGTCGAACGCCTTGTGAATGTCAAGACTAAGAAGACATGTCTGACGTGAGTGTAGGTTAGCATCTTGAATAATATTGGTAACAAGCCTGATGTTATCTGTGATCTGTCTATTGGGAATAAAGCCCGATTGATCTATGTGTACTAATGGGGAAATTACTTGGGCAAGCCTGTCAGCTAGGATCCTACCGAAAATTTTAATATCATTATTTAGGACAGAGATGGGACGGAAGTTTTGGGGGAGTGAATGATCTTTGTCCGGCTTGGGGATGAGGGATAGGTTGGCTAATAGCATCTCATCTGGGAAGGCGTTGCCTCCCAAGACTTGATTAAATAGATTTTTTAGATGGGGGGCAAGGAGGGTAGCAAATTTTTTGTAGTATGCGGAAGTATATCCGTCAGGGCCTGGTGCTGTGGAGGATTTAAGTGACTTAATGGTGTGTGTGATTTCTTCTGTTGTACATGGTGCATTAAGAGAATCCAATTGCTCCTGATTCAGGGAAGGGAGGTTAAGGTTATTTAGCCATGACATAGCGGCGTTACCTGGGGGAGTGTTAGGGTCTGACATGAGATCTCTGTAGAAGGAAGTAAAAATTTCCATTACTTTCTGTGGGTGGGAGACTATGTTGCCACTGTTATTTCTAAGTTTGTAGATATGAGTGGGGTTACTATCCTGTTTAAGCTTCCTTGCAAACATCGCCGATTGGGAGTTGCAGTGAAGCATGTATTTAGCCTTGGAAAATCTGAGAGACTTTTCAACATTGGTGGAAAGGATTAAGTCAAGGGATTTACGTTTGTCTTGGATTTGCTGAGTTATGGAGGGATCAACTGTGTGGTGTAATTTGATATATAGATGATGGAGCTCATTAGTAAGGCGTTTAATATCCGCCTGCCTTTCTTTGTTCTTGGATGCAGCCAGACTGATGATGTGGCCCCTAAGGACTGCCTTGTGTGCTATCCATATTGATGTAGGAGGGGTTTCTTCATTGATGTTATCAGAGAAGTAATTTTCTATATGAGAGGAGATAGTGGCTTTACTAATGGGGTTAGTTAGAAGGGAATCATTGAGACGCCAGTTAAAGGGGGAGGGAGTTAGGCCTATGTATGTGGTAGTGAATGAGCATATGTTATGGTCCGACCATGGACATGGGTGTATTTGGGCTTGAGAGGAATTGGCTAGCAGAATAGGGGTGGAGAATATATAATCCAGTCTAGCGTAGCAGTCATGTGGGTGTGAATAGTGAGTATAGGCCTTGATACCTGTGTTGTGGGCTCTCCAAGTATCTAATAATTGTGATTTGTTCAGTAGGCGGTTTATCGTTTTAGAAAATGATTTAGTATGTGGGGATATAATACTTCTATCAAGGGTTGGGTGGGCTGCTAGATTAAAGTCACCACCAATTATTGTATGGGGGGAGTGATATTTGTCCATTGTCTCAAAGAATTTGATGAAAAAAGAGGTATGGGTATCGTTAGGGGCATACACCGAGGCTATGGTGATCTCCCTGTTGTTAATGGTTCCCTTTAGGATGATATACCTACTCTCAGGGTCCCTGAACACATGATGCACATCAAAGATAATAGAGTTACGTATAAAAATGGCAACACCTCTTGTTTTGTTAGCATATGAGGTGAGGTACACCTGATTGTAGGACTTATGAAAAAATTTAGGGTGATTAGCGGATACAAAATGGGTCTCCTGGAGGAGAATGATATCAGCGCCCATTTTCTTATATTGTTGGAAGGCCTTTTTACGCTTATTGGGGGAATTAAACCCATTAGTATTATGTGATATTATTTTAAGACCCATTCCTGAATAAGTAACATCCTATGAGTAGGACCGCAGACCCTATCAGGGGTTGAAGAGACTGTAGGACATAGAAGCATATCAGGCATACTTCTTCAGGGCCTATACCTTCGTAGCATTGTGAAGAATACTGAGGGCTTGAGGTACGTCTGTTTGACATCAGTATTCTTGACATACCAGAATATGTGTAGTGAGCACAAAAATATAACATATGAATGTAACCATGTATATCTATGTATGTAGACCGACCGAGATAACCGTACACTATGCCTGTAATAAAAAAAGTTATTTTTTTGCATAAAGAACAAACTGATATAACATTTCTGATGTTAAATAAGATCCCTAGGAGGGGTGAGAACCCCTTCGATCTGATTTCAAACTGCATTAAGATAAAATAAGAAAAAAAAAACATTAACATGAAGGACCAAAAAAAATGGTCCATTTCCCGCATCCGATCTCTCCAGACCACAAAAAGTGGGGATCAAAAGAGGGATCGAGGCGGGAGTGGGGACAATCCAGCAACGGCGGACACACCCGGTCTTAAGGAGAACCGGTTCAACTGTAAGTATAAACATCATAATAAATGTGCATGGCAGGATTAAACTGCAGTGTGGCAACTTAATACTCTAAGGTTAGAGAGCACGGCCATAATTATCTACTGTAAATGTATGCTGTCAGGTTAGGAGCATGACAGGGAGGTAACAAAATAATTCGTGTCCAAGATATTTCAGCAAAGTGGGAGATGTCCAGGTGAGATAGGTGGCAGTCCTGTTTTCCTGTGGGGGGATATAGAGAGGAAGCCTGGGAGGGCCCCCCTCGAACCCCTGTGGATGAATGGGACTACAATATAATCCCATTCAGAGGCATGGGAAAAAGGACAGGATCAGGTTGGAGGATTGGACCACTGCCTGGAGGGGATATCCATAGCGAAGTGAATTATAACTTGGGGTGAGTGTTGGACAAGTGTCCTGGTTGTAGTCTATCCTCAGTGCACGTTGACAAGAAATCACTCTGCAGTGACTATAAGAGGTCGCAGGAATCTGTCTCTTGGTTGCACCAGGGTATAGGGCTTGGATATATTACAGTGGAATATAAGTTTATATTGTAGGTAGTGCTATTTCTTAAGGTGAACATATAGAAAGCATCCAGGTTAGTTTTGATGTGGGTTGAATAATCTCCTCTGGTCACGTTGGCTGCGTCTGTTGGAAGGAGTAGACCAAATAGGTGAGGGTCTTGGGGTGGCAGGGAGCCGAGGATGGGGCTCAGGGGGCAATAGACCTAATTTGATCAATAGTTCCTTGCCTTCAATTACATTATATACAGTGTATGTAGAGCCATTATGAGGAATGGTCAGTTTAAAGGGAAATCCCCAGCGATATCTTATCCTGGCTGATTGCAGGACTGAGGTGACCTCCTTCATCCTGCGTCTCCTATCAAGTGTGGCTGGGGAGATGTCAGGGAAAATCTGTATGCGTTTCCCTTCAAAAGATATGTTAGGTGCATTTCTGGAGGCGCGCATGATGTCTTCCTTCACCAGGAAATCCTTCATGCACATGATGATATCCCTGGGGGGATTTTCAGGTGGGGGTTTGGGACGGAGAGCCCTGTGAATCCTGTCACAGGAAAAGGCTGATAGTTGTTTCTCTGGGAGAAGATTGTGGAATATCTGGGATGCTGCTGGTAAAAGATCAGTGATAGTTTCTGGTATACCGCGCAATCTAATGTTCTGGCGGCGATTGCGATTGTCCAAATCCTCAACTTGGGCCTGCATAAAAGCGAAATTGTCAGCTAGGTTTTCATAGTCCTTTCTCAGGTCATTATGAGCCAGGGAAAGTTCATCATGTTTTGTCTCCAATAAATCGGTACGGTCACCTATACTAGCAATTTCATGCGATAATGCAGCAGTGGACTTGTGTACCTCGATTTCAATCTTTTCCACTAACTTGTTAAAGATTTTTGTGAGGCTTTCATCCAAGTCCGCCTTAGATAGGGGGGAGTTGTACTCACAGTTCTGTAGAGTTTTAGAGGGCTGTGAGACGATCTCATCTTCTCCCCACACGCTGCTGCAGGCGCCATTTTGGGATGTCTTCCCTGTTCTCTGCTCCATGGTCATCAAAAAGTTTGTCAGCGTGTGCTGCTGGCCGTGAAATTTTTTCTTTTTTGTGCCAGGCATGCACCTCGTATTCCCGCAGGGGTGCTGGTGGTTTTGGTCCGGAAACGAGCGATGTAGCCCTGGGGAAACGGCCGTTATGTGACCGGGTGTGGAGGAGATGTGTCTAGGCACTTCCCATCAGCATCGCGCCGCGCATGCGCCCCCCCAAATTAACTGTATTCTTAGAGGCCCTGCATTTATAAAGCATTAATCAGAGGAAGAAATCAATAATAAGGACGATTTGAGGAACCGCTTATGCCCTGTAAAGATTATAGGGATCTCTGCAGGGTCGCTATATCTTCCTAGTGTTTTCCTTGTTTTTTTCTCTTTCCCCCTCATAGCTATTTACATATGAACTCAAGCATCCAAAGCTCATAGGACTATGCTTTAAACACTGTGGATATTGATGCAGGTGAGAGTGTGGAAGAATATTGATATTCCAGAGACACTATTTCTCCCCGCAAACCATAATTAATTTGGTGAGGAGTGACGCCCCGGAGTATGGGTCCGAATCAGGGAATTCCATACAAATTGCATTAACTCTAAATAATAAGGCGGGCTATCAACCCAAAAAGAAAAAAAAAAAAGAGAAATACACGGATACCAAAAGTAAACGGGTTAGTTTCTTAAAAGACTTTTGCTCCCACCCTTATAAAGGGCAGCCAAATCACGGGGAGGCTGAACGGAAACCTCAGCAGAAAAATCCACGAAGTTTTACCCCCCAGGTTAAACCTGGCTCATAGGACAGGTTTACTATACCGGCCCAAGGTATCAAAAATCTGAGAAGCGGAGCGCAACCCCAGGGGGATTGCGTGTAATACGCCCCACTATACTCAGGAGGAGCACGAACCCCCCAAAAAACAAAAAAAGAGGGGAAGAAGGGGACACAAACTTAACCCCCCCCCCTTTTGGGAGGACGGCGGCTAAAAACCACTAGGTGTTTCTAAGTGGAGAATCCCTAAAGAAAAAGTCCCCAATCGGACGGGGGTGCAACACTTCCTAAAATAGAGAGAGGCTGACCCGCCTCCCCCAGATATATCTTAGGGTATCGGGTTAATCCCCGGAACCCCTAAAAACTTCCGGAAATGTCAGGTGGCAACTTCTGATTAGGGGGAGAAAAAAAAAAAAAAAAAGGAAAAAAGGGGGAAGAAAACCCTCAACCTCTCCCCCCTCTTAGGAAATCACGCCATAGCGAGATACAAAAATTGTGCGGTTTCGGCAAAAAAAAAAAAAAAGGGCCCTTGTTAGGGGTGTTAGGCCCCTCACTTACTGCTCAAACTGGGGAAGCGCATCAGAGCGACAAAGAAACACAAAATGAACAGATCAACAAGGGGGGCTGCTTCGAAAGCCCCAAAGGATATTCCCTCTCCAACTACGATTAGACACTACATGACCCCGGGCACAAAGAGCCCAGGCCCGATTAAAAAAATAGAAAAAACGGGGGTAAACAAAAAGGGAGGAGTGGGGGCAGCAAATCTGACATCTGATACTTTAACAGAACTGGACCAGGTAGTTAGCCAAGTAGAAGAACAGAGCTCGGACTCTCACATCCCAACCACGGGAGAAATGGTGGCAATGTTAATGAGATTGGAGAACGTTATAAAAGAGGAAATCAGTACATTAAGAACGGACTTATTCCACATGCTGGAACGGGTAGAGGAAGCGGAGAAAAAAATAGAAAAACAGGACCAGGATTTAAATGAATTGAGGACTCAGCACCTGACTATGAAACAAAATCAGAGATGGCTGCAATATCGTCTCGAAGATCAAGAGAACCGCAATAGAAGACAAAATTTAAGATTACGATCTGTAAAGGAGGAGAAGGGCGAAGACCTGAGGAAAATCCTCGGTGATTTGTTCCTCCCCCTCCTCGATAATGGCTCGGAGGGCCCTCTTAGAATAGAACGGGTCCATCGTGTGGGGAAGACGAGGGAGGGAGGAGGGAATTGGCATAGGGACATAATTGTGAGGTTTAGACATTTTGAAGATAAAGAGACAATTTGGTTAAAACTGAGAAGAAAACCTCCCTTATCTTACGACGGCAGGGAGATCCAGATCTTCACGGATCTGGCCTGGGAAACCCTGGCCAGAAGAAGACACTTAAAACCCCTCCTGGAACAGATGCGCCAACTCAATATAAGCTATCAATGGGGCTTTCCGGCCTGTTTGATAGGCCATAAAGAGGGAGTGTCAGCGAAATTAATATTTCCCGAAGAACTCTCAGGGTTCTGCCGTAAACTGGACATGCCGGTCATAGAAATACCAGGATGGGTGGAATAGCGGTCAGATAACAGCCCGCCCTTTGGGGCGGTTGTGGGTGGGGCGGCCGGACAGGATGGGGAGAGGGAGGGAGGAAGGGCTGGGGGGCGATTAGAGAAGGGCATAAGGAGGGCAGATCCGTAACCCCTCCCATATAAGAACTAGTCCTGTGAGAACAGGAGGGAGGGGCGTGGGGTGTAACACCTCATCCACAAGAACTGATGGGTAGGGGATACCAAAGATCCCTACGGTTCAGGGGTGAAGATCTGGCCTGGGTAGGGGTGGGTGAGGGGGGAGGGGGAGGGGGGTGGGAAGGGTATCATGGCTCCCAGGGATCTTCCGGAAAAGTCCCGTGCATTTAAGGAGGCGACTTAGTTATCGGAAATGACAGAAGTAAAATTTTTATCCTATAATGTAAAGGGATTAAACTCAGTAGGTAAAAGATTAAAGGTCCTAGCAGAGATTGAACAACTTAGAGCTGATGTAGTGTTTATTCAAGAAACGCACTTGACCATGGAAGCTAATATCAAGCTCTACTCCCCGGCGTACCCTACTTGGGTCTACGGCGATTCCATCTCAAAACGCGCAAGGGGAGTAGCGATTGGGTTTACAAGAGGGTTTGGGTTTACCTTGGAGGCAAGGATGACTGACCCAGAAGGGAGATTCCTGTTCCTTAAAATAAGGATTGAAAATATTATTTACACCTTAGCCAACATTTATGCCCCTAACGTGCATCCAACCCAATATTTAAATAAAATTCTGGGAAAATTGAACAACTTTGCCGAGGGATTTATAATCCTGATGGGCGATTTAAATTTTGTTTTGAATCCAACGGAAGATCGCACGTTCTGTGGGAGGGAGACAAAAAATGTGCATCTACAGAGAATTAAACATAAGCTCCATGAATGCCAACTAGTGGATGTCTGGTGGACTAAACATCCAAATGAGCATGACTACACATTTTTCTCCCCCCCCCACGGAACGTACTCCAGGATCGACTACATCCTAGCGGACCACAGGTTGATCGACGCTATTACTGAGACAGAAATTGGAATTATGACTGTATCGGACCATGCCCCGGTCTCGATGAAAATTATACTAGCTGTACAAAGGAGACAGCGGCCGACGTGGCGCCTGGATGATAGCCTGATCCACGATGAGGGAGGGGGAAGCAGGGTAGAGGCAGAATTAAAACAATTCTTCCTCACAAATGACACAGAGGGGATTACCAGTGCAACCCTGTGGGAGACGCACAAAGCTTTTATCAGAGGGATCCTAATTGCAGAGGGCGCAAAAAAAAAAAAAGAGAGAAAAAGTAATGCTATCACCCTGAGGAAAGAGATAGAGACGCTAGAACGGGAACACAAAGTGCTGAGAGCAAAAGTGACTTATCATAACTTAATTTTAAAAAGAGACGCACTCAAGGAGATCTTGGAACAAGAAGCAAGGTATAAATTAAACTGCATTTCCAAAGAGAGGTATATATGGGGAAACAAACCAAGCAAACTTCTAGCTAAAATGGCCCAAAAAAAGAAAGCCAGGAACTATATTGAGAAAATTAAAGGTAAAGACGGGAAACTGGTTTATGCAACCTCCGAAATCGTGGATACATTCAAAAAATACTACGAGGACCTATACACAATAAAACACACAGGTTGGCAGGTAGGGGAAAGGGAGGAGGAGACCCGAGAGTTTCTTGATAATGCAGGACTTTCTAGATTGGAGGAGATGGAAAGCTTGACCATTGATCGACCCATAACTGAGGAAGAAATAAAAAGGGCCATAAATTCCACCACTGGCGGAAAGAGTCCGGGGCCAGATGGGTTTTCCACCTTTTATTATAAAAGATTTAGTAACATCCTGATACCGAGACTCTGTAAATATTTCAATGGATTGGGTTCGGAATTTGAAACTAGTAGCGGGGCCATAGCGGCTGTGGTGGCAATAATCTTGAAGGAAGGCAAGGATAGCTCTCTATGCTCGGGATACAGACCTATCTCTCTGTTAAATACAGACATCAAACTTTTCGCGAAAATTCTGGCGTGCCGCCTGAAAGGGGTCATGCATTTATTGGTGCACCCCGACCAGGTAGGCTTTGTGCCCAACAGAGAGGGTAAAGACAACAGCCTAAGGGCAATTCTTCTGCTTCAGACCATAAGGCAGAACGAGCCCCCAGGTCTATTCCTGTCAGTCGATGCTGAAAAAGCATTCGACAGGGTAGACTGGGGGCTCATGATGGAAACTCTCACCGTCATGGGAATAGGAAACAGGATGTCCCGCTGGATCAAAACATTATATCACCACCCCACCGCGCAAATAAAAATCAATGGCACACTATCGGAACCCTTCGAGATGAAAAACGGGACGAGACAGGGGTGCCCATTGTCGCCCCTCCTCTTTATTCTATCCCTTGAGCCGCTGCTGGCCACTATTCGTAATGACCCAGACATCAACGGAGTGAGAGTAGAAGGGGAGGAACACAAACTATCGGCTTTTGCCGATGACATTTTATTTTACGTAACTAACCCAGTCAAATCTATCCCCAAGCTTTCTAGAGTCATGCAACAATATGGCGCTATCTCCAACTTTAAAATTAACGTAACCAAATCTGAGATCCTGAACATTAATTTAAATAAAAGAGAGGTATATTCAGTTAAGGAAGTATGCGCGTTCCCATGGACTAAAGAACTTAAGTACCTAGGAATAAAACTTGCCAATACAACACAGAAGATGTATAAAATAAACTATATTCCTTTATTAAATGAGATCAAGAATGAATTAAAAAGAACGATCAATAAACCTATATCATGGATAGGACGCATAAACATGTTGAAGATGGTGGTAGTTCCTAAAATTCTCTATAAATTCTTATTAGTCCCAATTGCTCTTCCCCAGCAATATCTGAGAATCCTTAACACTTTATTATTAAATTACGTTTGGAAAAATAAAAAGCATAGAATATCCCTCTCCATAATAAAACAGGGCAAGCCACTCGGCGGTCTGGCAGCCCCGGACATCAAAAGTTACTACAAGGCGGCGGTCTTATCGCGTGCGGTAGAGTGGGCTAGGGACAGGACAGATAAAAGGTGGGTGCAAATTGAGAAAGCGTTAACTAATAAATATTTGAATAATATTATTTGGATCCCTGCACAACACAGAGCACTAGATCACAAAACACATGACATAACACGGGACACTTTAAGAATGTGGGATAGGATGCAGGCACAATTAGAAGGGAAATTTAACTCCCCTTTAATGAATCTAAAAGAAAACCCCTATTTCCCACCTGGGGAAAAAAAAATAGGAGGGAACTGGATAAGGAGAGACACAGTGCACTTGGGGGATATTATTAAAAACGGTGAGATAATGACCTACGAAGATTTGAAAGCCAAAACGGACTTCTGGAATCTTGATAGGTGGCATTACTACCAGTTGATCCACTTTGTACGGCACCTCCCCCGCCCACTACGGACGGAGGCGGAGCTGACTTCACTCGAGAAAATTTGTAAATCTAAGAATTCTAAGGGCACAATCACTAAATTGTACGGGTTATTGGTTAAGTTAGGAACACGGGATGAAGCACCTTTTATAGATAAATGGGAAAGAGAGTTAGGGATCACGAGGGGGATAAATACTGTTCAGAGGATTATGAAATTAACCCACTCATCGGCAATAGATATACGTACAGCTGAAGCAAATTATAAGTGCCTCTCAGGATGGTATATCACCCCGGATAAAGAAAATAAATTCAAAGCAGGTCAGTCCGCAAACTGCTGGAGGGGCTGCCAGGAAAGAGGTACGATGGCCCATCTATGGTGGCTATGCCCCAAGATCCAAACATATTGGGACATAATATTGAGACAAATAAAGATTATCACGGGAGAGGAGATCAAGAAAGACCCATGGGTCGTCCTCTTTCATGGCAGTCAAGAGGGTGTAAAAAAATACAAGCAGTCCCTAATCCCCCACCTCTTAAATGCAGCCAAGAGACTTATACCTAAGAAGTGGCAGGAGACGGAAAGCCCACATATTTGGAGTTGGATAGACGCAGTGGAGGAAACGTATAGATTAGAAGAACTTAAGGATAGTTATTTGGAGAAGAACAGTGAACATAGGGAGAAATGGGGCAAATGGAAGGAATACAAAAAAAACATGGAGTTATGCAGAGAGAGTTAGGGTCTGATCGACATTAGATATATGCAATGGATATCGCAAAAATCCCTATCCCCTGTCATTCTAAAGTGAGACTTGTATACCTCCGTCCCTTTCCGGCTTTCTTCTACTCTTAGTATACCTCTTCTCTTCCTTTTCCCTAGTTATCATTAGCCGAACAGCTGATGCCAAGTCTCTTTCGAAGCCTTCTTCTTCTTTTTTCCACTTCTTTTTTTTATATCTTTTACTAGGGACAAACGGGAGATCCCTGGGAGCCATGAGGGGAGGGAGGGTGGGCGTCAATCAATTAAAAAAAAAAAAAAAAAAAAAAAAAAAAAAATATGTAGATAAGTGTATATGTAGGTATATGTATGTGTATATATATATATATATATATATATATATATATATATATATATATATATATATATATATATATATATATGAGTGTCTTTCTTGTTTGAGATTAATCTAGTCTCGACCAGCCAATACGGGGCGCTGGGGGAAAGACAGCTGGGTTGTGATCTGGTCGCCCCTATAGAGGGTCGGCATTTATACTGCATGTACACAGATGTATACATTTAATGAATACTTAAAAAGAGAAAGATAGCATACAGGAAAGATACCACTCATGATGCAAACTCAAACAGAGACGAAAGAAGTAACAAATCATGAGCGAGTCTCTAGAATTTGGTAAAAAGCTGAGGTGGATAAAAAAAAAAAAAAAAAAAGAAAATAAAAAAATAACCTTTACAACCCCTTTAAGAACTGATGAGTCATCAGCAGGGATGGAGGCAAATGGCCCTACCAGGTTATTGCCTCATATAAAGTCCCAAACTGTTCTTTCTTCTCTTCATCAGCGGGACACTGCCCCCTTGTGACGTCACCAGGTGGAACGTTTTTCTTTTTCTTTGTTTGGGTCGGCGGTGCAGTGGGCATCATGATTGACAATGGAGCTACACCAGGGGGGATTTTAGTTTTTTAAATAAAGGACTTGTCAAAAACTGCCTACTGTCTTTTTGTATACTACACTTTGCTTTTGGAGAATGAGTAGGGGTACTATGTACTCCTGGAATGATATAGGAGGAAAGGCAATGGGACACACACTAAAGAGTATTAGGCAGATTCAGAAAGATTTAGGCCGTCGTATCAGTAGATACGCCGGCCTAAGTCAGAATCTGCGCCAACGCAAATTTAAGCATGTTCTGGAAACCAGATACGCTTAAATTAGGCTCAGATACGAGCGGCGTAAGTGTCTTACACCGTCGTATCCTAAAGTGTAATTTTTAGGCTGACCGCTAGGTGGCACTTCCATTGCGGTCGGCCTAGAATATGTAAATGAGTAGATACGCCGATTCACGAACGTACGCTTGCCCGACGCAGTAAAGATACGCTGTTTACGTAACGCATTTTCAGGCCTAAAGTTATTCCATCAAATAGCTGGAATAGTAATGTTAAGTATGGCCGTCGTTCCCGCGTCGAAATTTGAAAATTTAACGTCGTTTGCGTAAGTCGTCCGTGAATAGGGCTGGACGTAATTTACGTCCACGTCGAAACCAATAGGACCGTGCGGCGTACTTTGCCGCAATGCACACTGGGATATGTACACGGACGGCGCATGCGCCGTTCGTAAAATACGTCAATCACGTCAGGTCACCCCCCATTGACATAAAACACGCCCCCTCAGCCAAATTTGAATTAGGCGCGCTTACGCCGGCCCGATTTACGTTACGCCGCCGTAACTTAGCAGGCAAGTACTTTGTGAATCATGTACTTGCCTCGCTAACTTACGGCGGCGTAGTGTAAACACGATACACTACGCCGCCGCAAAGTTAAGGCGGTCTTTCTGAATCTAGCTATATGTCTACCCTAAGATTAATGATTTGGTTCAGTGATGTAAGCTGGTTGATCACCCACAAGTTAATATCTCAGGTGACGCTATTACAGTGCTATGAAATTATTGTCGTCATTTTAAACAGTTCATCCACCCGAGGTATTTTGATTTGGGTCAGTGGTGTTAGCTGGTTGATTACACACAAGTTAATATTTTAGGACAACTCAGGTCAGGTAGTGAAATCTCTGCACTCGCCCTGGAAGCCATATGCACCTATTAAAGCTATATCACTAATGTCTCGCTACCATCAGTTAGGGCCACTGTTGTTTGTATCTGCTTTCTTTCTGCAATCTAAAGTTAATGACTGCTATAGCCCATGATTATCAATAGAGTCTTTGAACATTACGGGGGAGATTTACTAAAACTGGAGCATTCAAAATCTGGTGCAGCCTTCATAGTAACCATTCAGCTTCCAGGTTTTATTGTCAAAGCTTAATTAACCGCCGTGACCACGCCCGTGGGACCAACGGACCCGATCACCGCCGGTGTCCCGCGATCGGGTCACAGAGCTGAAGAACAGGGAGAGGTAAGTGTAAACAAACCTTTCTCCGTTCTTCCTAGTGAGAGTGTCACTGATCGTCTGTTCCCTGTCATAGGGAACGACGATCAGTGACGTCACACACCAAGCCATGCCCCAAAGCAGTAATAATCAATCACTAGGGCACACTTAACCTCTTTCAGTGCCCCCTACAGGTTAACCCCTTCACTGCCAGTGTTATTTTCGCAGTAATCAGTGCATTTTTATAGCACTGATGCTGTAAAAATTACAATGGTCCCAAAATGGTGTCAAAAGTGTCCGATGTGTCCACCATAATGACGCAGTCACGATAAAAATCACTAATCGTCGCCATTACTAGTAAAAAAAAAAAATGTTAATAAAAATGCCATAAAACTATCCCCTATTTTGTAGACGCTATAACTTTTGCGCAAACCGATCATTAAACGCTTATTGCAATTTTTTCTACAAAAAATATGTAGAAGAATACGTATCGGCCTAAACTAAGGAAAACTATTTTTTTATATATATATATATATTTTTGGGGGATATTTATTATAGCAAAAAATAAAAATATCGATTTTTTTTTAACAATTGTCACTCTATTTTTGTTTATAGCGCAAAAAATTAAAACCGCAGAGGTGATCAAATACCACCAAAAGAAAGCTCTATTTGTGGCAAAAAAAGGACGTCAATTTTGTTTGTGACCCACATTGCACGACCACGCAATTGTCAGTTAAATGGATGCAGTGCCGAAACGCAAAAAGAGGCCTGGTCCTTTAGCAACAAAATGGCCTGGGGCTTAAGTGGTTAAACAAGTTGAAGTTAGAAGCTGATTGGCTGACATGCACAGCTACACCAGTTTCTGAGTGCTCCGGTTTTAATAAATCTCCCCCTGTATGTCTTTTACTTACGTGTGATTTACCTTAAATTCTGGCTATATAAAAATGAATGTTATCATTATATAAAATAGATGCTTTGATAGTTTGAAATGAAAAGCAATATACAGGCTCTGAAGGTGCTTCCTATTCAATGTATGGTTCTTGCATTTACTACTGTATAGCCACAGATTTGTTTAGAAATCCATTTTGGTAGCAGTGGCTCTCTGATGCACTTACTAGACATCTTTTTTCTATTTTGTTTGTTTTCTTTCATCTGGTGATTTGGTTTTCCCACCAGAATGGAAAGAGGATGTTTACTTTCAGATATAACAGTATCTGAACATTATAGGTGCTACATTGGTTGACATTTTATGCTGAATGTAATCTTGTTCTTCATCTCCTAGCATGATATTGTCCTCCCATCAGGCTTTTAAAGCCCAGAAAACTACCCCGTTGTCTCCAGTGAAAAGGAAATTGAGAAGACCTCTGTCATATATTGTAAAAATGCCTCTGTCATCTGATAAGGATTGGGTATTTCCTAAAGCTGAACTTCAGGAGGAATAAATGTGAATTTTACTACTCTGTCACAAAATAGCGAATTGAAGGTATTGCTTTCTCTGTTATAGTCAAGGAATAAAATGTAGCAATCTCCCAGCCTGCTGATTGGTGAACATGGAGCAGAACATTGCTGAGGTCACCTCCCTGCTGTAAGTGTGTTTCCTGTTTTAGATGTGAAATGTGACTCAGTGCAAAACTGTTGAGCCTCCTTCACTATTAGTGAGAAACACTTTATAGGTACCTGCAAATGAATGCATTTTTATAAACTGAAAGCTTGTTTGGCTATACCCTCCTGTGTAAAACAGGAGTGCAGGTCGTTCTGAAGTCCGCTGTCAGCTGATGTCACAGAGCCGATGCAGGCTCAGGAAATATCGTGACCAGGGCTCGAGTCCTGCGGGAACATGTGGGAACGGCATCCCTGCACCTTTTTCACAGCAGGAACGCCGTTCCCTTTGCAGGACTAGAGCAGCCTCGAGCATCCGAGCCCCCCGAGCCGATCCTTCACTAAGCAGCGATGACCAGCATTGGCGCATAGTGAAGGACTCGACTTGAGTCACTGTCAGGGGCAGGCGAACTTAGCCGAGCAGACTTGGAGCTCCTCCTCCAGGCTCCGACCTCGCCTGCCACCTGTCCTTCAGTACGCGGCCGGTTGCGTGTGACATCTCTCGGAGGCAGAGTCACACAGCAATGCTAGGGTGAGCCCGCGTCTCCTCTCCTTACACCTCATACTTCATATTCCCATCGCACACATTTCTGCATAAGCTCTTGGGTTTGGGTGCTCGTAGCAACAACCAGCTGGATACTGTTGCACGTTACAGTAGAAATATTTGCCAGCACACCATGGAACAATGTAAATAGCATCCAAATGGATGGTTTATTGCATGATCACAACACAAAGAGAGTGCAACGTTTCGGAGCCACGCTGGGCCCCTTCGTCACACACACTCTGCCCTGACACTGACACACTGACACTGTGTGTGCAGTGAGCTGTAAAAAAAGCCCTTTTTGTACCCTGCTATAATATATATTTATATATATAGATTGACCAGCCAGTCAGCACCCTGAGACCAGCCAGGCCAGCACTGAGACCAGCCAGGCCAGCACAGAGTACCCTGAGGCCAGCCAGCCAGCCAACCAGCACCCCGAGACCTGCCAGGCTAGCACCGAGACCAGTCAGGCCATTACCGAGACCAGCCAGGCCAGCACCAGTATTTTCTGTGAAATATATATGCATATGAGCGTATCATTTTTTTTTGGTGGGGGAGTGGATCTTGGGTGGGAGTTCCCACACTTTTTTCCCCAGGACTTGACCCCTGATCGTGACCATAGGGTTGGATCCGCCCACATGCCTTAACCAGTACCCGGGTCAGCCTCTCAGCGAGCCGCTGAGAGCCTTATCCGCCCCCTCCACAGCCATGGGGGTCCAGTGAGCATGATGGGGGGCAGAGCAGAGAGCCAGTGACTGACAGTCGCCAGCTCTTTGCTCAGAGAGCTCTGAGAATCAAGTGATCAGTGGTGTTTGATCACTCAGTTCTTAGGCCTCGTACACACGACCAAGGAACTCGAAGGGCGAAACACATCATTTTGCTCGTCGAGTTCCTTGTTAGGCTGTCGAGGAACTCGTCAAACAGATTTTCTCCATTCCCGTCGAGAAAAAAGAGAACATGCTCTCTTTTTGGCTCGTCGAGTTCCTTGACAGTTTCCTCGTCGAAAAATGTAAACACGACCGGTTTCCTCGGCAAAAAAAAAAATCCCTGCAAATTTCTTGCTGGTTTTTGCCGAGAAACTTGCTCTTGTGTACGAGGCCTAAGTCCTAGAGATGGAGGGGGACAGATGCAGCATCAGACCGGTTAAGTATGATTAAAAAAAAAACATTCTCATACTTCTCTTTTATTTATTTTTTAATTAAAGTTGTTTTTTTTGTAATTTTCAAGGTAAAAAAAAGCAATACAATTCAGAGCCTATTGGGCATACCCAGGCTCGGTCACACACAAACTAAAATAATAATAAACAACAATAAACAACTAAACTACTGTACTCTCAACCACCTGTGCAGATTATCTAAAGTATTCTTCTATTTCCACAGATACTCCACATAGCTTATTCTAATTATTTACAAAATGAAATGAAGTACACGTTACATATACACGATCACATTCTCCCCTCTCCCCATAACTATTGACTGAGCAACCCAAGGAAGCCTACAAGTTAGAGATGCCACTTGAGCCGTTACAGGTAATTAATAGAGCGTTAC
The DNA here is from genome assembly GCF_905171775.1 of Rana temporaria. Taxonomy (NCBI): domain Eukaryota; kingdom Metazoa; phylum Chordata; class Amphibia; order Anura; family Ranidae; genus Rana; species Rana temporaria. The sequence goes on from NC_053497.1 coordinate 56,499,677, forward strand.
TAATCATCCATCGAGTCTGAATTAGTGGACAGTGATTCTGTCCAGATGTCCTATATTTTATGAAATTTCTTAGCACAGCCATGTGACAGGTAAGTAGCCTTATATAGTGGCAGAGCCGAGTTCACTAACCTCTTCCAAACATTTATTGAGGGTGCGGACGAAGCCTTCCATTGGAGTACTACAGATTTACGAGCATAATACAGGTAAGTAATAATCCTAGTAGGGTTCTGCTTGCCCGGCGAGGGGCCAGCGGTTCTACATATTTCTCTTTTAAAATAAAGAAAACATTACATACACCTACCTGTACCCATTGTTCTGTTTCTACAGTTGATTTAGGCTAAAGTAGATTCTCCAAAAAAAAAATGATCCTTCAATGAAAGAAAAAAAGAGATCCTTCAATGAAATTAGAGAATCAATGCTGGTGGGGAAAGAGGTGTTATGGTCAGCATCTGGCACACCCAAAAGTTATCTGGATGCCGCAAATCTTTCATATTTCAAAGAAGCAGGGTTTGGCTGTATGGACAGGTGATTATTAAAGCGGAGGTCCACACAAAAAGTGAACCTCCGCTTTTCGGAACCCTCCCCCCCTCTCCGGTGTCCCATTTGGCAGGGGGGACGAGGGTGCAGATACCTGTATATTACTGATATTTGCACCCACTTCCAGGCATAGTCACACCCCTTCCCCCCCACTGGGAAACACACTGGTCCCAGGAGACAACAGGGACCAGTGAGGACGGGCCGCACCGCTCGCGCATGTGCAGTAGGAAACTGGGCAGTGAAGTCGCAACGCTTCACTTCCTGATTCCCTCACCGAGGATGGCGGCGGGGCAGCGATTGCTCGGCTTCGGCTGCTGACATCGCGGGCGCACATACGGTCCGCGTTCATTCGATCCCCCCATAGGAGAGAGCGGAGAAAAGACAGGGCGGTCCCTGCACAGTGCGGGGACCGCCCTGTCATCCGCCAGCTCAGCGGGGATCACCAGAGCGATCCCCGCTGAGCATACGGAGCATACGGAGGCGGATCATTACTGATCCGCCCTGTGTGAAAGGGGCTTTACAGGGACTACAAAATTAAAACGTTTGGGTTTTAGATACATAATATTTTAATTAAATTGTAATTTTTGTTAAATGACTCTTGTGTACCTTGAAACTCCTAATTTTTGCATTATATTATGGGTTCAAACAGAGTTCTTCTTTATTTACTAATCTGTAAATAAAGCATAATTAAATGCTTTCTAATTCTTAATAAATACTCATAAATTTTTCATACAATTTAACACACTGATTCAGTTGTTTTTTTGGAATTTCTGCTTGCCAGCCTTGTACAAAATATCTTCTCAGCTATAAAACCGACTTGTAAAGTACCAAACAGAAGACGGGGAGGGTTTTATGCACACATAGCAGCTCCAAATGACTTTCCACCGACCAATGGGAGAAATAGAAAAAGTAAAAACAACAATTAAAATTAAAAGCTTAATTTCCTCAGATCTCAGTTGTTCAAAATGGGAATAAAACTAAATGCTTCATGAATTTTCGTGTCCAATTTTAAACAAGTGAGCGCAGAGGAAATTGCACTATAAACATAAAGTCGAGTATTTGCAAACGACACCAGAGAATGCGTGTATTACTTGCAGATCATTATTTGAGTATCAAAGATAATACAGAGTGGCAAAATACATTCTGTGATAAAATTGTTCCTGTACAACAACCCTTAATGCTCTTCTTCCTGTGTTCGCCTCCCAAATTTTGTAATTAAAAGGAACTTTGCTGAAGATAAAAATAATCTATAGATCCTAACTACAGAGCCGTGTTAATGCGATCAATCTTTTTAAAGTGGACAGAGAAGGTTTTTACTGGTCATACACCTGCCATCCTTATAGCTTTTATGCAGCCTTCAACCCAGAATATTTCTTGGTTTTAAATCAATCTAAAAGTAAGAACTCTACTAAAAGTGCCTTTTCCAGTGGTCCTGAGGTGAGTTCCATCCATCTTCACCCTGATTTTGAGTTTTTGGTCACCACAAACTAGGAAACAATCATAGCTGACCAAATTTTCCAAAAAAAACAAAACAACCGAGTGCATGGCCATCATTACGACATGTGTTAAGTTTTTATTGCTCTCTTTGTTTCCATTTGAGATATTTCCCTTCATTTCTTGTCTTGAACGAGAGTCGCTTCGGGGGCTTCGATTTCAGGAAATCAATTCATAATGAGCTAGTATGCTATGCATACTAGCTCATTATGCCTTTCTCTTGCAGGTTTTTTTTTTTAATAAAAATGTTTTAGAGGGTTTACTTCCTCTTTAAGTACTGCTAACATTCCTCTTAAAGTGGTTGTAAACCCTTAGGCCTCGTACACACGACCGAGTAACTCGTCAGGCGAAACACATAATTTTCCTCGTCGAGTTCCTTGTTAGGCTTGTCGAGAAACTCAACAAGCTTGCTTTGCGTACACACAGTCAAGACAAAATCTCCTCATTCTCAAACGCGGTGACTACAAAACATAGGACGGCAGGGGAAGTTCGATTCCACTTGCACAACTCTTGGGGCTGCTTTTGCTAATCTCATGTGTTTGCGTGTTAAGTAAGGCCCCATGCACACGAGAGGCTGGTAAACTCGAGTTCAGAGGCGTTTGGGCATTTTCTTCAATTGCCCCTGAACACATTTAATGTTATCCTATGTGTCCATGCACACAATCACGTTTTTTGGCATTTTAAAGCAGTTGGGTTTAGGCTCGTTTTTTCGGCCGCAAAATTTTGGGTTCTGCCGCAAACGTTTTTGCGTTTAAAAGCTTTGGGAGGGTCTACAATGTCTTTGTTATGAAGGCTGATAGCCGCAAACGCGGTAAAATGCCGCTTAACGCCGCAAAATTTGCGGCAAAAACTGGTGTTTTTTTACTTAAAAACTTGAGTTTACATTTGCTTCTCGTGTGCATGGGGCCTAAAAGTTTGGTAAGAGACTATTTGCACTTTTTAGTCTGTTACAGCTTTAAAAATGTGTTCTCTCCATTACAAATGCTACTTTTACTCCTGTCTCATACTTTATTATGAGCAAGCACGGGTTCCTTAGCATATACATGCTCGAGTTTCTCATCGGAAACCAGCCCAACGAGGAACTCGACGAGCCAATTTGACTCCCGTCGAGGAAAAAGAGAACTTGCTCTCTTTTTGGCTCATCGAGGTCCTCGACAGTTTCCTCGATGAAAAATGTACACACGACCAGTTTCCTCTGCAAAAAAACTCTCCCACCAAGTTTCTTGATGGATTCTGCCGAGGAAACTGGTCGTGTGTACGAGGCCTTACAGACCACTTTAACCTACAGGTAAGCCTAGATTAAGGCTTACCTGTAGGTACAACAAATATCTCCTAAACGGTCTAGGAGATATTTGCAGAAAAGACTGCACCGATGTGCAAGCACACTGAGCGTGCCGTTAGTGAAGGTGATCATGTCGTCACTGACGGCTCCCGCGGGTATCACGGCGGCGGAGGAGAGGAACGAGAGTCGCTTTGGGGGCTTCAATCCCAGGTAAGTAATTCATAATGCTATGCATACTAGCTTATTATGCCTTTCTCTTGCAGGTTTTTTTATGTTTTAGAGGGTTTATTTCCTCTTTAACTTTCTGGGATCAGAAGTAGGGAAAAGGGATACAAGTATGTAGGCAAAGGACCCCCACCTTCCCGCCTCACCCTTAGTTATGCAGATCACAATGCATAAAATTGGATAAACCCACAAATGCTTTTTTTTTACCGTTTGTACTGGCCTGTGATAAAAACAGCAATTATAAATATGTCATTTCTTTTGCATAGAATGTACACATTGAATGAAAAAAGCGACTACTGAGAAGGAAAAAGGGACAGAAGTATTTTGTTTTAAAATTGGGAAGTCAACTCGGAATTAGGCACAGTAGGGATCTACACTTACCGGCCACTTTATTAGGTACACCTTGCTAGTACCGAGCTGGCCCCCCTTTTGCCTTCAGAGCTGCCTTAATTCTCCTTTGGCATAGATTCAACAAGGTGTTGGAAACCTTCCTCAGGCCTCGTACACACGACCGAGAAACCGGTCGTGTGAACATTTTCGTCGAGGAAACTGTCGAGAAACTCGACGAGCCAAAAAGAGAACATGTTCTCTATTTCCTTGACGGGAATGGAGAAAATTGGCTTGTAGAGTTTCTCGACAGCCTAACAAGGAACTCGACGAGGAAAACGATGTGTTTCGCCGGTCGAGTTCCTCGGTCGTGTGTACGAGGCTTCAGAGATTTTGGTCCAAAATGACATGATAGCATCACGTAGTTTCTGCAGATTTGTCAGCTGCACATCCTTGATGAGAATCTACCATTCCACCACATCTCAAAGGTGCTCTATTTGATTGAGATCTGGTGACGAGGGGGGGGGGGGGGGCATTGAGTACAGTGAGCTCATTGTCATGTTCAAAAACTAGTTTGAGATTAATTGATTATTGTGACATGTGACATGGTGCATTATCCTGCTGGAAGGAACCATCAGAAGATGAGCAAACTTTAGTAATAAAGGGATGGACATGGTCAGAAACAATACTCAGGTAGGCCATGGCATTTTAACATATCCCCCACACCATTACACCACCTCCACCAGCCTGAACCATTGATACAAGGCAGGATGGATCCATGCTTTCATGTTGTTTACACCAATATCTGACCCTACCAACTAAATGTTTCAGCTGAAATCAAGATTCATGAGATCAAGCAACATTTTTCCAATCTTCTATTGCCCAGTTTTGGTGAGCCTGTGTGAATTGTGGCCTCATTTTCCTGTTCTTAGCTGACAAGAGTGGCACCAGGTGTGGTCATCTGCTTCAGAGTTTTATGTGTTGTGCATTTAGAGATGGTATTCTGTATACCTTGGTTGTAACTACTGGTTATTTGAGTTACTGTTGCCTTTCTACCATCTTGAACCATCTGCCTAGTCTCCTCTCACCTCTGACATCAACAAGGCATTTTTGTCCACACAACCCCCGCTCACTGGATATTTTCTCTTTTTTGGACCATTCTCTGTAAACCCTAGAGATGGTTGTGTGTGAAAATCCCAGTAGATCAGCAGTTTTTAAAATACTCAGACCAGCCCATCTGGTACCAACAACCATGCCACGTTAAAAGATACTTAAATCCCCTTTCTTCCCCATTGTGGTGCTCGGTTTGAACTTCAGCAAGTTGTCTTCACCTCATCTAGATGCCTAAATGCATTGAGTTGCTGCCATTTGATTAACTGACCAGCAATGTGTGTTACCAAGCAATTGAACAGGTGTACATAATAAAGTGGCCAGTGAGTGTATGCTGATAGTGCTTGGTGGAGTTCCTGTAAAACACCATTGCCCTGTCCAGTCAATAGGAGAATGTTTTGGAGCAGGAGAACAGTAGTTGGTGGGGCTTAGTTTTGAAGGTAACAATGTGAAAGCAATTTCAATATTCTGAGTGCAATTTCTGGATAATAAAGATAGTGGGCCAGATTCATGTAGACATACGGCGGGCGTATCAGTAGATACGCCATCGTAAGTTCGAATCCCTGCTGTCGTATATTTAAGCGTATTCTCAAACTGAGATACGCTTCAATATTGCTAAGATACGACCGGCGTAAGTCTCCTACGCCGTCGTATCTTAACTGAATATTTACGCTGGCCGCTAGGGGCGTTTTCAGGCGTAAAGATAAACCACCAAAAAGATGGCGCAGCCAATGTTAAGTATGGACGTCGGAAATGCGTAGAATTCTTCATGTTTTACCTCGTTTGCGTAAGTCGTCCGTGAATGGGGCTGGGTGTAAGTTACGTTCACATCGAAACCAATGAGTCTTTGCGGCGTAATTTGGAGCATTCGCACTGGGATACGTCCACGGACGGCGCATGCGCCGTTCGTTAGAAACGTCAAATACGTGGGGTCAATAGTATTTTGCATAGAACACGCCCCCAACCAGCCTATTTTGAATCACGCCCCCAACCAGCCCAGTTACACTACGCCGCCATAAGTTAGAGCGCAACTTCTTCGTGAATACAGGACCTGCTGCTCTAACTTACAGCGGCGTAGTGTATCTGAGATACGCTACGCCCGCCGAAATCTATGTGAATCTAGCCCAGTAACAGGTGTTTGGTTGTGTTTGCTATTAGGACAGACTTTAACTTTTAAATGTTTAACATAACTAATAGTTTCTCTTTAAAGAGGTGAGTCCCCAGAGTTTGACTGAGCGTAGAATACATGCCGTTGATAGTGTTTACTCAATAGTTCAATTCGGACATTTGGACAATTGAGTTATTTAATTACCTTACACATTTTGTTTAGAAAAACTCATTACCAAAAAGCATGCTCTATGCATTTTCTATCAGATCCAACTCCAGAGCAGTCACATAAAGTTAAATCTTATTTTAAGGCACATTTCACCCTGGAACAGACCCATTCATCAAACTTAATGCCGCAATGTTGGAATTTGATTCCAGCCAAGGGTCTTCAAGCAGAAATAATAATGGGGGGCCCTTCCAGACCAGCGATTGCTCTGTCTCCATCTATCTGTATCACTCGTTTTTTTTAGGTCACTCGCTTGCTATAACGTCTAGCTGGAGTGAAGACATTTAGAAGAACTGTCTTTTTAAAGCAGACCTATTCTCTAAAATGCATTCACATTTAAATAAACTTTTATCTCAAAATTCTGTAATAAAATGTGACTGAAAGAGCTTAAAATGTTACTTTTTAAAAGAAAAGGTAATATCAGGATGAGGTCAGGACCAGGGAAAGTTATCAGTGCCAAAGATTTGGCTTGTGTTCTCTGTAGGAGGATGTTGGGAGGACTTTTATAAAAGAGCTCTGTTGTGCCGTCTTTTGATGTCAATCTCCCAAGAGCCTCTGCCAAAAACAAAGTGGCCAATGCCATCATGGTGAACTGTCCATTCTGTCTTTTATGCTGTTTTTGTCACTTTTTATCATAATGTTGTAAATGCACATTCATTTAAAGGGGTTGTGAAGGTTCATTTTTTATTTTCTAAATAGGTTCCTTAAAGCTAGTGCATTGTTGGTTCTGGCTGGGGGTTAGTCAGCATGCTCGTATGTAGTCCCAAGGGAGTCAGCGTGACTAACCTCCAGCCAGAATGGCTCGGATGATGGGGGCAAGCTTACAGAGGAGGAACAGGAAGTGAGAAATTCAGACAAAAGAAAAACATTTAGAAGGGAAATCGAAGAAAAAGGTAAGTGAACCAACAATACACTAGCTTAAAGGAACCTATTTAGAAAATAAAAAACGAACCTTTACAACCGCTTTAAAAAAAATGACAAAATGTTAAAAACCACAGGAGACAGTTTGGGACAAGTCCTTTAAAAAAAATAAAAAAAAGGTCCCAACGATGTAATTTTGTCTCGAGCGGTACAGAGAAAAAAAACAGATGCCATGAACGATACCGCCTCAGAGGAGGCGCCCAGTCAAATGATGCTCGTTTGGTGTGACAGCTCTTTTATAGTTGAGGGTCGGGCCGTCACATGCGCGGGTGACCAACCCCCCTCTCTGATGCAAGGAGACAGCCCATGGGTTACCCAATGACGTGTATGGGTGAGCCCGCCCCCTCGGGGTTTCCCGTTACCAATTTACATGGGGGGCTGGGATCTGGAGTTCCCCATTGTTAAAGGGGGCTTCCATTTTCCGATAAGCACCCCGCCCACAGACCCCCACAACCACCAGGCAAGGGTTGTGGGGATGAGGCCCTTGTCCCTATCAACATGGGGACATCCTCACAAATGTTGAGAGCATGTGGCCTGGTACGGTTCAGGAGGGGGGATGCTCTCTCATCCCCCCTCTTTTCCTGCGGCCTGCCAGGTTGCATGCTCAGATAAGGGTCTAGTATGGATTTTTGGGGGCAACCCCAAGCCATTAAAAAAAAATGGCGCAGGGTTCCCCTTCATATCCATACCAGACCTGAAGGGGCTGATATGGAATTTTTTATTTATTTTTTTTCTGTTCGGGTTCCCCTTAATATTCACACCAGACCCAAAGGGCCTGGTAATGGACTAAGGGGGGAACCCATGCTGTTTTTTTTTTCAATTACTTTTATCTGTATTGCCGGGACCTGGCAATTCATTATAGCCGCGAGTAGTTTTAAATTACTTTTTTTCCTTTAGAAATGTCATGTTGTGCAGGGACTTTTCTAAGCACGGGAAACATGCGCTACTTTACAGACATTCTATAGACCACCCAAAATGTAAAGGAATATTTCACTTTTATTGTTTCACTTTAAGCATTATTAAAATCACTGCTCCCAAAAAAACAACAGTTTTTAGAACTTTTTTTTTGCATTGATACGTGTCCCCTGGGGCAGGACCCGGGTCCCCAAACACGTTTTATGGCAATACCATTTATATAAGACTTTAAAATTAGCACTTTTGATTTTTTTATGTTCATCTCCCATAGACTTTAACGGTGTTCGCTTGTTCGAACACATTTTTTGCCCGTTCGCATGTTCTGCTGCGAGCCGAACAGGGGGGTGTCTAACTCATCCCTACTGGTAGCCCACCCCTCCTACAGTTATAACACACCCAGGGAACACACCTAACCCCTTGATCACCCCCTAGTGTTAACCCCTTCCCTACCAGTGTCATTTATACATTTATCAGTGCATTTTTATAGCACTGATCAATGTAATAATGTCACTGGTCCCAAAAAGTGTAATTTGGGGTCAGATTTGTCCGCCGCAATGTTGCAGTCCAGTTAAAAATCGCAGATCGCCGCCATTAAAAGTAAAAACAATAAAAAAATTTAAGTCCCTAAATCTATCCCATAGTTTGTAGACACGATAACTTTTGCGCAAACCAATCAATATACACCTATTGTGATTTTTTTTACCAAAAATATTTAGAACAATATATAATATAATAAATAAATTTTCATTTTTTTTTGTTTATAGCACAAAAAAAAGAAAACAGAGGTGATCAAATAGTACCAAAAGAAAGCTCCATTTGTGGGAGAAAAAGGAAGGCCAATTTTGTTTGGGTACAGTGTCACACAAACGCACAATTGTCAGGCGCAGTGCCATATCGCAAAATATGGCCTGGTCATTATGGGGTCAAATCCTTCCTGGCTGAAGTGGTTAAAGTGCAAATTACTTTCCTAAAAGGCTTAAAAAAAGTTGATATATTCTGTAGTCTATATTCTTTACAGATATACTGTATATACAGGTGTTTCAGTTTGATTTGTTAGCTGAGAAAGAGGCATTTGTTTCTTTAAATGTTTACATTTGATGCCGCTTTAATAATATTACATTTGTAACACTTTATAAACAATAAATGTTAATTTGTTTTAAAAAACAAGTTTTATGAGACTATTCCTTTTTTAAAATACCAGATTATTGTATTATTTTTGTATAAAAACCTTAAAATATATATCAAATACATTTGGAAAATAAGTTTTACCAACTTAAAAAACTTAGGGCCATATCCTCAAAAGAGATACGACGGCGTATCTACTGATACGCCGTTGTATCCCTGTTTCTATCTTTGGAACTGATCCACAGAATCAGTTTCCAAGAGATAGACAGAAGATCCGACATGTGTAATTGAATTACACTGTCGGATCTTAAGGATGCAATTCTAGGCCGGCCGCTAGGTGGCGAGGCCATTGCGGCCGGCGTAGAATATGCAAATGAACACTTACGGCGATCCACGAACGCTCCGACGGGCCCGTCGCTCTAATGCTACGTCGTTTACATCGAGTTACGCCGTGTAAAAATAGGGCTGAGTCCTATTTGACTAAGCCCTATTAAGTATGGCCGTCGTTCCCGCGTCGAAAATTCAAACTCTACGTCGTTTGCGTAAGACGTCTGTGAATGGCGCTGGATGCCATTTACGTTACCGTCTAAGCAAATGACGTTGGAGCGACGTCTGTTAGCGCAATGCACATCGGGTAAGTTACCCGACGGAGCATGCGCAGTACGTCCGGCGCGGGAGCGCGCCTAATTTAAATGGGACTCGCCCCATTAGATTCGGCACGCCTTGCGCCGGACGGATTTGGGTTACACTGCCGCAAATTTCCAGGTAAGTGTGTTGTGGATTGATACCTAACTTAGGAAATTTGCGGCAGTGTAACTTAAATCACTTAAGTTACGTTGCGCTGCGGGGCTGTGGATTTGGCCCAAAGTAACTAAGTAATAGGGTAGCACAGTGGTGCAGTGGTTAGCACTTTCGTCTAGCAGCAAAAGGGTCACTGGTTCAAATTCTGACCACAACACTCCCTGCCTGGAGTTTGCATGTTCTACCACGTGCCTGCATAGGCTTCTGCTCACACTGCTGGTAGGATAATTGGCTCCTGTGTAAATCAAACCTAGTATGTGTATGTATAAATATGTGTTAGGGATCTTAGATTGAAAGCTCCTTGAGGGAAGGGACTGATGTGAATGTACAATGTATATGTAAAGCACTCCGTAAATTGACAGTGCTATATAAGTACTTGAAATAAGGAAGTTAACATATGTGTTTCTAATTTAAACTTTTCTATAAACTGGAAAAATTGAGTTGGCTTTACTTAAACCTATGGTCTATAAACTGGAAAAATGAGTTTAGTTGACAGTACTTAAAAAGCTGATGCAAATAGTTGCCTCAATTTGTTTGAGTAGACCCAGCACACTATTTTTTTACAGTGTATCATAACTGACTGCAGCGGTCTGGCACGCCCCCATTCCTACTCTTCTACCATGGAATTACAGCTAGAGCTCTCCAATCAGCAGGTACAGTAGTGTGTCAGACCTTTTGCTGATTGCATATATCTAGCTATCACTCAACAGGGAGCAAATCAGACCTTTGTACAGAGAGCAGAGATCCTACTCTGCAGCATGCTGGTGGGGAATAGGCTGATTTATGTGAGCTGGAGCAGGTTTAAAAATATATGACTTGAAGCATTTACAGTTTTGCAGTACATTAAATATGTTTACATCATTTCTGAAAAATCAAAAGTTTATTGAGCAATTTTGGGGAATAGTGTCTCATGATGCCTTATATTTTATTTATTTTATTACAAAAGAAAAATTTTATTTAAATATTTTGGCCTATACACTTTTGTAATTATCTTTATATTATTTAGAGATGAAAAATTAGGATGTTTTACAAAAATGCATTTTAGAGATGTACTGGAAAGTAAAGCACCAGTTCAGAGTAGGAATATGCAGTTACCCCGTTTGACCTTAGCCAGCTTCTGGAGTTATTTGGGCAGTGTTCCATGATCAGTGGCTTGGAAGTACAGATGTATTCACATGAAATTACAAGATGGACTTTTAAAACCCGTTTGAAGATCATTTTGATTTGTTTGACTGTGACGTCCGCAGAATGTCAAATTAATCAGAGTGAACAGGATCGTGTCTTCGAGGCCTTGTCCGTGATAGAAGGGATAAGGTGATGATCCAGATATGCAGATATGCAGATGCAAGCACCTCTAGATACCTGCATTTTATTCCTTGTAGCTGTTTTGCTTTGTTTCCCCATGGCAGTTCTTAGCCCTAATGTACGACAGAAGCAGTACTTGGGCAGAGTACTGAACAACATATGGAGGACGATCTGGTGCTTGGGAGACAACTAAAGTATATATTCATTAAACTCAAGTGAATGTAAACCTAAAAAATAAATAGTTCCTTACCCTGCCCTCATTCTAGAGCTTTTTTTTTTTTTTTTTACTTTTCTTCCTTTTGTCTATTTTTCTATCTTTTAATCCGGACAGCTTCTGTTAGTCCAGGACAGTGATGGCGAACCTTGGCACCCCAGATGTTTTGGAACTACATTTCCCATGATGCTCTAGTACACTGCGGAGTGCATGAGCATCATGGGAAATGTAGTTCCATAACACCTGGAGTGCCGAGGTTCGCCATCACTGGTCTAAGATGTGATGTAGACTACAAGCTTTACATGCTGATGCAGAGCAAGCATCTACAGCTTTTCTACCTCTAATGAATAGTGCATACGATAGCTCCTTCTGTTGTAAATGGTGAAGGTCCTCCAAATCCACATGCATCCTGTTTCAGGCCATTGAAATTCTGCGAATGTGCAGTACACTCAGCTAGAGAAGAAAACAGCGTACTGCACATGTGTGGAGTATGAAAGGCCCAGAGTGGCAGCTACTAAGGTTACATGGAGCCAGGAGAGAAAACACTGCACAACTGTACGGTCTGAACAGAGCAATATAGTACAATTTAACCAGTTGTGTAAACGGTAAGGCCGCGTACACACGGTCGGACAAAACCGATGAGAATGGACCGAGGTTCAGTTTCATCGGTCCAAACCGACCGTGTGTATAGCCCATCGGTCTGTTGTCCTTCGGTCCAAAATTTTAAAACATGCTTTAAAATCGAACCGATGGCCCGCTGCCCGATCGGTCCAAACCGATGGTTAGTACAGAAAGCATCGGTTTCATGCATCAGAATCAAGTCGACGCATGCTTGGAAGCATTGAACTTTGCTTTATTCAGCACGTCGTGTGTTTGACGTCACCACGTTCTGACTCGATCGGTTTTTGGAACGATGGTCATCAGGCACTTCAGCGGTGAACCAATGGAAATGGCCCGTCGGACCATTCTCATCGGTTTGGAACGACCGTGTGTGCAAGGCCTAAGACAGAGAAGTATGAGCAGCCAGTGGTTTTATAATAAGAAAACCCAAAAAAGTCGCATCTGGAATAGGAAGACCTTTGCCATGTCCAACAAGAGCTGCTATAGTATACATTAGATGTAGATTTGTAGGGGGATTTTCTGAGGATTTTCTTGAAAGGTGAACTTACAGTTTAAGATGGCCATACACTAGCAGAAATTTCATTTTAATAGCATTAGCTCTATTTTATAATAGTCAGCGTGGTCAAATTGATGTTCATTTTCAACCACAGTGGCAACAAATTCAAAAAAGCAAAATGGAAAACATTTCTCAAATGAACAAATTTCCAACAGTGAATGTCGTTTTTATTTGGGAGAATTCATTCACTCCAAAATCGAATGGTAAAAACAAACATTTGTTAAAGGGTTTGTAAAGGATTTTTTTTTATCTTAATAGCTTCCTTTACCTTAATGCAGTGCTGTTTTCATGTCCTCATTGTTCGTTTTTGCTCTCAAGTTGCTGTAATTCTTCTCTGATCTCCACACTTCCTGGTTGTCTGTTTCCTGATAACCACTGGAAGCTTTCTCTCTGTGGTCACTAATCAAGGAGGTGTGATTACTGTGTGTCTAAAACCCCTCAGCACCAATCAGTTTTGTTTTCCAAACCATCACTGCCCTGTATTGGCTCTGTGCTCTGTACATCACAGAAGCAGCAAAAACTAAACTAGAAACTACAGGTACATTATATGATTGATTTCTATCTATTTTTAATAATTTTTAAAAGGAATCAGTTAACTATTATGTCTCTATACCCTGTAAACAGTCATTTCAGCAAAAAAACATTTTTCCTTTACAACTCCTTTAAGTAATCTTGGATGACATACGTCAAGTCAGTGAATGTACTAATGAAAAATTTAATATGAATATTTGTATAAATGTGTGTTCAAAAATCAACTAGTGTTTGGCCAGCTTTAGTGGTCATTGAGGAGAGATGTTGAGCCATGTCTTTGATGCACAAAGCAAAATTGGTCAGATGGTGCAAAGAATGCTGGTATGTGAAAAAGGGTGCTCTTACTGTGAATATTGATAACAATATACATCACATTAAACTTATATATATATTTTAATGCCAGTAATTTAATCTATTATTGATATTACTTCTTTCCAGTATACTGTCATAAGGGATCCTGGTAAGCTGGTAAGGAGACATATATTGATTGGTGGAGAATCATCACCTTTTTTTGGACACGTTTATCCTTTAGATTTTGGATTTCGGCACAGAGCACTGGTGTTCAGCAATTTTGACAAATCATCTAATATATTAATGGACTATATTTTGTCAAATAATTTTTAGTTCAATAATCCTTTCTACTTATTTTTTTGTCAATAACACAATTTTTTGGTCACTTTATAATTTAATTTGTATTTAGTAACTGGCATGAGATATTTAATACTACTGGACATATTAAGAGTCACATTATTATATGTCATTAGTTATAAATATTTTTTACCACTGTTTGATTTTTTTGGTAATTTTTTATTTTTTGGTGTATTTAGTTCTTTTCACTAAGATTATCACATGGTTAGGGGGTAGCGCGATTTATATATTTTTTATTTTGTTTCCTGTACCAATTGTTTACATGCTAATTGCAGCTTCTATATTGAATATATTGTAACTTTTACAGGTGTTCATTTATTCATTTTTTTCAATATTTTAGTGCAGTTTTTCCAAATTTTCGGGGTAAAATTTTACGGTTGACACATGCTACAGCACCGGATTGCAGTACGACAGAAATGAACTACAAGTTGTTGGCACGCTGGTACATAACCCCAGATAAAATACACTGGTATCAAAGGAACGCCTCTAACTTATGCTGGAGGGGATGTGGTGGACATGCCCTAAAATAAAAGTATACTGGAAAGAAGTAATATCAATAATAGATTAAATTACTGGCATTAAAATACCTGAAGAGCCATGGGTGTGTATGTTCCATGGGGTCAGTATGCCCATCAAACAATAAAAGAGAACATTGCTACCCCATCTTCTAAATGCAGCAAAAAATGTAATCCCCCAGACAGTGGAAGGATCCTGAGGGCCCTTCGATGAGGAGTTAGTTATGTAAAATCAACAAAACCTATAACATGGAGTTCCTAAGGTTCAGTGGCGAAGTAGGAGAAGAAGGGTTCGTAAGGAGATGGAAAAAAAAAAATAAATCTAATAAAGAAATTGAAAAAAATATGGGAAACTTTTATATGTTTTTTTTCTGATATTATATTACAACATAATAATAAGCTGTAGGCATTTTATGACTTTTCTGAATTAGAAAATTTTAAACGACAAGTGCATTGCATGCAAATATACATTAACACTTAGGGCTGCTCATTTTTAATAGGTTCTGGCATGCCAAGATTTATGTGCATGCATAGTTCATTTTATATAACATTCCCTAGAGGAGAGATCATGCTACCACTCATGTGTTGAGTGTTACAAGTTTTCTTGTTAGTTTACTGATCTTTGCGCCAAAACCTCTCTATCAATACACAATTTTAATGTCTGTTTTGTGTTATGCATATTCTAATATGCAGTATTTTACTGCTATTTCCAGACTTGGCTCTTCCCATAGAATTCTTGTCTCTTTCCTGTACATGCTAAGAACATCTCCCTATATATTTTGACATTTGAAAGTCCTACAACATATTTGTAACCTCCTTTATCCCTTCCAGCAAAGCAACCTTTTCCTTGCTAGGGCTAGCAACTGTAAGCCATTTCTCAACCATTCAACTCTTCCGCTTTCTGACATCAGTTTACCAATTTATGTTACTGACTGAGAGAATTTTTGTATGAGAGATGACAAAACATTAACCCTGCAGGTTAGACTCTCTAAATTTGGCCAACTAATATGTCTATCTACAGTATAAGACTTCATGGAAGCAGTTAGTTATTTATTTTTCCATACTTTAAAAAATATATATATATATTTGTGGACATAATCACACATACCTTAACCACTTTCAGACCTTAGGTGTTTTTCAGATTTGGTGTTTGCAAGACTAAAACTGTTTTTTTTGCTAGAAAATTACTTAAAACCCCCAAACATTATATATATTTTTTTCTAAAACCCTAGAGAATAAAATAGTGGTCATTCCAATACTTTTTGTCACACCGTATTTGCGCAGCGGTCTTAAAAGCGCACTTTTTTTGGAAAAAATTCACTTTTTTGAATTAAAAAATAAGACAACAATAAATTTGGCCCAATTTTTTTATATATTGTGAAAGATAATGTTACGCCGAGTAAAATGATACCCAACATGTCACGCTTAAATCTCGATAGGCGATGTTTAAAAAATTCTAGAGATTGCATTTTTTGAGTTACAGAGTAGGCCTAGGGCTAGAATTATTGCTCTCGCTCTAACGATCGCGGCGATACCTCACTTGTGTGATTTGACCACCGTTTTCATATGCGGGCGCTACTCGCGTATGCGTTCGCTTCTGCGCGCGAGCTCGTCGGGACGGGGCGCTTTAAAAAATATTTTTTTTGTTTTCTTATTTATTTTTATTTATTTTATTACTTTTTACACTGAAAAAAAAAATTGATCACTTTTATTCCTATTATAAGGAATGTAAACATCCCTTGTAATAGAAAAAAGCATGACAGGTCCTCTTAAATATGAGATCTGGGGTCAAAAAGACCTCAGATCTCATATTTAGACTAAAATGCAAAAAAAAATAAAAAATTTGAAACTGTAATTTTTTCAAATGACAAAAAAAAACTGTCTCTTTAAGAGGCTGGGCGGGACTGACGTTTTGACGTCACTTCCGCCCAGCAGAGCTATGGGGACGGGCGAAGGAGAGTCGCGATCTCCTCCGCCGCTACCGACGGCTCCGGTAAGCGGCTGAGGCCGGACCCTCTCCCGCCACCGATAACGGCGATCTCGTGGCGAATCCGCCGCGGAGACCGCCGTTATCGTGTACCAGACCGCGCACACTAAAGATCAATACCTCGGTTGTGGCAGCAGCTGCTACCGTTACCGAGATATCAATCTTTAAAAACAGGACGTACATCGTCGTGCGCAGGTCTGGAAGTGGTTAACTGCAAAAATGTCTTATTTCTTACACTGTATTCTTGGTGGGCTCCAGACACCTGGCATTGTGGTCTGGAGTGACAAAATACATTATGTGGTTTGGCTTTGTGGATTGTAGCATCTTCAAGGACACTGATTCAGCAGAGTGATTTTTTAAACCTGAGTTAAAATTTTATTTAATGATTGAAGCTCTTTGTGCTGTGTTATTTCAGACATTAGTCAAATAATGGCACAATTTATATGTATCTAGGTATTATCAGAAGCTTAAGTAGGCTTAAGTAGGTTTGCTCCTAATTCAATTAATCAATTTCACATCTGTTTTATACATTGTGGGTCACTCAATCCAGGTTGGACAGGAAAATGCCTCAACATTTAATGTCCTCTGGGTTAGACCTGTTTTCTTTTCTTTCTTTAGCAGTGTGACACAATATTGTGCATTTATATTGAACTATCACTGCAGTGTAGCCATAGTGATGAACTAAAACAGCTATTTAGATTTTGCTAATTGCTTGACTTAATTATTACACATACAAGGATGTGAACATGCAGATACCATGTGGCTGCTTTGGGGTTTGCATTTTAAATGTTACAAAAGTCAGGGCTATCACCCATTTGAGCTACTCTACTTATTGCCCACAAGGGTTTAAACAGTGATTGCCTCAACCGTTGGTTATTCTGTGGACATCAC
Organism: Rana temporaria; assembly: GCF_905171775.1. Taxonomy (NCBI): domain Eukaryota; kingdom Metazoa; phylum Chordata; class Amphibia; order Anura; family Ranidae; genus Rana; species Rana temporaria. Next base: position 56,517,015 of record NC_053497.1, read on the forward strand.
TGTTATCTGACAATTTTGTTTTGATCTCCCTTCTGCAGTTTTAGTTTGTTTTTAGATGGTTAAAGACTGGGTGCAATTGCAAATTTGGAAACTATTAAATCCATTTTATGTGTGGAATTTGTTGGTGAAGTCGGGGCACTTCTAATGCCCTGTACACACGATCGGTTCATCCGATGAAAACGGTCTGATGGATTTTTTCATCAGATATCCGATGAAGCTGACTTTCATCAGTCTTGCCTACACACCATCAGTTAAAAAAACGATCTTGTCAGAACGCGGTGATGTAAAACACAACGACGTGCTGAGAAAAATTAAGTTCAATGCTTCCAAGCATGCGTCGACTTGATTCTGAGCATGCGTGGATTTTTAACCGATGGACGTGCCCACAGACGATCGTTTTTTTCTATCGTTTTTTAACCATCAGATACGTTTAAAACAAGTTCCGATAAAAAAACGATGGGGCCCACACATGATCGGTTCGTCTGATGAAAACAGTCCATCAGACCGTTTTCATCAGATGAACCGATTGTGTGTACGCGGCATTAGGCTTTACACATTGAGTGATCCCAATCCAACCTGCAGTCGGGTGCAATGTGAAGCTAGTATTGAAATAATGCAACAACAGTTCTCAACAAGACCAGTGGGAAAGCCACCCAGCTGGGGGCATGCACAATTTCCAACAATGTGAAGAAGCAGATTCAAGCTGGACAGGCAGTGTCTGTTGAAAAGGGGGAAATGGGGCCTGGCTGTCTCTTTCCAAATAGGAAGGTGTCTGCCCAGTCAGAACCTTTAGGGCCCCGGGGCCCTTCTTACTGATTCTGGCGCCCTTTACTCCCATCGTGGGACCCTTTATTACAGTCCTGCTGTGGGCCACCTTCTACCCACGGTGGTGGAATGCCAGAGCCCAGTCACAGGTGGGAACTTTGTGACCCTGGTAGCTCCGCTACTGGTGTCAGTGAAAATGGTGACAGTTATAACGTTATTGGGGATAATGTTATAACTGTCACCATTTTCATGATAAGATACCTCCCTCTAAATGTCTTATAATAAGCTATATTATTGTATATGTTCTTTAACAGCAATTATCTGTGATTTTATCATGTATGTCTTAATAAAATATATTTTTTCAAAGTTCTATAATTGTTTTCACTATATCAGCACCTAAAAAATCTCGCCCAAAAAAATCTTACATTGTCTACCCAGGGATGTTGCTGCTTTGCTTTGAATTTGTCACCAGCCCATATCGCCACCCTTGTACTGGTGTCAGTAGTTTTTTTATTTTTGTGGTTTTATTTCTTTTTTCTTTTTTTTTATGAGATACTCCTGTTTCAGCTTTCCCGATGCCTCTTATGTGTAGATCACCCTGTGTCTCTAATAGGGGCACAGGGTGAATGAAAACCCCACTATGATATGTGCTAGTCAGATTCGATGTGGTATACATTGTATATATTGTGTGTTGGCTGTTGTGCACTATAAGCTTGCTGTGATGGGGTGGGGTGTGATTGCATTCTATTGTGGTAATTAAGTCTGCTACTGTGATGATGTGGATTGGAGCTTGGTAGACAGTCTGGCTGCCTATTATGGGATGTTTAAGTGTCTTGCTGTGGGGAAAGGAGGGGCATCACTCCAGCAACCCCCCCCCCCCACTAAAATTGTTTACTGAAGGAGAAGTTTGAACCCACCTGACCTGTATCACCATTGTCATTGGACAATTTAACCCACCCTGTTTCCCAAGGGTGGGAGGGATGTATTTTGAAGAGAAATGTGTTACCATGTGCTTGCAATAAAGATTAATTCCCTGTTTTGAACCTCAAACAGAGCTGTGTGTCTCATTAATGGGGGGGGGGGAATTCGTATGGGTCGTGTTCGCCGGATTGTGGAGTGTCCCAGATGGCCGAGGGACTCATGGACATCGCTGGACAGAGATGGGGCTCAGGTAAGTCTTGTGGGTGGGGGGCTGGGGGCTGGGGAGACTGCCACACACAGAAGGCTTTTTATATTAATGCATAGAATGCACTAAGATAAAAAAACATCTTTCAGCCTTTACAACTCCTTTAATACATCTTAGCAACATCCTTTGTACTCTTTTAGAACCCACCATGTCAGCAGGGAGACAATATAATAAACCAATCAGCATTTGGTAGAATACTGCTTGTCTGCTGAACTTTGAAAAGCACAAAGACAGTTTACTCATATAGTATGACGTTATCTTCCTTTACTTCCATCTATCCTGTGATTACCCATCCACCCGGACCTATTTGAAGGCCTCTCGCCAACAGCTACAATTGTCTTTCATCTTGTTCTCTCTCTCTCTGAACGGAGCATGTTTGTTTCTCCCTGTCTCTCCTCTAATCTACAAGTCTCGTTCCTATGTAATTAGACGTGGGCACTGGGCCAGAAACTGCTCTCCCAGGCCCCAATTCTATCATCCAATTTAATGCCACATTAATTACAATCAATCGTTAGTAAAGGGAGACGTGCATTGTGGAACTAAGTCGGAAAGAAATGGAAACTTTCTGACGCGTCTATGAAATATCAAAGTAATTACAAGGCGGGATTATTGCGCATTTTGGCCATTAAGGTTGTCACTGTCATTAGGTCATTAATCATGTCATTGTGATTAGGTCACTTTATTCTTACATGAACATGATTAACCATTTATGGGATATTTAGCCAGACACACTTGTGGTTTCTGAATTTCCCCTTGCTCAATGTCCTTTGTACTCATATACTGTGTCTGTAATATCATTTTGCATTTAATTGGGTAGACAGAATTCTGGTTTGAGTTCAAATGATATTGTTTGAATCGCTCTTAAGATCTTTCAATATTGTCCTTCCCTATACTCATATCCTATATATAAGTGGTAAGGAAAATACTGCACTATTGAAAAAGCGAACAAAATACTAATAAAAGCTAAGCTGCGACACAATAAACATGTGAAACCATGCAACAAGAATATGAAAAAAGAAAATAGTCGCGCTATACAAACTGTGCATAAAACTATATGCAAAAAGCTAAAAATCAATTGTGCTACAAAAAAGACAGTGTATCCAGCAAAAATTTGCAATTGCTAATTGAAATGAACGGCTGTATGTATGCAAAAACCAAGGCAAATAAATTTAACCTGAAAATCCAAAATTCACACTAGCATACACATACACACACGTGCTAAGGTTATATGAATAAAAATAATGACAATAAAGGAAAATATATATTGAAAAATAAAAAATATCCTATATATCCTATTCCTAGCAATAGGACACTATAAGTTAGAAAATGATAAAAACGGAGTATGTCAAGACGCAGATAGATTTAACTGCAGAAAAAAATGAATGACACAAAAAGCAGCCAATAACATACAAGCAGGGAGGAGGCAGAGATGAGGGCTCCCTGGTGAGGCTGGGTATCCAGGCCTTAGTAGCAGTGGAGAGGTAGCACTGTAGGCAGCACTTTGTAGAGAGGAAGCAACTCTGGAGGGTCATAAAGTAAATAGAAAGGTGCCTCTAAGTGCAGTGGTTAAAAGATTTATTACAGGCAAAATGGGATTAAAAACCCTTACAAAATAGTAAGAGGTCATAGGCATATAATGATTTGTCCTCATGCGGATTGCTGTAATCCTTGTCTGTCTGAAGGAGAGGGAGAGCCGTCCTGGAGCTGTGAGAGTCCCTGGTGATGTGGATTGGTGAGGAGGTGAAGATGCAATGAGGCGGCCCGGGTTCTGGAGCCAAGCTGGAACGCACGCGGCCGATGTGGCATCAGGTGAAGGTGGTGGACGGTAACGTGTTTCGGAGCATGTATAGCTCCTTCTTAAGACCTCTCTGTGCATGCTCTGAAACATCATATGATTGAAGCCCATTCAATGGCACATGATCGCGATCAGGAGCCCACAATGTGGCAATGTCAGTGGCAACCAAGTCAGAGGAAGAATGGGTCCCTCTTAAAAGGGTATGGCGCTCTGTGAACCAGGCAGCCACCAGCAATAGACCCCAGGATGAAAGGCCCAGTACCAGCGCTGCAATATCACCACCAAGTGTTACATCCCCCAAAGGTCAGGGCCACTACATACTGTACCTACTAAATGCTCTTGGCAACCTTACATGACTGCCTTCCAACTCGGGATCAGCAAGCCTTCCCCCTTTCAGCTCACAACCAGGTGTACAGGTCAATGCAAATTTTATTTTTATTTTTTTGCCTGATACTTTGCTTCAATTTATTGTGGACCAGACAAATCTATATGCCCACCGGTATGTTGTTAACAACCCCCAATCATCCTATGCCCGTCTGTATGAGTGGATAGATTTGACTTTGGAGGAATTCAGATTGTTTATGGGTCTCACCCTTAACATGGGGCTTAGAAAAAAAATTAAGGACATGCCTACTGGCCCACCAACCCCATCCACCACATGCACATTTATTCTGCCGTAATGCCCAGGTCCCGATATGAGATGATTATGCGCTTCCTTCACTTCAGCGACAAGACCCAGTGCCCGCCCCAAAATCATCCAAATGGAAAATTATATAAAATTAATCCATTCCATTTTTCTCCCAAATATTTGCTGAACTCTATGTCCCTGATAAAAATATTTGTGTGGATGAGTCCCTGGTTAAGCTTTAAAGGCCAGCTAGGAATATAGCAATATATTCCTAGCAAAAGGGACAAATATGGAGTCAATTTTTACAAATGAAAAGAGCCACGGGATATCTGTATGCATACCGCATATATGAAGAGATTTCCAGCTCCAGTCCCTGGCCTACATGGGCACAACCGAAAAAATCATATGGGACCTGGTATACCCACTGCTGCAAAAAGGTTATCACATATACCTGGATAACTACAGTATTATACTAGCATGCCTCTTTTCAAACACCTACACCATGTAAAAACCCTGGCCTGCAGAACCTCCAGAAAGAATAGGAAGGGCTTTCCACAATCTTTAGTGAACCAAAAAATGCAAAGGGAGGAAAAAGCAACTCTGAGAAGCAATGAAGTGCTGGCCTTAAAGCGGAGGTTCACCCTAAAAACATGTATATAACATTACATTCTGCATACTTCCAACATTTACAGTATGCTGTTTTTTTTTTTTTTTGCTGTACATACCGTATTATTGCTATTTTCCACCCAGCTTCCGGGTACACACTCCCGCGGCAGTAGGCGTTCTTATTCAGAGGCGCAGTGTCATGTGGGACTTCGTCCAGATGATTGACGTCTTGAGAAAAACTTCCCCTCGGCGGATAAGGCGCGTCACGAGTTTCCGAAAGTAGCCGAACTGCGAGTCGGCTCTATACGGTGCGGTGAGGAGAGGTACTATGAGCTCGTCACCTCGTCAGCCGAGCTACAACCCTCAAAGTTGATAATATATATATTTTATTTATTTTTTATTAATACATGTTTTATGCTCTGCCTCTTCTGACTGCACGTCTCTGCTCCATATGATACCACAGCTTGGCCATCTTTGTCATGTCAAGACAGTAACATTCTTCTCCAAGCATTAGGTATATCCTTCGACTCCTAGCACTAAATGTAGTGGTGGGGGAGTAAAGGTAAGTAAGTAAGTGCGAGTATATGGAAGATATAAGATATGAGAAATGGAAGATGGAAATAACCTGTTGCTTCACTCTAACTGGGCAAGGAAAATATTCACTTAAAGGTAGAGCAAGCTACATGAGCAAGCCTTATTAAAAAAAATATGGCACATTTTGGCACAATTCTCAAATTTTCCTTTTACCTTAAGTTCCTGTACACCAGTAGAATACTGTTCTTTTATTCTGCCAATAACAAAAGGTTGGGTATATTTATATTGTATTAAACATGTTGTTTCTTTCTTGTTCTTCCTACTCCTTTCTAAGGCCAAATACGCTATCTTTTTTTAATAAGCAGCACTTAGCTGCAGGGTTACCCACAACTTCTACAGCCCATGCAAATGCTCAGAAGGGGGAGCAGCATATGTGTGTAACCTACCATAAGGTATAATAACAATTCATTGGTACATGCTCTAAGTTATACTCAATGGCAGAACCCATTGTAATTCCCCTCATCTTACGAAGTAACAGTCACATATGATTGTTCCACAGCATAACCTCCTACAGCTGCAACGGTAACATGCACAGATGATAATATAAAATGTAATGTGAATTATAGACTTTTTATTGTTTTTTTTTGTTTGTTTCTTATATACATGTGAAAAGATCAGGGTAGGGCAGGGTTGAGGGCATTTGCTCCAAGGCCAGTTCTAATGCTGGTCTAATAAACTTTTGTGCGATGCCTCATCATATAGACAACGGGCTGGGTCTTATGCAGCTGCCTGCTCCCGGTTCACACTTGCAATCACAACATGGAAACACCTTTTTACCAGTCAATGTGAACCACAACAGACTTTGCATGCCACAATTTCTTTAGTCTACAGAAATCTTTCCATATCATGAAAGGGCTACTTCAATGTGTTACTCCCAGTCAAAATGTTCCCATGCCTCCCCTGTTATATGCCAAGGATTACTGTTGTTGGGACATGATGTCCTCCTCAGCAGTTGTGGCAAGACATATGTAGCGCTTGTGTACTTTATGGTACTGGTCAGGGCTTTTTCTCTCAGAGAATAGGTGCAGGAACTCCTTACTTCCGAGTCACCTCTTGGTTCCACCCCCTACACACCATCGAGCATCATTCCTTGGTTCCATCCCCTACCCACCTCTAAGCACCATTTCTTGGTTCCACCCCCTACCCACCTCCGAGCACCATTCCTTGGTTCCACCCCCTACCCACCTCTGAGCACCGTTCCTTGGTTTCACCCCCTACCCACCTCCCAGCACCATTCCTTGGTTCCACCCCCTACCCACCTCCCAGCACCATTCTTTGGATCCACACCCTACCCACCTCTGAGCACCGTTCCTTGGTTCCACCCCCTACCCACCTCCGAGCACCATTTCTTGGTTCCAGCCCCTACCCACCACAATTTGTTAATGATAGGAAGTAAAATAGATCCCCTGTAGCCAGCAACAATGGAGCACCCTCAGCAACAATATACTTTGAACAGCTAGCAGCAATAGACCCCTCCCTTCATAGTACATGTCTCCCAGCAACGATTGTCTCACAGTATAATAGGATCCCCCCACCAACGACAACTGACCTCCCCAGTAACAATAGACCCTTCCACTGAAAAAATAGATCCTCTCCAGCAACAATAGATCCCCCAGCAGCCAGCATTATTAGACCCTCCAGTACACCCCAGCACCCCTTACCATTACATACATTTAGAGCTAAAGGTGCCGGAACTGCGTTCCCCCACGTTCCTGCTGAAAAAAAGCCCTGGTACTGGTGCTAGTTAAATTTAAGGGTAGATCTGAGTGTAATTAAACTCTGATCCAGATTGTTAAGTGCAAAACAGGGTCTCTGTCTCAGCTTGGCTGTGCTGTAGGCTTATTCTGTTGTACTGGGGTGTTCTTCCAGACCCGGTGCTGCAGGTGGCAGCAGTGGAGTCAATGTTTGGGTGCTCTTTCCCAGCAGACAATCAGGAGGGTATTTATGATTCAGACGCCATTGGTTCTGGGTCTTCTTCATCCAGTGTGGCACCCACCTTTAGGATGGCCACATCATGGTGCCCCGGTGTTATGGCCTGCCTGGCCGGGGCGTGCCATGCGATGTTCCTGGTTCGGGGACCATGCTGGCCCGGAGCATCTGAACAGCGACGGTAACCCAGTGAGTGACTGGGTTCCCACCTTTGAGGATTCCAAGCTGTACTGCTGTTTGGTGGGCAGTCAGTCTGAGGAGCGCCATTGAGAGGCTGGCGGTCCAAAAGGGCCTGGACAAACCACCGGGGATCGAGGTAGCCGGACACTGAGGGATTGATCACCTATCAGTCGGTACCTGGGCGACAGGTTGAAGGAGATCCAGGCGTAACTCATCTAAGGAGGGATATCTCCAAGAATTCAATCCAGAGAGGGCCTGTGGCAGAGGTGTCTTTCTAAGGCTCACCGAGGAGGGTCTGTGGCAGAGACTTTTCCTCAACTTCAAGTTCACTAAGGAGGGTCTGTGGCAGAGACTTTATCCTACAATTGTCTGAGTGATACTCTGGCTGCCAGGTCAGTGAGAGAGGCCTGTCCGGGTACGCTAAACCCACTCCGGCGGGAGTGGCGCATAGAAGTGTTACGCTTGGGAGCAGGACTGTTTTCTATCCTCACACCTGAATCTGCTACCCTCCCTTCTTCTTCAACTTTACTTTCCTCACCATAAGTTTTCTGGGCCAGATTCAGGTACAATTGCGGCGGCGCAACGTAACCCGTTTACGTTACACCGCCGCAAGTTTTCAGTGTAAGTGCCTGATCCTCAAAGCACTTACCTGTAAACTTGTGGCGGTGTAACGTAAACCCGTCCGGCGCAAGCCCGCCCAATTCAAATGGGGTGTGTACCATTTAAATTAGGCGCGCTCCCGCGCCAGACGTTCTGCGCATGCTCCGTTTGCAATTTTCCTGACGTGCTTTGCGCGAAATTACGGCGGCCCGACGTGTTTGTGAATCGCGACGTGCGTAACGTACTTACGCTGGAAAAAAAAAATTCAAAATCGACACGGGAACGACGGCCATACTTTAACATGGTGGAGTAATTTTACAACATGTTAATAGCACACTTAACTTTGCGACGGCAAAAAAAGACTTGCGCCGACGTAACGAACGCGAAACCGTCGTGGATCGCCGTAAAACCTCATTTGCATACCCGACGCTGGAATACGACGCAAACTCCCCCCAGCGGCTGCCGAAGTATTGCATCCTAAGATCCGACGGTGTAAGTCAATTACACCTGTCGGATCTTAGGGCTATCTATGCGGAACTGATTCTATGAATCAGCCGCATAGATACGACAAGAGATATGACGGTGTATCAGGAGATACGCCGTCGTATCTCTTCTCTGAATCTGGCCCACTGTTTTTACCCGGCTGGGTAATAAAGAGCACAGCAAAGAGCACCTGTCGTGGACATTCCTTTACTTCTAATATATGCAATACGCATCATTCACCCCTAGGAATTCGGAGGAGCCATGAGGTAATGTGCCGCCCAAAAATCCAGCAGCTCCTCCGGGGGTAGTGCTACACATATATTTGGCGCATTTTTTTTGTCCCTTATCTTGTGATTCTCGCACCAGGTAAATTTACCTGGTGCACCTAGCTTTGGTAGAATCTCGTTTGGAAGACTCAACATTGTTAATGATACTTAAAGCATACAGGGGGGAAGTTTCACAGCACATACTTTAAGAAGCCAATAAACCTGTATTACAAAAAAAAAAAAACATTTGCAGTTGCATATTTGCTGGATAACATTACTAACTTCCTGATGGGTTTCACCTCTTACCTGAATTATATGTTAATAGTTACTGCCATGTTTTAGCAGTCAACATTTTTACCTTGAACTGACAAATACTGGATTATACTTTACTGTCAAATATCTATTTATCCTTCATTCTATAGGTCAAGTATGACAGCAGTATTCATATTATTATGAAAACGTACTTGGCAAGGAAATTGAATGACAAAGATTGCAGAACCATACTATACCAGTGTATAAAGAATGGAGATCTTTATTAGTCTTGGTGAATTCTGTTATCAATATGCTTCCCTAATCCACTGCCTGTAAACAGGATTATACAAAATGTTCCTCATAGATTCTCCCTGTATTCATAATGCAGAAAATATGTATGATATCTCCGTAGTATTAATGCAGAAAGGACCTCTTAGGATTCATAAAGTGTGGAGTAAAAGCTTGCGATAACCTAGATGGAGAGAAGCAAAGAATACATTTTCAGAAATGATTCTTGTCTATTAACCTGTGCTGTTGCAGTCTTTGTTCAGCAGAACACCATTAATAGATGCAGTACAACACAGCCTTGAGTAATGAGTGGCACACCATACAATCCGGCAAAATGAATCAATGAGATACGCATGTATTTATGTCTTAATTCAAACCGAATGCCATAATGGAGCATGATGCATATGAAAAAAATATTTTTTTTTAGCTCTCAGGCAGGCGTAGCTAAACTTTAGCAAGGGCATCCAGGAACTATCAGTTCAGCTACGTCTGTGAAGTCACAGATTCCACTCAGAATTAACCACTTGCTTACTGGACACATATACCCCCTTCCTGCCCAGGTGAAATTTCAGCTTTCGGAACTGTCACGCTTTGAATGAAAATTGCGCGGTCGTGCGACGTGACTCCCAAACAAAATTGACGTCCTTTTCCCACAAATAGAGCTTTCTTTTGACGGTATTTGATCACCTCTGCGGTTTTTATTTTTTTGCGCTATAAACAAAAAAGAGCGACAATTTTGAAAAAAAACACAATATTTTTTTACTTTTTGCTCTACTAAATATCCCAATTTAGAAAAAAAAACATTTTTTTTTTTACTAGTAATGGCGGTTATCTGCGATTTTTGTCCGGACTGCGATATTGTGGAGGACACATCGGACACTTTTGACACATTTTTGGGACCACTCACATTTATACAGCGATCAGTGCTAAAAATATGCACTGTTTACTGTATAAATGTGACTGGTAGGGAAGGGGTTAACACTAGGGGGCGAGGAAGGGGTTAAATGTGTTCTCTGGGAGTGGTTCTTACTGTGGGGGGAAGGTGACCGATCTGTGTCCCTATGTACAAGGGTCACAGCATCGGTCTCCTCTCCCTGACAGGACGTGGATCCCTGTGTTTACACACAAAGATCCACGTCCTTGGCTGTGTAACAGCCGATCGCGGGTACCTGGCTGAGATTGCGGCCGCCAGACACGAGTATCGGCATCTCAGTGACGCACCGCCGGTGGTCTTTTATAAGGTTCCCCTTAATATCTATACCAGACCTGAAGGGCCTGGTAATTGAATTTGGGGGGGTCCCCCACGCATTTTTTTTTTTATCAATGACTTTTAATGACTTTTCTCTGTATTGCTGGGAGCTGACAATTCATCATAGCCGCAAGTGTTTTTTTTTCCTTCAGAAATTACACTTTGTGCAGGGATAGTTCTAAGCATGGGAAACAAGTGCTGCTTTACAGGCATACTATACACAACCCCTAGGTACGAAATTTAGAGGAATATTTGGCATATTATTGTTTCACTTTAGGCATTATTAAAATCACAGCTCCCTAATTCACAGCTTGAGGCAGGACCCGGGTCCCCAAACACTTTTTATGACAATAACTTGCATATAAGCCTTTAAAATTAGCACTTTAGATTTCTCCCATACTTTGGGAACGGGTGAACAGGCAATGTTCGAGTCGAACATGAGTTTGACTCGAACTCGAAGCTCATCCCTAATCCTGTATAATAATAATAACAATAATAATAAAGGAGCAGCATCACACTGATCAGGCCAGTGCTGTACTATTCTCCTGTCAGCAGGCTTGCAGTATTAAACTGAAATCACTGTGCAATTCCATACAGCTTGATTGTCTAACTCTTCTTATTTCATTCAGAGTTCCTCTATGCAGGAGATTAAAAGAAGCTAAAAGAAATACAAAACCAGGTATCTGTACCAGCTGATAAATGAAAACGTTTAATTCTTTTAATCTCTTAAAACCTTCTATAACTTCGTCTATCAAATCTATAAAACCCATAATTTATCACATTTCATTTATTTTGTACTAACCTTGGGATTAAATCCACCAATTGTTTCTTATGTATAGCAGGGTGGTGATGGGAAATCAGCTAATTTTGTGTTCGCTCCTCCAGCAGTTTCACTTATACTTAGTGTAAATGGGAATTAATCAAGCTATCACAGCAGTAAACTTCTATCTGGCTTTCATTTCATAATGTATAAAGTACCTTGTAATGGACGTTAATTCCCTCTGATCTCCCCTAAGCTCTGATATTGTTTCTGAATGTCCCTTGTGCTTGTATACAGGAACTACAATACAATTACCCATATTTCCTTCCCGGGAGCTGCAGGCATTGTGTAGACACCACTTATTTAATATAACCCTCATGCTCTAGGCCAGGGATATGCAATTAGCGGACCTCCAGCTATTGCAAAACTACAAGTCCCATCATGCTTCTGACTCTGGAGTCATGCTTGTGGCTGTCAGAGTCTTGCTATGCCTCATGGGAATTGTAGTTCTGCAACAGCTGGAGGTCCGCTAATTGCATATCCCCGCTCTAGGCAGAGGTAAAGTGTGAACTCAAAATTTATGTTTGGCATTTTATCTCACTGTATACAATTTTCTTATGCAAATAATTTTTTTGTGAATCTATTTAAACGTTTTTTAATTGGAGATCCTGCGAGGAAACAGCGCCTTCTGTTTCTGGATGGCATTACTAAGTAACTGCCTCTTAATTATTAGCAATGTTGTCAGCTTGCATTGTTTGTCATTATCCTCTAGTATGTCATTGGTTGTCAGTTGGTCATTAGCCTTCCTATCTGATAGTAATGATATGCTGAGCTTTGTGGGATTTGCTGGCACTCTGGAATTTATAGTCCACAGAAAACAGTTCTGATCTTACAACGTTTTACTATATGACATAATGCGGTTGATTTACTAAAGCAAAGTAGACTGTTAACTTTGCAAAGAAAATTGCATTTTACAAGAGAATTGTCCCCGTAGCTTAGTGAATAAGGCTCTGCTGACTTCCATTATCCAATCAAGTGCAAGCAAAAAATGTGTGTTTTTTTCATTTTTTTTGCACATGATTGTTTTTTTTTTGCAAAATGAGAATTTACCACAATACCTAAAGTCTGGGACAAATATTATTGCAAAGTGTACCTTCCTTTTCCAAGAGAACAGCCTCTTTGTTTTTTAGTAAATCAACCCCAATGCGGTTCATGCTTCTGTTTTGTATATGGCAAAGTTGTTATAATTTTTTCCATCAAGGAGAGTGAGGCCTCGTACACGCGACCGGGTTTCTCGGCAAAAACCAGCAAGAAAACTGATTCTTGCCGAGATTCCCGTTTGTGTGTACGAGGCATTCAGGTTTCTCCTCTGGAAATCTGGCCAGAATCTCGACGAGAAAAAAAGAGAACCTGCTCTCTTTTTTCTCGTCGAGATGCTTGTCGGCCTGTTTCCCGACGAGAAACCCGAGAGTGTTTATACTTACCTGTCGCTGTGGAAACCCGTGCATGCTTGAAATGACTTTGACGCAGGCGTGGTAGCTTCCACGGCATAGGTAGGGTGAAGCAAGATGGCAGCGATGGCATCGAATGTAACAAGCGCATGCTCGTCATACGCGATGACGTCACCACGTTCTTTCCTTTCAAGAGAACCGCGGTTCTTTTGAAATGAAAGTCAGTACACTCCGGCGGCAAGAGTTTCTTGCCAAGAATCTCGTCAGGGAAAATGACTGGTTTTTCCTGACGAGATTCTCGGACGTGTGTACGAAGGCCTGAGAATTAGAACAATGAGTTTGGTCTTGCCAATCATAGGTTCTTTGGCTAAGAAAGTTGATGCGGATTGGATTTTATTTGAATGGTTTTGACTTTAAATGTTGGGGGATGTAATTTGGTTGGATATTGTTATTTCAATGTGATTTAATGTGTAGCCATATTTTTAGTTTATCTTGAACAGATTTGGGAAGGGTCAATACCCATATCAGTTTATTTTTTACTGTCTCTGCATCCCACTAGGGAGATTTTCTTTAATTTCGACTTGCTGAAATGCAGCAGCAACAGGAATTGAAAAGAGAGGGAAATTCCCCTTTCAGCTGCCAAACAAGTTGCTGATATAGGCCAGCATTTGTATTTCACACTGGAAAAATTACCATTGTATGTCCAGTTCACTTCTGGCTTGTTCACATTGTTACCAGTAAAGGCCCGATGAAGGAGGTGCTTGAGCCCACTAAATGCTTTGACTACTTTTTTTGATTGCACCCCTGACTTTTAATGGAATAAAGTTGTATCTGGACCTCTTAGCAGTATCGAGGCGCTTCAATTTCAATTCTCGTTACATTACACTACAAGCCAAGTAGACTGTGGAGATCCTCTGGAGTGTACAAGCTTCCTGTCCAGGAATCAGATCATTCACACCAACATCCATACCTTATAGTGGAACTTCACTCAATCAACATTGACTATTTAAAATCATTATGCTGATAGCATTAGTAAATAGATAGGAAAGTATATTATATTTTCTTGTTTGAAAAGTTTTTTGTATATTTCTTCAGTTACTTCCTGGTTCCCATGTCTAGGCAAATGATGTCATACTTCCCAGGAGTCTTCAAGAGGGGAGGAGGGGTTTTCTCAGCTAAGCACACCCTCCTGCCTGTACGCCTGAGTTAAGGGCAAATGGATTCCATTCTCAAGATGGCCACGGACAGAAATGCTAAGAAGGTGTTTTTAAGAGTGATTTTCCAGCAAAATAAAGCATGGATGGATGTGTTTGCTTTGAATGTTAAACATTTAATTAAGAGCAGTTTTGGTTTGTAGTGCTCAGATGCAGTGTAGTTCTGCTTTAAGATAACAATACCAGTAAGATAACCCTTCGGATCCAGCGCAATATTTGCACTTTCCTCAAGTGCTGCATTTTGAACACAGGAGGTCAACTGCTTAGCACGGGTGCCATTCAGAGAATGCTTTGCATTTTTATCAAGGAATGGAAAGCATTCTCTGATTGGACGAGGTGGGGACCATGATATCAATGCCTCACCTCTCTCATTCTTTCAATCAGAAAATGTTTAGCTGAACCAATGTAACAATGTAAAAATACCCATATCTGCAATTCTTTTTTTTTTTTTTAATATCTGCCTAAACATACACTTTAAAGCAGAGGTTCCGCGGTTTCTCGTTTTTTTACATTGATGTGCAATGCATAGTAACACACATGTCATTGAAATACTCACTTGCTAGCCGCTCATACTCGATTTCCTTTGTTTGCCGTAGGAAAGAAGAAGTTTTAAAATAACATCCAGTCGTTCTCCATCTGGCTTGTGGGCATTGTGAAGCCCACAAGCAAAGACTTCCTGGATGCGGCGATGCGACCCTCCTATGACTGTTGAAAACAGTACAGATCGTCTCCTGTTAATATCGTGACATCACTCCCAGGAGACATTGCGATAAGCACCCATAACACACAGGGCCGTCGGGGAAAACGAAGGACACGCCCACTCCCGCGGGGAAAAGATCCCAGAAGCTACATACAAAACGACTGATTAAAGGTAATCGTTGAGCTACGGGGAAAACAAAGCATGGATTCTACATGTACTAATCCTGCGGTTTATATTAATAGAAATTCAAATTTAGGGTGAACCTCCGCTTTAAGAGCTTTATTACATACAATGCCCAGTTTCAGAGACACAATGAATAATAAAGGTACCTGGATTCTAATGAATTACAATTTTTCAAATGCTGCAGTGGCAAGCCATAGTCAGAGAGGAGGTGAAGACATGTGAGCTTTATTATTAGTCCTGCACATGAAAGTGCCCCCTCTCTACTGCAGGTTAATGGCCTCTTCTGCCAGGACTTGATAAAGGATGTATGAAACTGCTCACAGACTACAACACAACAGGATATTTCAACTCAATATAAATAAATCAAGACATTGCCAGCCATGGTTGCTTCCTTAATCAGAGTCATCTGTTTCCAAATTCAAAGGCCAAGCGTGTAAACAAGTTTTTCTTCATATTTATTGCTCCTGAGAAATAAATCTTTAATTGTTTTCAAAGGCTCCTACTGTCTGCTTGTAGAAACACCAAGGTGAGAGCATTAAATAATGATGTAGAGTTTAATCCAGGCACTAATTTAGACAGAAGGCAGGTAAAAACCAACATGGATAAAAAAGACACATTTGTAATTCTCGATTTTCTAATCCAAAAATTATTCCTTGATATAGACCTTGCTGATTAAAAATATATAACCAATCCTCATGAGCCCTATTAAGCGGACAAATAAACAAACTTTCCATTAAAAAAATCTTTGATGTTATCATACAAAGGGGTATGGATGCTTTTAGCTACTACATTGCGGGATCAGATATGCAGGTCCACTTCTGACTAAAGGGGCAAAACCCCTAGAGCAGATCCCTGCAAATCATAAACTAAATAACAGCATGAGATAACAATCTGCAGCAGCTTAAGCTAGGGAGTTATGTTCATGTTTTAAAGGGAATCTTGGTTAAGAAAGTATATAGGCCCCTTGCACATGGAGCGTCTAACCCTTGTGCATGCAATTTCAGGAAGAATTTTAGGGTGCCAGAGAGGCTTAGACTTTGATAGGCAGCATGGTTTGATTCTGTACCTCTGGCTCCTTTGCACACTAAGGCCCGGATTCACAAAGGAGTTACGACGGCGTATCTCCAGATACGCCGTCGTAACTCTGAGTGCGGCCCGTCACAACTCGGCGCCTGATTCATAGAATCAGATACGCATCACAGTTGCCTAGATACGAGCGGCGTAAGTCTCCTATGCCGTCATATCTTAGGGTGCATATTTACGCTGGCCGCTAGTTGGCGCTTCCATATATTTCCGCGTCGAATATGCTAATTAGCTAGATACGCTGATTCACGAACGTACGTGCGCCCGGCGTATCAAGATACGTTGTTTACGTAAGACATATGCCGGTGTAAAGTTACCCCTCATAAAGCAGGGGTAAGTCATGTTAGGTATAGATACACTACGTCGCCGTAACTTAGAGCGCAAGTTGTTTCTGAATACAGGACATGGCGCTCTAAGTTACGGCTGCGTAGTGTATCTGAGATACGCTACGCCCGCCTAAAGATAGGCGTCTGTATGTGAATCTGGGCCTAAAATGCTGGGATTGCATTCAAAGGGGCTAGATGCCCCATGTGCAAGGTGTCATAGGCTGCCATTTTGAACTTTTCTTTTGAGGGTTCATTTACACCAAGTGCAGTGGGACTGTGATAGGTAAGGATACCTTGCAAAGTCCCACCAGGCATCCCAGTTGTCACACCACAAGACAAGGAAAATCATGTTGCGATAATTTGTGCTGAAAAAAAGTATGGCATAGCACAATCCATCACCCTTCAAAAAAGTTCACATTAAAAAAAAATCATAACCAGTGTGATTTACTAGGATTGGCACACTGCAGTTATTCTCAGGTTGTTCTGACTTAAAACAAGTATTCTGATCCAGACCAAGTATGTAAGCCATGCCTTCTAAATTTCAAAATGTTCTAATTAAATGCTTCTTCCAGCTCAGTTAATCCCTTCCCACCAGCTGGCAGTGGTATAATGGTGGCTGGTGGTATAATTTTTTTTGGGGGGGGGCAGCAGACAATGCACACACAGCCACCCCCCTGGTCTGTTGGTTCACCTGCACCCCCCCTCCGTGGGTCAGTGGGTCGGGCCAGCTGCACCAAACCCCCCCGGTTAGTCGGTCACATGCGAGTCCTGCACTTACCCCATCTATGGCACAGGCAGCACTTCCCTCCAGGTGATGGCTGGCAGGTTCCCCTCCTCTGCATCACGGCGGCACTGCATCCCCTCCCTCCTTCTCCTAGGCCAATGGGCTGTCTTCTGCTTTCAGACTCAGGACCTGCTTCCTGATTGGCCAGGAGGAGAATCAGTGTGACAATAGCAAGTATTCATTTCCTTTATTGTAACTATAATAAATACATATGGTATCATGGAAGTGAAATTGATATTTAAATAAATAAGTGTGGAGCCGCTGCCGTGTAAGGCAAAAAAAAAATCAATACAAATTATGCAAAATGTTACAGTTAACGCTGCTCCTATACATCAAATATGACATAAACTATAAATAAAGTGCTTGTGCAAACATAAAGTTCATAATGGTGCAATCATAGTAAGTATTCAAACATACTCAAATCCTACTGTGAGGATTTCAGTGTCACTCTGTGCTCTCCTCCTGTGTCCCCATTTACCAACAGTAAGCTCTAAAACCGCAGGGTCTTTGTCCTACATCAACAGTTTGGATATCTCCTTCCTGCTCCTCCGATAATCAGGTTTCCATTGCAATAGTATAAATGTATGATACTGTATACCAAATGAGGAGAGCGATGTATAGCTTAATATTGCTTGGTTTATTTATGAAAACAAAAACAAATGCACTTACATCCAAGAAAAGGTATATGTGTAAAAATCGCCACCTTGGCATGCTGTCAGCCGTCACAAGATCTTGTATAACTAGTCCCCACTTGACACGTTTTGCCCCTCCCACTGGGCTTCTTCATTCGTTATTGTTACGCAACTGGGTGGGCTCAGGGCGCAGTGCTCTGCTCCCCTAGTCCACCTTTTTTAAGCCTATTAGAGCCTCTGGCTCTAATCACATGCTTTTAAAAAAAAGAACATTGGAATCCATGTGTCTGGTGCCCTGCATGTAGATTAGGGGGCTGGACTCATGGGCTGCCCCCTAATGGATGGGCTGCCGCTGCTTTCCACCCAAAATCTGTAGACTATTATACCATGATCAGGGCAAGTGCAAGGATTTTTGACACCCTGGGCTGAACCTCATTTTGCCGCCTCCTTGGTTCTGCCCCGACTCCACCCCCTTTTCGCTGCCATGTATACGGTAGAGGTAGAGATTTTTACCGTACTTCTCCACCTATTTCTTCAGCCGTGGTCCACAGGCCCGTAGGACCCGGCCTGAAGGCAAATAGTGGCGGCACCGGCTCACTTCCTCATGCCAGCCATAGTCTGCAGGTATTAAGACAGGCTAGGGCAGTGTATAGACAGACTAGGGAAGTACATGGACAGGCTAGGATAGTACATGGACAGGCTAGAGTAGTATATAGACAGGCTAGGGTAGTATATGGACAGGTTAGGGTGGACAGGCTAAGGTAGTATATAGACATGCTAGGGTAGTATGCCTTCTCTGCCCCATTGTTCCAGTTTCTGTCTGCAGATAGGTCTCTGTATGATGACCGGTGCACGGTACCACCCATGTCAGTCTGTCTTCTTTATCCGGGGGTTCTTTGATCCTTTCAGTGGCTCGCTTGCAGTCTGCACCTCCTGCCCGTCCTCTGGGCCCCAGTCAGCCTGTCCTCTGGGCCTCAAGTTAGAGCGGAAGTTGGAGGAGAAGAGTCCATGCTCTGAAAGTGCAGGGAATGCTGCGCCCGCTGCGCCCACTGGTTCCCTCCTTTTTGTGGAGGGCGAGGTCAAGGAGGAGGTGGTGTAGCTTTTCTCCTTAGTCCCGGGCTACAAGGGCTATCTGCCCTCCGCCCCTTGCCGAACACTCGCAATGTAAGAGGGATGCCAGGCCGCCTGCACCCCAAGGATGCTGCTGTTTGCTGCCGCCACTGAACCTGACTCCAGGAACTCCCAGAACTTCTGGAACCCACCTGCCCCCTCACGACACGCCACTGGTGGCGCCCCCTACTGATGTGTGCTCTAGGCCGGCACCTACCTTGCCTATAGGTAGCGCCTGGCCTTGCCCATGATTCCCCATGCTTTTAATGTTTACCATTTGACAATCAGTTGACATTCTGTTTGGCTGCTACGTGTCAGACTGGACTGGTCACCGACAGTTCCAGTCCCCAATACAGACTGGAAACCAATCAAAGTGCATTCTGATCTTATTATCACATTGTAAGCTATAACAAAGTGATTACATGCAGGCTTCATTCATTCAAATAAGCCTTTAGTTCACAGATGTCACTGTGGGTGCCACTGATGCCTATAAATATGAGTGTGCATCTGCTTCATGCTTTATTTATAAAATTAACTGTGGCCCGGTGCGGGAATACAGCAAAATGAAAAAGGAGACATTGTAGTTTATTCTTCTCTACTAAGATACTGATGTTATTCTCCTCGGACCAACATGGGGAGATCTGAAGCCAAAAAAAGCCCATACACTTCTATGCAGAGTGCTGAGAAATGACAGCCATATAATGGTGCCAACTGACTCCTTCTACTACAGATCCCAATATGCACTATATGCATAGGAGTTGTGGAGAGATGATTTTTAATAATATGCCTAGGAAAGTTCTTCCCCTTGGCAATGAGGGAGTTAGAGAGAAAGCACCTCTGTCTGAATATTCACTTGGCAGCGAGAGACCATACCAGCAGAGAACTGAGATTGGGAGGACACCCAGGGGCAGTGCCGCACCTCCACATCACAGTACCTGAACCACTGCCATCCCATCACTGATCACTAGAGGCTTTCAGGAAAAGACCAAGGGGGCTCCCCTTCTACAACAAGAGGTCACTGCAGCATCCCGGGGGCTGATGGAAGGGCTATTCTCCCATTGCTAATACTGCTAGCAGGGATTGAGCCATTGAGAGCAGGACACCAAGGGTACACAATCCATACTGCACCCATACTGCACTCTATACCACACTTATTCCATACATAGACTGCACCTATTCCAACCCTATACCGCATTATACAGAACCTTTACCATATATGAACCAAATCTACCTTGAACGTGTCCCAAACTATACCATACCTATACTGTATCTATAGTGCATATAGGTTAACTGGAACTTTTGTTAGGTGCATCAATGCTCCCTTCTTTTCTTTTGGGCAGTGCATACCCAGTCGGCCTAGTACTAGCATTGCTACCATAAATGTGATCTGGCACTATAGTTCCAGCACTTTACTACTACCCACTGCTTCAATTGAGGTTGCCTTGCTACTGTTTATGTTGATGTGGGCACCAAATGTCATCTTATGCCTAGTCCTTACTATTAATCATGGATGCGAAATTGTTTTATTACCATTGTTAATCTATTTTATGCTTGCCTAGTTACCAACCATGTGCAAAAACAATAAGGATATGGACAGCCGCACTCCAGTAACTTGAAAAAAGACGTGCCCTTTATTGGGTACAGGAAAAAATGCACTACAGGTATCAGCACACAGTGGGATAAACAGCTGATGCGTTTCGCATTGAGTGTCAATGCTTAATCATAGCTATAGATGAAATAAAAAATAACAGGTATACATATACACACAGAAATCTATGCTTAATTGGACCCACCCAGTATGTGATTGACTGCAGCAATTAGCCAGTATCCAACACACATGCGGAGGGGTGGGGAAAAAAGGCATAGGTGAAAAAAAGCACACATGAAACAAACTGGCTTGCAAAGTGAAACAAATCTGTAAATACAAGTGTGGACAATAATAAATGTGACCAAAAAGGCAACACATAATTATGTAAAAATATAAATAGTAATCAAAAACATATTAAAAGCTGAGGTATGACAGGGATGTGGTGTAAAATATAAATGAGAATAAAGAAAGTGAGTTGATGATTAATGAAAATGTATTATAAGCATGTGCTAAATAAAGACCGACAAGCCCATATAATCGAAGCATGTGATGTCACTTATATTTAAAGCAAGGACAGAATGATGTGAGCAAGGAACCAATTGCAATATATATTATAATAGAAAAAATTGTGATTATTATGTAATGTTAATAAGTATGTATAAAATGTGAAAAGTATACATGGGTATATATACACAAATATATGTGTAAAAGATATATATGTATAAAGGTGTCGTAAAACTAATAATGAACCGGTAAAAGATTATATAAATGCAAAGGTGCCCAGTAGTGTGTGGTGTTGGAAAAAAGTAATAAGTAAAAGAATAGACAGAATTTCGAAAGGTACATCACTAAAGGGATGTATCACCTCCCTCAGTGTATGTGTATATGTATAGAGGTCCATTACCGTGTGCTGTGAAAAAGCCCAACAAGGGCAATAAAAAATATATATGTAAATAAATATATATATATATGCACAGAACGTATGAAGGCCGTACACATAAGGAGAGGGGGGGAAAGGGGTACCAAGTGAAATGTGTCTTTGGAAGTAGTGAAATTTTCCAGATAAATAAAACCATGTTTTCTTCATTTTTGAAATTATAGGTAAAATATTAAATGAAAGTAAAAATGAGTGAGTAGAACCCTCTAAAACCAAAATCATGTAAGTGGTAGGTATATTGATGTATTGTATAGATGATGTGACAATCACAACAAGTGTATGAAACCATACCAAATAGACAATTATGGTGGATAACCTGTAAATCATGAACCAATACCAGAACCCAATAGGTACATGAAATGAGATCTGCAGTTAATCAGGCTAGTAATGGATATATATATATATGCACATGAGGGAAAACCAATGAAAAATAAAAAACTCCAACTGCACATGTATATAATATGCATGCATGTGAATGCATGTGTATATGTACTCAGCTAGGGCATATACTAGTCCTTACTGCCAATGATGTAGTATATCTGATATTGAGGCGCTTGACCCCACTAGTACTAGAACAAGTGTGAAAGGACCCCGTGTGAAAGGGCCATGTAAAAAGTGGTTGCATGTGGGAATCACGTCTAAGCAAAATCACAAAGCATGAAGGGTTGGAACAGGGTACACGAGCTGTATATGATATGTAAGGTGGACTAAATAGTCACACATATGAGTACCCACATGCAGATTAGTGAATATCGCATGCGGACAGATTTTGGTACTAGTCATAAGCCGATACCAGAGCCCAATAGGTACATGAAATACAATCTGGAATTAATCAGGCTGGTAATAGATATAAATATGCACATAAAGGAAGACAAATTGAAGATAAAAGGCTCTAACTGCACATGTGTATGATGTGCATGCATGTGAATGCATGTATATATGTACTCAGCTAGGGCATATACTAGTCCTTACTGCCAATGATGTAGTATATCTGATATTGAGGCGCTTGACCCCACTAGTACTAGAACAAGTGTGAAAGGACCCTGTGTGAAAGGGCCATGTAAAAAGAGGTTACATGGGAATCGCGTCTAGGCAAAATCACAAGGCATGAAAGGTTGGAACAGGGTACAAAAGCTCTGTATAATATATATGGTGGGCCAAATAGCCACAGACATGAGTACCCACATGCAGATAAGTGAATATCGCATGCGGACAGCCATCCGTGAGGACACAAATGCAGATGAGAGGAATGGGGAACAGTATAATTTCAAAAATGAAGAAAACATGGTTTTATTTATCTGGAAAATTTCACTACTTCCAAAGGCTGGGTTCACACTACTACACTACTTTCATCCTACTTTGCTCTGTGTTCAATGTTTCCCTATGAGAGTGTCTTGTAGCGTCCTACACAAGTCAGTCCGACTTTGAAAATGCTCCCTGTACTACTTTTGGTCCTACATTGATCCTACTTCAGCCCATTGAATATCATTGAAGTCGGACCAAAGTAGTATCCTGTTCATGAAAGTAGGATGGATGTAGGACCAATGTAGGATCAATGTAGGACCAATGTAGCAGAGCAAAGTAGGATGAAAGTAGTGTAGTAGTGTGAACCCAGCCAAAGACACATTTCACTTGGTACCCCTTTCCCCCCCTCTCCTTATGTGTACGGCCTTCATACGTTCTGTGCATATATATATATTTATTTACATATATTTTTTTTATTGCCCTTGTTGGGCTTTTTCACAGCACACGGTAATGGACCTCTATACATATACACATACACTGAGGGAGGTGATACATCCCTTTAGTGATGTACCTTTCGAAATTCTGTCTATTCTTTTACTTATTACTTTTTTCCAACACCACACACTACTGGGCACCTTTGCATTTATATAATCTTTTACCGGTTCATTATTAGTTTTATGACACCTTTATACATATATATCTTTTACACATATATTTGTGTATATATACCCATGTATACTTTTCACATTTTATACATACTTATTAACATAACATAATAATCACAATTTTTTCTATTATAATATATATTGCAATTGGTTCCTTGCTCACATCATTCTGTCCTTGCTTTAAATATAAGTGACATCACATTGTTCGATTATATGGGCTTGTCGGTCTTTATTTAGCACATGCTTATAATACATTTTCATTAATCATCAACTCACTTTCTTTATTCACATTTATATTTTACACCACATCCCTGTCATACCTCAGCTTTTAATATGTTTTTGATTACTATTTATATTTTTACATAATTATGTGTTGCCTTTTTGGTCACATTTATTATTGTCCACACTTGTATTTACAGATTTGTTTCACTTTGCAAGCCAGTTTGTTTCATGTGTGCTTTTTTTCACCTATGCCTTTTTTCCCCACCCCTCCGCATGTGTGTTGGATACTGGCTAATTGCTGCAGTCAATCACATACTGGGTGGGTCCAATTAAGCATAGATTTCTGTGTGTATATGTATACCTGTTATTTTTTATTTCATCTATAGCTATGATTAAGCATTGACACTCAATGCGAAACGCGTCAGCTGTTTATCCCACTGTGTGCTGATACCTGTAGTGCATTTTTTCCTGTACCCAATAAAGGGCACGTCTTTTTTCAAGTTACTGGCGTGCGGCTGTCCATATCCTTATTGTTTTTGCACATCCTGTGCATTGCCAGCACCCATCTGCTTCTGAGTGGACATCAATTACCCTAGTGAGCTCACCTGGAGCGGCAGCTCTCTTACCTAGTTACCAACCATATTGGATGACAATATATTACATTTACCTTTGCTACCTGGTTTGATGCCTGTATTCTTTGATATAGCACTACTATTGGGTACTAAGTATTACTTTCAGTGATTTCCTGTGATATTGTATGTTTTTACACTCAATCTGGTGAGTCAGAGGGGCTGAGGTACTTGAGAAGGTCAAGGCAATAACAGAGGACCCATTCTATCCAGCAGCTCCTATGGGGGTGGCGCTACACGACTTACATATAATTACAAAAACAATTTGAAAATAATAAAAGTAATAATAAATTAGTTAGAAAATAAAATTTTACATTTATTTTTTATTTTTGAGTGTCTGTTTGCCTATAACAGAATACAAAGAAGTAATTAAAAAAAAGTGTACCAAATAAAAGCCTTGAATGTGCTTAAACATATATAACAATGATCTAGGTAGCCAAACTAGTCAAAGATTTATAGTATAGTCAAGTTACCTGAAGCATACTGACACTGCTAAATTTAGCCTCTAACTTTCTAATCACCTTTGGTCACGAAAGACTTAATCAGACAATAATAAGGGCAGAGGCCACCAGGGAACTAATTTTCCATAAGGAGTTCAGCTGTTGAAACCTCCATATTTTACTATGGAAAGGTTTTCTTTAATTAACCACTTGCTTACTGGGCACATATACCCCCTCTTGCCCAGGTGAAATTTCAGTTTCCGGCACTGCGTCGATTTAACTAACAATTGCGCGGTCGTGCGACGTGGCTCCCAAACAAAATTGACGTCCTTTTTTCCCCACAAGTAGAGCTTTCTTTTGGTGGTATTTGATCGCCTGTGCGGTTTTTATTTTTTGCGCTATAAACCAAAAAGTGCGACAATTTTGAAAAAAAATACAATATTTTTTACTTGTTGCTATAATAAATAGCCCAATTTAAAAAAAAAAACGTTTTTTTTTCTCAGTTTAGGCCGATACGTATTCTTCTACATATTTTTGGTAAAAAAAAAAAAAAATCGCAATAAGCGCAAAAGTTATAGCGCCTACAAAATAGGGGACAGAATTATTATTTTTTATTATTTTTTTTTACTAGAAATGGCGGCGATCTGTGATTTTTATTGGGACTGCGACGTTATGGCGGACACGTCGGACACATTTTTGGCGCCATTCACATTTATACTGCGATCAGTGCTATAAATATTCACTAATTACTGTATAAATGTGACTGGCATTGAATGGGTTAACACTAGGGGGTGAGGAAGGGGTTAAATATGTTCCCTATATAGTGTTCTAACTGTAGGTGGGGGGGGGGTGACTGGGAGGGTGACCGATCTGTGTCCCTATGCACAAAAGACACAGATCGGTCTCCTCTCCAGAGACAGGACGCTGTCTCTGTGTGAGCCGGCAATGAGAGATGATCTCATATGTTTACATATGAGATCATCTCTCATTGGCCGCACAGATCGCATCGCAAACGGCCACTCTGATTGGCCGTTCGCGGCGATCTGTAATTGGCTGTGTCCAAGGGACACTGCCAACACAGAAGTTCCCTGCTGCGCGCTCTGGAGCGCGCGCGGGGAACGCCCAAAGGGGTGGACGTCAATTGACGTCTAGTTGGATTTTGAGATCCGCGCTGTAGCCGTCATTTGACTATATCGTGGGTCTCAGGAGGTTAAGGTGTATTCTCCAGAGGTAGGTATACCTTATATTGCCCCAATGCAAGGCATTAGTAAGAGCTCATCTAGAATATGAAGTTTAATTTTGTAAAAAAAAAGGTACTGGAACTGGAAAGTGACAAAACAATGGAGGACAAGATAAAGAGGGGAATGATCAACCTTTTTAACCACTTAAGGACCGCCTCCTGCACATATACGTTGGCAGAATGGCACGGCTGGGCACAAGCACGTACTGTACCTGTACGTCCTCTTTAAGTGCCCAGCCGTGGGTCCGAAGCTCCATGACCACGGCCCCCATTTTTTCCGACGGAGTCCCGCGATTGGTCCCCGGAGCTGAAGAACAGGGAGAGCTGTGTGTAAACACAGCTTCCCCGTTCTTCACTGTGGCGCTGTCATTGATCGTCTGTTCCCTGATATAGGGAAAGACGATCAATGACGTCACACGTCCAGCCCCGCCCCCTACATTTAGAAACACATATGAGGTCACACTTAACCCCTGAAGCGCCCCCTAGTGGTTAACTCCCAAACTGCAATTGTCATTTTCACAGTAAACAATGCATTCTTATAGCATTTTTTGCTGTGAAAATGACAATGGTCCCAAAAATTTGTCAAAATTGTCCGATGTGTCCGCCATAATGTCGCAGTCACGAAAAGCGCTGAGCGGGCGACCGCGGGTTTAAGCAGCGCAGGTAAGAACAACACAGCCAGCCAGTACAGTACCACACACATGGAGAGCATGTAGCTGTAGGGGGAGGGGGTTTTCGCCACGCTCGAGTGACACCCGTCTCTCTTGGCCGCGCTGCCACTCTGTCTAATCTGTCTCAGCAGCAGAGTGAAGCCGCCGCCTCCCCTCCCTCCTACGTGTACACTACACGTGCCAACTGCCATGCATCATGTCCCGTCCCGCGCTGATCATCTGAGCCAAGGCGAGGTGACAGGCGAGGGGGGTCTGTAGTGTATTGTAGGGGAGGTCTGGGTCTGTACTGTAGGTGGGGTGTCTGCACTGTAGGGGGGACTGACTACACTGTAGGGGGGTGTCTGAACTGTGGGGGGTGTCTGCACTGTGGGGGGTGTCTGCACTGTGGGGGGGACTGCACTGTGGGGGGGTGTCTGCACTGTGGGGGGACTGCAATGTGGGGGGACTGCAATGTGGGGGGTGTCTGCACTGTGGGGGGGACTGCACTGTAGGGGGTGTCTGCACTGTGGCGGGAACTGCACTGTGGGGGTGACTGCACTGTAGGGGGGACTGCACTGTGGGGGGTGTCTACACTGTAGGGGGGACTGACTACACTGTAGGGGGGTGTCTACACTGTGGGGGGTGTCTGCACTGTAGGGGGGAACTGCACTGTGGGGGGTGTCTGCACTGTAGGGGGGACTGCACTGTGGTGGGTGTCTGCACTGTAGGGGTGTCTGCACTGTAGGGAACTGGAGTATGTCAACTTTTGATTAGGGTCATTTGGGTAGTTTATGTTGTGATTATGATCTATAAAGAGTAAACCCAGTTGATTGATATTAAATGGCTTCAGCCAAACACTAACCATGAGTAAAAAAAAGTTTTTGTGTTATCATTCATATTCTCTGGAAAAAGGCCAATAAATCATACAATTATGTAAGCTTATGAGCACAACTGTATAAAGATATTATATACTGTTGGTGATGAGTGATGCAAACAAAATCTACCAAAGGGTTCCCGAAGAGGAGGGGGAAGAGTTAGTCAGGATATGGATGTATTCTTCAGAATGGGAGAAGTCATTCCAGGGTTACCACATATTGCTGAATTTAATAGTTGTTCCTTTAAGAAAACTGGTAAGTTTTTCCATATGTTCTATATCAGGAATTCTACAGAACCATTGTCGTATAGTGGGAGGCGCAAAGGCTTTCCAAAGAGCTGGAATGCAGGGTTGGGCCACATTAACTAGATTAATAATGATCAAATTTTGTATGGGGGGGGGGGGGACCTCCCATCAAGAATTTCAAGAACTGTTATCTCTTAAAAATGCTGTGTTTTCACTTTAATGTTCTGTCGGCAGGTTATAACCCCCTTATGACAGAACAACAGGTGTAAATGTATTTTTGAAGTGACCTGTGTGTTTTGTTGATGTTATTATTTCTGTCAGCAGGATTTATATCCCCTTTCTGGCAGGAATGTTGTAAAGTGTACAGGTAGTGGCAGGATAGAATGTTTATCTGTTTTACAGGACTCTTCAGGATGGGACTGCTGTCTATCTATTTCTGGCTGGAACAACGGATCCTGCGTACAGAGGGTTTCTCCTGAGGGGGAGATGCTCTGGTCCTAATGTGTGTGCGTAATTGTTTGTAACTATAGGGACTTATAGTTAAAAATACAATGTACATACTGTAAATGCCAAAGAGAAGACTATATATATTTTAAAACATAATTTATTTGTATATATGTCCCATCCATGTTTGTTCCCTTTTTTCCCATTCCAATGTATTTATGGGATGTCCTTACTCCTGGGCCCATGAGCTATATTTTCTAAATTCCCCAGCCAAGGGACTGGCTGGATTTTAGTGGGGGTGAGTGTAGCACCCTCTAGTTAGGTAGGTGCTAGAGTGAGGATTTTTCTGGAGAGTAGGTAAATTTAGGCAGGCCTAGCTGGTGGCTAGGCCTGTTTGTTTTCATTCTGGGCTGGGAGTGTCTCAGGTCAGGGCTGGGTGACTCACAGGTAGCATCACTGTGCCCTCCCTCTTCTTTCTCAAAGGTGCTGGAAGGAGAGGAGGAGAGAAAAGGTGGAGCTGCCTGGGGTATTCTACCTTGGATTGGCAGGGGCATGCCTTCTTAAATACCTAAGGTCAGCCCAGCTGGGGAGGAATTTTCAGGTGGGAGAGCTGGAGTGGGAGAGTGTGGAGGCTGCCAGGGCCAATGGGGAACTCCCCCGTCTGGGGGGGTGTGACCCTGGGCTGGGGCTTGGCTGTATCCAGGAGGAGTTAAGAGATCCTGGAAGGAGAGGCACAAGGAGAGAGCAAGGAGAGGACACTGCTAGGACTTCCAGAGAGGACAACTGGTCGCAAGCCTGAAGGGCTGATGAGTGGAGCACAGTCGGGAGGACTGGGGAGGCACACCTGAGAGAACGGGGAGATTGCAGTTTGAGATGGGTGCAGAACCAGAACAGAGGACTGTGAGAAGGGTAGTGGAAAGGGGTCATTGCAGCCTGGCTGGCTGGCAGAGCCTGAAGAGAGCTATCTGGGAGTGGTAGTTGAATAGAGGACAGTTAGTACCTGAACTATTCTACATTACAGGGGCTCCCTGCCCACAAAAGGCAATCCACTGAGGCCTGGCTGAGTTAGTGTCAGGCCTAACTATGCAGTGCTAGCTAGTCCAGAGGAGTAACAGTCTGCAGAAAGGGAAGTGCTTGTGGAGTAACAGTCTGCAGAAAGTAAAGTGCTGGAGGCGTAATGGTGTGCAGCAAGTGAAGGAAAGGAGGAGTGAAGGAAAGGAGGTCTTAAGCAAGAGTTTGTGCTGGAGAGAAGACGAGAGTGTATACTGGAGTGTATATAAAAGTCCCAAGTGTTTTATACTGAATATTCCTGGGCATCCCATAATTCCCTATTTCCCATCCAAATTCAATCCCCTCAATTTAAAAAACAAAACAAAAACAAAACAAAGCTTATGGACTGTTCTATGTCTCTGAGTGACTTAGAGATGGATGTATGGCTGGGCAGGGTGAGAGGTGAACCACTACACTCAGCAACCCCTATGGGAGCATGGCTACATGAATATTTTGAATCTAGCCTGAGGTTTACATTTAATGTCCAGATATTGTTCCCATTTATCTACAAATACTGGAACTGATTGTATTGTATCTGAAAGGAAGAGTTTATAGAAGAATGAAAGATGTGAGGAAAAGGGTTCAACATACTTGTTCAAATGTTGTAATAGAGCGTTTGAATGAGTCGGCTGCTGGTAAAGTGCAGAAAGAATTTGAAATATGAAGGATTTGTAATGGCTCAATCGAAGAGAAAGGCAGGTCAGGTGACATTTGATGGGTAGTTAACCATTCAGAATTTTGTATAAATTGAAATGTAAGATATTTATCAACATGAAAAAGTTTTATCTGGTTTTTCTTAAAGCGAAGGTCCGCCTAAAAAAAATAATATTAAAAGCCAGCAGCTACATATACTGCAGCTGCTGACTTTTAATAATTGGACACTTACCAGTCCAGGGTGCCCGCGATGTCGGCAGCCAAAGCCGATTAATCGCTTGGCTCTTGGCTGCCCCCTCAATGAGGGAATCAGGAAGTTAAGTGTCGTGGCTTCACTTCCCGGTTCACTGCTGCGCATGCGCGAGTTCCTATGCATGTCCACACTGGTCCAGGCTGTCTTCTGGGACCCGTGTGTTTCCCAGAAGACAGCGGGGGGAGTGGCGTGACCCCCGGGGTCTATGCCCGGAAGTGGGTGTAAATATCTGACACCGGAGTGGGGGGTTCCAAAAGCGGAGGTTCCATTTTTGTGTGGACCTCCGCTTTAAGTAAATTTAGGGTGGTCTATAATCGGTAGCAGTGGAGAGGGAAAACGGGAGATCCCATATTTTATTAAAAGTGTGTTTACAATGTTTCCACATTGTTGCTATGGTAGGATGGGAAATTACAGCATTTCAACAACTACCTTTCACAGGAAATGGAGACGTTTTTTATAAGACGTGATGTTCCTACCTCTACTTTGATAGAAATACAGGCATACCCCACTTTTAAGTACACAATGGAGTTTATTTACTAAAGCTGGAAAGCGCAAAATCAGGCTCACTTCTGCATAGAAACCAATGAGCTTCCAGGTTTTATTACCAAAGCTTAATTGAACAAGCTGGGGTTAGAAGCTCATCGGTTTCTATGCAGAAGTGAGCCTGATTTTGCACTTTCCAGCTTTAGTAAATAAACCACATTGTGTACTTAAAAGTGTGGTATACCTGTATTTATATTGTCTTGGTTGTGGCTGAAACTAAGCACAAGGGGGTAGATCCTCATACAACGGCGCATTATTGAGCCGGGCGTAGCGTATCTAAGATACACTACGCCGCTGTAACTTACTTGGCTTTGTTTCGAATCCTCAACGAATTTGCGCTGTAAGTTATGGCGGCGTAGTGTATCTCTTGCCGCGTAAGGGCGCGGAATTCAAATGGATGTAATGGGGCCGTGTTTTATGTAAATACGTCGTGACCAGACGTAAACAACGTTTTTTTTAACTGCGCATGCGCCGTCCCTGGGGGTATCCCAGTGCGCATGCTCGAAATTTAACCGGAACAAGCCAATGCTTACGACGGTGACGTCATTCTACGCAAATTCCTATTTGCGAACGACTTATGCAAATAACGTAAAAAAAAAAAAATTGTATGCGGGAACGACGGCCATACTTAACATTGAGTACGCCTCATAACAACAGCTTTAACTATACGCCGGAAAAAGCCGAACGCAAACAACGGAAAAAAATGCCCTGGGCCGACGTACGTTCGTGGATCGCCGTAACTAGCTAATTTGCATACTCGACGCGGATTTCTACGGGAACGCCACCTAGCGGCCACCGAAAAATTGCAGCTTAGATCCGACGGCGTACTAAGACGTACGCCTGTCGGATCGATCCCAGATGCCGTCGTATCTTGTTTTGTGGATACAGATCAGTAGATACGCCGGCGTAATCCTTTTGTGGATCTGCCCCAAGATTAATAAGGTCTTAATCTATACTAAGATGGAATCAATTGAAAACAACAAGCTTTACAAATTTGAGAAAATCTTGCTACCTTGGGTTAAGCATTGCTTACCTGCAGATTTTAATGACATTGTTTTAATGCCTTGGTAATCCCCTCTGTTCTTCCTTACCTTCGATATCTTGAAGTTGAAAACTAGAATTGCACTACCTCTTTGGAAGTTCTCTTCCACTATTACTTGATTCCTTGCCCTTCCTCATTAACTTCTTCAGTCGGGGTTCTCTTGGTTATCTTCAAGTTTTTCTGTAAGTGACCCTTCCACCCTACACCCACTTCCCTCTATTTTCTCCCCTTTTTTTTCTCTTTTTCTGATTTTGCTTTTTCTCTTACTCTTCTGTTCTTTTTGCTTCTTAATTTTTTTTTTACCATTCTCTATATTTATACTGATCTTTGTTCCATATGCAATAACCCACACCAGCTTCTCTGGAACATGTCTGGAGAATGAGACCTGAAGTAGTAGCATGCTGATTCGTACTCCCAGGGATCCATTCTTGATTCTTGCTAAAAATTCCTCCAATGTTATGACTGGCTGTTTCTTTAACTTCCTTTATACTATGATACCTGCTGGTTGTTGCCTTCTTCATAATCTGTGTTTGAAATCTATACAAATCTTTGAAAAGAAAGCTTTATATTGCAGGACACAGCCCTACAACTTTGAATAGATTGGTCTGTCATACCAATTTATATGCACAAAATAAAGATTGAACCACATACAGTGTTCTGCATATATTCAGATCTTTAAACCGGTTTCTTATCTGTATATTTTGTCCCACTAAAATCTCTACAAGTGAAATTTCCTCTAGTGATCAGTCTGAATTTTTACATCTGATCAAAGTATCCTTCAAACTTAGACAATTGTGACAGCAGATCATAGAAAGTTGTTGTCATTTATGTCCCAATTTCACATAATTTTGTACAATATATCAGTGCGATTCTGAAATGATTTTTAATCTAATCATATTTGACAGACGAGAAAAACCTATTCCCCATATAGTTCAGTATCTAATACCTCTTTGCGATAATTTATTTCCTGGATTGAATAGAAGTTCAAGAGCTTTTTCACCAACTCCCTCCTGTATTACTGATGTCAAAACCTGTTCTTTAAATCCCTTAGCTCAAGTCAAAAAAATCATTCTCATTAGTATTATTCCCTTTTCATCTCAAAAACTGTCCATAAGGAATTGTATCCTTTATTTTACTAGTATGGAAGGTTTTAAAATGCAGCAGAGAGGTTGTAGAATTGGCTGCACTAACATTCTGAGTAGTTAAAGCACTCTGGTTGTCCTTAATATGCCAATGTAAACTTTCAGCTTGCTTTTCTTCAAACAGACCCACACATTATTATATGTAAGTTATAAAACTTCAAAATATGTAAGGCAGAGTGACATCAGGACCAGCATTCTGGTCCTGACGTCACTCCGCCTTACGTCGCATCCCAGCACAGCTTTCTCGCTTGTGTTCCAGCCCTCCTCCTGGCAGCTGTAGCGATGCCACGAAATCATCCAATTCATAAAGAAAACCGGCCCCACTCTGCACAGCTATTGTCTACAGCTCTTGGGACCACTTATACTGGCGGAGACTGAGGCCCCGTACACAGGTCCGAGGAACTCGACGGGCAAAACTCATCGTTTTGCTCGTCGAGTTCCGTGTGAAGCCGCCGAGGATCTCGGCGAGCCAACTTTCCTCATTGAACAACGAGGAAATAGAGAACATGTTCTCTATTTGGCTCGACGAGTTCCTCGTCAGCTTCCTCGGCCAAAAGTGTACACACCACCGGGTTTCTCGGCAGAATACAGCTCCGATCGAGTTTCTGGCTGAATTCTGCCGAGAAACTCGGTCGTGTGTACGGGGCCTCAGTGTCGATTGGACTCTCATATGCCTTCATACAGTAACCATTAAGTGAGTGCTTTGATGCTTTTTAACATTAAAGTGATACAGTTTTAACTAAGTGGCGCCTGTACTTCTGCTTTTCTGTTTACATGTATTGGAGCCCGGCTTCGGCTCCCCCTGTCTTTCAGACTGTCATCTCACATAGAGATTCTTATAGCTCAATGGACTTTGTGGAGAATTTTGTTTGATTTTATGTTTCAGTATGCGCCTTTATTGTATTTATTTTCAGAAAGAAACTATAGCCTGCTAGAAATTGCACTGGGATCGCTTAGACTTTAAATACCTATGTGTTTTCTATGAAGTTTCCATTAGACTATAAAGAGATGAAAATCGCATCGCACTGGACCAAACACAAAGGACCGTTTTAAATGTGTAATATGCATTGCATATATGTGAACGGCCACCATAGAAAGTCATGTTATTTCACTTGTAATGTGATTCTATGCATTTTGGAATGCATACAAAATCACATAAGTGTAAACCAGGGCTTACTGGGTGATAAAGTATTGTGGAAAAATCTAATCTAGTTCTAGTCGATTACTCTTACCTTTATATATGCAAAGTCACGTGTTGCCTGAATGTAATTCCACTGGGCGTCCTCCAAGATTCTGAAAGATAAAGAAGTAAAACATATAAACATAATGAACAGACAAGTAAAACAGGCAATAGACTTTATAGGATGTTCAGAACAGGCAGCAGCATCTATTTACAGCTAATGTGATTCTGAACCCCAAATAAAAGAAACAGAATAGAAAGAGAAGTTGAACAAAATAAGAAGCGTTTTTCATTAAAAAAAGCCCCTCTACCCCTTCCAAAAACGCAGCGGCTGAAAAAAGCATAGATGTGTCCCCCAATCATCTCGTGCCGCATTAGAGAAGGTTTGACACTTGTTACACACCCCCCCCCCCCCCGCAGGTGAGAAGATTTTCCATTAGCAGGTGCTCTCTGTGCATCCATTCCCAGAGACTGATGGCTAGCTGCAGGCTTTGCTCGATCTGTGATTAGCCAGGACAGGGGCGTGGCCAGCTCGACAGTGCTCATGAACACAGACACCAATAGCAGATCGGAGAGTGCAACATGGAGGGTAAGTCGCAAAAAAATGAATGTGTGCCTACTGACTATGCCTCCTGTACTGCCGGTAAATTTTAGTTGGACTTTATCTCCTTCTTCTTTGTGAATAAAGCACTTGCCTGAAAAACTTGCGGCGGTGTAACGGAAATCAGATACGTTACGCCCGCCCAAATTTACGCCCATCTACGAGAATCTGGGCCAACATTTTTTTTTTCCTAACTACTCCTTCACTAAGCAGCGTCATCATGATAAATGCAGCATGCTAGATTTTACAAGCATTTTGGACTACACAGGGGTGAATTAATATGCTTGTAAAATACTTGCAAATACTTGGACTTTTAAACACATTTTGAAAGCTTGTGAAAGCCATAGAACATCAAATGACTTACAAATGCAGGCTATAAAAATGCAAATAAGGTGCATAGCAAATGCATGGAAATGCATCAAAAAAGTCACATGCTTGGAATTCATATGTGTTTTTCTATGAAGATTGCAATGCAGCGTGAATTATCCCTAAAACTGCTAGTGGCAAGTACCAAATATATTACATAAATGATGTAGAAGATCCTGGAAAACGTAACCTAAAGTAAAAAAAAAAGTTACCATAATGATTCCTTTTTCATATTGCTAAAATACATTTTCATAGAACAGCTGCCATTTGCTTAATTACTGAACTAAACCATCATACCAAGATGTTTTATATTAAACTGCTAGTGCAGCTAAAGGTGTCATTTGATAATGTAAAAACATGCTTGCCATGCATACACGTACATATGTTGGAGGATTACTAATGCTAATGACTGATAAGAGCTGTCTGCCAGATTCATCTTATTTTTATCTGCCATCTGCAACCAAGGACAGCAGCCAAAACTCCTGCCCTGGCCACCTCAAGCAGGTTCAGATGAACAGTCTTTCCCCCTGCTTCCGACAAGGAGCTGGACACAGTCCAGGGTTTAGAAAGGTGAAGACAGGAGAGATAGAAGCCAAACCTGACTGAATAGAGCCTAAGCCTACTATATATGAGAGAACGTAATGTAACTTTAGGAAACTGCCATCTTTACAGGGTTAATAGGTCAGTCCCGTGTGGAATAGTGATGTTATATAGCCACATGTTTAATAATTTATAGCAGAGCTTATGGCAAACAGAAACATCTATACAGGGCTTCTTTTCAGGGGGAATGTGGGGGAACGCAGTTCCGGCACCTCCAGCAATTAATGTATGTAATAGCAAGGAGTGCTGGGGTGTGCTGGAGGGTCTATTGATGTTGGCTGCCGGGGATTTTTTTTTTATGGAGGACTATTGTTGCTGGGTAGGTTTATTGTTGCTGATTGGGGTGTTATTTTGCTGGTGGGGTCAATTTTTGCTGGGAGAGATCTACTGTTGAGGGAGAGGTCTATTGTTGCTGGTTCATAGAGGGTCTATTGATGCTGGCTGCTGGGATCTATTGCTGCTGGGGTGGCATTTTGTTGCGGGGGGCCATTGTTGCTGGGGGGGGGGGGTATATTGTTGTGTGGGGGATCTATTGTTGCTGGGGTGAGGTCTATTGTTACTTACTGCAGGGAATCTACTTTATTGTCTTCCTTGGTTTTATTAACAAATTCAGTGCAAATCACTTAGTAGCACAAGATGATACTTGGTTCTGTATTCTCTAAAAGGGTTAGTACTGGGAGGTGGAACCAAGGGTGGAACCAGAGGTGGGTAGGGAAACTCAGAAGGGGGGAGTTTCTGCACCTATTTTTTTTTTGAGAAAAAAAGCCCTGCATCTATATATATATATATATATATATATATATATATATATATATATATATATGTGGATTTTTTTTATGTTACTCCAAATCCTTTATTTCAATTACCTATAATTGTCTGCACGTGACATTTTTAAATCATACTTACATACTTCTCTCCTCCTTAAATCATACTTACATAAAGAGAGTTAGCTGTGGCTGGTGAAATGGCAGAAGAAGCTGAGAGCAGTGGTATTTGAGATAAAGTATTTCTGTAGTACTTTTCTGATCTTTCCTCTGGAAGAGGCCAAGATATTCCAACCACAACCTCCTTGTCAACCCCTCTTTGTACCCAGGCCAACCTTAGCCATACCTACAAACACTGACTTAGAAATTGAGCTGGACATTTTATAGATAGGCAACTATTATCCTCATATTGATTAGTGGTTCCAAATTAATAATAACTACTGCAGTAGGGAACAGACACAAAATATACACTCAGCATCTTTCCAAATAACTGTTCTGCTTTATTATGATGCAATTGAAGGTTTTTATACACATGATTACGTAGGTATCACATTAATATTATAATTGTACGTTTATGGTAACAAGGGGCGTAACATAGGCAGACTAATTCTAATCGGGACTCGAAAGAATGCAAACATGTAATGAAAACATTATTAGTGTAGTGTGCACAGTGAGGACAGTGTGCAATACATACAAAATAGAATACAATTATATACAGAATTTACCAGTGGCGGTTGGTGCTCAAATTTTTTTTGGGGGGTGCAAACAAATGGGAAAAAAAAACATCAATTGCAGCATCACTGTGCCCATCCAACGCAGCCACTGTGCCCATCAAACGCAGCCACTGGGCCATAAAATTTTCACCACTGTGCCATAAAATTGTCGCCACTGTGCCATGCCATCAAACGCAGCCACTGTGCCCATCGATTGTCGCCACTGTGCCACGCCATCAAACGCAGCCACTGTGCCATCAATTGTCGCCACTGTGCCCATCAATTGTCACCTCTGTGCCATGCCATCAATTGTCGCCACTGTGCCAATGCCATTGTTGCCACTGTGCCCATCAATTGTCACCACTGTGCCATGCCAAACTCAGCCACTGTGCCATGCCATTGTCGCCACTGTGCCCATCAATTGTCGCCACTGTGCCATGCCAAAACGCAGCCACTGTGCCATGCCATTGTCGCCACTGTGCCTATCAATTGTCACCACTGTGCCATGCCATTGTCGCCACTGTGCCCCTGCCATTGTCGCCACTGTGCCCATCAAATGCCGCCAGATTGCCCCAAAATACCGCCAGATTGCCCCCCCCCCAAAGCACTTGTCTTTTTCGGTCAGCCATCCTCCTCCACGATCCCTCGATGTCTTCTCCCGCCCTCGATGTCGCTTCAGCCAATCTGGTTACCGGTAACCAGATTCGATGAACCTGATTGGCTGAGATGCGTGTCAGTGTTAACCAGGGAACGCACAACCCGTGTGTCCCCTGGTTAACTATTTGGAAGCTGATTACAGCCCATAGGCTGTAATCGGAAAGCCAACCAGCTGCCGTTATTCAGATGGCTGGCGCTCACCACGGGCCCGCCATCTGAATAGTGGGCGGCAGCAACGCCGGGGACAATACATAGATTCATGCAATGCATGAATCTACTGTATGTATTGTTTTCAGTGGTGGTGCAGGAGCGAGAGGGGGCTGCGCTACTGTGCCCACTATGGACGCACCACCACTGGAACTTACACATTTCCTTAACAACTGACTTAGAAATCCATTTCCTCTCGCTGCTAGGCTCTCCCAACTATCCCAATGGTTCTCCTTTTCCCCATTACATTCCATGGAAGAAACTTCAGTCCGTTTTTCCATTCCATCTTCAGGGTATTCTGTGGTCCAACTATATCCCCCTTTTACATCAGAGTCCGCAGAGTTCCCTTTTATATCAGAGTCCACAGGGTTCTCCTTTTACATAAGAGTCCGCAGAGTTTCCCTTTTACATCAAAGTCCGTAGAGTTCCCCTCTTACATCAGAGTTCACAGAGTTCCCTCTTTTACATCTGGATCCACAGAGTTCCTCTTTTACATCTGAACTCACAGGGCCAGATTCACGTACGATCGCGTATCTTTGTGCGGGCGTAACATATCTGATTTTTGTTACGCCGCCGCAACTTAGACGGGTAAGTGCTGTATTCTCAAAGCACTTGCTCCGTAAGTTGCTGCGGCGTAGCGTAAATCGGGCCGGCGTAAGCCCGCCTAATTCAAATTTGGAACAGGGGGGCGTGTTTTATGTAAATGTTGTGTGACCCGACATGATTGACGTTTTTCACGAACGGCGCATGCGCCATCCGTGGAAATCACCCAGTGTACATTGCTCCTAATACGCTGCAAGGACGTATTGGTTTTGACGTGAACGTAAATTATGTCCAGCCCCATTCACGGACGAGTTACGCAAACAACGTAAAATTTTCTAATTTCGTCACGGGAATGACGGCCATACTTAACATTGGTACTCCGCAGTTACGCCACCATATAGAAGGGGTAACAATACGCTGGGAAAAGCCTAACGTAAACGGCGTAAATGTACTGCGTCGGCTGGGCGTACGTTCGTGAATTCGCGTATCTAGCTAATTTGCATACTCGACGTGGAATTCAACGGAAGCGCCACCTAGCGGCCAGCGTAAATATGCATTTACGATACGACGGTGTAACACAGTTACGCCAGTCGGATCTACGGGAAATCTACGACCGCGCAACTCAGAGATACGATGGCGTATCTGGAGATAGGGGGTAGACTTCAGTCACAAAAATTAGTAAAGGAATTCAGCGCTGGAAAAATTAAAACTAAATAAACCTAAAAATTGCAAGCCAGCACTGATGGATAAATTCAAATACAAAATCCCAATAGTGATCAATGGTAATAAAGTGCAGCGCAAAGACATAAAATTTAAATAACATCAAAAGTGATCAAATATAAAAATTCTGATAATGACACAAAGAAAAGTCCATAAAGTGCATCAGTGAAAAATCCAAAGGTGCTCCAAATAATGAAGTGACTATTAGTGATGAACATCAGAAACGGTGATCAACAGGAAAGGTTCCTCCACCACTAACTACAGATGGCCCCTCACCTCAGCCATTCGACCATGGCTAGGTCACAAAGCTTTTTGAAAACCTCCAAGGCAAGCACAGGACACTTCCAAGTTATAGAGATGTACAGCAGGCAGCAGGCAGCAAAAACGGCTCAGCACTCCCAGAGACCATGGAGAATTTATATAAAACAGAAAGGGGACAGACTAGTGCTCTCTGTCTTAAAACTGGATTTAATGAACGATATAAATCAAAATGAACTCACATTAAATAACACTCAGAGCCGAGTGTAGAGCGTGGCAGCACAGCACGGAGCTCCAGGGCTTCCGGATCTAACACAGCTCACACTTCAGCGTTGGGTCGGCGAGCGCGGGTGACGTCACGAAGCTCCTCCCCCTCGTACGCGTTACGTTCCTATGGGCGGAACTTCCTCAGCGTGGGGTAGAGAGGCTAACGTGAACGTCCCGCAGCGTCATATATAGTGTATGGTTGCCATCGCAACACACCAATTACTGCTAACCCGCGCCATCTAGTGGCCAATTAATAGAAAGGCAACTAATATGCAAAAGCACAAAGCACGGGAAGAAAACGGTCCACCTAATTAAAGAAGGACCGGCAGATTTAAGAATATGGAAAAAATAATTTAAAAATTATTTTAAACGTGACGTCAACCACGATCGCCTCACCATTACAATAAAGGATACCACTAAACTTAGCAGATAAATCCAGTATAGTTTACAACGTATTAAAAACATTTATATGAAAGGAAAATTAAAAATCTTAATCCCTTTTTATACAGAACAAGTCTGCAATAAGTATATATAATATTACAATAATATACACACAGAACAAGTCTGCAATAAGTATATATAACATTACAATGATATACACACAGAATCTAGTCATATGAAAATGTAAAAGATAAAGATATATAACATTAAATATTAATATTAAAAAAGATAAAAATGCTAAAATTTATTTAAAAATTAAAAATAAAAATTAAAAATATTCCCCAAATACTGAATGATACAAAATACAAAATTAGCGATTAGAAATAAAACAATTAAGGTCGAATTCGACATTGAGGCCTAGTGGAGCCGAAACCTTGGTTTCATAAATCCAAAAAGATTCACGACGGCTAAGCTGTCGTATGTAATGTCCTCCTCTCCAATGTTTGGTGACCTTTTCAATGCCCCAAAATTTAAGATCTTTGGGATCTCTGCCATGGCATTCTCTAAAGTGCTTAGAAACACTATGAGTTTTAATGCCACGTCGAATGTTGCTAATATGTTCTCCAACCCTTACATGCAACTCACGCGAGGTACGTCCAACATATTGCAATCCACATTTGCATTCAAGCATATAAACCACGCCCGTAGTCGAGCAGGTAATTAATTGCTTGATTGGATATTCCATTCCGGTAATATTGGAAATAAAGGACTTACGTTTCTTGATATTACGTTTGGCATGTTTACAAGTTGCGCATCTGCCACAGGCATAAAAACCAGATAAGAAATTAAAAAGTTTGGGTCTCGGGATGACTGGTGGATCTATCACCCCTGGAGCCAACCGATCCCTAAGTGAAGGGGCCTTCCTGTACACAAACTGTGGACGTTCTGGAAGAACCGGACCTAGGACCACATCTCCCTTTAAGACAGGCCAGTGCTTGGCCACAATCCTTTCAAACTTTTTGTGTTGGATGTTATAATCCAACAACATTTTGTAATTAGATCTATCTATTTCAGCCGTCGGAGGTTTATCCATAATAATCAGATTCCTATCTAAGTTTTTGACCCTCTCCATCTCCTGAATCACGGAGGACCTGGAATAGCCTTTAGATACAAATCTAGTGGCCAATTCCTCAGACTGTACAGCATAATCGGAATCCAAAGCACAATTCCTACGAAGTCTGACGAACTGGCCACGAGGAATATTGCATAGCCACAATTTATGATGGCAGCTAGTTAAAGGGATATACCCATTTCGATCAACAGCCTTAAAGTGATTTCTAGTAGCCAACTTGGATCCAGATTTAAAGATCTCAAGATCTAGGAAAATTACCTGTTCAGGGGAAACTGTCCAAGTTAGGACAATACCTTTGTCATTGGAGTTTAGTTTAGCCATAAAAGTCTCCAATGAGGGCATATCACCCTCCCAAACCATCACTAAATCGTCTATATATCTGCGATAGCAGAGGAGCTGAGGCGGTGTATCGTGGAAGACTACATCCTGCTCCCAGTGGGCCA
Source organism: Rana temporaria (assembly GCF_905171775.1). Lineage (NCBI taxonomy): Eukaryota > Metazoa > Chordata > Amphibia > Anura > Ranidae > Rana > Rana temporaria. The sequence goes on from NC_053497.1 coordinate 56,558,775, forward strand.
TAAATAAATTGGCCACACTGGGAGCAAAACGAGCTCCCATCGCAACTCCTCGCTGCTGTAGGAAGAAATCCTTATTGAACCAAAAATAATTCTTCAATAGACAAAATCTCAAACTGTCTAAAAGAAAACTAATATGTTCAGGATTCAAATCAGTGGACTCCAATGCCCATGCCACTGACGCCAAAGCTGCATCGTGCCCAATTATGGTATACAAAGAGCCTACATCGGCAGTTACCAATATAGTACTCTCTGTACAAGGGATAGAGTTCAGGATCTGAATAATTTGCTTTGTATCCCGAAGATAAGCAGGTAACTTATGTACCAAAGGCTGCAAAAAGACATCCAGGTATTGTCCCAAACGGGACGTAACGGAATCAATTCCATTTACAATTGGACGGCCAGGAGGTCGTTCAGCGTCTTTATGCAATTTAGGAAGGAAATAAATTATCGGGGTCCGACAATGGAAAGGGTCTAAATAGGCCGCCTCCTTTTTGTTCAAAATACCCGAATCCTTACCTCCCTTAATCAAAAAATGAAGCTCATTTTTATATTTAACCATTGGGTCACTACGTAACAAAAGATACGTGTCATGGTCACCCAGCAACCTACACATCTCCTCAAAATAATAGGCCTTGCTGAGGACCACCAAACCACCCCCCTTATCAGCGGGGCGGATTACAATATTATTACGTTGTTCCAACGAGACTATACCTCTTTGGATACACTGAGAATCTCTCACTTTTCTGATCCTAAGATTATCAAGATCTTTACATACCAAATTCCGAAAAACTTCCAGATGTTTGGTGTCAGTATTATGGGGATTAAAAACAGACTTATTTCTCAAACCCGAATGCTTAGAAGCCATAGAGAGAGTCCTTTCCATAGGATTAGAGAGAAAGTATTTTTTTAAATTTAAATTCCTCACATATTTCTGGACGTTCACATATGTTTCGAATTTATTTAAATTACGTATTGGTGCGAATTTCAGACCTTTGTCCAAAACCCTCATTTCATCTCCAGTAAGGGTCACCCCACTAAGATTGAAAATCCCGGTACCAATCATGACCTTGGCCTTTTGGATTCGTCTCCCCCCTCTGACTCCTCTTGGTTTTTTCGTTTTGGTCGAGACTGTCCCATTGTGGGGGGTGCATAAACTGAAGGAGGAGGGTAAGGGATGGGCGGAGGTTCCATCCATTCGCCAGTCCATGCTGGTGGGCAGGGCGGAGGTCCCCTCCAAGGGGTCCTCCCCTGTCCTAAAAAATGATGTTGATTAGTGGGAGGGGGAGGTCCCTCCCAATAATTTTGTAGGGGTGCATAATAGTTATACGTCGGTAGTGTAGAAGATGGTTTTGGGTGAGAACCATATGAAAAACCCCCTCTCCCCCTAGGTTGACCCCTCCCTCTGTTGGACACAGTCCTCCAGGGGGGGGTCTCTCGAGAAGCTGAGGTGTGGGCAGATTTTTCAGCCGGGTGGCCCCCTCTACCCTTACCATTCCTATTCTTCCCCCTTCCCCTAGTCTTACCAGATCCTCTCCCTGTAGGTGTTACCGAACCTGTTGGGGTCTCAGTGTGAGTAGTACTGGGAACCCAAAAACTCTGTGGATTCTGTACCCCAGGGGTAGATACTGGTTCTAAGGTATCCATAGGCAAAGACTGAACTTGATCAGAAGTCTGAGAGTTCAAAAGCTGCCATTTGTAAACATTAGGTGCTCCAAAATCTTCCACATCCCGTAAGAATTTCTTACGCTTTTTCTCCTGAATTTCCTTGTCCCATTTTACAAGTTTGGTTTTCAATTCACCGGAGAGGCGCAAAAATTCTGGAGCATCCTTAAATTGCTCTACATGGTCAGAGATAACCTTAATCTGGCTTTCAAGCCATTTCTTTTTCCGCTGCTTGCGGGAAAGTAAAAATTTGATTAACTCAAAACCTTTAGTTGTAAAGAAATTGAACCATTCTAGGTTAGACTCGTCATCCACCAGACCATCATTTGGTGGTAAATCCCACCTTAATCTTCTGGGGATAATTTTAGTCTCTAGATATTGTTCAAAGGTCACAATGTCCCACCAGGTTTTTATCTTTTTTTCAAAAAGATGACCTAACTTCTTAAAAGGAAGAATCAGGTCTCCTGAATCTGAGGTGGTACTACTTTTGGAGAATACATCGGTGAGAACAATCTCCCGGTTCTCCAGATAAGAGAAAACATCCATTCCTGCAGCGTGAATATAAATGAATTAAGAGTGATACAAAAATTAGTAAAGGAATTCAGCGCTGGAAAAATTAAAACTAAATAAACCTAAAAATTGCAAGCCAGCACTGATGGATAAATTCAAATACAAAATCCCAATAGTCCTGTCACAGACAGGGATTGATGGTGAGCTCACTTACCCCTTGGCAGTCAGTACCTCTCATCCAGATGTATCGGAGGCATCTGGACTTCAAATTTCTAGCCCCCTTTCTCCTTTTCTGAGGCACAGCACTGGGGATTGGAGTGGTGGCAGACACAGAGGGATAGGGGCAGGAGGAAGAGTAGTAGATTGAGCCCTCTCCCGTCTGTGTGGGTGTGTGCAGGGGGGTTGTTAGTGCTGGCTATGGGCAGTGTGAAAGAGACACTCTCGGCTTACACAACTGCAGCCAAAAACCCTGCTAGGAAGCCATAGTCCAGTCTGAATAATGTGTCTGGGTTTCAGGCCATCTGAAACCCAGACACAAGATTCCAATCCTGAACTGTCTGGTGAATCCCTGACAGGTGGCAATGTTAATACATGTAAGTTTTTTTTTTGGCACCATAAATAAACAATAAAAAAAAAATCCTGCACCCCCAACACACAGCAACAACAATCAGGTCCATGTTTGTTTACTGGCTCATGCAGACCTCATACACAATTTTTTACAATTTTAACCACAGGTCATTGGGACTAGATGGACAAAAATACAAACCTTTTAGTAAATAAAACATCTCTCTGTGCTTTGAGCTTTAAGTTTGGGATACTGCTGTTGGAAATTGGGGAGTCTCTATAATTTAAAGTATTTGGGCTAAAAGGTCATAATTTTCTTTTTACAGATTTGTGGGTTCAAAACACATTTGAGTGGACTGCAAGTGGCTGGAAAGCAGAGGAGGAGAAACCGTTAAAGAAGGAAAATTAAGACTTATGAAAACAGTCAATAAAGACTACAGCTCAGTGACAAAAAATGTGCATTTAATCTGCCTATCCTTGAACCAAAGCAGGATGTTTCACTGGCTGGATATCTCCTTCCTCCTAGCTTTCTTGCAAATTTAATTTAGTGTTGGCAGAATCATAAAGTAGTGTAGATTTAACTGCTTTTCCAAAGCTGGATTGACTGTCTAGGGTAGTAAACAATGCCTTGCAGCAATATAGCAAACCTTCAGCCAATGATTTCGCCTCCACTGCCTGATTTAAACTTTCATCTGGTGTGCAGGGGATGATAAGAAAGTAATATAAATGATTACAGGAAATAAATTCTAGTGCACTATAAAAAATAAAAAAAAATTGAAGGAATATACTTTTAACTACATACAAAAAAAGGTTGTGCAGCCCAAGTAGAATACCAAGTATACCTACTTGATTTATATGTATATACACATATATATGGAAGCCAATACAGGTACTCTTTCTATCTGCTTTTTGGACCTTACAGTAACTGTACATAGAAGTGTATTTCGGATGTGCCATTTTTTAATGACACATCAGAAAACATACATGTGTGGTTGTTGTGCCTGTTAATGACTGCAAGCAGCTCAGATCACAAGGCACAGTGTACAGAGCCAATCAGAGTGGCTATATGCCTTGTCATAACTGTGATGGCTGCTCACAGTGATTACTAATGTAAACAGTACACAACAGAGAAATTGGGGTAAATAGTACTTTATCAGTGTTGATTGAGTGAAGCTGAGTGAAGCTTGAGTGAGGGTCAGCAATATATAGCTCACCGAATTCAGGGATAAGGAGTATGTAATGCATAGAGTTGAGGGATCAGGAGTATGTAATGCACAGAGTGCAGGGGTCAGTACATAATGCATAGAGTGCAGGGGTCAGGGATGTGTAACTCCCAGAGTGCCAGGGTGTATAATGCACAGAGTGTAGGAGTCAGGAGTATTTTGTGCACAGAGTATAGAGGTCAGGAGTGTGTAAAGCACAGAGTGTAGGGGTCAGAATTGTGCAATATTCCTCCTGAAAGCAATACTCCCCCCCCCCACTCCCACAAGAAAGTAGCCTTAATCTACATGTAGCGCCTGGTTACTTCAAAGTACCGGTGCTATTTAAATTTAGAGGGAGTCTTGGACCTACTAGGGTTGTGTCATTGATTATTCAGGGTGGATTACACTCAGTGTTTTATCCTGGAATTTTTTATTATGTTTCTTGTTACAATGTTGCTGCCAAACACTATACGGTGTTATGTATTGTAATGGAGACCTTTCAGGTGTTTGTTAACGCTTTACGAATCTGTGGCGATGCTTCTGTTTTATTGTAATATTCTTTTTCTTTCAATAAAAGCTATTGGAGATAAATTTAGAGGGAGATCAAAGTGTTAGTTAAACTCTGATCTGGTTAATGTGTTCAAACTTGTTTCTCTGTCTCAGCTTGGCTGTGCTGTGGGCTTATTCTGCTGTTGCTGGGGTGTTCTTCCCAGCCCGAGACAGTAGGTGGCAGCAGTGGAGTCAACGTTTGGGTGCTCTTCCCCAGCAGCCAATCAGGAGGGTTGGGCCTTGCTGTGCATGCTGGGGGAGGGTATTTATGGGGCAGACGCCATTAGTTCTGGGTCTTCTTCTTGGAGTGCGGCATCCACCTTTAGGGTGTCTGCACCACGGCGTCCCAGCGTTATGGTCTACCGGGACGGGGCGTGCATGCCACGCGGAGTCCCTGGTTCCATGGGACCATGTTGGTCTGGAAAAATTGAGCTGTGGCAGGGAGCCCAGTGGTCGACTGGGTTCCCAATCCTGAAGATCCCAAGCGGTATAGCTGTTCGGTGGGGAGTCCATCTAAAGGAGAGCCAATGAGAGGCTGGCGATCCAATAGGGTCTCGACAAACCACCGAGGATCGAGGTATCCGGACACTGAGAGGCTGGTCACCTGTCAGTCGGTACCTGAAAGTAACTTGAAGGAGATCCAGGCGTAATTCTACTAAGGAGGTTCATCTCCGTAACCACAATCAGGAGGGCCTGTGGCAGAGGTTTCTCACTGAATCCATTCCAGGAGGGTCTGTGGCAGAGACTTCTCCCAAAAGGCTCCAGCTCATTCCAGGAGGGTCTGTGGCAAAGACTTTTCCTTAAAAGTTTGAGCGATACTCTGGCTGCCAGGTCAGTGAGAGAGGCCTGTCCAGGTACGCTATTCCCACTCAAGCAGGAGTGGCACAAGAAGTGCTACACGTGGGAGCAGGACTGTTTCCCTATTGCTACTCCATAATTTGCTATTCTTCTTCTCCTTTCAACTCTACCTTCTTCACCACAAGTTTTATTGTTTTTACCCGGCTGGGTAATAAAGAGCACAGCAAAAGACATCTGTCGTGGACATTCTGTTACTACTGCTATATGCACCATACACCCCTAGGGCCGCGTACACACGGTCGGACCGTTCTCATCAGATGGACTGATCCTGTGTACGCGGCCTAAGACGGCAGAGGAGCCATGAGGTAACGTGCCACCCAAAACAAACCAGCAGCTCCTCCGGGGCTAGTGCTACATACATGCTGACCTTCCTCCAGCACAAATTCTTTATGCAAACCACCCCCCCCCCCCATGCAAAAATCCACAACAGTACAAAATCTCCCCTTTCTGCCTAAATTCTCCAAGGACAAATATTTGTCTTGCCCTGTTTATTATTGCCCCCAACAATATTCCTGCTTCCTTCCTGAATTTAACACACCTTAGATGCAAACCAGTGAGTGGGGGGACCCCTTTAAGGCTCCCTCTCCACACGCCTGAGCTGAGGAGGAGCCTAGGTGTAAGCTTTTCTTGTCTCTGAATTCTATTGATAGGCAGTGGGGCAGGCAGTCATGTCGTCAGGATGCAGCGCACCTTGCAGAAGATGCATGGCATTTGCCCTAGGTTCCCTGCTCTAGCAACATAACTGGTACTGAGCAACTTATGAGTACCCTTTAATGGCTAATGTACAAATTTCTAGATTTAGTATAATAACAAAAACATGAACAAGAGGGCCTGTAAAATTATATAAAATTTACTTTAAGCTAAATATTAAAGCGGGAGTTCACCCTAAAAAAAAATTGTAACCTTAGATTGATGCTCATTTTGTAAAATCGAAGCTGTACTTACCGTTTTAGAGAGCGATCGTCTCCGCCGCTTCCGGGTATGGTCTTCGGGACTGGGTGTTCCTTCTTGATTGACAGTCTTCTGACAGGCTTCCGACGGTCGCATCCATCGCGTCACGAGTAGCCGAAAGAAGCCGAACATCGGTGCGGCTCTATATGGCGCCTGCGCACCGACGTTTGGCTACTTTCGGAAAATCGTGACGCGATGGATGCGACTGTCGGAAGACTGTCAATCAAATAGGAACGCCCAGTCCCGCAGCCCATACCCAGAAGCGGCGGAGAAGATCGCTCTCTAAAACGGTAAGTACAGCTTTGATTTTAAAAAAAATAGCCGATTCCCCTAGACAAAATGAGCATGAATCTAAGGTTAAAAATGTTAATTTCCTGGTGAACCTCCACATTAAATATTATCCCAAAATATGTGTTCGCAAAAATACATTGTATTTTGCATTTAAGATTATCACCTTCACATGCATGCCTAAAAAGAAAATTTTACAGGCTCCCTTTGAATTGAGAATTTAGTAAAACTAACACGTATTTAAAGACAAGGTCATTTTGTTGCTTTAATTATTTTCCTTTGAAAACTGTAGAAAGCACACGACTGCACATTGTAAATAATACACACTTCAGAAAAATGGCAAACACTAGAAAAAAAAAATCCAAAGCACAGCTCTAAACCTGTGCAGGTTTAATAAATGACCCTCATTCTGTAAATGAATGTTTTGCGGACAGTGCTTGGTTATAAAACATTCAGATTGTAAACTGACATAATTCATACAAGAACAGGCAGAGATACTGTTAACTGCTAATGCGCTCTAGGTGATAATTTAACAGTTCTAGGATCGGCAGACATAAGTAAAGCATGTATCTACATATATTGTTACATGCATGCAAGACCCATCCAAGATTCTCCTAAGCACACGCTATCAATCCCCACAACTGTCATATAAAACTAATTTCCCGGGCTCATCTGCACACCAGAGTGTGCACTGCCTCTGAATGGATACGGTGTCAAATTAAACATGGCACAGACATCCATGTGTGCTCTTGCCAGATCTGATCATCCAACCCTGAGGCTCTCTGCAGGCCCATATGGCAGGTCTCAAACACCATACACGCTGAGAGCAGCACTTGGCAGAAGGGATGGTGGGACTAGAAGCTTGGAATGGGCTCAACCACCTCCACATTATGCTTTGGGGACATGGACCGTGTACCGCCAGATGTTCAACTGGCCTAAAATAACCGCAAAGCTGACATCACAGGATCCTTTATCCCAGAAGGGGTTATCATGGCAGAGCTACATCTATTTATAACACTTTAAATTCAATTTCTGTAGGAGGATTAACCCTTCAGAGGCTATGGCACAGCTCCTGTAAGTTAGATGTTAATTACTAGTATGTATGCACAGCAAATTACAGATAATTCTCTAGTGGCAAAAAGTCCTGTAATTACCATTATTAGCAATAAGGCCAGATCTCTAGGAATGCAAGAGAAAACAAACATCTAGAGGATAAGTTTGGAAGCTGAAGTGTCTTCTGACATTACTCCTGGTCTGTAATTACCACTAACCTTTTCTTTTGTTATTTATTTATTTTGTAGAAATGTTTAGCTTAATTAACAAAATAATAGGTAAAAATAAAGCAGACATCATTGTTCAGTGCAGTGGTTGACTACCTTTGCCAGTAACAGAGATGCTAGATTTGTTTGCCTTGCAGACATCAGTGAGGAAAAAAAAGGCACTGTGCCAATGGATGTGTGGCCATTATTGTTGCTAAAAGTCTATTTTTATAACCAGTTCTTAAAACTTCTTAAAATGTTCAAAAGGAGGAAAGGAGAGTCCACATGGGCTGCAGGTCCAAGAGTTAAAGCAAGTTCTTAAACACTGTAGACAAGATAAAGAAGGGACAGGCACCTCTCGCAATTGTTTGTTAAAAGAATCAACATATATCCACTCACATGAGGTAGGAAGTATACAAGCACATCATTGGTAACTAATGCTTCTGTGGTGCTGGTAAATTTGGTCTCTTGCTCGTGGTGAGTCCTCAGCAGTGACTGTAGCAGCACCCTACAGTACCTGATGAGGATGTATACTTGCTACCTCATGTGAGTAGATATGTTTATTCTATCTATCTATTACAGTAGTCAGTGTGTCATAAGGCTCTAAGGTTGATGGATGAAGGCAGATGGCATTCATTTACATTCTGGTACAATGCCCAAAGGGATCATACCACACACAGGGTCAGATTTTTACACTGCATTTACACTGTATGTTTCCATGAGGCAACTGCCTAATGCCACCCACTCGTACCCTAGTTGATTTACTACCCTTACTACCACACTAATAAACTTGTAAAAGGTAGTCTGAGACTTGGGGGGAGAGTTTGAAAGACAATGGGGGTTATTTACTAAAACTGCATGGTGCAAAATCAGGTGCAACTCTGAATAGAAACCAATCAGCTTCCAGGTTTTATTTTTTTTATTTTTTACACAAAAGATTTTTTTATGTATAAAGGTAACATACAGAAGGCTTGAACATTACTTGTACAATAAAAATAGAAGAGACAAAATAAAATAACAGTTGTGAGTCAGTTAAATATGCATAAACCTTAAAAGGTAAGTTTACCTTCAACTTACCCAGGTCCTCCTTGTTGTCCCGCTGACCTGGACCTTGGATATCTCCGGTTCTAAGCCCCGGGATATACACACCTCCTAAACTATAGTAGTTTAGGAGGTCTGGAAGGCCTATTCTGCCTAGATGTTTGGGTCGAGCAAGCTGTGTTTAACTAAACCTAGGTTTACGTTCACCCCAAAGAAATCTGGAGCATTTGTTTTTATATGTTTTGAAAAAGGCTGGTGGGATGTGTATGGGTACCATTTGTAGGATATATAGCAGTCTTGGCAGAGCATTCATTTTTAAAAATGCGGTCCTGCCAAACCATGAGACTATTGGTTTATTACAGTTTTTGATTTCAGATGTCAACCTATTTAGGATTGGCATATAGTTTTTCATGTATAGGTCCGATAATTTGGAGGGGAGTTGTAGACCCAAGTATGTGATTGAGTCATGTTTCCAGTGGAAAGGGAAATTTTCCTTACATTGGTCTACTAGGTGTTGTGGTAGGGATATATTAAGTACAAAAGACTTGGAGAAATTCATTTTAAGGTAAGACATTGTTTTGAAATGCTGAAATTCCGTTAGCAGTACTATTAGTGTAGTAAGTGGTTTTGTGAGGAGTAATAAAACATCTGCAAAGGCAGCATATTTGTATTCTCTGTTGGCAGCTTGAATCCCTTGTATGTTTGGGTTGTGTCTCAGACTGCAAAAGAAAGGTTCAAGAGTAAGTACTAAAAGCATAGGGAAAAGAGGGCAACTCTGTCTCATCCCATTGCAGATGGGGAAGACATTCGACAGGGTGTTGTTGACTCGCACCCTGGCAGGGGAGTTGGCAAATAGAGAGAATATGAAGCCAAACATGTATGGATCTATGCCCGTGGTCCATAGAACTGCTCTCATGTAGTCCCATGCCACCCTGTCGAATACCTTCTCCACATCTAGGGACAGGAAAAAGCCTTTTTGGTCCTTCTGTGTCATTATGTGATCTAGGTTAATTGCCTTAATAGTGTTGTCTCTGGCCTTGCATCCTGGAATAAAGTCAACTTGGTCTCAGGAGATGATTGAGGGAGAAGTGGTAGGAGTCTGTTAGCTAATACTTTAGAAAATATTTTAATATCGATGTTGAGTGTCAATATCGGTCTGTAGTTCATGGTTTGTGTAGGGTCTTTCTCTTCTTTTGGGATGACTGTTATGTGGGCCTCAAGTATCCCCGGTGTAAGAGGGTTAGAATAAGAAAGGGAGTTGAATGTGTCTAGAAAAGGGAAGCTCACTGTTTCCGCAAAGGTCTTGTTATATACAGTGTATAGACCGTCTGGGCCTGGACTTTTGCCTGATTTTTAATTGTTTTTGTTGCATGTTCCCATTTTTTTAGAGTGATCGGACATTCTAGCTTTTTGGTGGCAGCCATGGAGATTGTACTAGTGGCGAATTTGTCTAGAAATGATTTGCTCTCATTAGGTCTACTTAAAAGGGAGGAGGTGAGGAGGTTGGATATGTTGAGGTCATACAAGGTAGAACAGTATTTTTCAAATTCTTGAGCAATGTCACAATTTATCGTGAGTACTTTACCAGAAGAGGAGGGAATTTGGAGAACTGTAGTTTTAGCTTTTTTCGAGCAGAGTTCTTGGGCTAATAGATGGGCACTCTTGTTACCAAATTCGTAGAAAAAGTTTCTGCAATAGTGTACATTTTTTTCTAGGATTGCGTCCTAGTTCTTCTTGTAGGAGCATACAAGTTTTCGATTAGTTCCAGGTAAGATTTTGACCTAGGTTGCGTTTATGTGTTGCTTCATGTGTTTTGAGTTTGGTGAATGGGTCTTTAAGTCAGGTTCTCTTTTCCTTTTTAATAGCTTCTGCTAAGGATAGAAGCTTTCCTCTCACTACACATTTGTGTGCCTCCCATTGAGTCAGTTTTGGGGTATCAGGGGGGGTATTCTCTTCGAAGTAATCAATCAGGCATTTATGAATCCTTGCTTCTCAGATAGGGTCATAAGTTTGATCATTGCCACAAGAGATATCTCGTTGTGTTAAAAAGGTAATCGAGTGGGAGTACCTGTTGTGTGGGGCTGAGAAAAAGGCAAAATCTTTTTCTTTTGGGTGGAGAGAACATCAGGTGTCATGAAGTAAGAGATCTTGAAGGCATAGTCTGATTTGATGTATTGTCCGGTATGGTAGGGAAGAAGAGGCTAAGAATGCATTGAGAAGAGGATCTAGAGGGACGTTGGATCGTAGGACTAGGATCCCTGTGTGGAAGGTGGACAGAAGTCCTATTATGGTACGGAAAATGTGACTTGGGATGAGTTAGGGCTATAGATGGTTGCCACTGTGATCGGTTTGTCTTTCAGAGTGTCTTTAAGAAAAAAGGAGTATGGAAACTCCTTTGGATTTAGAGATTGGGGAGTTAGTAAGTATGGATGGTCCGAACACCCACCACCCAAGTTCGCACCAAAACGCGCAAACGCGCAAAAAGTTCTAGCGGACCCTGTTAAAGTCTATGGGACACAAACATGAACAATCTAAAGGGCTAATTTTAAAGGCTTGTATGCAAGTTATAGCCATAAAAAGTATATGGGGACCTGGGTACTGCCTCAGGGGACATGTATAAATGTAAAAAAAGTTTATAAAACAACCAAAAAAGTAAAAACCACAACGGATAGTTTTTGACAATTCCTTGCTGTCTTTTCGCTTTGACTACTCTACTTCAGCAAGGGCTGAACTCTTATAATTTCAAACCCACATTTCAATGCAAGTTCAGGGGTGATTTGAAAGACATCTATGTGGTTCATGCACAGATGTCTATTAAAACCACCCCCAAAGTCACCAAAAGAAGTGCAGGAACTAATTTTGGAAATCGATGCTGTGCCGCAAAGTCGGTGTTGCACCGATTGGGACAGTGATGTTGCTGGCAATAGGCTGCGATTTGACATGTCAAATTGCATGTCAAATCGTGCCGATGTGAACAGGGGGCTCAGTGTGCTCATTCTGTATTGGCACGCCTAGAATTAATGACTAGGAGAGAAGCACAAAGTAAAGCCCTACTTTGCCATCATTTTGGTTCTAGGTGTATGGAGTCAGATTGGGTGAATTTTATGTATTCCATACACTTTTCCTTTTACAATAAATTTTTTTTTTTCTAACCAAAAATGATAACTGTGAAAATTACAGAAGCCATAGTGATACTGATGCGGTTTCTGTTTATCATTATATTAAATTATAAGATCATATAGTTATAAAATCTATTTTATATATGGCTAATGAAAGAGTTTTGTATTTTAATAAAGTAACAAAGGCAAAGGAGAAAAGAAGACTAGTAAAAGAGGTATGGCTTGGAGGTAATGTCCTAATTGAATGGTAACAAAATGGCATAAAATGTTCATGGAGAGCATTAATGTGGACCTTGATAGGCTATGTGGGCAAACAGGTTGCCAGGCTAGCACCTTTCATTATCCATGAATATTTACTGGTGACAGCTGACAACGTGAGGTATAGGTGGTTTGGTGCTTACTTTGGCATTGCTATTACCCTGGGCCTAGACTAAAGCTAATGTTGGCTCTGCACAAATCTGGCCCTGGCCACATCTATGTTTACACCACAGTGCTGCAAGGGATTCACCAGGTTTTTCTTGTATTGTCCAGTGCTAATAAGGTTTCCACAGATAGATGGAATATTTAATAACCACTTCCATACCAGGCACTTACGCACCTTCCTGCCCAAGCCAAAGTTCAGCTTTCAGCGCTGTCGCACTTTGAATGACAATTGCATGGTCATGCTACACTGTACCCAAACAATTTTTTTATAATTTTGTTCCCACAAATCGAGCTTTCTATTGGTGGTTTAAAAAATTAAGTTTTTTTTTTTCTGTATTTTTTTTTGTAAATAAGTACGTTTTCTTTTTCAATTACGGCACCGATGAGGTGGCACTGATGGACACTGATGAGGTGGCACTGATGGGCACTGATAGGCACTGATAGGCGGCGCTGGTATGCGGCACTGATGGGCACTCATAGGCGGCACTGATGGGCACTCATAGGCAGCATTGATGGGCACTTATGGGTGGCACTGATGGGTACTTATGGGTGGCACTGATGGGTACATATGGGTGGCACTGGTGGGTACATATGGGTGGCACAGATGGGCACTGATAGGTGGGCACTGGGCATGGATGGGCACTGAGGGGTGGCACTGATGGACACTGAGGGGTGGCACTGATGGACACTAAGGGGTGGCATTGATGGACACTGAGGGGTGGCACTTGTTTATTTACTATTTTGCCAATCAGTGCCCACTGGCATCTATTGTGCCTATTTTTTACATGTGGATGGCCATGGGGGATGTACCTGGCCATCCACATGTTGCCCCCTTCCCTGGTGGTCCTGCCGGTCATCAGGTCCTGGCGCTCCCCCTTCCCTGGTGGTCTAGTGTGGGCATCCAAGGGGGGGCTGCGCTGATAAACAATTAGCGCGAACCCCCCCTGTCAGGATAGCCACCGATCGGCTCTCCTCTACTCGTGTCTATAAGATCAACGGCTCTTCCTGTTTACATCGTGATCAGCCGTAATTGGACACGGCTGATCACGTGGTAAAGAGCTCTTTACCAAGATCAAAGATGCAGGGTGTCAGACTGACACCCGGCATCACCGATCACCGTGCGCACCGGCATGTTATCCTGCTGGACTTTAATAGATGTCCAGTCAGGGTTTCACAACCACTTCCCGAATGTCATTTGTCTATTGACCGGGCGGGAAGTGGTTAATGTTATAACTCTTTCTGCTAAGATTATAACACTTTCTGTACTCTAATGTCGATTAGTATACTGCAGATGTAATGCTAAATGTCACACTGTGAACTGGCAGCCCTCCAGATAAGTTGGCCGCAGGGCACTGCAGGGGAAGGTTAGGTTATGTATCCTGAAAGGAATAATAACATGATTAGCTTTGGAGCGTATTTATAAAACAGTGAATGTGACTTTCACCTTTGTCATTTAAACACATGCACCTGGAAGATTCACCTGCAGTAAATGTTTGATAAATGTCAGAATCATTGCTTTATAAATATCCCCCTATGGCCCCTTTCACACTGAGGCGGGAGGCGCGGTGGCGGTATAGCGGCGCTATACCGTCGATATTTCCGCGAGATTCGGCCGCTAGCGGTGCGGTATTAACCCCCGCTAGCGGCCGATAAAGGGTTAATACCGCCCGCAATGCGGCTCTGCAGAGGCGCATTGCGGGCGGTATTACCGCGGTTTCCCATTGTTTTAAATGGGAAGGAGCGGTGAAGGAGCGGTATACATACCTCTCCTCTCTCCACTCCAAAGATGCTGCTTGCAGGAGATTTTTTTCTCTCCTGCCAGCGCATCGCCTCAGTGTGAAAGCCCTCTGGCTTTCACATTGAGAAGGCTGGGCAGGAGTTTTTCAGGCGGTATTTAGGTGCTGTTTTTAGCGCTGTACCGCCTGAAAAACTCCTCAGTGTGAAAGGGAGCTGTGCTTGCATTATTTTTTGCTACATTGATTACTATTACCTCATATTGAAATTATGGATTAACTTTTCAGGTACAATCTTTTTTATTGAGATTTTTTTTAAAAGAATGACGCAGGGGATGTGAACAAATAACCATAACATAAAACAGCTTAATAATGTACAATAAACACAAATGTGACAATGGGAAAAGTCGAACATCAACAAGCCTCCGGCAAAGACCAGGGGTCCACCTAAAGAAACTGAGCTTGGTTGCTCAGAAATTAAATCACGGAAAAATCCACAAAAATGTGAAAAACAAAGCTAAATTCAAGGACATACGAACAAAAGCACAAATGAAAAGACACACAAATAAAGAGGGAAAAAAACACAGGGGAAAAACAAAGAAAGAAAGAGAGTGAGAGAGAGAGAAAGAAGGAGAGGGAGATGAAGAGAAGAGAGAGAAGAGAAGAAAAAATAAAATAAAATTATATATAGGAGGGAGGAGAGCTAGGTGGTGAGGGAGAGACACCAAAGAGGGGGAAGGATAGATAAAGGGAGAAAGGGGATATTGAGCAGAAAGGTTGGTTGGGAAAAAGACAAGGGAAGGGTAGGTACCCCCCAGGTCGGGAGAGAAGAGAGGGTCAATTGGCGAGGCCCAGACTGATCGGATGCATAACGGGAAAAGCGTAGGATATTGGATTAACTTTCAATACAGACTGCAGTACATCTTTTTGTATGTGCCAGCAACAATTTATCAGTATTTTTCACTGCACCTGGGGGAGAGTCACTCAGAGGTTGTTAACTTTATAGTGACATTAGCTAAGTTTCTGTTTCTTTTCAAATGCTAAAGAAAAAATCCTGGGCTACTAAAAAAGAAAAAACACAGTGTTCTGCTTTGGGTCCTAAACGGTGACAGATTGATGCCTCAATTATGAACTGATGAACTGGTCAGCTTGTTTCTTGTTACTCATTCTCTCGTAAAATAAATGATATCCTTATTTGCCCTATCTGTCCTTGTGACCTGTTTGGGTAACCACAGAAAGAAGAACATTGTAAACAGAGTTTGATGACTAAGTGGAAGGCAATGGGAATTTTGTACCAGAGGATAGGCTAAAGCCTAGAGTGCATATACACTTAAAAAATGTTTGAAAAATAATTCCTTTTGCTGCACGTTAAAGCAGGGATGGCCTGGCCATTGGGACTACAGGGAGTTTCCCAGTGGGCCGATAGCTCAGTGGGCCGGAAGGGACAGACAGCTGACTCAACAGCTATGGCCTGGGAGTTTCTCACTTCTGCCTAATCTTGTCCCATAAGGGGGGGCACCAAACTGATTTTTTGCCCCCGGGTGAAATAATGTCTAGCTTCCCCACTGGTACTGCCTATAAGAGTACCAGTACCAGCCGTTCTACTCTAATAAAGTAGAACGGCTAGTGGCTAGTGAAGGGGCAGAGGGGGCTTGGGTCGCCAGGGGGGTGAGGGAGTTGTCCGGCCGCTGTGGGAGAGACCTGTCAAAGTGGGCCAGTCTGGATGAAGTCCAGGGCCAAATTGTTGTCCCAGTCCAGCCCTGCATTATAGTCTATTTGTCTTGCATGTTTCCCCCCGATATTGGTTAATTTCAATGAGATGGCTAACTATGAAATTTCAGCATCATTGACTTCCTTCCTGCAGAATGCTAATGTCGTAGCCTAGTTTTTGTTTGCCCATAGGGTGCACTGTCAATACATTAGGTTGTAAACCTAGTTACACCTCTTTAACCTACAGATAAACCTATAATAAGGCTTACTTGTAGATACTGGAAATATCCCCTAAACCTGCACAGTTTAGGAGATATTTACCTTGTATGCATGCGCACTGAAGAAGGGATACAATCGTCACAGAGCCAGGGTCCACGGCCCCCGGAAGAAAGAGGGGGGAAGTTGGATGCGGCCACCAGCAGGGACATCGGGGACATTGCAGGCTTCGTTTGCCGGTAAGTGACACATAATGGACTAGTATGCAATGCATACTAGCCCAATATGCTTTTACTTTGCAGGGAACAAAAGAGGAAGTAAAATCCATCAGGATTTACTTCCTCTTTAAGCCTAGTGCATACAGGCCCAATGTCGGATGGCATCATCCGACATTCGACCCATGGGTACTGGATTTGGTCCAACAGAAGCCAACCTGTTCATTTTTCTTGGTGCGAGCGCCTAATTTCTGTTTTTGAATAGGGTTTTGCATATAAAAAAGACAGTGATTCAACATCAATTTGGTGGGAGGAGTTATGTATACAGCACTTTTCCAAAAATCAAGGCACACCTACATACAAATGGTAGTGCTTTTGACACACTTGTACACCTTCTAATCAAAACAACATCTATTAAAGACCCCAGGAGAGACATGATTTTCTTGTAAATTGCCAGGATATGGCTGCTAAGAAGTCAATCAATGGTCTCATTGATTCCCAAGGTCATTTGCAAGAATCCCCAGAGTAGGCTAGGAGTGAATAGATTGGATGAAACTGACTTATTTCAGTAGGAACCTCTGAATGACTCTTTTCCTGAAGGGATCAGCCTTGGTACTAATTACTTTGCTGAAGTAATGGCATCAGCAGTTAAGAAGGTGTTTAGCCAGTTGCATTGAAAATGGGCTCAGACAGGACATCAGTCAAGCTGTCCATGACATAAAGAGCTCCTTGGTCTATCCCTGGTGTATGCACACACAATGCCTGTAAATGCACTTGATGTTTCTATCCTTAAGTGTCATCAATGATTCAGTTTTGTAAAGGTAAAAGCCTGATGACATTAGGAATCAGAATGGTTTTCAGTCGTCTCATTGATGGGAAGATACTAACATTGATTTTATACTCTATATTTGGAGTGTTTATTCTCTGTTTCCTCCAGTAAATTCAGACAAATTCTATAGAAATCTTGAGAATAATGTATGATAATTTGACCCCTAGTTCAATTTAGACTCTAAAGCCCTGTACAGACGATCGGTTTGTCCGATGAACTGTTTTCATCGGACGAACCGATCGTGTGTGGGCCCCATCGTTTTTTTTTTCCATCAGTGAAAAAAAAAAGAACATGTTTTAAATTTTTCCTATGGATAAAAAAACGATAGAAAAAAACGATCGTCTGTAGGGAAGTCCATCGGTCAAAAATCCATGCATGCTCCAAATGCTCCAAAATCCAAATGCTCGGAAGCATTGAACTTAATTTTTCTCAGCACGTCGTAGTGTTTTAAGTCACCGCGTTGGACACGGTCGGATTTTTGACCGATGGTGTGTAGGCAAGACTGATGAAAGCCAGCTTCATCGGATATCCGATGAAAAAATCCAGATATCCAATCGTGTGTACAGGGCTTTATTGAACCAAAAATGTAAGCATCAGTGACTGAACAACTTGGTAGAAAGAAGATATGTGAATAATTGTCCATAATGCTGTCATAGTGGTACCCCGTAGGGGCTGCTAAGTGATGTGGCCCACCTGTCACCTCGTACAGCCCGGCATTCACTTCCCAGACACAAAAGACAATGAACAGTCCGTTAGCTTTGTTTTGTTGTTTTATTGAGGGAATTTAACTTGGATGGGGTAAGGGAAACTATGTACACTCTTTGTACACTTCTGCAGACTCCTCCTGCACAATTTTTGCTTGCAGACTATTGCTCTCTCTCTTTCTCTCCTGCACAACTCTTCACTCTAGGAGCAGCTAGCACATGGTTAAACCTGACACTGGCTCAGCCAGGCCTTAGGAATTGTCCTTTGCAGGCAGAGAATGTGGGTCCCTATAGTGTAGCAGAAAATATGGAAAGTCTCTTTAGTGCTAGCTGTCCTAACAGATGAACCAATTGCTCCCAGGCAGCCCTCTTCAGGCTCTACCAGCCCTCCTGGCTGAAGCTGGCCAACGTTGCTGCCCACAACATCACAGTCCACACTGCTGGCTCTACACTCATCCCAGACTGCACACTCATAGTCCTCTCAGACATGCCTTCCCAGTCCTCCTGACTGTACCTGTCACTCACCACCCCTCATGGCTGCAACCGTGGTTCCCTCCTGAAAACCTGCCCAGCAGTATTAGCTCCTGCTGTCCTTTCTGACTCCTCCTGTGCTTCTTGGTTGAATCCTTCATGAGTTCTTGAAGGGCTCCACCCTGCACCCGGTTCCCAGGCCCAGGGTTACCCACCCAGACTCCCTCAAAGGTCCTGAGAGCCTGGTACTCCATCCTTAGTGCTTCCATCTGACAACTCCTCCCCAGCTGGGCTGACTCTGGGTATTTCAAGGAGGCCTGTCCCCTGCCAGTCCTAGTTGGGGATTTATCAGGGCTCCCTGAGACACCCCAGAGTGGAGTGATTCTGTCTGAGTCATAGCTGCTACTCTGAGCCACTGCCAGCCACATGCAGCCCACACAGATCCAACTAGGCCTGCCTAAATTTCCCTGCACTACAAAAAACCCAAGTAGAGGGTGCTAAATTGACCCCCCACCAAAATACAGCTGGTCCCTCAACAAGGAAAATTTACTAAAATGGCTCCTGGGCCCAGAAGCAAGGGCATCCCATAAGACAAAATGAAAGGGGGAAAGGGAAACGACTTGGATGGGGAACTGTACAAATTACTTACAAAAATATATGAAGATTTCTGGTAGCTATTTACATCTGTACAGAGAATATAATACACACACTTAGCTACAGATACCTGTGGCTTACATATAATACACATTTAAGGCTTCCAGCTAGGCCTGCCTAAATTTACCAGTACTACCAAAAATCCTAACTGCTAGTACTCTTTAATTCTCTTCTACTGCTACTTCGACAACCGAAAATGACAATGGAACTCCTCAGTGGGAGTCAAGGCCAGCAACAAAAATATGGCAGTGGGTCTATCCATGCTGTTTGTATACTGTATACTTAGTGGCAATAACTATTTTCACATATTATACTATCTAGGTCTGCCTTTAGGTGGTAGTATCTTGTTTAATGTAATGTTCTTACTAAAGTAACCACATGGTTATGATGTTGTTATATGTCTCTGTGTTTCTGTTGTTTCAATGAAAAACAAGATGGAGCAAAAAGGACCATGGGGCCATCACTCAATGACTGTTTATAACTATGCCTACTGCAGATTTCCAACAGTTTAAAACATTTGAGTGCATAAATATTTTTCAGTGACTATGTCTCAAGAAAGGTTTTATGACCCAGTATCCTACATCCATGCTTTCTGATATATGATGATCATCGCCAAAATACTATGGGCTGAGGTAATGGCTCAGTAACACAATATAGGCATTGACTGTAGACAGAGCCTTTACAACTGGAATCTGAAACAATTGCAAGTATTTTTCAATAAGGGATTGAATAACAGGTGCACAATGAATGTCTGTGCTACATTACATTATTCCTACATTAACTTTTCGAATAGCAGGTGCAGAATGAACTTCTGTGCTACATTACATTATCCCTACATAAACTTTCCCCTCAGCATTGTTTGAGCTTCTCCTCAAGAAGAGCCATTTAGGTAAACCAGCACTGTACTGCCAATGCCTGTCTGCCTGATGCTTCATACACTGCAACTATGAATTAGGGATGGGCCAAACGGACTCCTGTTCAATTCGTACCCGAACTTTCGAACACATGAAAGTTCGGACCCGAATAACGAACCCCATTAAAGTCAATGGGACCCGAACGTCAAATATCAACAGTGCCCATTTTGAAGGCTTAAATGCAAGTAATTTGGCAAATGGTTATAGGGGTCCGGGTCCTGCCCTGGGGGACATGTATCAATAAGAAACAAAGTTTGTTAAAAATTACATTTTTAAATGAGCAGTGATTTTTTTATTTTTAAAGTGAAAGCCTAAAATGAAAAATTCCTTCCAATATAGTGCCTGGGGGTTCCCCTTAGTCTAACTGTAAAGTGGCAGATCTGTACCATGTCTAGAATCTGCTGCAGCAATAATTGATTATATAAAGCCAAAACATGAAATATTTCCTGCAAGCTGCCTTTATTTTGCTCAGCAACAGCTGGGGAGCCAGTGTGTATGATGAGGCCACAATGTAGTGCACTGGGAACAAGATTACAGATTTTTTGGATACACTCTGACGTCACTTTGACTTTGGATAGAAGTAACGGGTGCTTTAAAATTGGTCTTTGGGTGTCGTGGCGCCTTCCCACTGTAACCCTATCGAGATAATCTTGATGAAAGCAAAAATTTGCCTTCCTGAAAATAATTGCAATGATATGCACCTGTCAAACAGGTGCTGAAAAATTGGTTTTATGCCGCGTACACACGACCGTTTTTCATGATGAGAAAAATGCAATTTTTTAAATTGGTCATTAAAAACTATTGTGTGTAGGCTCCAGAGCATTTTTCTCGACGTGAAAAATGGCCATTAAAAATTTAGAACATGCTCTATTTTTTCTCGTCATTTTTCATGTCGTCATTTTTCTCATCGTGAAAAACTGTCATGTGTAGGCTTTAACGACAGGGAAAAAAATCATGCATGCTCAGAAGCACGTTATGAGAAGGGAAATTTGCATAATCAGCCCAAAGGGTGGCGCCATTCGAATGGAACTTCCCCTTTATAGTGCCCTTGTACGTGTTGTACGTCACCACACTTTGCTCAAGCATTTTTTTTCACGATCGTGTGTATGCAAGGCAGGCTTGACAAGAATCACATCTAGAAAAGTTGTTTTTGTTTTTTTCAATTACATTAAAAACAGTCGTGTGTATGCAGCATTTGAGTGTCGTGGTACCTTCCCACCGTAACCCTATAGAGGTACTCTTGATGAAAGCAAGAATTTGCCTTGCTGTAAAAAATTGCAATGATACGCACCTGTCAAACAGTGCCTCTCTATATGGTGTTAAACTGGCAGTAACGCACGCAAAACTATATGGCGTTAAACTGGCAGTAACACACACAGAAGTAAATGACGTTAAACTGGCAGTAACGCAATCAAATAGGCGGTGTTTAACTGTCACTACACTGATGCTATGTGAACTGTCCCTACTCAACACTAATGTATGTAGGAATGACACGGCCTCACTACTAGAGTTGCCACCTCATCCCTTTAAAACAGAACACATATGAATTACACAGGTTCTGAGGCTAATTTAATGCAGATAAGGCACCAAGTGAGTTTAATTACCTCCTTAATCAGCCACAGAACCTGTGTAATTAATATGTGTTCTGTTTTAAAGGGATGAGTTGGCAACCCTACTCACTACACTACAGTGAAACTATCTGAGCTGTCCCTGCTCTAGCTGCACACTATGCAAAGCTGAATGATGGTCCTCCTCACTACACTCACACTATCCCTAGACTGACACTAAACGAATATTCTACACTGACAATTAATGCAAAATAGCACAGTATAGCACACTAACTAACTAAAAGCACTGAACAGACTCTGAAGCCATTAGATCCCTGACACCTGGTAAGACTTTTGAATTAGGAAATGTTGATTTACCTACCGTACCGACATTTAATATATTGAAAACAATGGGTGCGCTTATCTGACATTTTGTATGTTTTGTTGTTATAGATCTTTGTACCTACTGGAAACTTGAATACGATATGTTAAATGTCAGGTGCTATATAAGATTTACTGTATAATTATACTGTTGAACGATTTTGGCCTATCATAGCAGTTGCGACCGCAGTTATGCATTTATTGTATGCTTGTTTATACTCTCAATAAAAACTTTTGCAACAAAAAAAACACTGAACAGAGCCCTGTTCTATCTCTCTCCATGCCAAAATCACACTGAAAATGGCTGCCATTGAAAGAATACTTTTATATTGTGGGGCGGGAATGAGCCATGATTGGATAAAGTCACGATGACAGTGTTATGACTCTGACAGTGCTCTGTGCCCTGATTGGCTGAAACTTTCACTGCTTCAGCCAATCAGGGCTTGCAATTCACTGTTCAGCGCTGCAATGCATTGTGGTCGGTTCGGGGGGCCGAACAAACGGTCAAACATCCCGAAAGTTTGGCTGTTTCCCGAACGACCAAACAACGAAAGTTCTGCCCGAACTTATGCTCGGGCCAAACCGTTCACCCATCCCTACTATGAGAGGCGATTCAGTTCGCATGTTGTTGCGCTTTACAAGTTTCTCACTCACTCACTCACCTAATAAAGCAAACAATTTATTAACCAATCACAGATTTTGAGTTATTTTGCTCAGTATTGCCATTCAGCCTTTGCATTAAGAAAGCACTTGAATAGTGTAAGCAAAGTGGCCAAAGATATATACATTAAGGTGGATCTAATCTCAGGGCTTTCTTAATGAGAGGGCACACCTGGGCACTGCCCAGGGGCCCCAGCTGCATGGGGGCCCCCCACTTTCCCCAAAGCAGCTGGTCCTTGAGCCCACGCTGCCCCGAAATTGGGGGCCCCATAATGGCACTGAGAGTGATGGATACACAGGGAGGCAGGCTGCCAGTGTTGCACCGTGCTGTGCAGAATGATACCTATTATTTCACATCCAGCAGGGAGGGGCAGGGCCGGAGCGCCAGTGATGCTCTGACCCCGCCCCATGCAGTTTGAATGCTCGGGACTCGAAGGAAGAGATGTAGAGGGACCACACTGTAGGGGGTATCAGGGATGTAGTGGGGTCACAATACAAGGGGTATCTTATGGTATATGGTTACAGTGCTGGGGGGAACATCTGGGGTGTAGAGGGGTCAGTATGCTGGGGAGATATCTGGGGTGTAGAGGGGTCAGAGTGCTGGGGGGATATCTAGTGCATAGAGGGGTAATAGTGCTGGGAGGCATCAATCTAGCAGATATATTATATGCACAGGACAGTTTTGTTAATTTTATGTATATAGTATTTTTCCACTGTTTCTGCTGTACAGAATGATTGTTCATGCAGGTAATGCGGAGCTCCACCCAAAAGGGAAAGCTCCATTTGTCTGCCTCCTACCTACTTGATGTCTGTTTTCCTGCACTGTCTCCATTGTAGGGGCCCCAGAGCATTACTTTGCCCAGGGGCCCATGATGCTATTAAGACGGCCCTGTCTAATCTTCTAATCTAAGGTGGATCTAATCTAAAGCAATGTTATCCTCCAAACAAGGAACGATAAACCAGTTGTGAGTGATATTTAAATTACAGTAGAATTTGTTAGCTGTACTTTTGTCTAAGCCCATTTTACCATCTAATCTGCAGTTTTGTGTGGCTGCATAGAGGCCTCCATATTAGTGACAGCACAAACTAACATTGTCCAGTTCTTCCTATTCCTAAACCCCACCCCTGATGACACCAATATTGCAATCTAGGGATCAAAAGCAGGAGTGAGAGAGATATACGTCTGAGGATGTCAAAATCATGGTCGGTGCCTATGAAGTAGAAGAATGAAGAGTGTCTAAGCCTTTTTAAAAAAGGAAGAAGTGCTCAGTTGCTTCAGGAATTATACAAAAAGGGTTTTCTTTAAACTACTAGCTTTTTCACATTAAATTGTGCTACTAAATCCCTCTTAACCCCTTCCCGACCGCCGCATGTACATATACGTCGGCAGAATGGCACGTACAGGCACATTGGCGTACCTGTACGTCCCTGCCTAGACGTGGGTCGGGGGTCCGATCGGGACCCCCCCGCGACTTGCGGCGGTCGGGTCCCCTCGGGGAGCGATCCGGGAAGACGGCGCGGCTATTTGTTTATAGCCGCTCCGTCGCGATCGCTCCCCGGAGCTGAAGAACGGGGAGAGCCGTGTGTAAACACGGCTTCCCCGTGCTTCACTATGGCGCTGCATCGATCGAGTGATCCCTTATATAGGGAGACTCGATCGATGACGTCATTCCTACAGCCACACCCCCCTACAGTTGTAAACACACACACAGTGTACACCAAATCCTACAGCGCCACCTGTGGTTAACTCCCAAACTGCAACAGTCATTTTCACAATAAAGAATGCAATTTAAATGCATTTTTTGCTGTGAAAATGACAAAAATCCCAAAAATGTGTCAAAATTGTCCGAAGTGTAGGTCATAATGTCGCAGTCACGAAAAAAATCGCTGATCGCCGCCTTTAGTAGTAAAAAAAAAAAAGAATTAATAAAAATGCAATAAAACTATCCCCTATTTTGTAAACGCTATAAATTTTGCGCAAACCAATCGATAAACGCTTATTGCGATTTTTTTACCAAAAATAGGTAGAAGAATACGTATCGCCCTAAACTGAGGAAAACATTTTTTTTTATATGTTTTTGGGGGATATTTATTATAGCAAAAAGTAAAAAATATTGCATTTTTTTCAAAATTGTGGCTCTATTTTTGTTTATAGCGCAAAAAATAAAAACCGCCGAGGTGATCAAATACCACCAAAAGAAAGCTCTATTTGTGGGGAAAAAAGGACGCCAATTTTGTTTGGGAGCCACGTCGCACGACCGCGCAATTGTCTGTTAAAGCGACGCAGTCCCAAACTGTAAAAACACCTTGGGTCTTTGGGCAGCAATATGGTCCGGGGCTTAAGTGGTTAAACAGCCAAACTTTTAACAGAAGCAGAAATCAAATAGACTTCAAGGTATCCAGTCTTCTTTTGTAAAATGTATTGGCTCAGGCTCAGTTCTCTAGGGAGAAAGGATTAGGGGTACAAGATACATAGAACAGCAAAAGTATATCAGGCCTTCTTCTGTCAGCAGCAATAACAGATGGATAGTTGCCCTAATTTTTCTGGTAGTGACCTCACAGCAATATCAAAGTTGATGTTCGCACTAATATTTCAGTGTCAGCCTCCAGTGACAGTAGATAATATAAAATAAATTATATAGTGGCTCTAGATACACCAGTAGCAGCCTCACAAAGGCAATGAATCCGTTTGTATACCTCTACTGGTGGCCTTGGATGCTGCAAGAGCTGCCTCTTAATGGGAACTAGTGTAGAGGACCCACATGAGCAATAACAATCCCTAGAAACAGTCAGACATAAGCAAATACAATCATTGGGCTTAAGCCGGCCATTGACGGTTTGAATCTTGAGCAGGGGCCAGCCGAGATTCGAACCATGTATGGGCAGACTGAAGTTGATTAAATGATCAACTTGGGTACAACCAGCATGTCTGATTTTTGACGCAATCATTGCCAGCGGCTATAGCTAATAACTGTGGGCCTAATCCACAAAAACCCGGCGCAACGTATTTTTTCCCGTTTAAGTTACACCGCCGCAAAATCTCTACCTAAGTGCCCGATCCACAAAGCACTTACTTAGAAATTTTGAGCGGTGTAACTTAAATCCGTTCGGCGCAAGGCGTTCCTAATTTACTGGGGCGAGTCCCATTTAAATTAGGCACGCTCCCGTGCCGGACATACTGCGCATGCTCCCGACGTCATTTTCCCGACGTGCTTTGCACGGTTTTACGTTGCGCCGGGTTTTGAGAATCGCGACGGGCGTAAAAAAAAAACGAGTTGCGGCAGGAAAAAATAAATAATAATAAAAAAAAAAGACAGCGACGCGGGATAGAAGGGTCTACTTTTACAAGGTGTAAACAGTTTAGGCCTTGTAAAAGCAGCCCTAATATTGCGACGGCAAACTAATACTTACGGAGAAAAAACGAAGCGTAAAAGCTTCGTGGATCTCCGTAAGTGCTAATTTGCATACCCGAAGCGGCATTTCGACGAGAAATGCCCCCAGCGGCGGCTGCGGTACTGCATCCTAAGATCCGACAGTGTAAGTCCCTTACACATGTCGGATCTTCTGCCTATCTATGTGAAACTGATTCTGTGGATCAGTTCCATAGATAGAAACAGGGATACGACGGCGTATCAGTAGATACGACGGCGTATCAGTAGATACGCCGGCGTATCCCTTTTGAGGATCAGGCCCTGTGTTCTCCCAGCTGGGAAAAATCTGAAACCTGAGTGGTACTAGGTCTGAGCTACAGCTGTAGTGCATAGCAGACTCAGCTCAGGGGACTCAAAGTACCCACACACATGAAACCAATTCTTGGGCAAGATTGACAAATAGTTAAATCACAGAACCGGGCTGGATCTCATCACTCATTATCGCTTTTTATGCCAGACCACTGGAGATTTTGTTCTGGGCACATAAAAAAGACTGGATCCTACATAGCTGCACATAAATCACATTTTTGGTTCTAAGGCCCCTTTCACATTGAGGAGTTTTTCAGGCGGTAAAGCGCTAAAAATAGCGCTGCTATCCCGCCTGAAAAACTCCTGCCCAGCTACCTCAATGTGAAAGCCGAAGGGCTTTCACACTGAGGCGATGCGCTGGCGGGAGACAAAAAAATCTCCTGTCAGCAGCATCTTTGGAGCGGTGAGAGGAGCGGCGTGTATACCGCTCCTTCACCGCTCCTTCCCATTGAAAACAATGGGAACCGCGGCAATACCGCCCGCAATTCGCCTCTATATAGGCGCATTGCGGGCGGTATTAACCCTTTATCGGCCGCTAGCGGGGGTTAATACCGCACCGCTAGCGGCTGATTTCCACGGCAATCCCGGCGGTATAGCGCCGCTATTTTTAGCGGCGTTATACCGCCACCGCAGCTCCCGCCCCAGTCTGAAAGGGGCCTAAGGGTACATCGTCTCATTCATGCCCACTATAAAATGGTGACATATACAAATATATATATATATATTTTATATATATATATATATATATATATATATATATATATATATATATATATATATATATATATATATATAATACATTAATTGCAAAGAGATAATTATTATGTCTCTTTTGAAAAATAATGCACATAGATAAATGTACAGTATATCTATATTTAAAATGCTATAGAATGAAAAACAAACAAAATTTACGTCCTCTTTTTCCCACAAATAGAGCTTTCTTTTGGTGGTATTTGATCACCTCTGCGGTTTTTATTTTTTGTGCTCTAAACAAAAAAAAGAGAGCCAATTTTGAAGAAAAGGCAATATTTTTTCTTTTTGCTATAATAAATATCCCCAAAAAATATATAAAAAATGAATGTCTTTCTCAGTTTAGGCCGATTTGTATTCTACATATTTTTGGTAAAAAAAATCGCAATAAGTGTACATTGATTGGTTTGTGCAAAAGTTTTAGGGGAAGATCCACAGAGAGAGTACGCCGGCGTATCTACTGATACGCCAGCGTACTTTCGAATTTCCCGCGTCGTATCTTTGTTTTGAATCCTCAAAACAAGATACGACGGCATCTGGGTTAGATCCGATAGGCGTACGTCTTCGTACACCTTCGGATCTAGGATGCAATTCTTCGGCGTCCGCTGGGTGGCGTTCCTGTTGTTTTCCGCGTCGAGTATGCAAATTAGCTATTTCCGACGATCCACGAACGTACGCGCGGCCGTCGCATTCTTTTACGTTGTCTCTAGTCGGCTTTTTCCGGCGTATAGTTAAAGCTGCTGTTTCGTGGCGTATAGTTAGATCTGCTATGTTAAGTATGGCCGTCGTTCCTGCGTTTAATTTGAATTTTTTTTTTCGTTTGCGTAAGTCGTCCGTGAATCGCGGGATGGACGTAAGTTACGTCCAAGTCAAAACAATGACGTCCTCGCGACGTCATTTCGCGCAATGCACGGCGGGAAATTTAGGGACGGCGCATGCGCAGTTCGTTCGGCGCGGGGACGCGCTTCATTTAAATGAAACACGCCCCCCTACTCGCCGATTTGAATTAGGCGCCGTTACGCCGCGAGAGATACACTACGCCGCCGTAACTTACGGCGCGAATTATTTCTGGATTTGAAGCATCAAAAAGTAAGTTACAGCGGCGTAGCGTATCTCCCATACACTGCGCCCATCCATTTCTATGTGGATCTGCCCCATAGTGTCTACAAAATAGGGGATAGATTTATGGCATTTTTATTAATAATTTTATTTTTTACTAGTAATGGTGGCGCTCTGCGATTTTTGTTGTGACTGCGACGTTATGGCGGACACATCGGAAGCTTTTGACGCTATTTTGGGACCATTGTCATTTATACAGAGATCAGTGCTATAAAAATGCACTGATTACTGTGTAAATGACACTGGCAGGGAAGGGGTTAACCACTACGGGGCGAGGAAGGGGTTAAGTGTGTCCTAGGGTGTGGTTATAACTGTGTGGGGGCTGGGCTACCAGTGACACGACAGTGAACCCTTCTACCGATGACAGGGAGCAGTAGATCAGTGTCCTGTTTACACAGGCATCTCCCTGTTCTGCAGCTTCGTAACACGATTGCAGGACACCGAACATCGAGTCTGCGGGTCCCGCAGGCACAGTCACCGAGCTTGCGGAAGGAGCGTAACTGTACGTTGCTATGCGTAGCCGTGCCATTCTGCAGACGTATATTGGCAGGAGGCAGTCGGCAAGCAGTTAAATAACTACAATAAGGTGAATACATTTATTATATTGTGTTCAATTAGTTATACAGTGCCTTGAAAAAGTATTCATACCCCTTAAAAATGTACCATATTTGGTCATGTTACAACCAAAAACGTAAATGTATTTCTTTGGGTATTTATGTGATAGACCAACGCAAAGTGGCACATAATTGTCAGTGGAAGGAAAGTGATTAATGGTTTTCATTTTTTTTTTTACATTTATGTGAAAAGTGTGGCTATACTTTGTAGAACCACCTTTCACTGTAATTACAGTTGCAAGTCTTTTTGGGTGTGTTTCTATCAGCTATGCAGATCTAGAGAGTGACATTTTTGCCCATTCTGCTTTGCAAAATAGCTCAAGCTCTGTCAGATTGGATGGAGAGCGTCTGTGAACAGCAATTTTCAAGTCTTGCCACAAATTCTTAATTGGATTTAGGTCTGGACTGTGACTGGGCCATTCTAACACACACATATGCTTTGATCTAATCCATTCCATTGTAGCTCTGGCTGAATGTTTAGGATCATTGTCCTGCTAGAAGGTGATGTCCATCCTAGTCTCAAGTCTTTTGCAGGCTCTTACAGGTTTTCTTCTAAGATTGCCCTGTATTTGGCTCTATGCATCTTCCCATCAACTCTGACCAGCTTCCCTGTCCCTGCTGAAGAAAAGCATGATACTACCACCATGTTTCGTGGTGGGGACGGTGTGTTCAGGGTGATTTGCACTGTTAGTTTTCTGCCACACCTAGCGTTTTGCTTTTAGGCCAAAAAGCTCACTTTTGGTCTCATCTGACCAGGGCACCTTCTTCCACATGTTTACTGTAATTCCCACATGGCTTCTCTCAAACTGCAAACCAGACTTCTTATGGCTTTCTTTCACCAATGGCTTTCTTCTTGCTTTCTTCACTCCTCCATAAAGGCCAGATTTGTGGAGTGCACAACTAATAGTTTTTCCTGTGGACAGATTCTCCTACCCGAGCTGTGGATCTCTGTAGCTCCTCCAGAGTTACAATGGGCTTCTTGGCTGCTTCTCTGATTAATGCTCTCCTTGCCCAGCTGGTCAGTTGGGGTGGACGCCCATGTCTTCATAGGTTTGCAGCTGTGCCATACTCTTTCCATTTTTGGATGATAAATTGAACAGTGCTCTGTGAGATGTTCAAAGCTTGGGATATTTTTTATAACCTAACCCTGCACCCTGCTTTAAACTTCTCCACAACTGTATCCCTCACCTGTCTGGTGTGTTCCTTGGCCTTTAGGATGCTGTTTGTTCACTAAGGTTCTCTAACAAACCTCAGAGGACTTCACCGAACAGCTGTATTTATACTGAAATTAAATTACACACAGGTGGACTCTATTTACTAATTAGGTGACTTCTGAAGGCAATTGGTTACACTAGATTTTAGTTAGGGGTATCAGAGTAAAGGGGACGGAATACAAATGAATACCATACTTTTCACATATTTATTTGTAAAACAAAAAAAACATTTATCATTTTCGTTCCACTTCACAATTATGTGTCACTTTGTTTTGGTCTATCACATAAAATCCCATTAGAATACATTTATGTTTTTGGTTGTAACATGACAAAATGTGGAAAATGTCAAGGGATACTGTATGAATACTTTTTTTTTCATATTTCATGTCTGAGGTTTTACATCCACTTTAAGCCTTAGGCCGTGTACAGACGACCAAACATGTGCGATGAAAGCGGTCCGCCGTACCGTTTTCACCGTACATGTCTGCCCGGGGATTTCTGTACGATGGCTGTACTAACCATCGTACAGAAATCCGCGCGTAAACAATACGCGGGGCGTCGCCGCGACGATGACGCGGCGACGTGGGCGGGCCTGCCAGTTAAATGCTTCCACGCATGCGTCGAATGACGAGGGATGGCGGGCACTCGGACATGTACGGTACGTCTGTACAGACGACCGAACATGTCCGAGTGGGCAGGATTCCAGCGGACTGTTTTAAAACAAGTCCAGGAATATTTGTCCGCTGGGAAAAGGCCCGGCGGGCAAATGTTTGCTGGAATTCTGTCCGCTCGCGCCTACACACGACCGAACATGTCTGCTGAAACTGACCCGCGGACCAGTTTCAGCAGACATGTTTGGTCGTGTGTACAGGGCCCCAATGTTGCTGATCATGAATAGTACATGTGGCACACAAGGAAACTTGTTGGCATAGTACAGTACTATATTATATTAGGACTGGGTGTCCTCTTCCTATCTTTCATTTTTTATTTATTTTTCATTCTTTTTTTTTTATTATTATTCTGTGCAATTGGGCTTTTCATGCAGTGGTTTCTCGCCTTTTTTTCTGTTAAACTTTTTTGCAGGTCTGCCTTGCTCACTCTACATGACCACATGACCACAGGTTGCGAAATGGGCAGTCATTTACAGTGGCTTTTTACATAGGACCCTGAAAGCTTATGAAATGGCACCTTATTCTTTTATATGACAAGAGGCAAACTATTGGGATTAAATATATTTTCAAGGGCAAAATAGAACCCCTTTACCAAAAAGTGATTGAATGTTGCTGCACTTTGCTGATTCTTAGCCCTGCTTATTGAATAAGTTGATGGACAATACAACCACTTAGCACACTAAATAAAAGAAAACAAGCATAAGAAGTTTTCAATTATATTGTAAATCTCTTACGTTCGGATTTCCAGGAAACGCTTTGCATATTCAAAGAAATCATTTTTTTTCCCCATATGCTTGTAGAATTTCTCTTTCTCTCTTTCTTTGTAATACATCATTCAGGACTCGAAGACGGCTGACAGTTTGTAATAAGTGTCCCTGCTTCTTTCACACGGTTGTATATTAGCAGATCCACTAGCGGATAAAACCAGCCACCAGTGTTTCTGAACTCCACGTATCTCTGTCCGGGGCTCATCGCTTCGATAACTTCAGACACATAATGAGAGGGAACTAGTTTTAATAACAGGGATTAGCAACCGCAACATTTTCACAATATGACACAACGATGTCAGAACAAATTAGTCAAATCACACAATTCTACTTAAAATAACATAGCGCAAGTAAAAAAAAAAAATGCCAGTGTAAAAGCCATTTTTGACAGATTTAACAGACCGTAATGCAATATTACTTCAAATACAAATTATTTCAATGATAATTTGGTACTTAATAGCAATAAGCTCACTGACATCAAAAAGTACTAATAGGCAAGTCAGGATTGTACAAGAAAGTTAGATGTAATAAAAGATACAGTACTGGACTAGAGTGGGCCTATACTCAAATATTAAAGAGGAACTTTGCTGGGGTTTGGGAAAATTAAAAGCCAGTAGCTACAAGTCCTGTACTACATGTACTTTGTCCCAAAGAAGACAGAACTGTAAAATAAAAAGTCTAATGCCGCATACACACGACCGTTATTCATGTCATGGAAAAAAACAAAGTCTTTCTCAACGTGATTCCTCTCAAGCCTGCCTTGTATACACACGATCGTGATAAAAAATGCTTGAGCAAAGCGTGGTGACGTACAACACGTACAACGGCACTATAAAGGGGAAGTTCCATTCGAATGGCGCCACCCTTTGGGCTGATTATGCTAATTTCCCTTCTCATAACTTGCTTCTGAGCATGCACGTTTTTGTCCCGTCGTTAAAGCATACACACGACCGTTTTTCACGACGAGAAAAACAACGACGTGAAAAACGACGAGAAAAAATAGAGCAGGTTCTAAATTTTTAACGCCGATTTTTTTCGTACAGAAAAATGCTCTGGAGCCTACACACAACGTTTTTAATGACCAATTTTAAAAAATTGCATTTTTCTCGTCATGAAAAATGATCATGTATACGTGGCATTATGATAGATCTCTTTTAAACCTGGGATGAATACGGAATAATAGAAGGGTTATATTACTTTTTGTCTTGGAGAAAATGCTGCTCCAGGTTGTAATCTGTCTGCTCACATAAGCAAAAGCTTTGTTTTTTCCCTTCTGAGGGGTGGATCAGAGTCCAGATTGACTGTCTCCTTCAGTATACTGTATAATTAATGATCATATGATGCCCAGGGTTTGGTTGTATAATATACATGGGTGGGAGTCCAGA
Source organism: Rana temporaria (assembly GCF_905171775.1). Taxonomy (NCBI): domain Eukaryota; kingdom Metazoa; phylum Chordata; class Amphibia; order Anura; family Ranidae; genus Rana; species Rana temporaria. Next base: position 56,591,495 of record NC_053497.1, read on the forward strand.
GCAACGTTCTCTCCAGACAGTAATGCCCTGTACACACGATCGGTTCTTCTGATGAAAACGGACCGATGGACCGTTTTCATCGGACAAACCGATCGTGTGTGGGCCCCATCAGTTTTTTTCCCATCGGTGAAAAAAAATAGAACCTGTTTTAAATTTTTCTTATGGTTAAAAAACCGATAGAAAAAAACGATCGTCTGTGGGGAAATCCATCGGTCAAAAATCTACGCATGCTCAGGATCAAGTCGACGCATGCTCAGAAGCATTGAACTTCATTTTTCTCAGCGCATCGTTGGGTTTTACGTCACCGGGTTGGACACGATCGGATTTTTAACCGATGGTGTGTAGGCAAGACTGCTTCAGATATCTGATGAAAAAATCCATCGGTTCGTTTTCATCAGACGAACCGATCGTGTGTACAGGGCATAAGTGTATGGACAAAGCCAGGAACTGAGGTACCGAAAACAGGTAGAGCACTCACACATAGACCAATTAAAAGTTTAAGTTCTTGTATTTTAAGAAAGAAGTCTGCACACATTTGCAAATAAATGCGTAAGCTACAGAGCCTTGCCAAGGCACCATGGTATGTGTAGTCCAGTCACTAGCTTATGAGTGACTCCACAATGGAAGCACATGCATTCTGATGGATAGATGGAGGGCAGATGGACTGAAGGGGGCCCACCCCTTCTTAAAGGTACAGAGGCACACTGAGCACACAGCACATAGCACAACGGCTGCAAGGTGTCAGTGCATTGCTTGACTAATATAACAGTAATACAAAAAAGAAAGCCACTGACCTCTAACTGGCCATTTCAGCAAGCAGCATCGGAAGGCACCATATGTTTGAAAAAAAGCCAAGGCTAAATCCAAGGAAAACTCCAAGTTCACTTACCGACCATCAACAAAGGCCTGGGGAATGCCCAGGAAAAACAAAGCCTACTTACCGAGTAGCTCGCAGACAACCAATTAACATGTCTAACAGTATGCGTTAAAAACAGGGGTTTTGTCCACACACGTTTGCAAACGCATGCGTGAGCCACAGAGCCACCCTGGAGTCTGTGGTCCTAACACTGAACAATGAGTGTCCCCACAATGGAGGCACATGCATTCTGATGGAAAGATGAGGACAGGTGGACTGAAGGGCAGCCCATCCCTTCTTAAAGGTACCGGAGCACACCAGACGCCCAGCATGTAGCACAATGGCTGCAAAGGTGCTGGTGCGCTGCTAGACCAATACTAACACTAAAACACTAACACTGAAACAGACATGTCCACCGCCCTCATCTATAGCTGGCCATTGCAGTAAGCAGCATTGGAAGGCTAAAACAGATATCAAGAAAGGCCTGGGCAATGCCCAGGAAAAACCAAGCCTACTTACCGACCAGCTCACAGACAACCAAAATAACCTGTCTAACAGTATGTGTTAAAAACAGGGGTTTAGTCTGCACACATTTGCAAATACATGCGTAAGCTACAGGCCCCAACAAGGCTGCTAACAGACCACTCAACACAGCACCTGAGAAAGAGAGAGGCACAGTAACAGAAATTCTGGGACATTGAAGAGCGCCACGGATGCTGATAGAGCCTTCTGCCTGATTAAGGGGGAATGGTGCTGCTGACACAGCCTGGTTGTGTTTTACCCAGGATACAGAGGGAGACCCTTTGCTAAGTTGGTGAGAGACTGTTAGCCAACTCTGCATTACACTTTGACAAAGGAGGGAAAGTGTTACCTGCAAGTGTCACAGAAGTAGTGATAATATCAGTGTTTAAAGGGACCTTAGTCATCATCAGCGATTAAAGCAAAGTTATGTTGAGTATTCCAAAATAACAGTTGAACCCCAACAAGTTGGCCAGCAGAAAATAGGATATTACAGACTGCTGAACTGTTAGGGTGGCATAGTTCTCCCTAGTTTAGATTGCCCCTATATAGGGTTTAGCAGAGCTTTTTTTCTCAGAAAATAGGTGCAGGAACTCAACCACGACCCCGTTCAGATTTCATAAACAGTAGAAGGGTCTTAAAGGGGCATTAAATACCAGGATTGCATTACATACAGAGTGCAGAGTTCAGGGTGTTACACACAGAATGCAGAGCTGTCACTTGTAAACACAGAAACCAGACTTTTGTGTTTACAAGTGATTGTGGTGAGCAGGCACCAAAGGGTCTGAGCCAGAGGTGGTGGAACTGAGTTCCCCCAAGTTCCCCCTGAAAAAAAGCCCTGGGGTTTAGGAAAAATTGCTTTCTACACCCACTGATTGTTATCTACAGTATATTTCTTTCTACTGTTTACCTACAATGTATTTGCAATGTATATACTAACTAACATAGTTTAAATGTTTGTTGTGTCATTTCTCTTTTGCTACGAGGGTACTGCACCCAAAATATCCAGTAGTTCCTTTGCGCTACACATGCGCACAGCATCGGGGGAAAAGCAGAACTTAAGCCTTGTACACACACACGGTTTTCTCAGCCAGAAACAGCAAGGAAACTGCTGGCAGAGCTTTCTTGACGAGTTGTACGAGGATTTGAGGTTTGCGGACGAGAAAACTGCCCATAATCTAGACGAGGAAAAATAGAGAACCTGCTCTCTATTTTATCGTCGTTAATCTCGGCAGTGTTTTCCTGCCGAGAAACCAGGGCGTGTGTATAGTTGCCTGTCTCCATGGAAACTCGTGCATGCTCGAAATGACTTAGACACATGCGTGGTAGCTTCCAAGGCATAGGTAGGATGAAGCAAGATGGCGGCGACGGCATAGAATGTGACGAGCGCATGCTCGTCGTAGTCGATGACGTCACCACGTTTGTGCCATTCAAAAGAACGGCGGTTCTTTTTAATCGTACGTGTGTACGCTAGGCCGGTAAGAAAATCTTGCCAGAAATCTCGTCAGGAAAAATTATGTTTTTTTCCTGACGAGAATCCCGGCCGTGTGTACAGGGCTTTACAGGTCAGCAGTCTCCATTGTTACTGTTAGGAAAGAGGATTATTTTTTACAAAAGTGACTCTTTAACAGAACAGATATTCATCTGGGGCTTGTGCTGTAGCAGACGCCAGGAATCTAGCAGTCACAGAAGGTAGGAACAGACAGCGGTCATGTGCCAGTCTTAGCTTCTAGACAAGCTTTCCTCTCTTTAAAAACAAACCCAGCATACTCCTCCTTGACATTCCGGACTCGTGTTCCTCAGATTTATCTCATTTATTCCCTTTCTGCTGCTTTTCTTCTCGCCAATTTACTTGCTGCTCACACAAGTAGAAAGAATTGTGCATTTAACATGTGCTGGTGCAGAAAGCCGCCGGCAAATCCGCCAATGATTGACGGCTGCAACCTTTAATATACTCCGAGGAACAGACCTGATGTATGGAAGAGCAGGGGTTAAGGTTAATAAAAGGGGCCGTTTCCACACATGTACCAAAAAAAACAATAAAAATGTATAGTGTATGAATATGTACTATATGGCAATATTATACATTGATGCTTTTATTAATATTACTTTTTTAATATTGGAATTATTAGTACTTGGAGCAAACACCATGCAAATTATTACGATCATAATTTTTATGATGGAATTCCATACAGACGAACAGATTTTTCCGTCTGAAAAATTGAAACCTGCTCTTTATTTAAGTCTATCGGAAATTCAGGTGGAAAAGGTCACATGGGGCATACACACAGTCTGAAAATCCGATGAAAAGCTCCCATCTGACTTTTTCCATCAGAAATTCCGACCGTGTGTATGCGGCATTTGGGAATATTAGTGAAGAAACTAATGAACGAAAAAACATGAAAATTCCAATGATATTATGAAATATACAGGTTAAATAAATAAAATACATAAATTATCCAGAGAGTTCAAGTATTAAAAATGAAATCAAGGATAAAAAACAAAACTAGAACAAAGTCCCAATATAATATGAATCAGTGAAGTGAAGATTTAACCAATAAGCATCCATATAGGAGTGTAGATTTGTGAAAAGAAATCCTCCATCCAAGATAATTCACACCGAATTGACACCTAATTCACATACATTTTGAGACACATCGATGTACCACTCATGAATACTCTTTGTTTTGCAAGTGCAATTTTATTCTTGATCATTAAATCTGATTTTATTAAATGCTACACTATGGAAGTCCACCTTTCTTGTATCTTTTCATTGTCCCGAGTCTAGCAGTGGTTCCAGGTATCATTCGAGGTTTTGGGGAGACTGAATTGCCTGTGCGCGGTGAGACTACCTTTATGGCAGTCATGGAAAGTTGGTAAAGAGACTACTTACTCACTGGGTGTGAATTATCTTGGATGGAGGATTTCTTTTCACAAATTTTCTTTTACAAGTTTGGTATCTACACTCTTATATGAATGTTTATTAGTTAAATCTTCACTTCACGGATTCACATTATATTGGGACTTTGTTCTAGTTTTGTTTTTTATACTTGATTTCATTTTAAATATTTGAACTATCTGGATAATTTATTTATTTTCTTTATTTATTTAACCTGTATATTTCACAATATTATTGGAATTTTCATGTCTTTTGGTTCAATATTTTTTTCACTATTATTTGGAGACCTTGCCTTAGTTTTGCTCATTCATGCCGCGTACACACGACCGTTTTTCATGACGTGAAAAATGTCATTTTTTTAAATGGTCTTTAAAAATGATCGTGTGTAGGCTCCAGAGCATTTTTCATAACGTGAAAAATGTCCATTAAAAATTTAGAACATGCTCGTTTTTCACGTTGACGTTTTTCATGTCGTGAAAAACGGTCGTGTGTTCGCGTTAACGACGTGAAAAAAACGTGCATGCTCAGAAGCAAGTTATGAGATGGGAGCGCTCGTTCTGGTAAAACTAGCGTTCGTAATGGAGATAGCACATTCGTCACAATGTAACAGACTGAAAAGCACGAAGACTGAAAAGCGTGAATCATCTCTCACCAAACTTTTACTAACACAAAATCAGCAAAAGCAGCCCCAAGGGTGGCGCCATCCGAATGGAACTTCCCCTTTATAGTGCCGTCGTACGTGTTGTACGTCACCACGTTTTGCTCGAGCATTTTTTTTCACGATTGTGTGTAGGCAAGGCAGGCTTGACAAGAATCACGTCGAAAAAAACATTGTTTTTTCAAGAACATTAAAAATGGTTGTGTGTACGCGGCATCAGCCTTTTTTTCACTTCAAATTTAAAAAAAAATCCACTTTAATATTTGAAATATTTATTTGAAATATTTAATATTTTAAATAATTATAACAAGCTTTAAGATTCCAGCGCTACACCCACTTTACCTTACATTTCACAGAGATTTTTGTATTTAAAACGTGTTGGTGCTAGCAGCTTTCTTTTATATACTATTATTAATTTATAGTCTTTTTGCTTAGAGCACAGTGTTAACCTTTTGGTTTTTTATAATTTTTATGTAGCGCTACATCCGTGAGAGCCGCTTAAAGATACTGTACCCCAATGGTTACCCTGACCTTGCAAGTTTCATGACACCTCTGACACCCGGTGTTCAGACATTCTATGAAAGAAAGGTGAATGCAGACACAGAATAATTCAAAGCAGACTGAATAAGCTTTACTTAAAACCTTTGCTGTAAACAGTTACAGTTATGATAGATCAGACCAGAAACATTAGTTTAGTTTGGTTAGAATTGTACACTTTAAATGAACAGGCAAACAAAGGTTCCACAGTATAATTAATAGTGTAATGGTGCTTGCCAGTGAAAAAATCTAAAAATAGATGTCAAATAACGCACAGCAACGTATGGATATTGACCAAAGGAATCCAATATATGTGTTCCACTCCTATTTTTCCTCAAAAGCCCTTCATAGCATCCACAGCTAAGATGTAAAGGGTGAGAATAGTGAGATTGATAAAATTTAAATAAAGACTAAAAATAATGATTTAAAGTCAATAATATGGAAAATAGTTATAAATCCAGTGCTGACACCGAAACCGGCAAAAAACAGTGATGTCGTGAATATTAATAAATATGTGTGGTCCAAAAAACACAAGGTGAAACATCTCAGTAATGTTGATAAAAGAGATACAAAAAAATTTACATTTTGCTAAAATAAATAAATATTCATGCATAAAAAAATCTATATAAAAACAAAATTATATATAGATATAAATAAAGTTCAAAGTGTTCAGTGTTCCAAGTAAATTCCAGCGCTTGATAGAATAAACATAAAGTGCAAAAAAACTGTAGTATAATAATACAGTTGGTAAAGTACTTGATTCCAAAAATTCCCAAAGGTGCAAATAGTGTTTATTGAAATTATATAAAATAGTGCTGCAATCCAAGGCACGATACTCCAGTGTAGTTTGTGCAGACCCAAAGTGAAGGTAACACTAGCCTCTCACCTCACAACAGGTTAAACCAGCCTGTTAGATGTACTTAGAGCTCAGCAGCACACACTCTGGATCCCGGAAGGCTAAGGTTATTCCAAACGTCCGGCGGAAAGGTTCATCCAGACCACTCTCAATGAAAATAAAATGCAAGCTCCATAGTGTAGTAAATTCAGTAGATTTATTAGACAAAATAGAAGCACTCACATTTAAGATCGATGTAAACAGCATGCAAATGATTTACAGCGAATGTTCAGCATAGGCAGCAGATCTCCGCTCTTGGCCGCGAGCGGAGATGACGTCACCGACGGCACTTCTCCTTCACCTGACGCGTTGCGTAGCAGATCAACGCTACTTAATCATAGGTAATACCTATGCTGTTTACATCGATCTTAAATGTGAGTGCTTCTATTTTGTTTAATAAATCTGTATATTTTTGTGTATCTCTTTTATCAACATTACTGAGATGTTTCACCTTGTGTTTTTTGGACCACACATATTTATTAATATTCACGACATCACTGTTTTTTGCCGGTTTCGGTGTCAGCACTGGATTTATAACTATTTTCCATATTATTGACTTTAAATCATTATTTTTAGTCTTTATTTAAATGTTATCAATCTCACTATTCTCACCCTTTACATCTTAGCTGTGGATGCTATGAAGGGCTTTTGAGGAAAAATAGGAGTGGAACACATATATTGGATTCCTTTGGTCAATATCCATACGTTGCTGTGCGTTATTTGACATCTATTTTTAGCTTTTTTCACTGGCAAGCGCCATTACACACCCCTCGTTTCATATGTCATTTGGTGCGTGAGCACTGTCTTGGTAGTGGCTGCTGCTTTCTTAATTTATTATTTATTTAATTGTGTCGATATTTTAAATTGATTATTACATAGTTGCTTATGGTTAGGTTGGTTTTGCGCATTAGTTCCCCCCTGTATAAGTATAATTAATAGGAATTCCGTGCTTAGGTATATGTAAAGCTGCTGCCTCCCTGAGGAAACTTCACAGTAGTGAAGTCAGTTTAATAGATTCGAAGAAAGGGGAAGTGTTATAATTAATCGCTGATCCACCTGACTTTCACAAGTACAGAAGTGATTTAAGTAATTAGTGTAATAAAGTGTAATAAAAAAAACGGTCGGGTTATTTATAATGTGACTAAATTAGACATATCTTTTAAAATCTGCAAGCAAAAAACAGTGAAAAAAACCTGTGTATAAAATCCTTTAAAAAAGTGTGCAAACGTCCAAAGCTAGAAAAGTATTATTATTAATAGCAAATGTTCAAATTCCAAACTGCTCACAAAAAGGTGATTTGTGCTGAATCCAGATAGTGACAGTCTATCATAACTTCTTGTGCAAAAATAAATAAGTGACTTTTTCGGTGCTTCCCTCTTGTATGTGCACTCACCAGAAAGCCTTACCCCTGCAGGGGTGAAGAGCGTGTAGTAAATTATACTCCGGCTCCTGATGTCCCACTCGCCGGTGTATCCTACTCCTCCACAACGTTATTTTAGACAATCAGGTATCCACCAAAGGGCATAATCCATCCACCGATAGGGGGCGTGTAATGAAGTGTGTTCCGACTCCTGATGTCCCACTCGCCGGGCTACCCTTCTCCTCCGCACCCTTATTTCAACGGTTGGGTATCCACATATAGTTTATTACAAGAAACAAGTCCCCATAGCGTAAGTAAGTTAAAAACCTATGGGCCAGAATCACAGAAGAGATACGACGGCGTATCTCCTGATACGCCGTCATATTTCTGAGATACGATTGTCGTATCTATGCGACTGATTCATAGAATCAGTTACGCATAGATAGCCCTAAGATCCGACAGGTGTAACTTGTGTTACACCGTCGGATCTTAGGCTGCAATTCTAGGCCGGCCGCTAGGTGGCGAGGCCATTGCGGTCGGCGTAGAATATGCAAATTACTAGTTACGGCGATTCCCGTCGATCTAAATTTACGTCGTTTCCGTAGCGATACGCATCGTAAAGATAAAGCTAAGCCCTAGGTGGTCTAGCCAATGTTAAGTATGGCCGTTGTTCCCGCGTCGAATATTAAAATGTCACGTTGTTTGCGTAAGTCGTCCGTGAATGGCGCTGGACGCCGTTAACGTCAAACCAATGACGTCCTTGCGACGTCATTTAGCGCAATGCACGTCGGGTAATTTGACAGACGGAGCATGCGCAGTACGCTCGGAGCGGGAACGCGCCTAATTTAAATGGTGCCCGCCCCATTTGAATTAGGCGGGCTTGCGCCGAGCGGATTTACGTTACACCACCGCAAGTTTACAGGTAAGTGCTTTGTGAATCAGGCACTTACGCTGTAAACCAGCGGCGGTGTAACATAAATGGGATATGTTACGCCGCCGCTGCGTAACGTAAATCTACCTGAATCTGGCCCTATGTATTTAATGTTAAAAGGATATATATATACATATATTATATAATTTTCTTTAAAAGACGGAACCTCCAGTGCCACTCACATAAAAAAACAAAGAAACAGTCTCGGGGGTCTGGACGGCGTGCGTTACACAGACCACACCAAGATAAACTGGAAGTGACATATTGCTTACGCGTTTCAACATACGGACATCATCTCAAGCGCTGCTTAAATATGTATAAATATGAGAAATTGTATAAAAACCTATATAGACAAAAATGCCTGTATCCAATAAGGAGAACTTGTATACTAAAATACCATGTACATAATGACATATGTATATGGTATATGCATGCTCCTAGTGAGAGTGCATGTGAAATCCCCGCTAAAAATAGAGAAAGTTATTATGAATTACTATGAAAAATAATAAATATCAATGAGGTAGGAAACTAGAAAAAAATTAGCAATGGTATTAGGGCAAGTCTGAAAGTGCAAAGGTAGGAGTGTTCTAAACTGGGCAGGGGGACCTGTTTAAAAGTGGACAAAAAGCAATTAAGATCAATATCAACATTCAGCACCCCTGGCACTAAAGACCCCAAACGGTATATGCATTTAGTCTCATTCTGAGACACCTGTATCCTTTTATTATCACCTCTCCAGTGATCATTAATTAAATCTATACTGTAGAAAATTAATCCTGAGGGATTCCTCTGGTGAAATTCGTCAAAATGCCTAGAGGGATTATGTTTAGGAAAGCCTTTCCTTATATTATAAATGTGCTCTCTAATCCTTAAACAAAGAGGCCTAGTGGTTCTACCTACGCACTTTAAGCGACAAGGACACTCAATTACATATGTTACGTGTGTACCATTGCAAGTAACAAGTTCCCTAATTTGGTATTCTTTATTGGTTCTTGACCTAAAACATATTTTTCTCCTAGGTTGTTTCCTACTTACAGATATCCTCACAATTGTGCTCTCCCTATGATGTCGGTTACTATTAGTACTAACCATTGAACTATGATATGTAGACTAATTTGTCCATAAGGAACCCAGTCCTGTCTGTACAATACCAGTAACACTGAGTTCACTCCTGACCCCTAGTGTGCAGTCCCAGTACTGCGCCTACACTTATCGCTATACCAGTTCTATACCAGTAATACCAAGATTTACTTTTATGTTGCTTATGCTGGAATAAGCACTCTTTACTTTACTGAGGCTGTGATGATAGAACCCAAACTCTTAACTGAGTTAAGAGTGAAACCTGGGTTCGAACCTGAGAAGTCTCCGCAGTTGCGATCCATAAACCTGAATCGAATTTGGCGTAACGTTACACAATTCCTCCCAATGACACCAACAAAAGGGGCACAATTCCTCCCAGTGACACCAACAAAGGGGCACAATTCCTCCCAGTGACACCAACAAAGGGGCACAATTCCTCCCAATGACACCAACAAAGGGGCACAATTCCTCCCAATGACACCAACAAAGAGGCACAATTCCTCCTAATGACACCAACAAAGAGGCACAATTCCTCCCAATGACACCAACAAAGGGGCACAATTCCTCCCAATGACACCAACAAAGAGGCACAATTCCTCCTAATGACACCAACAATGAGGAACAATTTCCTTCTAATAACACCAACAAAGGGGCACAGTTCCTCCCAATTACACCAACGATGGGTCATTACTCCTCTCACTGATACCAAAAAATGGGCATTGTTTATTCCTGCTGATACCGGAACATTTTTCTATTTCCAGTGGCCACAGTCCGGCCCCCCTAAAGTCTGAAGAACAGTAAACTGGCCCTTTGTTTAGAAAGTTTGGAGACCCCTGGCCTAGGGTATCAAAAATCCTTGCACCAGCCCTGCTCTGAGATATCCTCATGTTTGAGTATATAATGACCCTGCACACCTGTGTACTGTAGACAGGCTTCAGGCACCTGATAAAATCCGGACAAAGGATTGAAGGTTCCAATACAGAACTACAGAATCCAGAGAAACCAACACAGCTTTCTCAGCTCAGTAACGATAATCCGGAACCTTGCATTCACCCTTAATGCGAATCCTGTGTCATATTCTCCTCCATTTTCACAGTATACCTTGTATACTGTATAAGGTTTAAACTAGCTTATGCCTTTTTAGGATCCTCTATGTACATACTGTATAAAGGCTAAATGAGCCTTAGTAGTCATTTTACAGGTTATCAGAGATATATTATTAATGTAACAAATTTGAAACACATCTCTGCCTAAAAGGCTTCTAGTTAAATGTTACAATTAAACTCAAAATATGTACTCTCTGAAAAAAACAGTATAGTAGCAGTTTAAGGACCATTACACACTGCCATGCGGCAATTTTTTCACAGCGTGTAGTGTGGGTGTACCTGCGGTTTTCGGCCAGTTAGCCTGTGATTTACCATAGACTATGTATTAGATTGTGCATTTTTCATGCATGTTCTGAAAGTGTGCAAAAGATGCAGCATGCAGGACTTTTAGAAAATGCACTAGAATCTAATAGAAAGTCTATGGGTAAACACAGGTTAACTACACAAAAACTGTGGGAACACTGTGCTGCAGCCAAACCATAGTGCAGCAAGGTGAAACAGCTCTAAAGTGACCCTGTCAGAGTAACAAAAATACAAATGAAAGCTCGCTGCAATGGAAGAGGAAGATCTATGTCACTAACGGACTCAGCAGGGATGTGGAGGTCAGGGGTTGGAATGCTTGAAGGTTTCTACAATGATAGAAGCAGCAATGTTGAAACAGAGGGAGGTAGGAGACACAATAGACATAAGTATAAAACCTCTTCAATACTTTTTATTGCAATGACCTTTTATTTTTCAGCATGAAGAGAAACAAAAATAGATGCCAAGCACTTTCTTGTCACAAAGACTGTAGACAGCTCATTGCTTTTCAGATGATATTAGTAGATTGAGGTCATCAAGCTCCCTAGCTTTGTTTTTCTGTGCAGCCAGTCCTGAGATGTACATGCTGATGACCTCACATTTCTCTACAATAGAACTTCAGTACTGCTTGGTCAGTTCCCAGCCTAGGCCTGAACAGAGCAACAGACCAATAAGGTCATCTCTCTCCTTGCTTCTTCTGTCAGCCTGTTCATTATCAGCACATGTGTGCATGCAAGCCACCTGATTGGCTCCTATTGCAGCTCCTCCCTCACCTTGTCTGAATTCTACTGTATGACTAGACACAAATCTTAAGAAAGATTCTGGGAACTGCACCAGTTGCATTAGAATATATATTTATTGGGTTTGTGTTGATGGCAATATTTTTTTAAATTTAATATGGGTATATTTCAATTGTTCAGACACTAAAAGCTTCATATGCCGGACCATTTTCTCCTAGAATGGCTCTGTACTTAAAGTTTACATATACAAGTGAATGCACAGGTAATTGGGACATTTTGGTGTGTTGTTTTATCCCCCCTCCTTTTTTCTCCATTAACATTTCATGGTGCATAAACTTGGAATGCTGAAGGCCAATAAAGACCAATTACCCCATCTAGTAGCATAATGCATATTTAAATTCATTTACTGTTGTTTTTACAACTGCATCTGCTGGACAACTGTTCCAAGCATTTATAGCGCTTTATTGCGCTTTTCGTAAAATAACATTCAATATAACTTCTGAGTCCCCTTCTAAGTAGTTTCACAGTAGGCTCATGCCTGACAAATGGCTGAAAGAAAAATGTCTGTATTGCCCACAGCAATGAATCAGACTTAGGTTGTCATTTTTCCAGTGCAGGTTTAAAAATGTAAGGAATAATGTCCCACTCTTTTCACACGCATTTGTACAAGGGTCTCATGTATGTCCTTAATGCTCAATTTCAGGTATGTTCCAGCTTGGACCAATGTCAGCATGCATAAACCTCTATACCAACGTGGAAGTGAAGTATCACTGTAGTAGTGCTACTACAATGACTGTCACTGTCTTCCAGGTCCTATGCTGAGTGGCTTATTTGATTTTGTAGCACCTTCTTGCTAGTGTACTAGATGTAAATGGGTTTGTTAGTGTTGGAAAATGTTGTTGGCTGAGAGCCATGCCTGGGTTGAATCTAGGTCAGGGTTGAGTGACTCAGGGAGGCTGGATGACTTAGCACTGAGCTTCCCTGGTACCTTCCCCTGTTTCTGGAACATTGGAGAAGCTTCCAGATGTAGTGGGTAGGGGAGCTGTTTAGCATATTTATAAGGTCCTCGGCCAATCCCCAGCAAAAATGGTCTGAAAGAGGGTAGGCACCTCATCAATAGGCATGAGTCGTGGTAGCAATAGCAGTCAGGTGGAAGATGGAGATGGAGTGCTGAAGTGGCTGTCGGTGGCCCTTGAGGGTGCTCTCTAGCCTGCGGTGAACTCAGGCCTGGGGGGAGGGTGTTGGAGGGACTCTCTACAACACACAGAGAAATCCTATCCTGGAGGCATAGGAGTAAGTGAAAGGACAGCAAGAGCAGGTCAGCACATCCAGGAGATTTCCTGAGAAGTCAGTTGGATTTGCTGGTGAGTTTTCAGTCTAGGAGGACAGGTGGGTTGGCAGTGCCTGAAGAGATGGTGCTGGGCTTGGTGACCATGAGAGGAAGTGCTGAAAATGTGTTAGCTGTGTCACTCCAAAGTTCTGCAAGTATAGGGGCTGTGAGTCCCTGCCTGTAATGGACCATTGCTACAAATCCTTTTAGAGTGACACAGCTGGGAACCAAGCAAGTGTGTGCTGAAGGAAAAAGTTGGAGTTGTATATAGACTGTATATAGGAAAAGTGTCCCTGATGTTTGCTCTGAAGTCAAGTGAGCATGCCATAATACCCCTATTGCCATCCAAGTTTATTACCCTCAATAATACAAAAAAAAAACAAAGTCACAGACTGTTCTTTGATTCTAAGTGACTCTAAAAATGTGGTGTGCCTGGCTGTGCAGGGTGAGAAAACCCAATCTACTTGTGGCTACATTTGCATAGTGAAAACACAGAGGCACTCACTTGGCAGGGGCTCCTTTGACAAAATACCTTGCATTTTTTTTCAGTGAATGTGAAGATTGTGACGTCACCACAGCATCCCCACCTCATTCAATCACCTCATTCAGTGAGAAAGGCACAAGGTATTCTGTGAATGGCGCAGTGCTGATCAAATGCCTCCTACCACCCTGTGTTTTCTGTGCAATTGCTCAGCACAGGACCCAGAAGACATTATTGTTCGCTGTAGTAGCGCCGCGGTGACCACCACAGCAATTCTACATCTATTCCAATGGTATGGCGTATGCAAACTTAAATTGATCCACGCTGGACCAATAAAACGATGCAAAAAATCCATACCTGGATTTGAGCTTTAAATCTGCAATTGTTAAAGAGAATCAGTTAAAATTCTGTTTATGCAGAAATCTGACTATTTGATCTCAAATAAGCTTGCGCAATTACAATGATCTAGGAAAAGTCTATTCCTGCCCCCTCAATTCACTGAACTGTAATGATAGTTAATTTTCTGTAATGATCATTATTTTCAGTAATGAGCACTGAGATTTCCAGTCTAATTGCTAATAATAATGATCCTTATAGTAATTAAAGAATATGATAAAGATGAGTGAATTAGCCTTTATTCGGTGAATATTACTCTTTCTCCTAAATGTCAGGGGTCAGAACCTACCTAAAGACTGAAAATTGCTGCCCTATCAACTGCTTGATCGAACACAAGGCTCTATTGTTTTTCACAGTGTTGTCAGTACTAAGGGCTTATCACACTTGCACTGGTGCATTGTCGTTATATTGCATGGTGTGATAGGATGCCATATTTAAACAAATTAACTTCCAATACACTACAATAAACAAAAAATGTAAAAAACGTATTTTTATTTTTTAATGCAAGGCATCTCAATGCGATGGTAATGGGTTAGTGTGGTGTATTGCAGTGCTCTGCAATGTATGTGCATCAAGGTACATTGGGGTGCCAATAAAAAATTAAATATATGGAACCGCAATGCACTAATGCATGCATAGTGAGTTGCGGTGCTAAAATGGATATGTGTAAAAAGGCCCAAACACAGTGTGCCTTAAAGAGGAACTTCACCCTTTTCTTCAAAATTACAACAAAGGCACCTTTAAAATCTTTTAAAAAAAAGCACTCTACAAACAGATACTTATAGGTAATTGCATGCTGTTTAATTTTAGTGCTTACCCCTTTAGGAACCACTTGGATTGTGTGGGTTCTCTGTTCTGTCACAACTCTGTAAAACACTCTCTCCCCTCTGACATCTTTGGTTATATAGATTGTAGGATGTACACACTTTTTTATAACTTAAAGGGTTTGTAAAGAAAAACATTTTTTTATCTTAATAGCTTCCTTTACCTTAATGTAACTTAGACCACAATAATGCTAAACCACATTTTCTTGGTATACACTACAATAATAAAGAACCGCAAAAGCAGTGAGAAATATAAATGGCAAATAAAGAAGTCCCTTAGTAACTCTCTGCAATAACCAATTATACAATTTCCCATAGTGCACTCCATAATTACACCCCTTAATATGGGTATGTGTAGGTGATGCTGAATGGGGTACCCTTGGAAAGTGTTTGTGTAATACCTGGTCCCTAATTTGCAGTCTTAACGTAGAATTATATGTACTTTTTTTCATTTTGGATAAAGTAAGGGAGGGTTATAACCCTAGTAAGGTTTATTTTTGCCATCTATGTCCCATTGCAGGGATTTCCCTTCACTCACTGTCCCAAAGCCAAACAGGAAAATCTTAGCAAATTAAGGCCCCAGGTCACCAGAACTAGTGTCCCCCTTATAAGATTTCCCCTCTATTACTTTTCTGGGGACAGACCAAAATTTGGTACTTTCTTTTATGTTCAATTTCAATAGAGAGGGGGAATATCCCCAACAGGGGGACAGACAGCAATAAAAATTGTCAGGTGTTCTAATCCTACTCCCTGCTATTCAAAACTAAAATAAAATTTTTGACTTTAGTTATACTTTAAGTCACCTAACAGGGCCTGAACTGTGCAATGGTGCATTCCTGCATGCAGTGAAAGGTTGTTGGGTTGATAAGTAAAGGACCGTCTACTCTGGTAATAAGCTACCAAACAGTGGTGAAGTAAGTACAGCTGAATCTGCTCACCAGTCTTGGCTTATGGCGAACCTTATCCTGGACTATTGGCAGTCTCCTGTTCTCTGGAATCAGTTTCCCGGTGGAAATCAGAAATTCCCCTGAGGAAGACACGTGACCCTGTGTCAACACGCGTAGGGGAGGGGCATGGACAGTGACGACACCAGGAACTAGCATGGAGCTGGCTACCAGCAAGGGTGTCTGCGAGGCTTGTGTGGAGTGGGAGAGATACTTTTGACCGGGGAGTTTCAAGCTTGCTATAGACTGGTGCGTTGGGAGCCCCAGTGAAATGTAAGTATCCTGTGCTTTTCTTTATGCAGAAAATCACTTTTTAAACGATATACGCACTGTAAAAAAATTTCCTATATATTACTGTGGATGTTACGGGCCATCTGAGAGGAGATAGTGGAAAGGAAACCTGAAATGCATCATGTTGTAGCCCTGGAGAGGTTAAATGCTGTTTTTGACCCTACTTAGCTTTAGTGGTCATATTACATCAGGTGATATTACTCCTGGGGGGGCATCTTGCTGTGATCTATTTATCAGGGCTATCAGTTGCACAAACTTATGATGTTTAAAGGAACTGTTAGAGGGAGAAGGGTCACTTGACCATAGGCCACTGTTATATGACCCCTGAGGAATCTCAGGGGGTGAGCTAGATTCGTCATCCACTGAAACTTCAGTGGGAGGGATTGTTTGTCATTTATTGAGTTCTTTGGGTGGTAAAGATGGCTTCCTCAGGACTCTCACCGCTCTAAGGTATGAATTTTGGGGCCTCAGGCCTGAGAGCCATTGTGTCTGTCTCTGCAGGAGAAATGGGGTGAAGTGACATATGTAGATGTAGATGGCCTCAACCAGTCCATGCAAACTTCCTCCTCCTCACTACTTTCTCCCTCATCAGGATCTGGTCATGAGAGTTACAATCTGGTTGCTGGTTGTGACCTTTGAGGAGTAGTCTGAGAGGGTAGTGAATCTGGCTTTAGAGGTATGCGGATTGTTTTTGGCTAATGGTAGAAGGTGGTTGTGATGCCAGACTTTCAAGTGATTTGTTCTTACTTCAGGGGGGATCTGATATACCAGTAATCCAGGCAGCTGCTTGCAGATGAAGTGGAGCTGGAATTTCCACCATTCAGCTAACTTATTCTTTCCCAGGACACTCATATTCCTCAATAGTACCCAATCACCTGGTTGCAAGTCCTGGACCCTGACTCTCAAATCATAGTTCCTTTTATTTCCCGGTCCTCTAGCATATGAGGCAGCCCAGGTCTTGTTTGCCATCTTCAGATTCTTTCTTAGAGGATCCACATATCCCCTATGGGATGTCACAGGGGTTCGAACTATGAATGCTAGATCAACCAGTAACTGAACTTTGCTCTCAAGCATGAGCTTATATGGGGAGTACACAGTGGCATAGTTTGCTGTGCTATTGTAGGCATGTACGACTGCCGAGATATGCCTGCTCCAGTGTTGCCTTTTTTCAGCATTGAGAGTCCTAAGCATAACTAAGAAAGTGTGATTGAATCCTCTTAGATAGTATGGGGTTGTTCTGGATACCTAGTAGTTTCCTAAAGAGTCTGCTTTCAAAGTCTTTCCCTTGATCAGAGTGGATTCTTTGTGGCAGTCGATACTGAAAAAAGAACCTTTCCACCAAAATCTTGGCTACTGTGGATGCACGTTTGTCTTTAGTTGGGAACGTCTAGGCATTACCAGTTAAATGTTCTTTCACCACCAGGATATTTCTCTGTCTTGAGTTGGGTTCTAGGCATAGGTCATTGGCTTTGGAGGTGGCGCATTGGGGCAGCTCTGTAAGGCAAAGTCTTTCTTTGCATGCAACTAGGCAGGATTGGCAGTAGCTCTTAAGTCGTCTTAAGTGGCCATGAACATCATGGAGCGGAGGCAAGACTTTTTGTCTATGCTTCTATGGCAGGGACAGTTGCCTTTTGTCTTAGGGATTGCCCTAGGGCCCCATTCAGTATACCATCCCATCATGTAGCTGTAACCTGTCCCATTCTTTATGGATCAAACATGCTTCTTTGGAAGCGTTGACTAGCAGTGGATCTGGGCACCCACTCCCCAGGGATTAAAGGGGGAGATTACAGAGGGGGGTCTTCCATCTGGTCCTTTTCTTAAGTCTTTCTTAGACAGTTAAGGCAGACCTTCATCTCTCACTTGGGCGAGGACACAGTAGAATTTGGGAACAATTATAGCAGAAACTCCTATAGCTTTTGCTCCTGATGAAACTTTCCCCCGGCGCTCAATGCCTGGTCACGGAGATTGTTAGTTAGTTGGGTCTGCTCTTCTGAGGAACTTTCAGGGTCATAAAACCTTCTTGCAGGACATCAGCATTTCTGTTTCTGACCCCTGGGCAAAACTTTAAAATTAAATGGAAACTAGTGCAGCCAACCATCTATCCCCTGTGGCGTCCAACTTGGCTGTGGTGAGGATATTTACGTGAGCGGGACGTTGTTGGTCTTGACCATGAAATCTGCACCATACAGGTCGTTTTTAAACTTGTTCACTACAGCCCACTTCAAGGCAAGAAACTCTAACTTGTGGATAGGGTAGTTCCTCTCAGCAGGGGTGGGGTTTTGGCTCACATAGACAACAGATTGTAAGCGACCATCTTGGTACAAACTCTCACCTAGCCCATCTCAGCTAGCATCGACATGCATTTCATATGACATGGTTGGATCAGCCTAGGCCAGAACTGGGGCATTTGTTAGACTCCTCTTCAACTGATTGAAGGCTTTCTCCCCCTGATCAATCCATTCATCCTGAATCAACTCTTAAGAATTCTGGGGCCCCTGGAATCTCATCTTCTGCTCCCCCCACCTAATGAGTTGGTAAAACAGGTGTAGCTGGATTCACTTGTCTTATCAGCATTCGGCCCGTATCTTCACCGGAGAGTCAGTATCGTTGCAAACACTGACAAGAATCTTCCCATGACTTTGTTGCAAAGCCCAGGTCGACACTACTTCAGAGATCAACTCTACCCCCGTGTCCTTTCCCTGAGAATTGGCTTCAAGGACAATAAAGGGCCTAGGTTTATCCCAAATGAACTTGACTGAAGCTCGTAGAGATGCCACCTCTCCTGCCTGGTGCATATTCTTACCTTGGAATAGTCGCCATAACTTCCCCACTCCTTCTGCTAGGGATTTTTGTTCTTGTACTATGCACTGGTATGCTTGTTGTAGGTTGTGGTGGACACCTTTGGTTTAGTCATTTCTTGCTGAAAAGGAAATGAGCAGTTTACTCCACAGCTAGGGTATCAAATGTCTTAAGATTGCCCAGCTACTGAAGAATCAAATGTCAACTTGATCTACAGGTACCTGTCTTAGGGGAACTTCTGGGTCCCAATACCCCAAACCTCTAGCTTCTCTAACTTCTGTAGGGTTAGGTGTTTTAGATGTTTGTCGTAGAAGTCCCAGTACAGCAGAATCACCTGTGCTTCCATATCCAGAAGGGCCTTTCTGTAGATGCCTTCTACTTGAACTGACACGATGGAAGAGGGCCCCTACTAATTTGTCATGGATTTTGGTTGTAGCAGCTTGCCATCAAGGAAGTTGTGGCTGAAACAAGTCTACCTCTGCTGAAACACGTCTACCTTTATGGAGATACAATAAATTTGGACTGATTTAAAGAGCATGAATGTAGTTGTGAATTGTCCTTTATCTATTCATCACTTTGGCAGCTGAGCAACTGCACATCCTGCACCCAACAGCTCAGGAGGAGTTTCATTAAATTGAGGTAGTGGCACCTTTCTTTGTTGTTTACAGTTGGCCTTCAGGTCTGTATTCCTGGCCACTTCTTGGCTGGCTGTAGTTTTTGCTGGCATCTTGATTGAGTTACAGGAGGTTGGTGTGCACTGACTTTTTGAAACTGCATACCTGAAGTCAAGTAGCGTGAGTTGAACTGTTGCTCAGAAATAGTAGGGGGACCTCTATGAGGGTATGGACGTCTGCTGTTGCCTCCTCGCATCTTCGAATTTGGAGCTAACTGTTGTAGGTGGGAACCCAGTTGGCTCTTTTACAGGGGCGCTCTGAAGTTTCCCATCAGCTTTCCAGATAGCAGCTTCTCTAGGACATCTGCAATATCAGGTGGAGCTCTTCCACTTGGGCATTGTGTTCTGAAGTACCCAGCTTCTCCACAGATTTGCATTGTCTAATTCAGACTCCCCTGATGCCTTCCCTCTGGAGGCTAAGGCAACCACGCCAGTTACACATCAGTATGGGATTTATGCATTCGAACTTCAGTCTGTACCAACTGTCGAACAGTTTTCTGTATTTCAGAGAAGGTTTGCTGTAAGGAGGACTGTAATTGAGCAGTTTGAGTCACGGCCTGGGTTAAGGCCTCGATCACTCAGGATATTCCACTTTTGACTCCTTCTGGTTCACCCGAACTAGTCTGAGCTGCATATATAGAGTCACTTTGCCTATGTCCCTTTGAAGTGTTAGATCTCTGGGTCTTGGCTGTTATCAAGGCTTCTTCATCACAAACTGCTTTCATAATTGTGGATTGGGTCACATCATCACTCTAGTCTCTTTCCTGAAGCGTAAGCATTATAGGATCTAGAGGTTGCACACCTTTAGAACTTGAGTCAGTAGGGCGTTGCTTGTGGTCTCTGCTTCCAGTCCATACTTTATGAGGACTGGATGAAGGATCTTATCCAGATGTGTGGCATCTTCTCTCCCTCTCTTTGATAGGTGTGCTCAAAGAGATAGATAGGCTCTGCAGATCTCCAGTCTTCCATTGATTTTTAGGAGAGCCTTCAATCATTCTTCCCCAATGTAACTGGGATTGTATCACTTAAGGTTCCAGATAACATCTGAGGCTGGAACTTGCAGACTTTCAACTATTCTCTGTCTCTTTACAGCATCTGCCACCTCCCATTCCATCTTGCACATCCTGGTCTATCTAGGTGTCAAAGTTATATTTCTGTACCCATAGTTGACTTGTGCAGATGCATTCTTCACACAATTCTCTACCAGCTTCCTTATATGAGTGAAAAAGGAAGTGGTAGAGAACCCTGAGAGGGTAGTGGATGCAGTAGAAACTGTTATTGACTCTGGCACAGTAAGGCCAGAACTTTCTGGCTTGGTGTGTGGCACTCTCAGTTGAATTAGGCAGGCCTCAGCTTCATTGATTATTTGGAGACTCTCTTTGGTGGGAATTTCTCTTTGGTCCCTCAGGGCCATTGTAGACACAAATCTATATTTTTATATTGCCCTGTTATAACATTGATTTCTAGCAGCCTCATGTAATATGTCTCCATTATATGTTTCCTGAAGCATGTCCCCAGCCTACAACAACTTCTATAGCATGTCCCCAGTCTCCTGCAGCATGTCCTCAGACCCTGACCATCTCTTGGATCTAGGATCTTGGTCTAGGATCTGACCATCTCTTTTATTATTCTCACAGACTCTGACCATCTCTTGGATCATACCTATAGGGGTTGATTTATTAAAGGTAAATAGGCTGTTCACTTTGCAAGTGTAGTTTCTCCTAGTAAATGAGCGGAAGCACTGTCCACTTCAATCATCATCTAATCATTTTCAAGCAAAAATGCTGTTTTTGTTTTTGTTTTGCCTTGCATGTGTTTGGATATTCTTTGCAAAGTGAAGCTTTACCTCATTAATCTCTGAAGCAACTGTACTTTCAGAGTGCACAGTTTATTTGCCTTTAGTAAATCAACCCCATAGTCTTTGACTATATCCTGTCATGTGTCTGCTGTCTCTGATAATAAATACTCACTGAATATAATGGGCAGACCTTTGATGATGTTGAGGGCCCCCATACCAAAAAGGTTGACCGTCACTGTTCTAGAGGGATTGGCCAGGTATGGTATACACATAGGTACATTGCTTCAGCTTGTAAAAATATCCATATATATTACTTTTTTGTAACATGATTTCATATCAACGTGCACAGCTGGATGCTGATGGTATTTTTAATAAATTTGGGGAAAGGGACCATGATTACAGGACAAACCTTTCTTTGTACCAAATACCAATGTATGTTAAAATACTATGGGCCAGATTCTCAAAGGGCTTACGACGGCGCAACGCAATTTGCGCCGTCGTAAGTCCTAATCTGGCCCGGCGTATCTATGCGACTGATTCTTAGAATCAGTTACGCATAGATATCCATTAGATCTGACAGGCGTAAGGCTCTTACGCTGTCAGATCTTAGATGCATTTTTTTTCCCACCGCTAGGTGTCGCCGACGTCGTTTTCCCCGTCGTCTATGCAAATTAGCTATTTACGTGAGATTCCCGAACGTACGCGCGGTCGACGCAGTGAATTTACGACGTTTCCGTAGCTTTTGCGACACTTAAAGTTGCCCCTGCTATATGAGGGGCAACCAATGTAAAGTATTGCCGTCGTTCCCGCGTCGAAATTTAAAAAAGTACGTTGTTTGCGTAAGTCGTCCGTGAATGGCGCTGGACGCCATTTACGTTAACGCCGAAACCAATGACGTCCTTGCGACGTCATTTAGCGCAATGCA
Source organism: Rana temporaria (assembly GCF_905171775.1). Classification (NCBI taxonomy): domain Eukaryota; kingdom Metazoa; phylum Chordata; class Amphibia; order Anura; family Ranidae; genus Rana; species Rana temporaria. Next base: position 56,613,837 of record NC_053497.1, read on the forward strand.
CGTTGGGAAATTTTAGGGAGAATACGCCGCCGCAACTTTACAGGCAAGTGCTTTGTGAATCAAGCACTTGCCCGTAAAACTTGCGGCCGCGTAACGTAAACGAGATACGTTACGGCCGCATAGTTTAACGCCGATCTACGAGAATCTGGCCCTAACTGTATATAATGCTGCTATTTATGAGTGTAACAAGATGACTTCCTGTAAAAATAACACAAGTTGAATATCAAGCCCTCATCACAAAGATTTATCATCACATCTCTTTTAACACTTTTCCCAATATTGTCAATTGTGCATTGACAAAACCTAGCTAGGCCTTCATCACAAAGAATCCTCATCATTCAGCTTTCTCTAACGCATGAACACAACACGTCTCCCAATATAGTCAATTGTGCAATTACCTGCAAACTCTATGATGAAAAGGAGTGTGCCACAGAAAAAAAATAGCACAGAATATACCATATATTCTACCTTAAAGTGATTGTAAAGCTTTGTGTTTTTTTTTTTTTTTTTTTTCTCAAACAAAGGTCTTTTATTGAGCATGTATAAAATAAATACAGTTTACATTCTCCAGAGCTTTTTAGAACATTGAACATTGCATGGGAGAGTACACATAAAAACCAAGCAGTGTATTACAGTCAAATCCCCAACACCTTATAAGGATTCCAGGAGACAATTCCCTCCCTATCCCTTCCGAGGCCCGTAAGGGCGCCCCCTATTCAGCCGGCAGCGGCCTTAGAACAGTCTGTCATACACCAAGTCTATTGGGGCCAACCCAGGAACATCCAGCCACTTCGCCCATAACTTTTCATATTTACCGCTCGACCCTCGTTTCTGATATACCACCTTCTCTAATCTAAGAGTGACTCCCATTTGTGTAATCCATTCCTGCACTGTTGGGGGTTCAGTGTCCTTCCAGTGTCTTAGTATCATCAGGCGAGCCTGGAACAGAGCCCTGCCTATAGCCTGTCTAGGGATAGCCTCTGCCAGGATACCCTCCGTGATCCCAAGAAGACAGACCTTGGGATCCAAAGGGACTTGGGCCTGAAAGGCCTTATTAATCGAATCCACCACCCCCGACCAGTACAAGTGGAGCTTCGGGCATCGCCACAGAAGGTGAATGAGGTCACCATGGTCCCTGCAGCATCTAGTGCAGCTGGGGTCCACCTCCAGTCCCATCCGCGCCAGCCGGGCCGGCGTATAGTGTACCCGTAGAAGGATGTAAAGTTGTGATAGTCTATGTGCCACGTTCAGGGAGCAGGCGGGGATCGCCTGCAAGGCCTCTTCCCACTGCTCATCCTCAAACGCACCCACATCCTGTTCCCACTGCGCCACCGCCTTATGCGGGGCACCCGGTAGGAAGAGGTTTAGCAACATAGCGTAGCAGTTGGATATAAAACCCTTATATGTGGACACATCTAATAAGTAATTGAATACCGGGGCTACATTCAACGCCCATATGTCATCCTCCTGCTGTGCATCGAATGCATGTTTAAGTTGTAGGTAATAAAATTGCATGGACGCAGGGAGTTGAAAGTCCTCCCTGAGTTCTGCAAAAGGTCTCAGCTTGCCCGCCCTTACAATGTGTGACATTGCGGATATCCCATGCCCTTTCCATCTCGATCCGTACGGTATCTTAGCTATCTCTCGGTAGTGTAGGTTATCCCATATGGGGCTATATTTTGTGAACCCTGTCACGCCTTGCATCATCCTGATCTTGTTCCAGACCTTTTGCATGAGGGCATATGTGGGAAACCGTCTGTTGGATTTCGCATACTGCAATGCTTCCAATCCCTCCGCCACCTCCGCCCCGGTCGTGAACCTGAGCAGGCGAACCGAAGAGTCCTTCAGGTTCAACTGGAGGTCCCCTTGGGGGGCAGACACTCTCGCAATATGCTGCGCCTGGGAGGCTAAATAGTAGAGCCAGGGGTTGGGCAATGCCAATCCGCCGGCCTCCTTTGGACATTGCAGTTGTTCCAATTTGACCCTGGGAGGTTTTGCTAACCAGATTAATGAGCGGAAGAGGGAATTAATAATTCTAAATTTTTTCAGAGGGATGACCATCGGGGAGTTATGTAATATGTATAGCAGTTGTGGCATAAGGATCATTTTTATTAGATTCACCCTCCCAACCAGTGACAGTTTAAGTTTGCTCCACACCTTGACCCGGTCCCTACAGCGATTAATCAGCGGGGTAAGGTTGAGTTTAATGTAGTCTAGTGGGCATGCCGTGACTTGGATACCCAGGTACCGAAAAGATTCAGATACCGGGATATCCTGTATATTATTCACAGGCGGGATAGATCGTCGATCAAGCAGTAGCAAGGAGGACTTGGTCCAGTTAATAGTCAGGCCCGAGTAAACGCCGAACCGTCGGACCACCGTCATGGCCTGCGTCAACGACCCGGCCGTGTCCCCTAGAAGCAGCATGGTATCGTCGGCATACATCATAATTTTCTCGTGCAGGTCTCCAAAATGGAATCCCTGAATCAAAGGATCTGCCCGAATCATGACCGCAAGAGGTTCAATGGCCAGGGCAAAGAGGAGAGGCGACAATGGGCACCCCTGCCTCGTGCCCCTGTGCAAGTTAAAAGTGCGCGACACCCTACCACCCTCCCTTATCGCCGCCACCGGGGAAGAGTATAGGAGTCGGACCCAGGAAATGAAGCCCTCTCCAAACCCAAATTTTCGCATCACCGCCCAAAGATACTCCCATTCAACACTATCAAACGCTTTGTGTGCGTCAAGAGATAGTAGGGCTCTGTCTCCCATGTTGTCCGCCTGAGATTGCATATTGAGAAAGAGTCTCCTCAAGTTTATCGCAGTCGATTTCTGCGGCATAAACCCCGACTGGTCAGAATGAATAATATTAGAAATGGCACCATTCAACCTGACCGCCAGGACCTTGGCGAGAATCTTTACATCGTTCTGTAATAGGGAAATCGGTCTGTAGGATCCCGGGTCAAGCGGGTCTTTGTCGGGTTTGAGGATCAAGACAATGTTTGCCCTGGTCATCGACTTAGGGAGAGTGCCCACCTCCCTTGCGGCATTAAATACCCTCAAGAGGTGTGGGAGCATCAGTTCCCCGTATTGTTTGTATACCTCCGCAGGGAGGCCATCATCTCCAGGGGCCTTGGAATTAGGGAAAAGGCTAGTCGCCATCTGCAGCTCACCCAAAGTCAGAGGTGCCTCCAGCATCTCCTTATCAGAGGTCGACAGTTGCGGTAACAGGACAGGTTCCAGATAGTCCCCCAACGAGTCCAAGGAGTATGTACCCCTGGACTCATAGAGGGAGGAGTAAAACCCGACCAGCTCCCCCAGGACCTGGTCCGGGGAGTTCGTCACCCCCCCACCCGAGGCACGTAGCGCTCCAATGGAGGGAGACATCTGCTGGGCATGGGCAATGGTGGCCAGCATACGGCCTGTGTGCTCACCCTCCTCATAGTAAGCCGCCTTTTGGAAAAAGCGTTTCCTCTCTGCTCCCGAGGTCGTGACCCGGTACAGGGCATCCTGCGCCGACAACCACGCCTCCCTGTTTGAGTCCGAAGGGTCTGCAATAAATTTGGCCTCAAGGTTTTCCGCCATTCGTTCTACCCCTTCCCTAAGTGCATTTGTCCGCCCCTTAACGGCCTGGATCTCAGTGATAAACAAGCCCCTCAGGACAGCCTTGAAGGCCTCCCAAGTGACCGCCACATCATTAGTGTCTGCATGTAAGCGCCAGTATTCCTCAATGCGGGCCTCAATGTGCTCGTGTGAAGGGAAAAGGCTCAGCCAGAAGGCATTCAACTTCCACGGGGCCTTGGCCACCGTCGAAGGGGGGCGCACCTCCAGGGACACTATCAACGGGGAGTGATCGGATACACTTCTCAAACCATACCTCATTTCTGAAATATATTTCTCTGCATTATGTGAGCACAGACATAGATCAATCCTAGACAGGGATGAATAAGTTTTAGAAAAGCATGAAAATTGTTTATCCGCTGGGTGTCTAGCTCTCCAGGGGTCTCCCCACCCCACCTCCCCCGCTAATTTCCTAAGAGCCGTCCGGCGGGTCCCCCTCCCATCCCCGCCCGGTGGATGTTTATCCACCAGGGGGTCCATGCAACAGTTGAAATCCCCGAAGGCATACAGTGGCACCTCCGGGAATCCCACCTGGAACTGAACCAGAGCCCTCAGTACCTGGTTGTTATAAGGGGGGGGTACATACACAAAAGCAAGAATACATTTGAAATTAAACAGCTTGCACATAATAAAGACATAGCGACCATCAGCATCAACCTCAGCCTGTAATTCCTCATAGTCCAATGAGCTGTGTATCAGCACACTCACCCCCCTAGAGTACGAGGTGTGAGTGGAGTGATATGCCCTCCCCACCCACCGGTATCCCATGCAGGACACAGAGTCAGGGGTCAGATGAGTCTCCTGAAGGGCACAAATAGCAGGTAGCTGTTTTCTCATCAGGGACGAGACCATAGTTCTTTTCAACGGGTCTTGCAGTCCCCTAACATTCCATGACAATACCGTTACCTTCGCCATCAGGGGGGTCGTTGCATGTCACCGGACCGGGTAAAAATTCCAACATTACCGCCTCCCACCGCCCCCCTATTAGAAAAAGATGGGTCGCCCCTCCGGGCTGGCAATTGAAACAGGCTGACATGCCAGGTGCATAGGGAAAGGCTTGACCTCCCATGAGAAAAAAAAAAGAAGAAAGGTAAAAATAAGACAAAAAAAGCTCTGGAGTAATTTGAAGCAACGTAGAGAGCAAAGATAGACATCCGTGCATCCGAGCACTTCGCTAATTTCTTCCGCTGCAGGCCAACCGCCTGGAAAGGGTGTGTGTCCCCCTGCTCCCAGGACCTTTGCAAACTCAAACTGTGGGGTGCCAACGGGCAGCCCCTAAAACCGTGGGACAACAGGTCCCTGTGACCATCCAGGTAAGCAGCACCAGTGGCCGCCGCCACTGCTCTCCTCAGTACTGGGTGCAACAATAACAGTGTTTCCGAACTCGCATTTCAGAGCAACATAATAAAGGATGATGTGTGTTTCCGGCATAACCCTCATCCAAGGGGCAACTTTGGTAATTCGTGTGCTAATGTGAGCAAGTATCAGTCCTCTTCCGCGTGGGGCCTCCTAACCTGTCGTAGTGCCCCTTCGTTAGCATCCAGCCAGTCCGAGGCGTCAGCAGGGTGTTCAAAAAAGTGAGCCTGACCATTCAAAATGACTCTGAGTCTCGCAGGGTATAACATGGCATAAGGGGCCTGCACCTTCTGCAGGCGTTTCTTTATTTCTGTGAACCGGGCACGGCTTTTCTGTACCGCCGCAGAGAAGTCCGGGTAGAATGAGACCCGGGTACCGTTAAACTGGACATTCTTCTTTTCCCTAGCCAGCCGCAGTATAATTTCTCTGTCCCTGTAATTCAGCAGGCGGGCCAGGATCGGGCGGGGGGGGTTGCCCGGCGGGAGAGGCCTAGTTGGGACCCTGTGGGCTCTCTCAACCGCATACAAGTGAGTAAAAGAGTCTTTGCCGAACACCTCGGCCATCCATTGCTCCACAAACTGCGTGGGGTCACGGCCCTCCACCTTTTCTGGCAGTCCGACTATGCGAACGTTATTGCGTCTGAGACGGTTCTCAAAATCCTCTGCGCGCATATCAACCGCTCTGGCCAGTCTCGAGGTGTTCTGGGTTTCCCTAATCAATGGGGGCATTCTGTCTTCCAGGTCACTGATCCTTCCCTCCACAGCCGTGGTCCTCTCCCTCATTTTCTGTATGTCATGTCTGATCAGGCCAACCTCCTCCTCCAAACTTCCAAATCTGAGCCGCAATCCATTTACCGAGGCTGTACATTTATTCACTGCCTTTAGTATAGCAGCAAGAGTGGGCTGGTCTCCCCCCTCCACTTCAGGCTCCTCAGTATCCCACTGCAGCCCTGCGCTGCTCTCAGTATGATTCAATATGGCCCCTGCTCCCTGTACATTCTCTTCCTCCTCCATCTCAGTGTCACTGTGTGGGGCACAATCATCCATGGGCTGCGCGCTCGTTTCCGGGGGTTTCCCAGTTAATTTCTGGGCATAGTACCTCATATCTTTGGGGGGGTCACCGGAGCCCTCCTTGTTCTTTTTTGGGGCTTTACTCACAGTTTCTTTCCCCCTGTCCCCTCCGCGCGCTCTCTGGGCTGATGGCGTGGCGGCGCCATCTTGGATTTCCGGCCTCGAACCGTCTTGCCTCTGTCCCCGGGTCATCATGCCCTCCGGGAGTGAGCCGAGCAATGCAGGGTGCTGGGGGGAGGTTCCCCTACCGTCCAGGGTGAAAAAATCCGGGTGTTTGAGGTGCCGGAAACCGGATGATTACAGGATCAGTGCGGAGCTCTGTGAACCAGCGTCTGTTCACATGCCGTGCTGGCCACGCCCCCCTTGTGTTTTTTTTTTAATAACAAACATGTCATACTTACCTCCACTGCACAGTTTGTTTTGCACAAAGTGGCCCCGATCCTTCTCTTCTGGGGTCCCCCAGCGGCTCTACCAGCACCTCCCCGCTTCTTATAACCCCCTAGAAATAGCGTTCTCCAGGGCGGTTACCTTGCGGGAGTGCTCTTGAGTCCAGCATTTGGCGTCCATAGACGCAGCCCCCAGAGCCCGCATCATTGGATTTGATTGACAGCAGCGGGGAGCCAATGGCTGCGCTGCTATCAATCAATCCAATCAATAGCTGAGAACCCTGGGCAGAGAGGTAGCACTTCTTCACTGATGGTTCGAAAAGGGGTCAGGTGAGTAAAACAGGGGGGTACAACCCCTTTAACATTTCAAACTGTTATTGCACAAAATACCAATTCAGTATCCAATACAGTGAAACAGTGCTAACTTGTTGTGTCATGTAAACCACAACAATAATGTAGAATATTATACATTTATATTAAAGCATACGGAAAAAGTAAAGCTATATGATCATATAGCACCCTCCTAGTGTTGGATGCTAAGCAAATGTTGTTTTTAGCTCCTTTTGTAGTCAAGGGAGCAGTGATTGTTTGATCTGGTCTCTTCCGAGTTTCTCAGGCTGGCAACTTGTGGATTATGTAGCTTGTTATGAGGCATCAGCGGTGTCAGGGCTGAAGGCCCGGAGTGATCTTCCTGAGGAGCTGACTGTGGGACTTCACCATAGGGATCAGGTCTGGAAAAGCGTTATCTCCCTCACTGGGCTGTGTCTGGAGGAAGCTGGAAGGTGTGCAACTGCCCCCCCCCCACACACACACACATAGGGGCAGATCCACGTACATCGGCGCATATATCCGCCGGGCGTAGCGTATCTAAGCTAATTTGCATACTCAACGCGGAATTTGACGGAAACGCCACCTAGCGGCTGGCGGAAAAATGCATCTACGATCCGACGGCGTACTAAGACGTACGCCTGTCGGATTGACCCGAGATGCAGTCGTATCTTGTTTTGTAGATACAAAACAAAGATACGACGCAGGAAATTTAAAATTACGCGGCGTATCAATAGATACGCTGGCGTAATTCTTTTGTGGATCTGCCCCATACTGTTTAAAGTTGTGCTAATAATACATTTCAAAAAGACATCCCCTAGACCAGGGATATGCAATTAGCGGACATCCAGCTGTTGCAAAACTACAAGTCCCATCATGCCTCTGGCTATGGGTGTCATGCTTGTGGCTGTCAGAGTCGTTCTATGCCTCATGGGACTTGTAGTTCTGTAACAGCTGGAGGTCCGCTAATTGCATATCCCTGCCCTAGACTGAGTTATTGGAGCTGGATTGCATGGACTGCTGCTTGTGGTGGTGGGCAGTCTCTGTGCTATTACCAGAGGCCCCTGCAAGGGTAGCGCCACTTGAACGTTTCATATGCCTATCATTGTTTCCAAAAAGTCATTGTTTGTCGATGGGACTTTAGAGGTGCCAATTTGTATATAATAATCATGCAACCCAAAAAATCCTTTACATTTTGATACATCTATTAAAACTGGTCCTATGTTAGCCTATGTGGCCATGCACATTAGGCGTTTAGCTCAATAGTTTAAGATAGCATTTAGACGTATAAAAAGAAAGAAAAATAAATAAGAAAAAGACCAAAGCTGCAATAAGAGAGAAATTTATGAGGATAATTTATGCATGTACAGTATATGTATAATCATTTAAACGCACATATACATGTGTATATGAGCATTAATGTACAGTATTCCAGTGACCAGAATGCATTAATATTCTGACCAGTAGAATGCATTTACGCTCATATTATTATTATTATTATTATTATTATTATTATAATACAGGATTTATATAGCGCCAACAGTTTGTGCAGTGCTTTACAACATCAGGGAAGACAGTACAGTCACAATACAATTCAATACAGGAGGGATCAGAGGGCTCTGCTTGTTAGAGATTACAGTCTAGGGAGGGTAAAGTGAAACAAAGGGTAGTAGCTGTGGTGGATGGTCAGGTAGACAAAATGAAAATACAGTTGTTAGGTGTGGGAAGGATAGGCTTCTCTGAAGAGGAGGGTTTTCAGGGATCCTCTAAAAGCTAATAAAGAAGGAGATAGACGGACAGATTGGGGTAAGGAGTTCCATAGGCTTGGAGAGGCTCTGGAAAAGTCCTGGAGGCGAGCATGGGAGCAGGTGATGAGAGAGCTAGAGAGCAGGAGGTCTTGAGAAGAACGAAGAAAATGATTAGGTTGGTATTTAGAGACTAGGTCAGAATAAAATTTTACTATTTTATATTGTTTATCTTGCATACTGAAATGGGGGGTAACTAGATGCGCAAATCACACTATTGGATACTAAATAACGGATGGACTACAGCAGCAGCCACAGCGATTGGGTGCTCACACACTTATAACAGTAATTAAAGGTAATGTGTTGGGGCGCTCGCTAATTAAGAATAATAATAATTAGTAAATAATCTAAAATCCCAGAATGAAAAATCCCATGCAATTTCCGTGCACTAAGTGCATGACAAATTACAACATCAAAAATGTGCAGCACTAAGGTGCATGATAGGTAATAAGTGCTAATCGGGTGCATCCATTCATTGAAAATAAATTCAAGCAAACGGCACTGAATGTGCAAAATACGTCCAATGTAAACAATAAAAATAATATATATATATATCTTCATGCAATTGTGCAAAATCGCATTAAAGGTGCAAAATTCAGAAATTCCAGATCAAAAATCCAAACATTCAAAAAAATTAAATAAGTGCTAATCAGGTGCATCCATAAATTGAAAATAAATTCAGCAAACGGCACTGGATGTGCAAAATGAGTCCAATGTAAACAATAAAAATAAATGTCTTCATGCAATTATGCAAAATCGCATTAAAAGTGCAAAGTTCCAAAATTCCGGATCAAAATTCCAAACATGCAAAGAAATGTAAAAAGTAAAGTCCACAACGTTTTCCAAATGTGCAGTGCTCAGAACTAGCTCAGAAAGTGCTTCACTCCCCACGTGCCCAGTCTCACCAGCCTCTTACCTCTAAGAGGCTCAAAGCAAGCCTTATGTGAAATCCCAATGGCAGCTCCTCTTTCCCTCCAACTGCAGCAGCGTTGCAGGTCACCTTCACTCCACAGGCAGCGCTTAGCCAGTGTACAAGCCCCTCTTCATTTGAATCAATGACTCCCCATAAGGCACATATGGAAGGAATAACGCTCACAATAGTGTAAAAACGTCAGCATAATTTTAATATAAGCATAGTATACACTCACATTTCAGTTAAGGATCTCAAACATCAGACAAACACAGTGGTTTCTCCACTCCCGGCCGAGAGCGGAGACGACGTCACCAACAGCTCACTTCCCTCACGCGTATCGTGGCTGTGCACGCCACTTAATCATACGGTATTTGATTTTTGATCTGGAATTTTGGAATTTTGCACCTTTAATGCATTTTTTCACAATTGCATGAAGATATATATATATATATATATATATATATATATATATATATATATATATATTATTTTTATTGTTTACATTGGACTTATTTTGCACATTCAGTGCCGTTTGCTTGAATTTATTATCTTGCATACTATTGTTTGTAACAATACTCACTTATGCAAATTGCTCATTCACTGTGTATCTGCAGATGTATGTTTAAAGTTTGTAATTTTGTTTATGAATTGAAAATTCAATAAAAATATTGAGAAAGAGAATAGGTCAGTGATGTAGCAGGGGGCAGAGTTGTGGATGGCTTTGTAGGTAGTTGTTAGTATTTTGAATTTAATTTGTTGGGTGAACAGAAGCCAGTGGAGGGATTGACAAAGAAGAGTAGCAGAGACAGAGTGGTTGGTAAGGTGGAAGAGTCTGGCAGCAGTATTCATGATGGACTGGAGAGGGGATAGAGTATGTAGAGGTAAGCCAATGAGGAGGGCTTTGCAGTAATCGAGGCGAGAGATGACCAGGGAGTGAATTAAGAGTTTTGTTGTGTCATTGGTTAGAAAGGGGCGTATTTTGGAGATGTTGCGGAGGTTGAGGCGGCAAGATTTGGACAGTGAATGGATGTGAGGCATATGTGCATAACCACGTGTACATATCGCATAAATATGTGTACATATGCAACATTTGGGGCATTTTTTTCCACCAAGTTCTAGTATAAAAAATACAGCATATTTGGCGCATAGACTCATACGCCTGTGTGCATGAGGCCTAAGGCTTTTGATAATACAGTATTCACTATCCACAATAAACAAATATATGAGACAACACATTTAGCTCATTCCTTTACAACCTGCCCTGGTTACCCTTTAGCATCTTGTATTTAACTTTAACAGAACTATAAATAATGATCATAATGTCTTGAATGTTGGTCAAATGGTGGGGTCCCAATGAATATGCGTCTCATGGGTCATCAAAGCCTTGAATTTAAAATGTTAGTGGGATTTCCACAAGGTGACCTTTGTGCATCAAGTCCACTCTTGGGACACTAGAAGGGTCCCGTCCCTATGATGTAAAACATGTTTAAGCCTGAAGCCACTAACACTGCATTATAATACTGTTGTCTGAAATAGTTCTTCATTGTTTATAGTGAATACTGTATTATCAGCACCTTTCAAAAAAGCCTGGTTTTATTAAAGCATAATTTGACATATTACAAGATTATATTTTCAATTTAATTACCACCATTACAACCTTTTGCCATCTAGGCAGCCACAATACTCCCAGAGTGGACCCTGTACAAATAATTAGTAAGACCTCATCTAGAATATGCAGTTCCGTTTTGGCTACCAGTTCACAAAATTATATGGGAGAACTGGAAAAAGTGCAGAGAAAAACAACCAAACTGATAAGAGGCATGGAGGAGATCAGCTAGGAGGAAAGATTAGCTGAACTGAATTTATTCTTTCTTGAGAAGAGGCGATTAGGGGGGGATATGATCACCATATATAAATATATATGTGGTCCATATTGTGAACTTGGTGTTGAGTTATTCACTTAAAGGTCATTACAGAGGACAAGGGGACACTCTTTACATCTGTCGGCAAAGAAATTTTACCTCCATATATGCAAAGGCTTCTTCACAGAACTAGTTCTGGCTAGCTCAGTATATTGTTCTAAATGCACAAAATATAACTGGAAAATTGGTTGATCCAGGGAATATCTGATTGCTGTCTGGAGGATTGTGTAGGATAATGTTCCCCACTGGAGCAAATTGGGCTTTATTATGTTTTTTTACTTTCTCTGGATCCACTGAAGGTAGAATTTTGTATATGGAGGTTTTCTATTTATTTATTTTCTATTGGTTGAACTAGATAGACTTTATTTCAACCTGACTAACTATGTAACACCAGTTAAACAGGAATAATTCTGCATAATAGATCAAAACAGAGTAAATAACATCAATAAATATGATCATCTCCATGGTGGAGGTAATTTTAGTAATTTATGTTATCCTGTTGTCCTGATTTTAAATGTGGTTTATGCCTGCTTGGCCTCAAAAGAGAGATTCCCATTCTTACTGGCTTGTAGCAGGCTTTTACACTTTTTGGAATCAAGTAGTTTTTGTGCATGTATGGCTCTGGTATCTAGCAGAGTTTTTCTTTTTCATCTTCAAAGGTATCCATTAATTGGGGCTAACTGCACATGTGTTCACATCTAGCGAAAATTGTTGTTCCAATATGCCCCTTACATGTAGTGTTTTTGTTCTATTTAGCATGGTATTCAGTTTATTTATGTGCATATATCACCTTGAAGTCTAGAGGCGTTTTTTGTGCCCATGTATTTTGACATATAGTTGTCAACAATCACATAGACTTTCAGCACACAAAAACACATATAGATAAGACAATTTACATTAAACTGATCACAATAACATATGAATCCAAAACAGCTTAAAATAATCTAGTTTTCCTTTGAAGAAAACAAAAAACAACCATTTTTAAAACCTTATGTTATTCCCTGGGGACCCGTTCTGATTTATGGCTGGGCACTTAGTCCTGTTCTGATCTGTGGCCACATTGTGTACTAAAAATATCATCTTTTTCTAAGTTTCTGCTGGTTGTAACGCCATCCCAGACTAAATCCCTATTTATGGGCGTTGCTATGAGGAAATTTACAGCACAGCACTGTAAATGTTATTTAATAGTTTTAAATGTTCAAATCAAAATCAACCATCCATCCATGTCTCAATGCTTTATTTTGTTGAGAAATCACTTTGAAAGACATCACCCTGCATCTCTAGCCATGTCCATCTTAAGTAAGGGCAGATGATTCATGTAGCATTTACTTCCTGGGAACCCCTGAGCTCAGGACAGTGGGGTGTGTTTTACTGAAAAAATAAATAAAAAACATTTCCCCTCTACCAGATGAAAGAAAACAATGTATATGAAGTCTCCTGAGATGTATGACACCATTTTGACCTAGGCCAAAAACCATTAAGCAATTGAAGCTTGTAAAAAAAAGTGACATAAGGATTAAAAATCGGTAATGTTGACTGAGAAAGCTGAGAGAACTTTCAGTTAAGATTTAAGCCCAGTCTCTTATCTTTAAGTCCAGCTGCTTATATTTAATTCCAGCCTTAAGACCACAAGATGACCGTTGTGAATATTCAAGATAAGTTAAATTAAGAAGACCCTTATTTATGAGGAAAAACTAGAGACAAAGCCAATTTACTATAGAAAACACACGTATAAAGGTATCATCAAAAAATGACAGAAGAACAGTGATTACGGATTTCTGTTTCATGTTAAAAGATATTTGGAATAAAAGCAGCCAGGGCATCCAGCAAAGAAAACTGTAAGAAAAAAACAACAACTTTAAACAAGGAAAACAATCAAAGGATGGTTAAACCAAAAAAGTCCCACTTATAGTAAAAACGTATTGCAGGTTAAATAAAATTCACATTAAATACACTCATTTGTGACTGTTTCTCTTTAACCACTTGCTATTCCTAGGCCATTTGTAAACAGCCTGGGCTTCAGGAGGTTAAAACAGCAGCTGCAGCCATGAGATTGCTATTATATTTTCAACTGGTGATATACTGTGATCAGTTCTTCAACCCAGTCTAAGAGACCCTTGATGTCTCCATAAGGAGAACCTGTCAACTGCCCAGGCTATCACACACAGGGGGCTTGATAAGCCCGATGTGAAAGCAATAAAAATAAAAAAGAAATCAAAGTGTTAAAAAAAATTCAACTTATAAAATAAAATTATTACAAAACATTAAAAGCACCCCCATCACCCTATTTATACACACAAATGCTAACACAAGCCTAAGGTGCACACATCTATTTAAACAAAAATTGAGCCATACATGTGAGGTATCGCCGCAATGGTTGGGTTGGAGTAAGAGAAATAATTTTAGGACATAATTTATTCATGGTTATCTCTGTGTGCTTTAGTTTTTTTTGCAATTTCATGGGTACATGCAATTTTGAGGCTTGACATGTTTGGTATCTATTTACTCAACACAACCCTATTTATATTTTACTAAAATTGGGTATTTTATTGTGTTAGTGTGCACTAAAATTTATTTTTTCCTGAAAATATGCTCTTGATAAACAGCTGCACAAATATCAAGCAACATAAAAAAACTGGGCCTCTGCTTTCAGAAAATGGATAATTTCTTTGAGGTTCTAAGTAATTTTCTAACAAAAACATGTTAAATTTGACATGTATCAGAAAAATTTAAAATTTGCTCCAGACGCGATGTGGTTAAACAAACGACCAACAATCATGTCTATGCTTTAGCCAGTCACAACCAAATATGGCAATAAAATGACCGGATGATTTGCGGCATTACCCACTACAGCAGGAATGCGTACATTAATGTGAAAATCGCGTCTTGTAAAGCAGCGCTTGCCGTGAATAGCTTTTAATGCGGCCATTTTAACTTGTTCCCAAGGTTATTCCACACAGTGAAGGTTACTGGGTGATTACAGCCTATAATCTAATGCTGAAAGCAGCACAAATAGAGGCCATTTCTGTTCCATGACTCTGAATGTTAATTCAAAGCTGCAGCGCAGAAACATTGGTGGGGGGGGGGGCTTTTTCAGGGAGCTGTAAGGATAATGTTCTAAGGAGCTGGAGATGTGATGGTTAATCCCACTTACTATAATTATGACCTCCTGACAGTAACTGTTAAAGACAGATATAAAGCTGTGGTATTGAACACTGGTAGACCCCACTGTGACCTTGTATGCAGTGTGATCTTCCCCAGTGTACTATAATGGTATGGAATAAAGAGGTGAATTTGCTTTATTCTGCTCTAACAGGCAGCTTGGGAAAAAAAGAACAGATGTGAGCGCAGAAAAATAATGGCTATTTTGTAGGATTTTTTTTTTAGCACCAAAATCCCTGGGGCTTTCACAGAGTTTACTTGTAAAGCAGGTAAAATGGTTATCAATGAAGCGTGTGCTGCATCAAACACACAGCTGAATTCAAATATTAGACATAATACCTGTCTGTGTGCACTGGCAGCCTTACAAGTCTGCTAATATATTAGTTCACAAAGTGCATGCTTGTTATAATATCTTCCAAATGGAGGATAGACAAGGCAAGTGCAGAAAAAATAAATAAATACAATTTAACCTGCAGGCTGGTGATTTTTTATTTATTTTTTGCCTCCAAATGTGAGATCCATCTGTAGTCTTTTTTTGTGACAGCTGGGGCTGAAAGTAACATCACAAGGAAAATTTTAAATGGGCAGTTTGTCTCTCATCTTTCTGGGATGATACAAATCAGAATTAAGGTTTGGCATGACTAATGCACGAGCAGACGGTAACATTTCTGGGGGTCGGAGACACTCGGTGGACTAAAAGCTGCCTTTAAACATTTTGTTTGGAAAGCAATAGTACCTAATGCAAAAATTGCAGCCACACCATTGACTGACAAATGTCATGGTAGGATTAGGTTGAAGAACCAACACATTCCAATACTCTGTGGTAGGAGTAAAGCACTCCATTTCACCATGGTGGGACCAATGCGTTCTAGTCCTCCATGGTAGGACCATGTCACTCCAACTCACCATGGTAGGACCAATGCACTTTAAATCATGGTTACGCATATATTCAGCCTCTCGGCGGTGGGCCTTAATGCCAAACGGTCACATAAATGTCTACCAGAATGTAAACAGAGCTGTGCTGAGTGCACGCACCCTGCGCACTCTTGGCACAGTTGCAGGCAGATAACATAAAGCTCCCGATCTTTACTTCCGATCATGTAACCGCTGTGACAGCCAATCACAATGATCACGGATCAGAAACCTCGCCCCGCCTCCCTTCATCAGAAGCCTCTTAAAAGGCTGGGAGGCGCCAGCCTTAAGGGGTTATTAAAATGCTACCCCTGAAGGAGCAGTTTGGTTATTCGGCTTCTCTGTACTGTGCCTCGATTCCAAGAACACCCTCAGCCCCTCTGGCACACCTGGTTGAATGAACTTATAAGAACATGAGTTTAATTTGGTTGTGAATTAGCACCAGAAAGTAGACACAAGTCTGTTTTGTGTTAAAATAACTTAATGTATTGGTACGGGTTAAAGTAAATGGCAGTTTGAGCATAAATGAACAGACAGCATATTCACTATGCCAAAGTAAGTTAAATCAGAGTTCTGTAGCACTAGACTGTAATCAATACATAAATTAGCAAAATTAGCAATAAGGTGTGCATATAAGCATTAACAGCAATGTGAATAATAATACTATAACTTGTCTAGCGTGTACTCAAGGAGAACGGCTAGGATATGCTGCTGTGTCCCTTAAGAGGTACCTCTCAGCATAAGCAATATGTAAAGGTCTCTGTGTAGCAGCTGTAAATGGGTAGTCTTTAGTTCTATCTCTTCAGCCGGCTAGCATTGGGACCCAATGGTATCATTGGTGCACATGGGAATAGTCCCAGTCAAGCCTGCAACCAGCAGGATTTATTTAATATTCTCCCTCAATTTTCTCTACGGGTTGTTTTTATTTTCAGTCATAAAAAAATACATTTGTTTAGGAAAATACCAAATAATGGGTGCTATATGTCACACACAGAACACATGTAGCAGCAATTTCACTGGACAAATAGCTATGCAAATTTAGATTTTTTTATATAAATACACTTCTAAGTGTCAATATACAAGCATTAGACTATCAGTGTGCCAGCGAAGAATGTTGTCCCAAAGACCTCAGATCAGCCCCAATTTCTTCCCAATCAGAAAAACAGGAGGGTAGGCAGAGAGGCTTCCCATGTAATGACAGCCACAGTGATGTCAGACGTGTCCCTCCTTCATCATGGAGGTGGGTGGGCCATGAGCACAGGGGGGTCAGGCCAGGCTTTGTAATTGACAATCTAGTGAGCTGGCAATTATAGCCTTTTTAAAGCAGCTCTGTATTTGTAAGAAGCAGGAGACCATCAGAGGGTCCTCCAGGCATTCAAAAGGCCAGGCTATGCCTGTGAGCATGATAATTGATTTTCCAGATGGCACTAAAAATTATTTTGCTTGTCAGTGTTTAACCACTTGCCGTCCAGCCGCCGCAGTTTTACCTTACGTCGCTTCTCCTTTTCCGTCACTTCTCCTTCTCCTTAATCAGTCCCATCCCCCCTAGTGTTAAGGGGGGCCCCAGATCCTGGCCCCCCCACCCTAGGTGAATAAGTATAGGGGAACAGGGCGCCCCCCTGCCCCAAAGCACCCACCTCCCATGTTGAGGGCATGCAGCCTTGTACGGTTCAGGAGGAGGAGGGCGCTCGCTCGTCCCCACCCCCTTTCCTGACCGACCGGGCTGCGTGCTCGGATTAGGGTCTAGTATGGATTTTTGGGAGGACCCCCCCACACCGTTTTTTCGGCATAGGGGTTCCCCTTAAAATCCATAGCAGACCTAAGGGCCTGGTATGCTCTTGGAGGGGAACCCATGACGTTTTTTTAATTAAAATTTGGCATGGAGTTCCCCCTCATGATTCATACCGTACACAGTGCCTGGTATTGGCAGGAATCCAAGTCGGATTCCCGTTCAATATCGTGCCACGGCTAAACGCAACCGCAGCTAATGCACTGTACAAATGCAGCTGATCGCTGTGCCTGGAGTCTTGAATTTCAGCAGAAAATAAACATGCTTTCAGTCGTCCGTGTGAAAGGGGCCTTACACAGGTATTTACTGTCTTAGCTATCATTGTTCTTCTCCTTTTGATTTCTTAATGTGGTTTTTCTCCAGAAGAACATTATCCAGGGTCACCATCCAATTCCTGGACTGAGATGCTGACTGAGTTGATACAGTCATGAAGTATCCTGGTAACTGTAAGGGTCTGCTGTTAAAAACCACAGGGCCCCATACAGCTCATATCTAAATTATACTATCGCTAAAAGTACACTAAAATCATTATTAGCAGGCACAAACACAACAGAACTTACAAAATCTTAATCTAATATAAAACTGTATTGGGTAAATAAATAAAGCTCTGTGTGTAAGTAAGGTCTTGGGGGTCATTCCCATAAGTGCCGTAGCCTGTACAGTGTGAATCGGTGGTTTGTTTATGTAGCTGGAGCTGTGTGCAGACAGCCTATGTTACGCCATGGGGACACAGCAGCTGCATGAACACAGCCTCAGATCCTAATTTGATAGCTGTGCGGGTACAGGTTTAGGAGGAGCCACAGGGGGATCATTTTAAGATATTTCCGTCACTTCACCCTGATCACCCCCCTCCTGTCCATGACCCCCATCCCCCTCTGCTTGTTAGCTTAATGGGCCCCTAATGAACAGATGAGGCCCCATACAGGAGGGTTGGTGCTGCAAGCTGATCGGCGGCCCTGTCTGTAAAACTCTTGGCCATGTTCTCAGGTGTCCAACACAGATCAGCCTCTGTTGCAGCCTTCCACCTTGTGAGTTGCTACAATGTTGCAGTCTGAACACTGGGGAGGAAAACGACTAAGGTATTGCTTACTCCTTCCTGCAGTAGACTGAATCTTAGCCTAAGCAAGGTTACTCAACTGGGGGCTCAAGGATGGATAAAATGTAGTACTTGTCAGTTTTTGGATATTGTGACATGTTTTGAATGTATTTCTACAGACTTAAAAAAGTTCCTGAAGCAGAACCCCAGCCAAACATAACAAGATAAATATAATTAGCCTTTTCAAAGATAAAATAATAAAACCACCCATTGCTACAATATTCACCTTCAGTACAGAGATTTCCCTCACAGAACGATTTTCTGCCGCTAGATGTACTCGGCTTGATGGCCTGCATTATTCAAGACACTTCCTCTCAGCATCATTCTGGACCTGCCCTATCCTGTGACTGCAGAGGGGAAACTGCCACTCCAGGTGAGTGCACTAAGCAATCAGTGTCCTCTCAGAACCAAATGGGTGCTGGCAATGCACAAAGCAAAACTTGAGGAGAAGATATGGACAGCCGCACACCAAAGAAACCTTAAAAAGGTGGCCTTTAATGGTAAAAGGAAAAAAGGCACTACAAACACAGCAAGCTGACACGTTTCACACTGGGGTTCAGTGCTTAGTCATAGCTGTGACTGGACAGTGAAAGGTGAAGCAGCGATGAGCTCATCTCGCTGTCACTCTGCTCTCTCCTCTGTTAGCATGCTCCTTCTCAGCAAATTAACTAATTGGCTCCATGTACTGCTTCTTCCTCTAATGCCCTGTACAGACAACCGGTTTTTCCATCTAAAAAACTGCGATGTGAACCTTTTGTCGGGAATCCCGACCGTGTGTATGCTCCATCACAGTTTTTCCGACAGGAAAACTGCCAGGGGAAAAAAAAGAGAGCAGGATCTCTTTTTTCCTGTCAGGAAAAATTCTAGTGGGAAAACCATTCGTGTGTATGCTTTTCCAAGGGGAAAAAAATGTGAATGCTCGGAAGCATAAAACTTAATTTTGTCGGCTAATCGTAGTCTTTTACGTCACAGCGTTCTTGGCATTCAAAAGGTCACCAGACTTTTGTGTGACCATGTGTATGCAAGTCAAGCTTGAGAGAAATTCCGTTGGAAAAAACATTGTTTTTTTTCCGATGGGAAAACTGGTCATGTTTACGAGTGCAAGAGGCTGAGTTCAGCTTTAAGCACATCTACTGTATGTCTAAAGCCTATTTTATACAAGATGTCTGCACAATCTTCTTCTTAGATTTCATGTCAGTGTTGTTCATCCAAAAGACAAGTCATTTTGTCTCACTAAATGTGCTGATTCCTATTTTGTAACACAAAATGTATTTTGTGTCATGACACGTATCCACTTCCACATATCTGAATGACGGTGGCAGTGGAAGCTAAGCGTAGGGAGTAAGTAACAGAGAGAAGAGACAGAGACAAAGCGGGAGGAGATGGAATAGAGAGAGAAGAGAGGATATGACAGTAAAGCACAGTCCCCTGTGATCTCCCCTCGCAGTTTTCCAACAGACACCAGTTAAGTGACGGTAAATGAGAAGGAAGACATTAATAGGCAATTTTCTGCGAACAAACATTTTCTCTGGAATTGTAAAGCAGAAATCACAGGGGTGCCATAGTGTCATTTGTACAAATGGGATGAAACCGAGAAGGCTGAAGCAGAGCTGTCACATACACTGCAAAGGCCTGCAACAACCACTGCATTAACATCCTAGAATACTATAGGTACCTAAATACAAATACATACATATATGACTATACATGAAAGGGAGCATTTTTAATCATACACGTGTCGCTTAGCTTTTTCATGTGTTATCAAAAAGACTCACATTTACAGGTAAGACTAGCAAAATGTTATTTATATTTATGTTGCTTCACAACCAGGAATAATGAAAGGTAATTCTCAACTATGTGTGATCCAATAAGCAAAATAAATAAGGGTAAATTAAATAGAATATATAGCAAAACAAAAAAATTTCATGGAGGAGTAGTGAATGGGAAAAAAGATCTAATGCCGCGTACACACAACCGTTTTTTAATGTCATGGAAAAAACGAAGTTTTTCTCGACGTGATTCTTGTCAAGCTTGCCTTGCATACACACGATCGTGAAAAAAAATGCTCGAGCAAAGCGCGATGACGTACAACACGTACAACGGCACTATAAAGGGGAAGTTTCATTCGATTGGCAACACCCTTTGGGCTGATTATGCAAATTTCCCTTCTCATAACCTGCTTCTGAGCATGGACGTTTTTTTCCCGTCGTTAAAGCCCACACACGACCGTTTTTCACAACGTGAAAAATGTCGAGAAGAAAAAGAGCATGTTCTACATTTTTAATGCCCATTTTTCACGTTAAGAAAAATGCTCTGGAGCCTACACACGGTCGTTTTTAATGACCAATTTAAAAAATGTCATTTTTCTAGTCATGAAAAACGGTCGAGTGTACGCGGCATAATCGTTTTTTCTTCATTTTATTCCATTAGATATTTGCCTTTAAAGATCAACTCCAGAGGTGAAAAAATGTTACTCGTTAAAGAGGAGTTCCACCCAAATTTGGAACTTCCTCTTAACCCACTCCTCTCCCCCTTACATGCCACATTTGGCATGTAATTTTTTTGGGGGGGGAGTGGGGGCTTCAGCACGAGTGGGACTTCCTGTCCCACTTCCTCCTTCCTGTAGGCGACTAAGCTTAGTCGCCTTCAGGAAGTGGCTGCTGTAGGCGATCGCCTAGGACACGTCACAGGTCCTAGGCGATCTCCTGGCCAATTACAGGGCGCGGCGCCGGGCCGCGCCGCTCGCGCATGCGCAGTGCCGCGCCGCTCGCGCATGCGCAGTGGGTGCCCGGCCGTGAAGCCGAAAGCTGTCACGGCCGGGTGCCCACACTGAAGATGAAGACGCCGGCCGGGGAGGGGGGGAGAGGAGCGGAGCCCCGGCCGGCGCGTCGCTGGAGCGCCGGAGCAGGTAAGTGCCTGTTTAATAAAAGCCAGCAGCTACACTTTTTGTTGCTGCTGACTTTTAATAAACATAAAAATGGCTGGAACTCCCCTTTAACTGCTAGTTTTCCCTAGGGGATGATGATTAGGATCATATACTTACCTGATTCCTTACTCCCCCTGCAGGGGGTGCTATCCTCTGCTGTCCAACGTTTTGGGTTGTGAGGGGACCTTGGCGACCTCGAATGCAATCCAGGACTGCTGGCTATATGTTGTGCAAGATGACATCAGAGAGCTGCAACTGGTTGGGCAGCGAAGGAAAGAGACTTTGGGAGATTGGTCACATGAAGAAGAGGAAGCCTGCAGGAGCGAGGAATAAAGTAAATATATCATCTTATTGGTAATCCCGAGGCTAAAGTCTAGACTTAACCCTTGCAGCGGGGAGAGGTATCAACTGCATGGGTAAAGATTTTGTGTTCCTGAAGTTCAGCTTTACGTGTCTCTCCAGCCAAATC
This sequence comes from Rana temporaria, assembly GCF_905171775.1. Lineage (NCBI taxonomy): Eukaryota > Metazoa > Chordata > Amphibia > Anura > Ranidae > Rana > Rana temporaria. The sequence continues at coordinate 56,635,588 of NC_053497.1, forward strand.
AGATTTTTTTTTTAATAGAGTGGGAAAGGGTTACAACACCTGTCTGGATTTTGCTGCTGGGGAATTATTTTTATTTTATTTTATTTCATTCCAGTAACAACGTTTTTCAGATTTACTAAAACTGGAGCACAAAGAATCTGGTGCAGTTGTGCACAGTAACCAACCAGCTTCTAAGTTTAATTGTCAAAGCTTAGTTGAACAACCTGAAGTTAGAAGCTGATTGGCTACTATGCACGACTGCACCAAATTCTGTGTGCACCAGTTAATAGTGTAAGGCCCTGTACACACGACCGAGTTTCTCGGCAGAATTCAGCCAGAAACTGGATTCTGGCGAGAAACTCGGTCGTGTGTACACTTTTCAGCGAGGAACCCGTCGAGGAACTCGTCGGGCCGAAAAGAGAACATGTTCTCTATTTCCTCGTTGTTCAATGAGGAAAGTCGGCCCGCCGAGCTCCTCGGCGGCTTCCACACAGAACGCGACGAGGAACTCGATGTGTTTGGCACGTCGAGTTCCTCGGTCGTGTGTACGGGGCCTAAGGGAAGACTAGACCCCCATCAGGAAATATTCTGGAAGTATAAAGAAATCAAATATTGGGCAGTTGTCAGTAAAATTGGTATTCCCATTGGGCAACTCCCAATGCCACTGAAAACTTTGGGTTTCCCATCACTTTCTGTCCCAATGACAAGGGTACCTAGAACAGTTACAGCAGCTCAGTGGCTAGCACCACATTGTAGCACTTGAGTCCTTGATTTGAATCTTGGCCAGGACACTATGTGCCTGAAATTTGCATCTTCTCCTGTGCTTGTGTGGGTTTCCTCCATCATGCTGGAGGGATGACTTGTTCCTGGCTTAATTAGCCGTAGTATGTTTATGCATGAATTTAGGACAGTGTTTCTCAACCAAGGCACCCTTTAAAATTCTGCACAATCTCGAGGCACCCTATTCTATGGTCCCTTTGACACTGACGCAGTGTGGTTTGACCATGTACCTGTGGGTTTTCTACAGGTTAGCTATGCTTTTCCATAGCATTCCCGTAGTTTTGCATGCAGGACTTTTTGTGCGGTGTGAAAGGGGCCCTAAATGTAAAAAACTAAACGCAGTATACCCAATGTTAGAGGTGATTTATTCTTCCAAAGCAAGCAAACCTTTGCACACAGGTTCTGACTAGTATCCCAATGTTTCTCTTCTCCCTTACTCAGCTAATGTAATCCCAGTAGAGCGGTAAGGGAGGAGCAAACAAGGATGCTGAGCCGGCGCCTGAGATCTACCTTATCAACCAATTATTTCATTGGCTGTTAGGATGCCAGTGGCTAGAAGGTTGTAATGGCGTACAATGAAAACCTGAGGATTTGTGTAACTGAAAGGCAGGTTTTATCCACCCCCTAGCTCGTATATAATTTGGGGGTAATTTGTAGGCATTTTGTCAAGGCACACCTAAATAAACCTGAAGGCGCCCTGGTTGAAAAAGGCTGATTTTGTAAGCTCCCTGACGGCAGTGACTGATATAAATTTACAGTATGTATGTAGGTGAGGTGCAGCGTGGCGGTAATAACACACACAGTCTCATAGCAATGAAAGAACTTATATTGAAATAATACAAAGACAGTTCACAAATAACCTGGTGGGAAGGAAACCCACCTGAGAACACTCACAAGTCCAACAGCGAGTAGAGAGCAGGATTTAACCAAACTGACATTGCTTGTTCAGAGGGGTATAATGTGGCCTGGCTGTCTTGTGCCCGAGCAGGAAGAGAAGTTGCAAGCCCTATGCTTTCCTTTCACATCAGGAACCTTTCCCTGCCGCTAGTTCTGTCTCTACCAAGCGGGATACCTGTCCCTACTCTATCACCTTGCAAAATGCGTGCCAAACCTGGGAGCCAGGGCCTTAAATAGACTCTGCCTGACCCAAGATGGCTGCTTGGGACATATGGGGTGGCAGCATCCAATTGGATTGCTTCCCCAGTTACCCGGGAAACCATTGAGGAACTACGTTTATTTTGACTTCCTCTCCAACTGCAGCGCCATCTGCAGTGAAGAAAGTAGACTGTACCTGCCTACATGTAAAGTGCTGTATATATTGGTGACACTATATAAATGCCTTTAATAAATAAAAAAATAGAGGGTCTCCCCAGACAGCAATAAAAACCTGGAAGTAAGAATATATATGAATATATCCCACAAAATCTCATAAGCACAAGACCAAAAATCAATAATGTATAAAAAAAAGTATCATTATTCCCATGATTATACCCCAAAGATATAACCCACAGTTAAAAATTATATTAACTGCATTCCCTGAGAGGAACTGATGAGTTGAACTGCAAACGCAACGATAAAAAAACAACAAAGAATTGTAATAGAAAAATGACTGTTTCAATCAAAATACTATAAAGTATAAGCACGCTCATTATAACAAGTTATACTGAGTGCAAAACCAAAAGAAAAAAAAAATCAATTAATTAGCCTACTCATGAGTTCTTCTCCAAGTAGAAACTCAAAGAAAACCAAAAGAGGATTGCAATAATCCTAGATATAATTGGAGGACAATCTCAAAGGAACTAATGGTCCAATAAATGCTATAAACACAGCATAGCCGAATGCTGCGTGTAATGAAGTTCCAGGGTAGAGATGACCTAGACATCAATGAGGAATCAAACAGGCGTTCATTTAAATAGGTTTCTACAACTGGCACACTTGGCTTTTGGACTCACAAAGCAGACCCAAGAGGAATAAACCACCTGCATGCTATGTACAACATGTGCATAAATCATTGGATATGCACTCTAAGGAGCATACTCCAAATAGGTCATTCAATAGCAGACAATATAATATGGTATAATTATTATATATGTTGCAAATATATATTGGGTCAGATGAACCCGTTTAGCAAAGAGACCTCCTCAGAGGATTAGAACTGTGTGACTAAAGCTATATAATAATATGCAACAGGCAGCTTGTTGCAGCAGTATTGGAGGACAGAAGTGTCCTGTTAAATCAATAATGAAACAATATCCATATCGTATAGGAGAGACATCATGATACAAAAGAAAAAACACACAGTATGTCATTAAAGTATACAGGAGTTGTTATCCATCAAACTTATAATAGTTACAATAGGAGAGCATTAAATGCCAAGTTAGGGACAAAGTCAGAGCCAGCTGATTATACTTCACCCCATCCAAAGCAGAGGTCATGTCTGAATTGTCCATTCATATTGTAGCAAATAGGGATGACCCGAACACCCCCCCCCCCGTTTGGTTCGCACCAGAACCTTTGAACGGACCGAACGTTCGCGCGAACACTTAGAACCCCATTGACGTCTATGGGACTCGAACGTTCAAATTCAAAAGTGCTCATTTTAAAGCCTAGTATGCAAGTTATTGTTGTAAAACGTATTTGAGAACTCGGGTCTTGCCCCAGGGAAAATGTATCAATGGAAAAAAAGTTTTAAAAAAACGTCGTTTTTTCAGGAGCAGTGATTTTAATGATGCTTAAATAAAAAAAAAATAAAAAAAAAATTCCTTTAAATATTGTACCTGCCTGGTGTCTATAGTATGCCTATGAAAACGTCTTTGAGAACCCGGGTCTTGCCCCAGGGAACATGTATAAATGAAAAAAAAGTTTTAAAAACAGTCGTATTTTTCAGGACCGTTTTTTAAGACTTTTTTTAATCATTAAAATCACTGCTCCTGAATCTTTAGGTGCAAACTACAGAGCACATGGCCAGTACACACCAAGTAGCTTTAGTACAGAGGACACAGGCAATAAACCACGTAAGAATACTGCAGCTAGCCAGTAAATTAGGAAGAACTGATCTAGCTAAACTATACAGTGTATAAATCTATGTACAACACCTGGGATGTATATATATCCTCTACACACTGTAACATTAACTGACTTGCCTGCCTGCTCTATCTACCTGCAAAAAATGACACTCTCTCTGTCCTCTCTTAACCACCACAACACACTACACATCCAAAATGAAAAAAAAAATGCCCATAATTATACTTTAACACAGTGGTCATCAAACCTGTCCTCAGGGTCCACTAACAGGCCAGGTTGTATGTATTACCTTGGGGAGATGCAGACTAGAATACTGCAATCACTGAGCAGAAAATGATATCACCTGTGATGTATTTCAGTTATCTTGCTAACCTGGCCAGTTAGTGGGCCCTGAGGACAGGGTTGATGACCACTGCTTTAACACAATAAAATTACCATTCCCTAATAAACTATCTGTTAAAATGCTTGCCCCGGCACTTGCAGTTTACATCTTTCACCACTGCTGGCTACTACTCTCTGTGTTGCTTGCCTGAACTTATGGTCTTCACAGGAAAGAGTTAACAGTCTGTTAGCTTGGAAAAGGGAAGGGAGGAACAAGAGAGTGCCTTGCCATCCCAGATTACAGGGCTGTGTGTTTCTATTTATGCACATAGTGGGATGATGCAAGAGGAGAGAGCCACCCTGAAACAGGAAACCTGCATCAGTGGTCATGACTCATGGCACCAGCTAAACTGAAATATAGACAAGGGTTAAAAGATGAAGAAGCTGCATACTCAGTAAGTGAATACATCAGCTGCTGAAATGCCTAAAAAACGGGAGAGTTTAAAGCGGAGGTTCACCCTAAAAAACAACTTTGTACCATGCGCGTCACGCGTTCCGAAAATAGCCGGAGTAGGACTCGGCTCTTCACGGCGCTATACGGCGCCTGCGCACAGACTAGGAGCTGACTGCGCAGGCGCCGTATAGATCCGAGTCCTATTTCGGCTATTTTCGGAACGCGTGACGCGCCATAGCCGGCCGTCAATCATGTTCCCCTCTTCATAGGAACGCCTAGTCTGAAACTAAACTAAAGGATTAAACTGTAAATACAGTGCAAAAAATAAAAATAAAGGCATACTGTAGCTGACGCTAGTATGCTGGATGGCATGGTAGACAAAGAATTTTTTTGTTTTTTAGGGTGAACCCCCGCTTTAATATCACTTTAATCATTTGTCATACTATACAATTTCAGTATAGTTGTTATTATTATTATTATTATTATTGCTACTACAATTGTAACTTCTATTCACAGCACCGCTCCATAGTGTATTGACAATGCTGACAGCTCCTCTGTTGCCAGTCCTTGATTTAGACATTCTTTATGTTAATACATAATACATATTGTCATAGCTGACATTGCCAGCTGCTACAGACACCTAGCTGGGGGGGCACATCAACATTTTGTTATGGGGCCTCATGATTCATAGTTACTCCCCTACTGTGATTATACAAGTATTACACCACCTTGACTTTCTCTAAATTCATCTGCTTCTATTTCTCTGATACAGAGGCAATGTGTAATTAAACTGCTGTTTGTCATTGATAAAACACAGCTCTGCTTGATTTATCTTTAAATGTTACCGCTTTTGTTCCGAAATTGAGCTGTGGAATTTTATTCAACTATCTTAATCCACAAATAAAGCAATCCTTCAGTTCAAATCTTAAATTCATATCTTGTGAGCAACAGACACTTCAAGAAAAGGTTTTATGACCATTATCAGGTTACGGGTCTTTATATACTTTCATTTTAGATAGTGGGATTATTTATTGCCTTTTTTATAGGTGCATCATTCAGTCCTTGTCAAATGCAAGAAAACTGACAGTGTTTTACATTTTGCAGCAAACAGTATGCCGTAAAAAAAAAAAGAAAGACAATTTGTTTATTTGTTTTTAGAGTAAAACTAAACGAAAAAACTTTTTTTTATTGTGGATAAAGTAATGCAGGCCATACATGGGTTGAATTCCAAATTAGTTTTCTTGCGTTTTGTAATCTGATGGAGCCCTGGTTCACACTGATGCTACTTTGAAATCGTGCTACTTTACTTGAAGTAGCGCGATTTCAAAGTAGCAAGGTCAGCGCGATTTCAGGTCCTACTTGATAGACATTTGTGTGGCTTCATACACAGATGTCTATAGAAATCGCACCTGAAATCGGCAAAAGTAGTGCAGGAACTACTTTTGCAAATCGGTGCGGCGCTGCAAAATCAGTGTCGCACCGATTGGAACAGTGCCATTGCCGCCAATAGGCTGCGACTTGTCATGCGATTTGATCTCTCAAATCGCATGACAAATCGCTCCAATGTGAACCTAGGCAAAGCCACCATTGATTTCGAAATTCGACTAACCAAGCCTTCAATTTCACCTCATGTTGCTACAGGAAAAAAAATTGTGGCTGGGAATCTTCTTTCTTTTCAGGTCATAGGTCATGCACATTTCTTCTTCGATTTTATTTCTCACGCGATTGGAAATACATTAATTTTTTCAAAAATTTCCGACTTGCCCGATCACTCAAATTTGATGGCTGCATGAAAATTGGCCCTTGCTGTGGCCCATTAATGGTGCAAAATTCGAACAAAAATTCTTAGTTACGATTTTCCCCTACAGCCTGGTACACACTAATGCCCTGTACACGATCGGTTCATCGGATTAAAACGATCTGATGGATTTTTTCATCAGATATCCAATGAAGCTGACTTTCATCAGTCTTGCCTACACACCATCAGTTAAAAAAACGATCGTGTCAGAACGCGGTGACGTAAAACACAACGACGTGCTGAGAAAAATTAAGTTCAATCCTTCCGAGCATGCGTCGACTTGATTCTGAGCATGCATGGATTTTTAACCGATGGACGTGCCCACAGACGATCGTTTTTTTCTATCGTTTTTTTAACCATCAGATAATTTTAAAACAAGTTCCTAGTTTTTTTAACGATGGATAAAAAAACGATGGGGCCCACACACGATCGGTTCGTCTGATGAAAACAGTCCATCAGACCGTTTTCATCAGACGAACCGGTCGTGTGTACGCAGCATAATAGTTTTTTTTTTTACTTCAACCCAGCGGGTTGCAACTAGGTCTGGTCTGTTCCTCACTTACTCCTGACAAAAGCAACGCAATCTCTGTCTATACTGCCGAGGAGCTGGAGACACTTTTTACGCAACAGTCCTGTGAGGCCCAGTAAGTCCTATCAATTACACCTACAGGTGGCGGAAGGGGAAGTCTGATTCCTAGCAATCATTGACTCCGGAGCCTGCAGTTGCTTCTTGGACTTTTCTCTGACTAAAAGACTATGGCCTGGATTCACATACAGCGGCGCATATATATGCCGCGGTAGCGTATCTCCTTTACGCTACGCCGACGCAGCGCAGAGAGGCAAGCACTGGATTCACAAAGCCAGTGCTGCCAAAACTGCGCTGGGTTTCCTAGGTGTAAGCCGGCGTATGTGGAAGTGGGCGTGAGCCATGCAAATGAGACATGCCCCCATGCAAATGATGGGCCGAGCGCCAGACAGATACTTATAACGAACGGCGCAATGCGCCGTCCCGTGGACGCATCCCAGTGTGCATGCTCAGAATCACGTCGGAACTACTCCCTAAGATACGCCGGATCACTGCCTACGGCGTGAACGTAACCTACGCCTAGTCATATTCACGTCCTACGTAAACTATGTAAAATACGTTGGCTTGTGTTCCCTTTGCATGGATGCTGCTGAGTTACACCTCCTTTTTGGGGCATAACTTTGCGCCGGACGTATTACTTTACGCGCACTGCGTCGGACGGACCTACGTTCGTGAATCGGTGTATCTCCCTCATTTGCATATGTGAATAGAAAATCAATAGGAGCGCCAAATACGACCAGCGTAAATATGCGCCCACTATACGCCGGCGTAGGCAAGTTACGTTGGTCGGATGAAGCCTATTTTCAGGCGTATCTTAGTTTCTGAGTCAGGCACACAGATACGACGGCACATATTTGCACATACGCTGTGTATCTCGAGATATGTCAGCACAAGTGCTTTGTGAATCCGGGCCTTTGTGTGCCCCTTCATGATAAGAAGTAAAGCCTTAATGTACATTTATGGATTTCATCCCTCTTTCCTACCAAACACCATACCGGAAGCATCAGTCCCAGCAGTCCAGGATCAGATAAGCTTTATTCAAATTAATTACCAACAACTCTGGGAAGCTATGCAGGAATCTAAGAATAACTACAAAAGTTACAACGACTGAGGAAGGAGAGAAAACCCTGTTTCCAAAGTAGGAAACAAGATATGGCTGTCTGCTGTGAACCTCAGACTCATATGCCCAACCCGGAAATTAACAAAATTCATTGGCCCTTTTGAAATCAAGAGAATGGAAAATCAAGTAGCCTTGTAACTGTCACTACCCAACTCCTACAAAATTCACCCAGTTTTCCATGTTTCTTTGATTAAGCAAACAGGTCCTAGTCCATTTACCGGAAGAGAAGAATTGCCACCACCTCCAGTCTCGGTGGAGAGTGAAACAGAGTTTGTAGTGGAGACCATTATGGACTGCAGGAAGAGAGGGGGACAAGTGCAGTACCTCATCATATTTAAGGGGTACCCCCAGAAGATAATTCCTGGGAAACCTCTGGTAATAGGCATGCCCCACAACTGATTCAAGCCTTCCACAACAGACACCCAGAAAAACTGGCTATTTTGGGCATCCGGAGGCTGCCCTTTGGGGGGGGGGGGCAGGCACTGTCAGGAAAATGGCCATGAGAGGCAGTAATGCCAACAACAGAGATGGATGCCACCTGCGCATCCCCGCGTGCGTGCGTGGCAGAATGGCAAATCGTGCGTGTGCATGCACAATGGTGCGTGCAAAACTTGATAGATGGGATCTCTGGCTGGCCTATAAAAGGCTGTCCTGTTTTCTCCAAATTGCTGGATTGTCGTCAGCTGCCCTGTGTTACTGTACCTTTGCATCTATTCCTTGGATTTCCTGTTGTGACCCGGCTTGTTCCCGACCTGTTGATTAGGAATGAGCTTTATGTTCGGGTCCAGCATGAGTTCGACTCGAATATTGGCTGTGCGCCGAATAGCGAACAATTTGGGGTGTTCGCGGAAAATTCAAAAGCCGCGAAACACCCTTTAAAAGTCTATGGGAGAAATCAAATAATTGCAATATGCAAGTTATTGTCATAAAAAGTATTTGGTGACCTGGGTCCTGCCCCAGGGGATATGTATCAATGCAAAAAGAAGTTTTAAAAACGTCAGTTTTTTCAGGAGAAGTGATTTTAATAATGCTTAAAGTGTAACAATAAAAGTGAAATATTCCTTTAAATTTCGTACCTGGGGGTGTCTATAGTATGTCTGTAAAGTAGCGCATGTTTCCCGTGTTTATAACAGTCTCTGCACAAAATGACATTTCTAAAGGAAAAAAAGTAATTTAAAACTACTCGTGGCTATAATGAATTGTCGGGGTCCCGGCAATACAGATAAAAGTCATTGAAAAAAACGGCATTGGTTCCCCCCAGTCCATTACCAGGCCCTTTGTGTCTGGTATGAATATTAAGGGGAACCCCGAACCAAAATAAAAAAAAAATGTGTGGGGGTCCCGTGTCATCAGAGGGGGGCAGGGTCACCCGTACATGTTACTGGGCAACCCCGGACTTTCCCTGCTGTGTCGGGGGGGCGGGGGTCACCCGTGCACTGATGGGTGGCCCTGCCCTCAGCTATATAAGAGCTGTCAGGCTGGATAACGTCATTCGTCGGGTGCCGTGGAGGCAGGATCGTGTCGGCAATGTATCCTCGCTGGAGATCGAGACTGGATTACATCACTGGAATTATTTTTTTCTTTTTTTTTTCTTTTTATAATCTTTCTCATTTAAAAAAAATGGCCCAGGGTTCCCCTTAATATCCATACGAGACCTGAAGGGCCTTATATGGAATTTGGGGGGACCCCCACGCATTTTTTTTTTAATTTTGGTTCGGGGTTCCCCTTAATATTCATACCAGACCCAAAGGGCCTGGTAATGGACTAGGGGGAAACCCATGCCGTTTTTTTTTTCAATGACTTTTATCTGTATTGCTGGGACCCGACAATTCATTATAACCGCGAGTAGTTTAGATCAGTGGTCGTCAACCTCGTCACTTCTGCAGCCGGGCCACGGGTGCAAGCAGGCGGCATGAGAGAGCCCGGCGGCCGGCTGTAGGAAATGGCATTCCTCACCTCGCCGACGTAGTGTGTGTGTCTGTGGTGGGCTGGGCTCAGGGCTGCCGCTGCGTGACTGGCTGTGTTCTGGGCTTCAGCCACCAGGCTCCATTCAGAGATTGGACAAATGGAGGTCACATGCGGTGGCAGGGCTGGATTGCTCCAGGAGTCCCGCCTCCGCCTTGATGTGTGAACCGCCGCCGTCTTCTCTTCCTCCTCTCTGGATTGGATGATTTCCCCTACATTGTGGCAGCCACTCTGGCACTGGCATCTCCAGGGATATGGATCTGCGGCTGATTGACCCAGTGAATTGCGGTATGTGAAATGGATGTACATACACATACACAATGCATCAATGTCTCCCCCACTTAAAGTTCTCAATGTTCCTCCTGTCATCCCAATGTCCCCCCCACTTATCTCTAATGTCTCTCCTCCCCCCCCCACTTATCCACAATGCCTTTCACTTATCCCCAATGTCCCTCCACATATCCCAAATGTTTCTCCTCTCATCTCATGTATCCCAAATATCCCCCATATCCCAAGTAGCCCCTCTCACCCCAAACATGTCCCAAACATCCCCCCACTTAGCACCATTACCCCCCTCCCCCACTTAGCACCAATGTTCCAACTCTCCCCCAAGTTAGAAATTAGCATATTGCCCCCCCCCCATTGCCTAGTGGGGGCACTACTTTCATCTGTGGAGGGGGGCTATACCTTCATCTGTGGAGGGGGCACTGCCTTCATCTGTGGAGGGGGCACTGCCTTCATCTGTTGGGGCCTTACCACATCTGGTGGCAGGCAGCATGGCAAGTGACACGCTCGAAGCTCCCACTGATTCTGCATTATGGTGGGTTTAACTTTTTTATTTATTACTACAATGTAATAATAGAAATAATGCGCTGACAAATTGCCCACAAAAAATCGCTTACCCCCCCGCATGCCATCTCCAAACTCCCCCCAACCGGGACTTGGCAAAATTTTCTTCCACGCAGCCGGTCCCTGGTGCCAAAAAGGTTGGGGAACACTGGTTTAGATTACCTTTTTTCCTTTAGAAATATAATTTTGTGCAGGGACTGTTATAAACATGGGAAACATTCGCTACTTTACAGGCTTGTAAATTAGCGAATGTTTCCCGTGTTTATAACAGTCCCTGCACAAAATTATATTTCTAAAGGAAAAAAGGTCATTTAAAACTACTCGCGGCTATAATAAATTGTCAGGTCCCAGCAATACAGATAAAAGTCATTACCCCCAGTCCATTACCAGGCCCTTTGGGTCTGGTACTATAGACACCCCCCAGGTTCGAAATTTAAAGGAATATTTCACTTTTATTGTTTCACTTTAAGTATTATTAAAATCACTGCTCCCGAAAAAACTGCAGTTTTTAATACTTTTTTTTGGATTGATACATGTCCCCTGGGACAGGACCCAGGTCCCCAAACACTTTTTATGACAATAACTTGCATATTAGCACCTTTGATTTTTTTATGTTTGTGTCCCATAGACTTTAATGGTGTTCGCGTGTTCGAACAAATTTTTTGCCTGTTCGCATGTTCTGCTGCGAACCGAACCGAACCAAACCGGAGGTTGTCCGGCTCATCCCTACTGGTGATCTCTTCTCCTGGCTCTGACCCTTGGCTTACCTCATGGACTTACCTGCTTGATTACCAGTGTATGACCGCAGGTTGCCTCACGGACTCTCTCTCATCATTTACTGGCTTGGTCATCTGTGACCCCCGGCCTAGCTTTTACTGCTGTTCTGCCAACTCAGACTGCCAAAGCACATCTGAAGGTCCTAAGAGACTTTTGCCTCACCATCCCTTCTGCTTTCCCAAGTAAACTCCAGGTGATCATCTGCTCAAGGTGTCCATACTCGGCCGGCAACCTGTGCTTCTTCTTTTTTTATTATATCTGCATCTTATTTCACAAAAAAGGAAATACATTTTTATTTTACATTTAAAAATGTTTTAAAATCATTTTTTTTGTCTTGACATATTGATGAAATAAAATTCATACCAAACCACCATATACTTTCCTTAATGGGCTTCCATTTTCTTTCCAAATCCTATTAAATGGTTTCCACTTTTATGTGTATTTTTCTTTCTTCAGCATCTCAAAAAGAAAAATGAAATTTTTGAATATGAGACTTTTTGCAAAAGAAAAATACACCATACCAAGAATCTGTTTCTATATCCATATGAACTTCTGCTAGGCAGTAATATGCACTGATATGTTGAATGATGGTAATTTACTTACACAGGCTAACCTACGAGTGGTATCATAGTTATTTTTCCCCGAACTGCAAATTCCTGTTTCATAATGGTGGGTTTGCTCTGAGATTGCAAGGTAATATTTATTGGTCTTACTATATCAATTCAAAAAGTTAAGTGCTACCATTACAGTAATACTTTAAAAAGGAAAGGTTCTAACTTCTAATGATCTAATAAGAATTGTGCAAATGGTGCACTGTAAAAGGAAAAATACCTTACTTACCAAAAAAAGAAAAAAAGCACAAAGACTCTCATGTCACAAAAAAAAGAATATAAGAACCTCGCTATAGGTGTATAATGTTCGAATTTGCATTTAATAAAAGGAATTTGTACTGAAAGAAATATGGAGGATGCTGACCTTGCCATTTGAAAATGGTAGTTGTCCCGGAGTCATGGGGATCCTTTGACTTTGTTACTTTGTGAAACTGATACACGGAACAGGAGCTTTGATTCACTTGCTGCTGGGAGCCCGAGGCAGCAAGGTAACTACATTTCTCCTAGCATAAATGTTTTTTAACAACTTCACGTCTGCAAACTGTAGATTAAAGCCCTTGAATGGGGGCTGTGCCTGCACTGCAAGAGTTAATAGCTTGTTTTGTCTAGGGGAGAGGAGAAACTGTTTTACTTACCTGATCCTCTGTTCCCCTGGCAGATGGTTCCCCCTACGCTGTGGCAGTAGACTGTTCCCTAGCGCCATCATGTCTGATACAGGGATATGAGCCCTGCTTTGGTCTTGATGAAGTAAAGACCCTCTGCTGGATCGTGGGGGAGCAGAAGCTACGAAGACTGGTCTAACTATAGGGAGGAGCAGAAAATTGAGTAGGTAAACCCGTTTTTGTTACCCTACACCAAAGGAGCAGGTAACTAATATTGCCTACCCCCCACGGAATTCACGGACTCTGGGTTACTCGCCTGAGAGGTCTATCAGCGTACACACAGGAGTTGTGCTACCCCTGCAAAGTTAAAGGCCCTGGCTGGGTTTAGCCATCTGCATTACTTGGATTAATATCTGGTAAGCAGGATATCCATGTGGTGGTGGTGCACTTGTCCAATGAATTTCTCACTGGGTGTTTTTTGAGCATACATTGGTTAATTTGTGCCTAAGGCATGTGTATCTACCAAACATCTAAGTGAGACGGTGTAATGCTATGATTTTTCCTTTTTGTTTTTTGGATTAACTGATATATAAACACACAGGCCCAGATTCACAAAGCGCTTACGCCGCCGTACAGCACGTTACGCCGGCGTAAGTGCCAATGTGCGCCGGCGTATGTGTGCGGCAGATCCACGAACCAACATGTGCCTAATAACAGGCTACGCCCCGCCAACGTAGCGTCAGCATGCACGCGTAGGGTGGGCGCACATGTGGGCTGGGCGCACGGTGCTGCTCCCATTAATGAGCCATGCAAACATGCAAATGAGGGGAATATGCCAATTTGCGAGATGCACGCAAGTTGTACGTCCAGGGCAAAGTTATTCCCCATACATGAGGCACAACCCGGCAACAGACATGCACAGGTCAGCTGGTGTGCAGCTGCAGCAGCACCGTTACGGACGAGCAGAGCAACCACACTTGCAGGACAACACATCCGTAAGCCAAAATGCCAGGGGCAGCCATGGTCATAGCACCACTGCGTCAACATCCATGTAGAAGTTCTTCTTGCGCTTCTCCTTCTCACTGTCACTGTCTGACATGTCGTCTGCACCAGGAAACACAAGCCGGTGTACTGTGCGTTGGATGTGCGTCTCGCTGGGCGTACGTTATGTTCACGGCGTACGCGGTGATCCGGCATAGCTTAGGCGGTTGTGCCGGCATGGTTGTGGGCAGGGGGTGCTGTGCATGCGTCCATGTCACGGCGCATGCACACTTCGTGATACGCCTGGTGTAAAACACTGCGCCACGCCGGCGTACCTGTTTGGTGCTCGGCCCATCATTTGCATGGGATCACGCCCACTTCCACCTACGATTATAAGTGCGCCTTCGAACCCCACGCCACGCTGGCGCTGCATTGGGTGCACTGGCTTGCTGAATGCAATGCTTGCCTCGCCGCGCTACGTTGACGCGCCGTACGGGTGCGCGCTATGGTGGCGTAGCGTGCGCCTTGCTCTCTGTGAATCTGGGCCATAGAGTCTGTGGTGTTCAGGAGCCTGTGCATACAAGGAAGTGGAGGTCATCGCCATCCATATAGGATCTTCCAGAATATCCATTAGAATAAAGGCCCTGGCTGGGTTTAAGCCATCTGCTTACTCAGCTTACTATCTGGTAAGCAAGTTATTTATTTGGTTGTGGTGTACCTGTCTACAGTCCATTCACTGGATGTTGCAAGAATAATTGTACGTTTGTGCAAGATTATTTTCCACTTCCCAACGGACTTTTCAACTAGCGCAATTTTTCTCTTTTCCAAGTACTAAGCTAGGCATTCTGGGAGACCCAATGCTAGCTTTGTTTAGCTACTGGAAGACAGGACCAATGGGACAGTCAGAAAAATTTAATACAGAATGGGGTAGATCCACAAAAGGATTACGCCGGCGTATCTACTGATACGCCGGCGTAATTTTAAATTTCCAGCGTCGTATCTTTGTTTTGAATCCTCAAAACAAGATACGACGGCATCTCGGCTAAATCCGAGAGGCGTACGTCTTCGTATGCCTTCGGATCTTAGATGCAATTTTTCGGCGGCCTAGGTGGCGTTCCCGTCGTAATCCGCGTCGAGTATGCAAATTAGCTATTTCCGACGATCCACGAACGTACGAGCGGCCGTCGCATTTTTTTCCGTTGTTTGCGTTCGGCTTTTTCCGGCGTATAGTTAAAGCTGCTATACTGAGGCATACTCAATGTTAAGTATAGAAAATAAATGGAATACCCGCGCTTAGGATAAGAGGTGGGAAATGTAAATAATGTAAATTATAAGACTGCGGCCCCCCCCCTCTTTTGTATCCCCAAGAGGATACAAATAAAAAAAGGAATAAAATTGGGGTGTGGGGGTAGTGGCGCTGTCTGTTCAGTAGCCACTGGCTAAAGAGAAAAAAGAGACACACAGCAATATATATGCAGTAATGCACACTAGTTCCACCAGAGATGGCGTCCACCAGCCTGGAATTAAGATATAATGCTAGGCACAGCTGAGTATATCTAAACCAAAATATGAAGCAGCATCTAAACCAAAGTAATGTAACTATATAGTGAGTCACTAGAGTGGAAAACTATTGCTAGTTAGACCAAACATACTATGTGGATAAAAATAGGCGCATATGTGTGAAATAGATGCAAATAAAAATAAATTGAACTAGAACTCCGCTAGCAAAATATAAATATATGTGAACCTAAAGTGAGATAAAGTCCTGTCACTAAAGGAAATTTTTTTTTTTTTGCTGAAATGACTGTTTACAGGGTATAGACACATAAAAGTTAACTGATTCCTTTTAAAAATGATTACAAATAGATAAAAAATCAATCATTTAATGTGCCTGTAGGTTAGTTTCACTTTTAAACTGTTTTCATGTTCCTGTGAACTAGAGAGACACACAGAACAAAAACAAACAAATCCAGGGCAGTGTTTTGTTTTTAAAATGAATCTGATTGGTTCTGTTAAGTTTTAGACACACAGTAATGACAGCTTAGACCTACAGTGAAAAGCTCCCAGTACGATGATTATAAGGAAAAAGACAAGCAGGAAGTGTGGAGATCACAGCAGAATTACAGCCACTTCAAAGCAAAAACGAACAATAAGGACATGAAACCAGTACTGCAGTAAGGTAAAGGAAGCTATTTAGCTAAAAAAATCAATTCCTTTAGTGATCCTTTAAAACATACCACTCGAGCACAGGGAAGCATCTTTTGGATTACAAAAAAATCATATGTCTACCTCCAACAATGCATGTGGCCAGAACAGAAACTAGAAGGCAGTGGCGGCCGCTCATGGAGGGCGCACGGGTGCCGCCCCCCTAATCCAATGGAAGCACATGATTCGAGCCTGAGGGTCTAATTGAAAAAAAAAGTGGGCTCGGGGTGCAGAGCACTGCGCCCGGATACCACCCAGTCAAATTAATATTCGCTAATGTCTTCCTGTTTCTCCTCTCAGCCAATCAAGAAGCAGGTCCGATTGGCCATGGGTCTTAAGACCCCATTGGCCAAATTCCATAAGTTCTGATTGGCCAGGAGAAGACCGCCAGGACTCAGGGAGAGAGACGCATAGATGAAGTCAAGTGTCGGGCTGGCGGGGGGGGGGGGGCCTGGCTGGCGATGGGCGAATGAGGTAAGCAGCGATCGGCAGGGGGGTTGGTGGTGGAAGGGTAGCGGTGATCGAATAAGTGGCAGGGAGGTTTGGTGGTGATCGGATGGCTGGCCAGCTAGCTGGCTGGGTAGGGGCCGTGGGCCGCCCCCCTCCCCTAACAAATTTTACACCAGCCGACACTCCTAGAAGGCATACTTTAAAAGGGTGGGACTAACTATACAGAGCATCTTCTAGCTATGGAGTGAGGAAGGGACAAAAATGGTTTAAAGTGAGTTGTAAAAGTTGTAAACGCACTGTCTGTATCCATGGTCAGCCAGAGGTCTTATTCGTATATAACCACTCTAATGAGCAGCTTCACATGAAACATGATAGTGCAAGCCATTAAATTGTACAGGATACAAAGCTGATAGCCATTATTTTCTGGCCAAGGCAAAAATCTACTGCATCTTGCCAGCCTCAGCCTCCTGTGTGAATGGGTCTTCATAGACTGCTATTTTAGCCACTACAAACTTGCGGATACAAAGCAACAATTTTTTCAAGCACTTTCAAATTACTATTGTATAATAATATAAAGGAGACTGTAATACCTTGATATTACTGCTGCAACTTCAATTACTTTTTTTTGGTGTGCTGAATGCTAAAAAATTGGATTCTGTCATTGGCTGAACCCAAGCAATACCAGGAACACTGCATCTGCACTCCCAACAATAATGCATTATTCAAGCTTACCCATAACAACAGTTATTACGCTATGACTTTGTGTAAAGTTAGGCACAGGAACCAACTGTCTTTATTCAAAACAGCTTGAATTTTTTGCATGATAAGTTCTTTATTTTCTTCTGAATGCACAATACTTACAGTGCTAACTAATTTGGGATGCATTTGTCAAACAACGTTGACACATGGGTTTATATGTGAGGCACAGTATTATATGAACAGTGCCTCATATACAAAAGGAAAATTATGAATTAGAGACTATTCTTTTACTTTTTTCGATTTTAAGTATACTAGGCTGGAGTTTTTTTTGTGATTTTTCATTTTCATATTTTAACAACGTGCACACTTTATACAAATTATTTCTAACATTTGCTGGGGCTTCAGTAGGTTGGTCTATGTCTTGTCTTTTATTGACAGTTTTGTCCTTGGAATTTTTATAGATTTTATTTTTATAGATTAAAATAATCTTTCTTAAGAAAGTCAGCGCTAATATAGTATCAAGCCTCGTACACACGACCAAGGAACTCGACGGGCGAAACACATCGTTTTCCTCGTCGAGTTCCTTGTTAGGCTGTGGAGGAACTCGACAAGACAAGTTTCTCCATTCCTGTCGAGGAAATAGAGAACTTGCTCTCTTTTTGGCTCGTCGAGTTTCTCGACAGTTTCCTCTACGAAAATGTACACACGACCGGTTTCCTCGGCAAAAAAATATCGTGTGTACGAGGCCTAACAGTTATACATTTCAACATTCAGGATTGCTATGTAGCAGTAACCCTGTAGGGGCTGCTGGTGATTGGGTCCGTCTCCCACCCTGCACAGACAGGCACATACATTTCCAGACACACTTAAGCCGCGTACAAACGATCAGTTAAACCGATGAGAACGGTCTGATGGACCGTTTTCCACGGTCCAAACCGATCATGTGTGGGCCCCATCGGTTATTTATCCATAGGTTAAAAAAAAGCAATCTTGTTTTAAATTTAACCGATGGATACCTAACCGATAGAGAAAAAAAAAACGATCGTTTGTAGGCACGTCCATCGGTTAAAAATCCATGCAAGCTCAGAATCAAGTCGACGCATGCTTGGAAGCATTGAACTTCGTTTTTTTTTCAGCACGTCGTTGTGTTTTATGTCACCGCGTTCTGACACGATCGTTTTTTTAACCGATGGTGTGTAGGCACGACTGACCATCAGTCAGCTTCATCGGTTAACCGATGAAAACGGTCCATCAGACCGTTTTTATCGGATGGACCGATCGTGTGTACGCAGCCTTAGTCAAGAAACAGTCCTTGTACTTTGTTTTGTTTTTGTTTTATTAGGGGAATATAACTTGGGAGCGCCTGCGACGGTGACATCGTGGCTCTGGAAGGCTTTGTGTTCAGATAAGTTCAACATAATGTGCTAGTATGCATACCAGCTCGTTATGACATTACCTTTCAGATTAGAGAAAAAAACACCCAGCTGTTCACCACCGGTTTATTAAAAGGGCACTCAACCAGTGCAGGAATCCCAGCACCTTCCTCATCCGAACAACTTCTCCGTTGGCCTACGGGTCTACAGCACCGGCAGGTTTATGGTGGGCAACCGGCTGTGATTCCCCATGGCTTCACAGCTGGCTGAACTTTGCACACGCACAAGCTGCACTGTGCTTTGTGAATTGTCCCACAGCCTTCTGGGACCTGTGACATGTAACAGAATGTTGGGGGTGGGGTTGGGGTGTGACGACTTCTGGTGGATTGCACTGCCACTGCAATCCAAGTGGCAACGGTTATCTGTCAAAACCAGATACTCACTCCTCCCCCAAAAAAGTGCCAAAAACAGAAGCAGAGGGCATAAAACGGAACTTCCCCTTTGGGGTGAAGTTCCACTTT
Source organism: Rana temporaria (assembly GCF_905171775.1). Lineage (NCBI taxonomy): Eukaryota > Metazoa > Chordata > Amphibia > Anura > Ranidae > Rana > Rana temporaria. The sequence goes on from NC_053497.1 coordinate 56,654,683, forward strand.
AAGTAAACTTTATTGAAGATCGTTAACTGCTTCTGTAGAAACTGAAATAGACATGTGTGTGTGTTTTCTGGGAAAATTGTGTTTGCTTTTTAACCACTTAAGGACCGCTCACTGTATCTATACGTCATTTTTTTAAAGATGGATATCTCGGTAACGGCAGCAGCTGCTGCCACAACCGAGATATCCATCTTTTCAGTGAGTGGTCCTTTCAACGATAACCGTGGTCTCCGTGGTGGATTCACCGCGATATCACCGTTATCGGCGGTGGAAGAGGGCCCCCCTCCCATCGCTCTCCTGCGCCCTCCACCGCTTACCGAAGCCGTCGGCAGCAGCGGAGGCCATCGGATCCTCTCTCCTGCCCGGCTGGGATACGAGTGAGGGCAAAATGGCCCCCACCTGTCCCCATAGCATAGCAGGGCGGAAGCGATGTCAAAACGTCACTTCCGCCCATGCTTCTTATAGCAATATTTTATTGTTGTCATTTTTAAAAATGACAATTTTTTTTTGCATTTTAGTCTAAATATGAGATGTGAGGTCTTTTTGACCCCAGATCTCATATTTAAGAGGACCTGTCATTCTTTTTTCTATTACAAGGGATGTTTACATTCCTTGTAATAGGAATAAAAGTGATCCATTTTTTTTGTGTGTGTATAAAAATTAATAAAATAAAAAATAAGAAAACAAAAATATTTTTTTTTTATAGCGCCCCGTCCGGACGAGCTTGCGCGCAGAAGCGAACGCATACGTGAGTAGCGCCCGCATATGAAAACGGTGTTCAAACCACACAAGTGAGGTATCACCGCGATCGTTAGAGTGAGAGCAATAATTCTAGCCCTAGACCTCCTCTGTAGCTCAAAAGATGCAACCTATAGAATTTTTAAACGTCGCCTATGGAGATTTTCAAGGGTAAAAGTTTGACACCATTCCACAAGCGGGCGCAATTTTGAAGCGTGACATGTTGGGTATCATTTTACTCGGCGTAAAACATTATCTTTCACAATATATAAAAAAATTGCTAACTTTACTGTTGTCTTATTTTTTAATACAAAAAAGTTTTTTTTTTCCCCAAAAAAGTGCGCTTGTAAGACCGCTGCGCAAATACGGTGTGACAAAAAGTATTGCAATGACCGCCATTTTATTCTCTAGGGTGTTAGAAAAAATATATATAATGTTTGGGGGTTTTAAGTAATTTTCTATCAAAAAATTTTTTTTTAATCTTGTAAACGCCAAATCTGAAAAACAGGCTCGGTCCTTAAGTGGTTAAAAATGCTAGTTGCCTGGTTCCTAAACAGATATGCAGATCGGGAATTTTGACTACCCCAGACCTCATTTGCTGCATGCTGCTCCCAAGTCAGTGACTCAGAAAGATCCAAGACTAGAGACAAACAGGCAACTAGAATTTTTAGTAGGAGGCTGGCATTGGCAGTCTGCATATTTTTCATATTTCTCAGTACAAGTTTCCTTTAACAGCTGACAGTGGAAGCGATTTACAGAAAGGTCACACAGGGACTGCCAGTACAAAATACGCGCCTTTTGTTTAATTATGCGCATAGCAAAGAGAAATGTGCAATGGAGATGCTAAATATCCCAACATTGCCAAAGAACACAATGCAGCAATAGTGTGGAGTGAAAAACCTACATGACTCTTTGTAAATCTTACTTAGTGCTTTGGGACCCTTGTTTGTTTTATAATGAAAAGAGCTCCATATACACTAAACACTGGGGTTGTAGTTTTATATATATATCAATCATAAATAACAAACACCAGAGAACAATAAGGAAAATACACAATTCAAAAATTCATATATACCATAAATAAGTAAGCAGCCAGTAACATGCTGGCTGCAGTAAAAAATAAGAGAGTTCACCTGTCGTTATAGGATCCTGTTGATTAATAGTAAATCAGTCCCAATGTAGCATTCAGTTTTACAAATGTCACAGAATGTTACAGAATAAAGAGCGAACGTATAACAGAAATCATTGGTTAAAGGAATGCACACAACTGGATAATAGGCAAGAAAATACAATAAATAGGCTGATCGAAACCCTTTGAAAAATTCTCTTTCTGTTTAATTTGGAGACCTGCCATTTAATTAAAAAAAGAGAGGGGTGAGAGAGAGACAGATGGAGGGTGAGAGAGAGAAAAGGGGGGAGGGGGTGAGAGAGGCAGAGGGTGGGTGAGAGAGGCAGAGGGTGGGTGAGGGAGGGGGGTGAGAGATAGAGAGAGGGAGAGGTTGTCAGAGAGGGAGAGAGAGAGAGAGGGGTGTTTCAGCATGCCTGCTACTCACAATTATGGCCCAAGGCTGGTCTCCCCTAGGCTCAGTCAGCCAGGATCTATAGCTGCTGTGTGCTGTAAATTGAACGCTGCCACCTTCATTACAAGCCCTTTCACAGCAGTGTGTGCAAGTCATAGAATGGGCCAACTCAATATTGAACCCTATGGACTGGGATGCCAGTAAAGTTCATGTGCGTGTAAAGGCAGGTGTCCCAATACTTTTGGCATTATAGTGTATGTTAGGGATGGTCTGGATGTTCGGTGGTTCGCACAACAAACGCACAATTGGGGCGTTCGCTGCAATTTCGAGCACCGCAGAGCGCACCATAAGGTACTGCGAGATCTGCTGATGGTCAAACCATGCACCTGACCTGCATGCTTTGGCCAATAACAGCGCGATCTGCTGTGAGAGCCATGATTGGCCAAAGGCTGGGTGCCTTTGGCAAATCATGGCTCAGGGGGCTAATTCCACTATCCACACTATATAAGACTACTTACTAGACATGTGCATTCATTTTCGTCCGAATTTGGGGGATTTTAATTTCTTAATTTTTTTATTTCATTTTAAAAAGCGATAATGAATGCGCAGAATCTGAAATTCGAAAGATCCGACATAACAATGCTTTATTTTTGTTTTGTTGCGACAACAGTTTGATACAGATAGAAGATTCGACATGACGGTGACAATAACGATCTGTCTCTATCGAACCTGCAGTTGAATGTGTCTAACCTAACTCTATTAGTCCAAGATTATTCGACATAGAGAGAAAAGATTTTACATTATACTGTAGAGACATGAAGATTCAACAAATTTATGGTCAAATGCTCCTCCCATAGGCTATAGAAGAATTCTAATGTTGGTTGACTAGTAATAATAATTAATAAATATAATTATTACTAGTCATACAACATTAGAATTCTACTATAGCTTGAGGGCAGAGCATTCAACCAGAAATGTACGATTGCGGCGTCGTACAGTTTAGCTGCTTCGTCTAATCTTCTTAGACCATTCGACAGACTCCATAAGCCTTCAATTGACAGATTCAACCTTAAAGGGGAGTTCCAGCCATTTGTATGTTTATTAAAAGTCAGCAGCAACAAAAAGTGTAGCTGCTGGCTTTTAATAAACAGGCACTTACCTGCTCCAGCGCTCCAGCGACGCGCCGGCCGGGGCTCCGCTCCTCTCCCCCCCTCCCCGGCCGGCGTCTTCATCTTCAGTGTGGGCACCCGGCCGTGACAGCTTTCGGCTTCACGGCCGGGCACCCACTGCGCATGCGCAAGCGGCACTGCGCATGCGCGAGCGGCTTGTAATTGGCCAGGAGATCGCCTAGGACCTGTGACGTGTCCTAGGCGATCGCCTGCAGCAGCCACTTCCTGAAGGCGATTAAGCTTAGTCGCCTACAGGAAGGAGGAAGTGGGACAGGAAGTCTTACTCGTGCTGAAGCCCCCACTCCCCCCCCCAAAAAAATTACATGCCAAATGTGGCATGTAAGGGGGAGAGGAGTGGGTTAAGAGGAAGTTCCATATTTGGGTGGAACTCCTCTTTAATTAATTCGGTCTTTAAGACAATATCATTTTTTAATTAAACAAAATTAATAAAAACGAATTTCGGGAGTAACTAAATATATTTATTTTTCGGATGAAAACAAAATTCCGAAACAAAATATTTGCTGTAATGCGCCCCGGCGTATATCGCGCACCCCCAACCTAGAAGGAAAATTCCTGAAAAAAAAAATACTTACAGTTTGGATGCCCCTCGTCGGTGTCTTGCCCGCCGTCCATCACGTCCATCGGCGGCCTTGTCCGGTCCGGCGTCCTTCTACGGCCATCGTGGTGTCCTCCCCACTCGATCCCCGCTTCCCGCGCTTTGTTTGAACCACTCTGCCGACATATACCGAGCGCAGTACACTCGGGTATAGTCGGGCAGGCTCGGCTCCTCTAGCGTAAAGGACGTACAGGACGCACAGGACGTGACCGCGAGCGGAGCCGAGCCTGCCCGACTATACCCGAGTGTACTGCGCTCGGTATATGTCGGCGCAGTGGTTCAAACACAGCGCGGGAAGCGGGTATCACCCACGATTTTGCCCTGATTTTCAGGACACTGTAAACATCCCTTGTGACAGCAATAGGTAGTGACAGGTACTCTTTATGGAGGGATCGGGGGTCTAAAAGACCCCCGAGCCCTCCTTTGCACTTCAAAGTATTCAGATCGCCGAAAACGGCGATTCTGAATACTGTGTACTTTTTTAAATCCGGCGCCATTGGCAGCCGAGAAACCCGGAAGTGATGTCATGACGTCGCTTCCGTGTTTTCAATGCGGACACTGAATCAAAGCCATTTACGGCTTTGTTTCAGAGCGCGCCTGGACGATGGAGGCGCCGGAACGGGGATCGCATCTCCCGGTGGGACGGGAGGCCCGGTCAGAGCGGCGAGAGGCGGCGGAAGGGGGTTGGATGTCCCCTCCCGCTCCTCCGGCATAACAACCGAGCGGCTTTTAGCCGCATCGGTTGTTATGTTTGGATAGCCGATCGCCGGCTCTAAACAACGATACCAGGATGATGTCTGCGGCTGCAGGCATCATCCCGGTATAACCCCCAAAAGCTGAGGACGCATATATGCGTTCCGTTGGCGTGAAAGGGATACAGTGTGTACAGCATATAATACATTATAATACAAAATCTAGCATTCTTTATTGCTTATCCTGTTCACATGACTGGTGGCTAATATGTCCTCCCCCCCCCCCCCCAGCCACTGGTCTTATAAATTCTCCACTGTAGTCCTTTGGAAAGCAAGCAGTGATGTAAGTACGTTGCTCGAACCGCCGTCAGTCTCAGACTACCCGGTCTGATCCTCCCACTGTGCTGCTGGTTAGAATGTTGGACTGTCACAGTCTGTCCCACCTCCTGTGACCTAACATTTTCACTGACAGACCTGGAGTCTCCATCTATGCTCACAGGTTGTGCAAATCTCATCAAATGTACATGCGACACTGATGAGATAATGTACACGGTAGTTACCTGCACAAAGAAGGAAAGTAGAAGAGTGTGCAGTGATGTGGGTGAGCAGTGTTAGTCCTATGACTCTGAAAACCAAGGGCATGATATTATTTGTAGTCTCAGTGAGTGGTGAGCAGTAACAGGAAGTGACGTCAGCATTTCTGAGATGCCTCCTCCCAGAGCCCAGGGATTCAAGAAGAAGCTGTGCAAAAATGATGACGCTTTTTTAAAACAGTTTACATTTACAGTATAATCAAAATCACATTAGCGGTTTTGCTTATTTACTAGACATGTGCTCTTGTTTTCGTCCGAATGCATTTTCGTCCGAATTTCAGGTATTTTCGTTATCGTTTTAACAAACCGAAAGATCTGACATAAACAAATGCTTTATTTTCATTTTCGTTGCGGTCGAATGTGCCTAACCTTAACTCTATTAGTCCAATATTATTCTACATAGAGAGAAAAGATTCGACATAGAGAGAAAAGATTTGACATAGAGAGACATGAAGATTCGACATAGAGAGACATGAGGAGTCAAATTTTTTTTTTTTTTTTAAAGATTCTGTCTAATTATTTTTTTTTCTTCTTCTTAGAACATTCGACAGACACCATAAGCCTTCAATGACAGATTTGACCTTAATTGTGCCTAACCTTAACTCTATTAGTCCAATATTATTCTACATAAAGAGAAAAGATTTGACATAGAGAGAAAAGATTCGACATAGAGAGACATGAAGATTCGACATAGAGAGACATGAAGAGTAAATTTTTTTTTTTTTTTTCAAGATTCTGAAAAAAAAAAAAAATTCTTCTTATAACATTCGACAGACACCATAAGCCTTCAATGGCAGATTCAACCTTAATTTGGATTTTCGGACGAATGCATTTTTTTAACAAAAAACAAAATAAATAAAAACGAATTTCGGGAGTAACTAAATAAATTTATTTTTCGGACGAAAAGGAAATTCCGAAAAAAAAAATTGCAGTGTGCACGTCTTTTATTTACCCAAACATGGCTATTGTACAGATGTTAACACCATCCCAGAGTTCTTCTTTAAGGCATGCTTCTGCCACACATTTTGTGTTAAAAGAGGTGGACCAACAGACTTCTCAAATTGGAATGTCTTTTGGCCCAAAAAAGTTAAGGTCAATTAATATCCTGATACTATTTCATCCCAATATGTATAGCATGGAAAAATCAAACAACAATGACAGAGGGATATCTCCTCCATAGACATGTGGCTAATCTTATTGTACAACTGCCTTCTGTTATCTTTGCTAAGAATTGATCCAACTGAGATACCTACACAGAATCTATTATACGTTATGCAGATTATATAACATGGGGAGAGCTCTCACATTTTTGTGTATTACATATATCTATGAAAATGGAGAGATTTCTCATGATTTGGATATGCTCACGTATTAGACCCTGTCGGTCTAAGGTGACTGAATTTCTTTCTGAAAAGTTGTCCTTCCCAATTATACAATATGTAATCTTGCAAGGTGTTTGCTAGGAGACATATCTGAGAAAGAAATAGAAACTAATCAGAAAATATGACTTTGTCTTCTGGGTTTAAAAAACATATTAAAATGTATGCTTTAATAGAAAACAAAAGAGGGCAGCGTGACTGCACCAACACCTTTGTAAGAGGATTGGGTACATGCTATGCAATAATTTGGGTGTCCTATACCACTGGGAAAGGATCTTGTATCCTGCTTCTTGAGAGCATTTGCTAACAGGGGATTTAAGGTACAGAGAGTTAAAAGTTTATTGATTTGTTCCTGCATAAACTTGACATTTACATCTTTTCATTTAGATTTTTTTTTCTTTAGTTTTATTTCAGAACAGAAAGGGAAGACATAAGCTGCAGTTCTTTAAGGTGCACAGTCTATTGATGGATGCTTAATCTTTCTCTCGCCAATCTGTACTCATGGAAGGCTGAAGTAATGCCGCGTACACACGATCACTTTTTGTGATGAAAAAAAATGTCGTTTTATTTCATCACAAAAAGTGATCGTGTGTAAAGGGCATAACTCCCACAGTTTCCTGTGTTTTTATTCTGCTCTAGAAGTGTAAATGTAGTGAAAGACCAGTAAAGGATCTATCATTACACCAGTGTCCCCAACTTTTTCTCATTCACTTAGAATCGGCATGGGTTAGGGCTTTACTAGCTTTACCATTTTCTTATCTTAGGGCTAAGTTTTGAGTGCACTCAGAGAATCATAGACTCAAGACCAAAATACCCTTCTAGAATGTTGTTCATCATTATTAGTTGCTGACCTAACTCACTTGGACTAAAATCTTACGGACTTGCCAGCTGAAAATTAATCAGAGGTAACCCCAACAAGACTTCTAAGACACTGCTCTGGATAAATCAGCAGAGGCTGGCAGATAATACAGCCAAGTTCAAAAACCCCAGAGCACAGAGAATCTCAAAGATACTTTGCAGAACACCAAGCAAAACAGCTTATAAAGACCATGTCCTCTGCATTTTTTGCATTTTCTCAACTCCTGTCAGGTCAAATACATCTAAGTAGTTGCTGGCCTTGAAAGTAACATCCATCCCTCAGTTGGAAAATGCACTCCATTATTAGTTGAGTGCTGTTATTGTGCCCTTAATGTCAGTAAATGCTGTGCGTGGCACAATCCTGGTTAAATGCGCATTTAAAGACTAGGGTAAAACAGATGTCATCGTTAAATCAAACTGTTGTGCCCCTGCTCCCCACTTATCAGTTATACAGTACTTAAATTATCACATGATACCAACACTGATTTGGTTAAAAAATTGGCCATAGCATTAATTTATTAACAAATAACCAATGTAAGCATTCCTTTTCCCATCTGACCTATAGCAAAATGATGGCCACACGGGACTTTTGTTGATCCGGGTGAACATCATATGACATCCTTCTTGATCGCATGGCAGTGGGAAGGTGATGGGGCGTGCTCTGTTACTAACTGTGTCCATTGAAAACAGCCGATTACTGATCAGTGTACCAGCCTGGTCACTACCATGTGATTGCTGTGACCAATCACAGCAGATCACATGACAATTGTAAACAACAGATGGCTTCCTTTCATTCCATAAATTTTGTACAATTGTATTACCACCTCTAAAGATTCCGACCGCCGGGCCACTATGGATTCCAAATCAAAAATGCAGGGTGGGAGGATGGGAAGTTTCTCCTGCGCTCGCTGAATTCGCAACTCCTATAAGTTTTCACATTCCCGTCTATACCTCCCTGGAAGCCCCTCCTGGAATTCAATTCCACCAATCCTGGTAAGTGCCCAGTCTTCCGCTTCCATAAGTTAACCCTTTTTTTTTATTCTATATTTTATTGTTTTTTAATCAATTTTATACAAACAAACATACTTCAATTGCATACGTATCACATATATAACATATCAGAAATCGATTCTGCAATAAAAGGAATTTACAGAGCATTTCAGTTCCAACATTTTTTCTTTTCTAGATATACTGACGGTATAGATAATCTTCATCGTCCTTCCTATTTATCAAGCCGGCACAACAAAAAACAAAAACAGAACAAAAACAAACAAACCAAAAACAAAAACAGAGAAAAAATTATTATATTTACGCCTAGAAAGCTCTGAAAGATGGAGCAAGTATCAGTATGGCTGGTTCAGAACCCAGGTCCTGACCTGTCAGCTGTCTTATCATATCTCGGACCTTGGCCCAGAATGCCTGCAATTTTTGACACGACCAAAAAGTTAACCTTATCTTTCCCTTGCTTCCCCCATTTACCCCATCATATCAGTCCTGCATCCATTTTTCTGCTTGACAGATAGTGCAAGCCTGTATTGGGAGCAGGGAGACACTCTGCAGCTAGGACATGAGCTAGGAGAGCCAGAATAATCCAACACTCCCAGACGTGTCTAAATTCAGCAACAGTAAAATGGTGGCTATAGCTGAGATAGTAGATGGTAGGATTGGAAGGTAAAAGGACGGTTGGTGAGTTTGTTTTTTGCATTTATTTCTACAGCAGTCAGCTAAAAAAAAAGACAGAAGTGTTGATTTGGCAAAAAACAAAAGAACAAAAGCTGGACAGCCGCACTCCAAAATTTTCTTTAAAAGAGATGTCTTTATTTTCAACTGTGCATATAGTCACTGCAAGCCCACAAAAATCAGTATGGCCATGACTAAGCACTGACGCCAGTGGGAAATGTTGGCCATACTGATTTTTGTGGGCTTGCAGTGACTGTATGCACAGTTGAAAATAAAGACATCTCTTTTAAAGAAAATTTTTGAGTGCGGCTTTTGTTCTTTTGTTTTTTGCCATTACCGCATTGCCAGCACCCTGGTGGTTCAACAACCCCTGATCATCACGAGGCTCACCTGGAGCGGTGAGAATTCTGTCTAGAAGTGTTGATTTGGTCTCGGTAAACCCAGATGTTAAGAAATGAAATCCCTACACCTATAAAAAATGAGTAACTATTGTATGTGACATTTTTACAAAGGCCATTTAGAGGCATAAGGACTTAGACCCAGTGTTATGTTCGCAGATAGTGTTTTTTTTATACCCTGTTTCCCCGAAAATAAGCCCTACCCCGAAAATAAGCCCTAACCCGAAAAAAGACCTAGCGTTATTTTTGGGGATGGCTGCAAAATAAACCCTACCCCAAAAATAAACCCTAGTTAAAGTCGTCGTAAAAACATGTAATCCGTTTTGTAAAAAGATTATATAATGTGCAGTGTGTCTCCTTTTTGTAACTTTGTTTTGGAAAATACCTTTCTTACAGTGCCGCTGGGCGCTCACGTGACCGGCTGGAGATCTTCTCCTCTCCAACGTCAGCGGTCCCTTCCTCTGCAGTGCTCAGAGTGGAGAAGAAGAGCTACGAAGGGTCACTGTGCTGCCTATCATGCTTTAAAGGATCAGGATATATTTTTTTCTTTTTGGGGTTACAACCACTCTAAGATCGTCATGATGACATGACTGTATTTGAATAAATGTCGATTATTGTACATACCGTAAATGAATAAAACATCCCCTGAAAATAAGCCCTAGTGTGATTTTTGTAGCCAAAATTAATATAAGACCCGGTCTTTTTTTCGGGGAAACACGGTACAACTTAGCAGTTACACAATCTGGACAGTTTAGTGGTTATGCAAAAAGTTCTTTAACAGGATCCCTCGGTTTGTTGCTTTACAGCCAATGCCGTAAGCCTCACAATCAGTCATAGGATGTTGCAGGAACTTTTCAGCACTTCGCCAGTTTGTAATGAGCTCTGATCTGTCTGGTAACGTTCCTGAAGAGCTGTGACCGGTGTGCAAAATGAGAATTCATCTGTGTTTTCGAAGCCTCTTTATGTGCCGGCTGCCTGATTGCCTCTTTCACCATAAATAAGCTTGTTACTCCATCTTTTACATGTTGTCTGAAGATATGTGGGCTGATTAGACTTCACTTACTCCTGACAGCTGGAATGTTTGATAGCAGCAAATCTGTTTTCCAGGCTGTATTTAAAGATTCGTGTTTGGCTCTAGTTTTTGTCAGTTCTAGCTGCAACTCTTAGCACTTTGTTCTTCCAAAAATACAGACTGTCAAGAGGTCATTGACTACCCAGAAAGAAATTAGGAGAATAAAGCAAATATCTTCATGTCAAAAACTTCAACATGCAGAGGATGCAAAAAAAAAAAAGAAACTCCAAATACTGTGCCCACACATTTCATTGTCTTTGTTCAGACATTCACATTGCATCTGCAAACAAATTCAGAAAAAAAAATGATATTCTCAATTTTGATTTTAAGTTTTTAATAGTGTTGAAAAATATGGTCAAATGCTCTTGCATAAAGAAAAAAATATGTGATTCATATTAAATCAAACAAGAAAGTTTAAAAAGTGTAAAGTAAATACTCCCATGTACAAATGAAAATTCCAGTCTGACAAAGACATAAATGTATGTGGTCAGATTGAAAGTAAATACACTATAATACTAAAAGTATTGGGACACCTGCCTTTACACACACATGAACTTTAATGACATCCCAGTCTTCATCCGTAGGGTTCAATATTGAGTTGGCCCACCCTTTGCAGTTATAACGGCTTCAACTCCTGGGAAGACTGCCCACAAGATTTAGGGATGTGTCTATGGGAATGTTTGACCATTCTTCCAGAAGCGCATTTGTGAGGTCAGGCACTGATGTGTTCGAGAAGGCCTGGCTCGCAGTCTCCACTCTAATTCATCCCAAAGGTGTTCTGTCGGGTTTAGGTCTGGACTCTGTGCAGGCTTTTCAAGTTCTTCCACCCCCAAACTCACTCATACACTCACCGGACAGTGGAAAGAAAATCAGAAAGGAAACCAGGTTCCATTGTCCTGATTGTAACGTCAGACTTTGTGCAGTCCCATGTTTCAAAAATGTTCATACCCGGATGTTTACTAAACCAATATGCAGTGTCTAGTATTACAGTGATTGGTAATATTGCACGCTTGTTTGGACAAATGTTTTTGGTTTGATTATTGCATCATTGAATAAAAAGGAATTATTATATTATTTTTTTTATAATTATTTTATAATTATTTATTATATTATAATTTATGATTTTGTGTCATACCCGGGATGTCTACTAGACTTTTCTTTGGATAGATTTAAGTGAGTTATTTGTAAGAATTACAGACCTACAATATAAAACAACAAATGTCCATGCAAAATAATGTACAACTTTGACATTCAAAAATACTGCCATAATCAGACCACCAGGGAGGTTAAAGTTAATGTGCGTGTAAATGCAGGTGTCAAATACTTTTGGTAATATAGTGGATTTGCTTTGCCTATGTAAGCATCCCATAATCCCTAACCCCATCCGAGTTATCATCTCCTCAATAAAAAGACAAAAACAAAGCTCAAGGACTGTTTTTCTGTGTCTGGATCTAAGTTGAAATTGCTCAGTGACTGTTTCGGGCTAAAGTGTTCATGCTCTTCTTCAGTTAGGAACATGCCTAGAATAACAACTTTTACCATCCATGTATATAGAAAGGTTTTACACCAGGAACCAATTAAGTATTTAACCACTTAAGGACCGCCTCCTGCACATTTACGTCAGCAGAATGGCACGGCTGGGCACAGGCACGTACCTGTACGTCCCTTTTAAGTGTCCAGCCGTGGGTTGCGCGTGCGCCGTGGGCGCGCACCCGCGACCCGGTCCAAAGCTTCGTGGCCGCGGGACCCACGAACCCGATCGCTGCCGGTGTCCCGCGATCGGTTACAGGAGCTGAAGAACGGGGAGAGGTGTTTCTAAACACACCTTTCCCGTTCTTCACAGTGGCAATGTCACTGATCGTCTGTTCCCTGATATAGTGACGTCACACATCCAGCCCCGCCCCCCTACAGTTAGAAAATATGTACTAAATATGTACAAGAATACATATATGTTTTTTTATATCTTTTTTGGGGGTATTTATTATAGCAAAAAGTAAAAAATATTGATTTTTTTTCAAAATTGTTGCTCTATTTTTGTTTATAGCACAAAAAATAAAAACCGCAGAGGTGATCAAATACCACCAAAAGAAAGCTCTATTTGTGGGAAAATAAGGACGCCAATTTTGTTTGGGAGCCACATTGCACGACCGCGCAATTGTCAGTTAAAGCGACGCAATGCCGTGTGTGTGTGTGCGTGTTATACACCGATACTGCAATTTGGGCTTCCTTGGAGGGAATGGGGAGGGGGGCAGGACAAGAGCTGTCAGATTACATACTCCTTAAATCTCCTGTTTACTCAGTGGCCTCTGTAATAGGAAGTCCCGTCTCCTGGGCCGGCATTGGACTAGTATTCTGTCTAAAATAGAAGCCGGTCCAGGAGGCGGGACTTTGATATAAAGTGGCTGCCGAGTAAACAGGAGATTCTTGCTGTATGTAATCTGATGGAGCTCATCCCGTCCCCCTCCTTCAGATGGGCATTGATCAGGCTGCATTCATGGCAATGGGGAGGCTGCAGATGGGCAATAATGACGCTGCATTGATGGGCAATTGTGAGGCTACAGATTGGCATTGATTAAGCTGCATTGATGGGAAATTGTGAAGCTGCACAATACGGTAATTAACAAGCAAACCCTATAAACACATGTACAAAAGGAGCAAATGCAATCACAAAAAAAAACTATAAAATTCATTGCACACAGGAAGGTTTTTTTATACATATAAAAATGTGAGAGACAATTCCTTTTTTAATAAAAAAGATCACCTTTTCTTTAAAAACAAGTAGAAAAATTGAAAAAAACATTTCACAAAAAAAAAAGATAAAGATCAAAGTCAGAGTTCAAGCCTCTCAGTGGTAAAGTATCTAAATGATTTATCTATTAAACTTCCAATTTTGTAAACTAAGTTCATGATTACATCCACAAATGTTATGTCGGATTGTATCAATAACCATAAATCTTTGTAAAACCAAATGTCCAATTTCCACAAAGTGTCTTAATAGTGGTAATTTAGTCAGTTTGTCCCATATAGAGTATTCATGCCTCGCTAAGCAAACCTTTACGTTTCGTGTCATCTCCGCCACATACAAATGGCCTCAGGGACATTTAATTATATATATAATACATAAGATGACTGACAAGTATGCAGTTCAAACATAGAGTCCATTATTACTTGGGTCCTAAAAAAGTTAATGTGGAAACATTCTGACCATATTGGTCCAATCTCACCAATCTACTATGTATGGTTTATATATATATATATATATATATATATATATATATATATATATATATATATATATATATATATATATATATATACACATATATATATATATATATATATATATATATATAAAGCAGTATACTCAGCTCATAGTTGGCTAATCAATGGTGGTCCAGGAATGTCTGGGACCCAATTTTTGCTATTATTCAGTTAAGATGCCAGTTTTAGTTGTCTGCCTTTTTTCTCTGCTTTCTCGCCTTGTTATATGTCTTTAGTGATGTATGATGAATGTTCAAGCTGCACATTTGACTCTCCCAGCACTCTATGTTCCTGATGCCTCCAGAATGCAGGGGGAAGCAATCAAACCTGCAGCCTGTGAGAGATCTAGCATAGCTTAGAGACATCAATAGCTCTCCAATGATTACAGAGGAGCCAAAAAGAACTATCTTCCTAGCTATCTACCTAGGAGGGTGCTACATACAGAAAAAAAAAAACAAGGGTAGTCACAGCATTGGGACCCTGGACACCTGGCAGAGACAACAGCAGCACGTTAGGACCAGTGGCGGTGCGTCCATAAGGGGCGTATGGGCGCCACCCCCTCTCTCCTGGCACTGTTCTATCACCATAGATAGATTCATGAATCTATCTATGGTCACTGCTGACACCCCCTATTAAGGTGTCTGGCCCCTTTTCAGCCGCAGGCTCTAATAGGTGCCCAAAAAGGTGAACAGCTTGCGCCATGCTGGGCGTTTGCTGTTCACTCAGCTATGTGTTAGGAAAGCGAAGGAATTTGCTTTGCTAAAACGAAACCGCCTCTCAGCCAATTAGGTGCTTGAGTCTGTTACCTGTAACCTGATTGGCTGAAACGTCTGGTGCTGTGATTGGATGCCTAATACAGAGGACAGAAGAAGACATTACGGACGTGCAGGACACCACCGCTGACCCGCTATAAAACAGGTAAGTGCCGGGCGATGCACACTGGTAACATTTGGTGGGAATACTGGCAGCATTTGATGAGTCACAGTGGCAGCAATTTATGGGTACAGTGGCTGCGCTCGATGGGCTCAGTGGCTGCGCTTGATGGGCACAGTGGCGGCGTTTGATGGGCACAGTAGCTGCGTTTGATGGGCACAGTGGCTGCAATTGATGTTTCTTATTTATTTATAGTTTGTTTGGGCCCCCCCCCCCCCCCAAAAAAAAAAAGTTTTTGTACAGGTAGAAAGCACAGGTACACTGTTCAGCCCCCTGCTAGCAGCCTGTGAAAGGCTGAAAATGCAGTAGCTGGATAGTGCAGCAAGTGCATTATGTACTCTATTTCTTCTAATGCGGTACAGCAATCCAATGTGAAACTTTGCATCTGTGCAGGAACTTCCTGTTATAAGGACTGGCCATTGCTGCTTTCTTTCCTTGTGCAGGGTGACTGGTCTTGTATTTTCCCCTCCTGTAGTTTTCTGCAGGCAGCCTGTAGTCTGTGGAGCTTGCTGGGCTCCTTCCACAGATCTGCTGTCTGCACAGGCATCACAATGATTATGTCACTTCTACTAATGCAAAGCAATATCTGGATTTTGAAAAAGAAGAATGAAAAAGAATGAAAGAGAAGTACATTTCTGTTAAAACGGTAGTAAACCCTCTGGTACTATCCAAACTATTTACATATTCTTAAAGACCTTGTATTTCTACATCAAATGATCCCTATATAAAAAATCTCATTACTAGTCTTACTGTATTAATCGTTGATTTTGTGAAGTGTCATTTCTGTAGTAAGCCTGCGCCATCTCTGTTGTGGTCTTTCACGTTTTATACAGTGAGAATTTCCGCCCACAGTTCCTTCCTGTTTCAGAAATCCCGCGCGTGTGCACTGCGGTCACAATATTCAAGCCTAGGTCACGTGATGACCATCATGCTCTAGGTGAGAAATGTGGCCGAAGCATTGGGGGATGGCAGGGGTGATGTCTGCATGAGGAAATGACGCAGCCCCGACATAAACAAATAATTTTTCCGGCAGAGGCTCAGCTTGCCGGATTGAACGGGGATCCTGCACATGCGCAGGACACGTCCCCACTCGAGAATGCAGCAATAACTAAAGATGTATGCAGGTAAAAAAAAAAAGGCTACTTGCAAACTATTTAAAATAATGACATGGACTAATAAATATAAAGTGACATTTTTGACTAAACACACCGCTTTAAGATTTTTAACATACTAACTTGAAATGGAAATGTCTATTTATCATGCTAAGCTGAAAACCTTTAAATTGACTTTAAAGTACAACTAATGGTTCCTGTATGACAGCCTAAACAAGTCTCAGAACCTCTTAGTATGTGATGCAAAAGCCTCAAAAAGTACAACAAACCTTTACCTCTCTTATTTGTGTTTCACATGCCTCCCTCCCAATCACTGCAGCTCACAGTGGACAAGTTTCAGCAACAGAAGCACTGGACAGGACTATGTGTAGCCAGGTGCTGACTGGGCAGGCCTATCGGGGCCATCTTTTCTATACTGTAACTGCTCCAAAGCCTGCACAAACCTATCCTGTCTTCTTCTAGGTATAAGGATGATGGGCTTGAAACCCTGCTATGCCATCCCACTGGTCTACTAAAGCACTGACCCCTCCATTTATTTGGGAATTACGTACACTGCAAGACCTTGCGTTCCTGTTGTGGTTACAGGTTAGGGCTCTGAAAGTCTAGCCAACACCTGGGGCCCATGAGACATGGGGGCTCAAGATCAGGTATGTTGCATTGAGGGGGTCCTCTCTTCACTGTCCGGAGAGTGACCTCTTTTTATAACCACCACCAACTCCTGAACCAACTAGGTTTACACGTGTTACTTGATTCAGGATATGTTCTTTTTTTTTATTCTTTATTTTCATTTTTAAGAAACAGAAAAGAAGAACAGACAACATATATAAATATTACATTACAGCTTCAACTTCAGCTAATATCTCATATACTGTTCATATTATATATATATATATATATATATATATATATATATATATATATATATATATATAAAATATATGTTTTCCCCGTATATTACATCCAAAGAAATAATACATCTAGAAGACCTTAAATTCCAATTTAACGGGCAAAAGATAACAAAAATAACCAAGGTACAATTCCTTCAGATTATATCTATTTCCCCCCAATTACTACATCCACCTGCCTAATTAATCCATTTATTCTACTCTTTATAGTCTCTTATTTTAGCCGATTCTTCCTTTAACTCCATTTTCCTTCATTCCCTGTTTTTTTTCCCTGTTCCCTAACCCCTTATCCCCTCCTCATGACCCCCTTCTCCTCCATACCCCATCCCCACTATAAGTGGAACAATGGGGAGAAGGAGGGAAGAGAAAAAAAATATTAAAAAAAATTCCAAACACCCGTTGTCTCCTCCGATGCCTGATGTCCAAACGATCTTCCTTTTACTCTCTCTCCCTACCGGGCTAATTATTGTTCTTGCTCTCCTAATAGCTTTTTACCTTCCTCTGATTGTACAAATATCTCCCATGGTGCCCATATTGTTTTGATTTGTTCTTTCCTGTCTATCGTCAATGGCAAAAGTTTCTCCATTATTCCTACTCTTCTGACTTTGTTGAGCCACATTAAAATTGAGGGTGCTTTTGAATCCTTCCAGTTTATTGCAATACAGCTTTTTGCCACATTTATCAGATGGCACAAAGCTGACTTCATATATCTTTTGGATGGAATTTGTGTATAATGTAACAGGAAAAAAGCTGGATCCTCTGGAATCTGATATTCAGTAAATATTTGAGTGATTCTCTGCACTGTTTGCCAGAATTGTCTTATTACCAAGATATGTTCGCCTGAACCAGTGTAGCATATAACATATTATAATATAGCACCTGTCCAGCCACCTGTGGCCCAACTGTGTACAGGCCCACTTTACACTCTATTACTCAGGTATTAAGGCACTAGGTAATAAAGCACACACCTTCACCTTCAACCAGAAGCCAAGTCCATATCCTTTACTCAAATTTAAGTCAATACTTCATTAAAATCATGGCATTAAATTAAGGCACATAGCAACACTGTAACCACAGAGAAAAACTGTTCCCACTAGGTCAGGGGTCAAGTGCAAAAAGGCCCACCCTAGGTGAAGCCCACATGGGAGGCAAGAACTCAGTCCGCAGGCCTACCGATTAATGTTGCTTGTCCATTCTCTCCTCCTCCCTTAACTTAGCCCACTTTATTTATGGGGAATGTGCCAGAAGGGCATTAGGAGGGCCCAAACTGAGGGAAGTATACTAAGCCTTTTCTACATAGAAGCTTTTGAATTAGCAGTGACAACACTGATAGCCACACTTCCTGCAACATTTCTTCATCCCACTTTAGTGCAAGCAGGCACAACCTTTATGAAAGTGGTAAACTCTACTCTGAATTAAGGAACAGTGCAGCATTGCTACCACGCCATCACAGGAAGCTTCATTAAGTAGACTTCAATGGCGGGATCAATCGGTATTTGTAGGACTTTGCTGGGGGTCTAAGAGAAAAATGTGCAGATGTAGTTAATAGTGCCATATATTTTTCTTGTTTTAATTGAAGGCTATAGCTCTACTTAAATTTCTTCATACTACACTTGTGAGTAGGCCCTGTATATACATTTTAATTTATTAAAATCTTTTAACGGTAATACATAAGGCTGGTGCGCCTTAATTTTCTTTTCTCTTGTTTGCCACTAGGATATTCCCATCCATGAAGGGCAGCAAGGCCGGTGGCACCGTTGTTGGTATTATCCTTATGGACAATTGACTTTTGGACTATCCTCTCGTGCGCAGGAGAATTTGTTTTCTTCATATGTGCCTGACTGTCTGAGGCATGTAGAATGCAGTGCATTTGTTTTTTTTCCAAATACTTTATTGTGGTTATGTTAAATGGACACATTGGGCCAGATTCAGGTAGAATCGGCTTACTCTGCGGCGGCGTAACGTATTACATTTACGTTACACCCCTGCAAGTTTTACGGGCAAGTGCTTGATTCACAAAGCTAATTCAAATGAGGCAGGGACCATTTAAATTAGGCACGTTCCCGCGCCGAACGTACTGCGCATGCTCCGTCCCTAAAATTTCCCGACATGCATTGCGCTAAATGACATTGCAAGGACGTCATTGGTTTCGACGTTAACGTAAATGGTGTCCAGCGCCATTCACGGACGACTTACGCAAACGACGTGAAATTTCAAATTTCGACGCAGGAACGACGGCCATACTTAACATTGGCTAGACCACCTAGAGGGCAGGTTTATCTTTATGCCGCGTATCTCTACGGAAACTACATAAATTTACAGCGACGGGCAAAGCGTACGTTCGTGAATCGGCGTAATTAGTCATTTGCATATTCTACGCCGACCGCAATGGAATCGCCACCTAGCGGCCGGCCTAGAATTGCAGCCTAAGATCCGACCGTGTAAGTCACTTACACCTGTCGGATCTTAGGGAGATCTATGCGTAACCTGATTCTATGAATCAGGCGCATGGATACGACAGTCGTATCTCAGAGATAGGACGGCGTATCAGGAGATACGCCGTTGTATCTCTTTTATGAATCTGGCCCATTGGATATAGTAAGTGCACAGTGAATAAGGAAAGTGCATAGTGGTGCTCCAAAGGTGTCTTGAAGCTCCATTTAGCCAAACAGAAATGATGTACAGACTTTATATATTGTCAGTAACTGTATGATAATGCTGCTTTACACAAGGTTTCCTAATGATAGTTTTCTTTTTGGTACTGTATGCCTCTAATCATTTCCTTCCTACAAGGATGGGGTCATTTTTGTATAAAACATGTCATTGTCACTAGATCACTGTTGTTTCAGCTCCAAAGTGACCCTTTTACCCATGAAACATTGCACTCTTACAGTGTGTCTTTGATTATTCAGCCCCAAACAGCGAATTACAGGAAGAAAGAACATACGCCTTCAGTACAATAGGATGTTTTGTTCAGTGAACCAGAGTTCCCCCCTTTATAATAGGTATGAATGGGTATAAATATTTTATTCCAGCTCTGGGCGGATGATATGTGTGCGGTTTGTCTGAGTAGGTCTCTGTTAATGTTTGCCCTTGTAATGATGATATTATCTCCAGTCTGGAGTCCGTAGACTTGAACGCACGCGGTTTATTAATACAGGACATTGTGCTCCTTAAAAATCTTTTTTATCGTTGTGTGCAAATACACAGAGGATCCTAATTAAATTGACATAGAGCCATTGTGTGTCTTTAACAAAACACAAAGTGCATTCTGGGAAATGCTGAAGAAGGATGAGTAGGTTTTATGCTGTAATAATGGTCTGTGCATGCTTAAGCTATCAACAGCCTCTTGTCTTTTTAGTAGAAAATCACAACCGAAGGAATAAAGCTGGCTGCTTTAAAATCATGCTGTCTGCAGCTTTGAGGTAATAGTCAGCAAGCTTTAAAGTAAGAGTCCTCAAACTTTTTTTACCAGGGGGCGAGTTCACTGTTCCTCGGACTGTTGGGGGGCTGGACTATAGTTTGAAAAAAATCTGAACAAATTCCTATGCACACTGCACAAATCTTATTATGCAGGGATCAGGAGTGTGTTACACTCAGAATTTAGGGATCAGGATTGGGTTGTGCTCAGAATGTAGGGATTGGGAGTGCGTTGTGCTCAGAAGGCAGGAATCAGGAGTGCGTTGTGGTCAGAAGGCAGGGATCAGGAGTGTGTTTTGCTCTCAGAAGGTAGGAATCAGGAGTGTGTTGTGCTCAGAAGGCAGGGATCAGGAGTGCATTGCATTCAGAAGGCAGGGATCAGGAGTATGTTGCACTCAGAATGCAGGGATCAGGGGCGCATTGCACTCAGAATGCAGAGATCAGGATTGGGTTGTGCTAAGAAGACAGGGATCAGGAGTGCGATGCGCTCAGAAGGCAGGGATCAGGAGTGCGTTGCGCTCCTGCACTCTTTAGAGCATGGAGCATCACGTAATTTCTCCATAATTTTTCCACAATTTTATCACAATCTGGAATCAAGTGTAGAATTGTGTAATTCTGCCTGCAATATCAGATATGCAAAGTGTGAATGGGGCCTGAAGAAGGCTCTACCCAATGTTCATAACTAGCTAATAGAACCATGGTAATTGGATCAAGGTGACCTTATCAAGGTGAGTTAGAACTCATTAGAACTAAGAAAGCCATTTGGACAAGTAGTAAAACATGTTCAATGCTGCAGAACAAGTCCAATCAAATGTGACTACCTACTACAAGCCATACAACCTCACAATTGCTATCTATAAGCTAGCTATGAAATGTTGGATTCTCACTTACACTCAGGCCTCGTACACACGACCGTTTTCCTTGGCAAAATCCATCAAGAAAAATGCTGGCAGAGCATTTTTGCCGAGAAAAACGGTCGTGTGTATGTTTTTCGTCGAGAAAACTGTAGTGGATCTCGACGAGAAAAAAGAGAACATGTTCTCTTTTTTCTCGTCGGGAGTCTCAATTTCCTCGTCGGACTGGTTTACGACGGGAAACCCCGTTCGTGTGTATGCTTAGAAACCTGCGCATGCTCAGAATAAAGTATGAGACGGGAGTGCACCTTCGGTAAAAAAAGCGTTCTTAATGGAGATAGCCCATTCGTCACGCTGTAAAAATGATTGCATGGTTTAAATGATGCGCATTTAAATCATCTTTAGAATGGTACAATAATGAACAATAATGAACTTCTTTTGCTGCTGATATTTACACAGAGTTCTGACTTAACTTTTTGTAACATTTTTCATGCTGATCTCATGAATAGTTTTGAATAATTTATATAGCAAGATATTTTTATTTTATTTTTTAAATACAGATCTTAATTTTTAATTATTATTTAATTTCTAGTCATCTCCATGATTTATTTTTTCATTTTGTTGTGTCAAGTTACCACAATTTTAACATTATTGTTTGGTGTTATCTGATCTGTCCCTTTATAATTAGACCTTTTGTATTTTTTTTAAAGTTAACCTGCCTACTCACAAGCTACATTTTTGGGTTGATTAAAAACACATAGGCAAGTATGAACTGGGGCTCAAATATGAGGCGTTGTTCCTCGGACAATTGGGTCATTTTGGCCATAACAAGGGTGCCATAACCCTCTTCAGAGGTGGAAGGCTGCTGGAGGGTGGCCTGTGCCTCTCTAATCAGGGCCAGTGCTGCCTCGTTCACCCTCATATCCCTCCTGGTCCTTCTTGTTGGAAGGTGGATGGGAGGCACCTGGCACCTTGTGCTGCCACTTGGCCCTTTCACCTCCTCTGTGCCACTCACTCCTGCCACCTCCTCTGTGCCACTCACTCTTGCCACCTCCTCACTGTCACTTACCCCGGCCTCCTCCTGCCTGACACTTTCCAGACCCTCGTCCAGGCTGATGTCCTTTTGTGTATAAAAAAGGCACAGTTTGAGTTTTGGGTTAAAAAATCACACACAATTTTAAGCTCATGACTGTTGCAAATTGATTGAAAATAAATAGAAAAGACAATCATTCTGACCCCAGCAGTTTTCATTCTTTTCTCCCCAACCTTTTGGGCCACTACTGTCTATTGATATGGAAAACACTTTTAGATCAAACATTATATATTTTTTTACATATTAACATCTATTTTACAGCATTTTTTTCCACAATAAATACATTTCAAATACTATACCTGGCTCCAGACAGCCACATCCGGGTCTTCCTCCAGGATGGAAGGCTCCTCTTGCTCCAGAAAAGGCTCAGCTTGCTCCTGAGAAGGATCAGCTTGGTTGCAGGGAAGGCTGGAGGCATGGCTGGAGGGAAGGCTGGAGGGAAGGCTGGAGGGAAGGCTGGAGCTTTTTCTGGTGCTTTTTCTGGAGGGTTGTCTGGGGGGAAGACTGGAAAGTGACTGCCTTGATTCAAGGTGGTCGTCAAGAAAGAACAGTCTGCTGTAGTACCACAACGACAGTACATATACCTGCCCTGGTGCTGCTCCAGACCTCTAAGAAGCCAGGACCTTGTTACGCTCAGCCCTGTATGTGCCTCTCAAGGTCCCAATTTTAGTGTCCAGCTGTTCAGTGGTTACATGGGGGATGCGAGCGTGTACAATTGGGAGAGGCTCATTAGTGCTGCTGTCCTTAGCTCTTTTTTTCCGGTGGATGGGGTCTTTTGTTGCCCAAAGAGCGGGCAGCTCCAATAACCTATCAATAAATTCCCCAAGGAACTCCCTCTCCTGAAATGGATTCATATTTTCTGCAAGACAAAACAAAAGACAAATATACTATGTCAATCACAATCTATAAACTCTAGTATTCTTTATTCCCATATAGGCCTTCAATCTCTTTGCAGTATAGGCCACTGATGTTCCAAGTTCAAATCATACCTTCGTTCACACGTCCGTCGCTCTAACGACTTCCTCCGCACACCGAACATAGGTACGACCAATGTGAGGTATTTACAGTTTGTCCATCTGTCTCTCAGAAGCCATTTATATCCTTTGTAGTGATAATCAGAACAATCTAGGCCACACTTGTGTACATCAAATGGGAATTTACAGTTTTTTTTATTTAGGAATAGCAACATTGCTGGGGATAGGAAGTTATGGGACGCCCAGAACTTGGTTAAAGTGGAACTTTGAGGCCAACTAGAATGATCACAGACTTTTAGTAAAGTTCTCAGACTGTACTCGCTCTGGAATAACTGTACATCCTGGCTAGCCACCAGTCCCAACTTGATTTCAGGTACTTCCCAGCAAAATGCCATGGAGGTGGAGAGTGTAGAGGTTACTTTAAATCCATTCTAAATGGTGACTTCTGCCAAGCCTCCTGCTGTTCAGGTCCCACTTGCTTTCCAGAGTGTCTCAACCAGTCTGGATGAGACTGAAGGAGGTGACGGCCCCTCTCTAGTTCATTCTCCTCTCTACTCCCTCTCTGTCCAGGCCTCTGGATCCTGTATTCTCTCTCCACATGGCCAGGCTCCAGAATATTTATTGGGCAACTCTCCACCTTCTGGGCCTTCCTCACCCAGGGATTGGTAGAGCTTCCATAAATATTCAGGCTTCTGGCTGCATTCCTCCACCCACTAAGTTTTGTAACTTTCTGGAAGCTTCCAGTTGAACTTTATACAACCTAAAATAATCCTGGCTCCACTGACTACAGTGGAGTCTAACTAAATTTACCTACCCTATACACAGACATACAATCTTTAGCCAAGCAGAATGTTCAAACTATCATAAGCACACAACTCCCATTAAGACAAGCAGATTCAAGTACAAATGTCCCCTGCACCTTCCATTGGGTCCTCACTTCACACTTAAAGCATTGACTTTTACTTGTCCCTCCTGGAAGAGTTCTGTCAGATAGTACCTCAGCACTTCCCAAGGCACCACCCGTGTTTGGGTGGACTCCTTCTAAGGAGAAATTTCAAGTTTTCTGGCCTGCAGACAAAGACGGAGGACTGAAAGGAGTGCTGCCTCAACATCTTTTGTCACACACCAACTCACAACATCAGGTGGCAGCTCCTAACCTCAGTGATAGGGGGGAAAAGGCCTCATTATTAGTGTCAGTAAGAGAAAAAAATAATCATTAAACAGTCATTAAAAAGACTGTATCATTGTTGGTGCCAGTGGTATTAGGAATACTCCAGTCCCAACCCATGTCCCGCTCTGCTATTGTCCCAGGCAGAATCCTGAAAATGTACCTCTGTCACAGATAATTTGCCAGTGTCATCCCTACCCTACCTATTCCCTGCCTCAAGAAAGTCAGGTGCTGCCTGTCCAAACAAAGATTGGTCAGGACTGAAAGGGGGCGTGACCATCTAAAGGTGATCATGCCAGCGCACCCCTGAGGCGCTCGGACTGTCTTAACAGCATCTCCTGCAAGGACCCTACTGGGAACAAGAGAAGCAGGGATGAACGCTGGGAGCCCAGTCAGAGAAGGAGAGAGACTCAGAGCAAGCAGGGCAGCCAGTGGCCTGAGTCTTAGTCAAAGCAGGGGTGTCGTAAGGTAGAGCAGAGGACTATGGAGGACAGGGGCATGCCAGCCACCTGGATGGAGCGGAGAGGCCAGCAGAGTGAGTGGGCAAACCAACCGACCCCGCTAGACAGAGCCGCAGCCAAAGCCATCTGTCGCCAAACCCAAGTAAGGTATTTTAAATGCCTGCTCCAGCTGCCTATGTGATCTGGGGAGGGGCTTTGTAGCTGGGGGTCTGTAGTCTGATTTTTTTCCTGGGTAGTAAGCGGGAGTGTGTGGTATTGGGACTAATGGCTGATGGGGGGCTTTTTTTTTGGGGGGGGGGGGGTTGTGTGTATGCTATGAGGTCTAATGGCTGTAATGTTGTTGTTTTTTTCTTGGTGCCCTACATATTCTGACCTGCAGTACCCAACAGCCACATCTAGTTAAGTAAGACTTTAGGATCCTTTTATCATTTCTGTGCAGATCCTAAAAATACCAACAGCAGCAATTTTCTTGTTTGGTTCTTACAGCTCATTGTGTAATCATCCCTTTTCTGTGACATGAAGAGTCTATGTCAGCTCCCACACTGGTTAATTTCTTTCATTTACATCACTCAAACATATCACATGTCACTCATCTCATATGGTCACTGTAATTATAATTTCACCATCCATTAGCAGAAAAAAATATTACCTGTGCTACAGACAATGCTACATTCATTCAATGTAAAAGTTGCTGAGTAAATAAAATGCTCAATATAATTACTGTACTCTGCGATAATTAGCGAGCTTTAGACTATGTATAGTCTCACAACAAAGAAAATGGTTAAGTATAATTACAGGTACAGTATTTATTAGCCAGAGTGATTTCCGTTTAGGATTTTACAGGTTATATGAGTTTTTGTCTTTAGTTTGGAGCATCACATCTAGGGAAATAAGTCAAATAAAGGTAAACATTTCTTCTATCTCTGCTCATAACAGGCAATCCTAGTTTAGTAGACTGCAGCTAGATTAGGTAGAGGGTATGTAAACATTATCTGTGAACCGCATTTATTTGCCCCCTTTTGGTCTGCTAAATCTAACATTGAAAGTGTTTTTTCATATGTTTCTGATATTTGCAGAGAAATACCTGCTGATCATGCCAGACATTCTGTGCTACTCCGTGTCCTAAAGCATCTAAAGCAATGTAATCGGCAATGGCAGCTGGTGCTCATAATTTTTTGGGGGGCGCAAACAAACGCAACCACTGTGCCCATCAAATGCAGCCACTGTGCCCGAAAATTTCTGCCACTGCCATCAAATGCAGCCATTGTGCATATCAATTGGCGCTACTGTGCCCCATCAATTGCTACCACTGTGCCCCATCAATTGCTGCCACTGTGTCCCATCAATTTCTGTCCTAAAGCAGCTAAATCAATGTAATCGGCAGTGGCAGCTGGTGCTCAGAATTTTTTAGGGGGTGCAAACTAACGCAACCACTGTGCCCATCAAATGCAGCCACTGTGCCCAAAAATTTCCGCCACTGTGCCATCAAATGCAGCCATTGTGCATATCAATTGGCGCTACTGTGCCCCATCAATTGCTACCACTGTGCTCCATCAATTGCTGCCACTGTGCCCCATCAATTGCTGCCACTGCGCCCCATCAATTGCCGCTACTGTGCCCCATCAAGTGCTGCTACTGCTCCCCATCAATTGCTGCCAGTGTGATCCCCAGTGTGATCCCCAGCACATGATTCTCAATGTACTTGCCTGCTAATATACGGCGGCATAGCCTAAAGCGGGCGGGCGTAAGGGCGCTGAATTCAAATGACTTGGAGGGGGGCGTGTTTGATGGTAATGAGGCTTGACCTCACGTTTTTGACGTTTTTTTTTCACTGCGCATGCGCCGGGCGACTACATTTCCCAGTGTGCATTGCGGTTAAGTACGCCGCACGGGCCTATTGATTTAGACGTGGACGTAAACGACGTAAATCCCGATTCGCGGACGACTTATGCAAACGACGTAAAAAAAATTGAATCTCGCGGCGGGAACGGCGGCCATACTTTAACATTGTTATTCCACCTAATAGATGGAATAACTTTAGGCCTGTAATGCATTACGGAAACGGCGTAAAACTACTGCGGCGGCCGGGCGTATGTTCGTGAATCGGCGTATCTCCTCATTTACATATTCTACGCCGACCGCAATGGAAGCGCCACCTAGCAGCCATCCGAAATATTGCAATCTAAGATAGGACGGCCTAACTCTTACTGAATCTACCTAACAGTGTCCCACTCTAATCAGCTAATTAAGCCTTAACACCTGCAAAGGGTTCCTGAGCCTTTAAAAGGTCTCTCGGTCTGGTTCAATAGGAATCGCAGTCATGGGAAAGACTGGTGACCTGATAGTTGTTTAGAAAACCATCATTGACACCCTCCATAAGGAGGAAAAGCCTCAAAAGGTAATTGCAAAAGAAGTTGGATGTTACCAAAGTGCTGTATCAAAGCACATTAATAGAAAGTTATGTGGTAGGGAAAAGTGTGGAAGAAAAAGGAGCACAAGCAGCGGGGATGCATGCTGCAAAAGGGGCCCAAACCAAGTACTGAGTACATATGCATGCTTATACTTTTGAGCGGTCCGATGTTGTTCTGTGTACAATCCTTGTTTTATTGATTGCATGAAATATTCAAATTTTCTGAAAATGTGGATTTTTTTTTTTTTTGAGCTGTAAGCCATAATCATAACAATTATGACAAATCACAGCCTCCAGCCTCAGTCCACTCCTTGTGAAAGTTCCCAAAACTTTTTAATGGCCTTTTCATGACAATCCTCTCCAGGCTGCAAGCATCCCTGCTGCTTGTGCACCTTTTTCTTCCACACTTTTCCCTTCCACATAACTTTCTATTAATGTGCTTTGATACAGCACTTTGGTAACATCCAACTTCTTTTGCAATTACCTTTTGAGGCTTTCCCTCCTTATGGAGGGTGTCAGTGATGGTTTTCTAAACAACTGTCAGGTCACCAGTCTTTCCCATGACTGCGATTCCTACTGAACCAGACCGAGAGACCTTTTAAAGGCTCAGGAACCCTTTGCAGGTGTTAAGGCTTAATTAGCTGATTAGAGTGGGACACTGTTAGGTAGATTCAGTAAGAGTTAGGCCGTCCTATCTTAGATTGCAATATTTCGGATGGCCGCTAGGTGGCACTTCCATTGCGGTCGGCGTAGAATATGTAAATGAGGAGATACGCCGATTCACGAACGTACGCCCGGCCGCCGCATTAGTTTTATGCCGTTTCCGTAACGCATTACAGGCCTAAAGTTATTCCATCTATTAGGTGGAATAACAATGTTAAAGTATGGCCGCCGTTCCCGCCGCGAGATTCAAATTATTTACGTCGTTTGCGTAAGTCGTCCGCGAATCAGGAATTACGTCATTTACGTCCACGTCAAAATCAATAGGCCCGTGCGGCGTACTTAACCGCAATGCACACTGGGAAATGTAGTCGCCCAGCGCATGCGCAGTGAAAAAAAAACGTCAAAAACGTGAGGTCAAGCCTCATTACCATCAAACACGCCCCCCTCCAAGTCATTTGAATTTGGCGCCCTTACGCCCGCCCGCTTTAGGCTACGCCGCCGTATATTAGCAGGCAAGTACATTGAGAATCATGTACTTGCCTAGCTAACTTACGGCGGCGTAGCCTAGACAGGCTAAGCTATGCCGCCGCAAGTTTAGGCACTTCTCTCTGAATCTACCTATGTGAGCCTAGAATAATGCAATTGTGGATTTGGGGTTTTCATGAGCTGTAAGAAATAATCATCACAATTATGACAAATCACTGCTTGAACTATCTTGCTTTGCATGTAATGAGTTTATCTCATATATTCGTTTTACCTTTTAAGTTACATTAGTGAAATAAATGAACTTTTGCACAATATTCAAATTTTTCGAGTTTCACCTGTATATCTCTTTCTTGACAGCCCGAAAGAACACTTTAAACTGTATCAATTTCCTTGCAAGTGGCAAAAACTGAAGGATGAATCTATGAAACACAAAAAATAATCCTTTTATTTTTCATACAATCAAAGCACATAAAGACCTTGATCAAGTCAAGGGCCAAAAAACAAAAAAAAATGATTGGATTTGGAGATGTGGATTGAAGGGTTGCCTTTATTTGAAGATTATAAAATATGTGAATAAGATTCAGTGACATGATCCTTGAACAAAAGCAGCGACATTTAAACAAACATCAAGCAAAGTAACGGTTTATCAGTAACAAAAAAAAAACTTAAAAAAATTGTAAATGTTCTCTACATCATGGAAGATTTACAAACAATAGATGAAATATAGACCCAATAGTGTCTACCTTTTTAAAGTACAATTCTCTGCTTCTTACTGCTGAATATTGTATGTTTATTGAATAGTGCCCAAACAGCATTGCTGCTTTAATACATCCCCTACCTGATAACTTCCTCTGGTTTCATAAAATGATCCCACTCTCATACTATCTGTTCCTGAAATTTTTGTCCTCAAGCATCTCTTGTTTTCAGTAATGACCAGCTGTATATAAAAAGTGCTCTCTTTCTGCATTGTAATCTTCTTATAGTCTTGTAATAATTGTAAATCTCTGATGTTTAATGTTATCTTGGGAAGTATAAAAAAAGAGATAAAAAGAAAGGAAGCCTGTAAATTACTATACCGTATAAGACTTTGTAACCCAAGGACATTGTTTAAAAAGATTGTATAGTATTTTTGTATATCTTTTCTTTATTATGTTCAGGACTAAAAATGATATGCAATGTATTCCAATTGTTTTTATTTCTGTATAGCCTATTATGGAATATTCCATATTATATTTGATAATTACCCTCTTCCGTGAACAGAAGGTGCATTGGAATCAATTTTGAGCCAGCTTTGTTATTATTTTACCATTTGCTGTAAATAGCCTATAATTTGATATGCTGTTCAGATCAGTTTTTAAAATCATAAAAAATAAAAATGTAAATAAAAATGACCTATAATCTCATGAATAAGTATGTAATGTACCTGAAACCTTGATGTCAATTTGACCTGTTTGTGTTCCTATATACCTTTGAAAAATAAGGAATTAAATATAAAAATGACCTATAACTACATACAGTATAATTTCCCTCAAAACTTCTTGCATTGTGAATTTTATTTTGAAGAGTCAGCACACATTTACAATATAAAAGATAATTTTTTAGGGTCTGCTTAGACCGTTGAAATATTATGGTTACCGGTGTCACCCCTGATAAAAATGACTATATCTACAACTCATGATACATTAGTACCATTGTGTAGCCTGTAGAGGTCTGTGCGTCCCTCCATGGATACGCCTCCCCAGACCATCACTGACCCACCACCAAACTGGTCATGCTGAATGATGTTGCAGGCAGCATAAAGTTCTCTGCGGCTTCTCCAGACCCTTTCATGTCTTTCACATATGCTCAGGGTGAACCTGCTATCATCTGTGAAAAGCATGGGGCACCAGTGGCGGACCTGCCAATTCTGGTGTTCAATGGAAAATGCCAATTGAGCTCCACAGCGTCCGGCAGTGAGCACAGAGCACACTAGAGGACGTCGGGCCCTCAGGCCACCCCCATGAAGTCTGTTTCTGATTGTTTGGTCAGAGACATTCACACCAGTGGCCTGCTGGAGGTCATTTTGTAGGGCTCTGGCAGTGCTCATTCTGTTCCTCCTTGCACAAAGAAGCAGATACCGGTCCTGCTGATGGGTTAAGGACCTTCTGTGGCTCTGTCCAGCTCTCCTAGAGTAACTGCCTGTCTCCTGGAATCTCCTCCATGCTCTTGAGACTGTGCTGGGAGACCTAGTAATGACACGTATTGATGTGCCATCCTGGAGGAGTTGAACTGCCTGTGCAACCTTTATAGGGTCCAAGTATCGCCTTGTGCTACCAGTAGTGACACTGACCCTAGACAAATACAAAACTAGTAAAAAACTGTCAAAAAAGATGAGTAGGGAAAAAAAATGTCAGACACCTCCACCTGAAAAAACATTCTTGTTTGGGAGGTCGTCTCATTGTTGCCCATTTAGTGCATCTAGTTCCCACTCTGTATACACCCCCCCCCCCCCTCTGCTACTTAACTGACCAGATCAATATCCCAGGAGTTCTGATTCAAAAGTGTTCCTTACATTTTTGTACTATACTTGCCCATGACTCTTCAAAATGCACTAATGAAAATGGTTTATTTATATGTCATATAGCAAGGCAGCCCAAGACAGAAAGAGTGAGATTATGAGACAGTTTTATTATAAGATCACAGTTTGATTAATACATTTCACAATTTGATGCTCAATATTAGCACACCATTCTAGGGATTAAGTGCAAATGCATTTTAAATTGGTTCTAAAGGCTTAAGTTTTTTTTACCATAATGCACCCTATGCATTAAGATAAAAACCTTCCAGTATCAGCTCCCCTCAACCCCAGCCCCAAATACTTACTTGGCTCCACTTTTGATCCAGCATTGTGTCCAAAAGCAGTATTGCTGTTCTCTCTCCCTCTCTCACCTCAGAGGCACAGAGACAGCAGTGGGAGCCACTGTTGCTATCAATCAAATCCCTGGGAGGAGGTAGTGGGGGGGCAGAGCCAAACAGCTAAGT
Organism: Rana temporaria; assembly: GCF_905171775.1. NCBI lineage: Eukaryota > Metazoa > Chordata > Amphibia > Anura > Ranidae > Rana > Rana temporaria. The sequence goes on from NC_053497.1 coordinate 56,686,156, forward strand.
GTGTGTCTATGGACACACACAGCCTGCCTCAGGAGCAAGCTTGCATGAGTGTCCCCATTGCAAGTGGCTGGCTATGAGGGCACACACAGAAGAGGAGGAGCCGACAGCACCAGTGGGTGACTCCAGAAGAGGATGTTTAGGGCCGTTCTGTACAAAACTATTCCCCAGAGTATGTAACTATAATATTTTTATTAATTTATTTATTTTAAAAGCTGAGTCTTAACAACCCCCTTATGGCAAAAACGTGTGCAAGTGATGTAATAAATCAGTCACAGATGATTTAAAAACTGATACATTTGGATTTCCAGGATTGTGAGTGCAGGTGTATTTTGCTAAACAAGACAAAATCGGATGTTAACCACTTGAGATCCGCGCTATAGACGAAATACGTCCGCAGCGCGGCTCTCAAGTGCCAAGTGGCCGTTTAAAAACGGCCTTTATGTGCATTACCCGCGCGCGCCACTGGGTGGCGCGCGGCGGGTAAAAACTGTCCCGACGCATCGCCGAAGACCCGATGCGTGTACCTGGCGGCCGCGATGTCCGCCGGGTACACGCGATCGTCGGTGACACGGTAGGTGACAGCAGGAACGTGGAGCTCTGTGTGTAAACACAGAGCTCCACGTGCTGTGAGAGGAGAGGAGACCGATCCGTGTCTCTTGTACATAGAGACACAGCATCGGTCCCCTCCCCCAGTCACCCCCCTCCCCCCACACAGTTATAACACACCCAGGCTACACAGTTAACCCCTTCCTCACCCCCTAGTGTTAACCCCTTCACTGCCAGTCACATTTATACAGTAATTAGTGCATTTTTATATCACTGATCGCCGTATAAATGTGAATGGCGCCAAATTTGTGTCAAAAGTGTCCGATACGTCCGCCGCAATATCCCAGTCCCAATAAAAATCGCAGATCGCCGCCATTACTAGTAAAAAAAAAAATAATAAAAAAAATCATAATTCTGTTCCCCATTTTGTAGGCGCTATAACTTTTGCGCAAACCAGTCGCTTATTGTGATTTTTTTTTTTTTTTTACAAAAATACGTCGAAAAATACGTATCGGCCTTAACTGAGAAAAAAAATAGTTTTTTAAAAAAAAATTGGGATATTTATTATAGCAACAAGTAAAAAAAATATATATTTTTTTTAAATTGTTGCTCTTTTTTTGTTTATAGCGCAAAAAATAAAAACCGCAGAGGTGATCAAATACCACCAAAAGAAAGCTCTATTTGTGGGGAAAAAAGGACGCCAATTTTGTTTGGGAGCCACGTCGCACGACCGCGCAATTGTCAGTTAAAGCGACGCAGTGCCGGACGCTGAGATTTCGCCTGGGAACGAAGGGGGTTTATGTGCCCAGTAAGCAAGTGGTTAACTTGGTAGACGCCTCACTGTGTCACCTGCTTACAGTTAGCACTTATACCGCGAGGCTCCTCGATTCGAGTCTTGGTCAGTACACTATCTGCATGGAGTTTTCATGTTCTCCCTGTGCCTGTGTGGGTTTTCTCTGGGTACTTCAATTTCCTCCCACACGCCAAAGATAGGTAAACTTGCACTATTATGATATTTTACTTCGAATGCCCAAGATGGCTGCCTCACCATCTGCCCCCAGCATTAGATAAAGTGCTTTGAGTCTGCAAAGAGAAAACCACTCTAGAAAGAAGTCCCAACTGAAATGAAAAAAATCTCTCATAGGCGCTACTTATATATAAATATAGAAGAAACCAGGTAAAAACAGGGAATTGTTGCCTGTACTGACCAATCAGATTCATTCATATGAACAAAGGATTTCTCCCCCAAGTGATTTCAGTGTTCCCTTCACCACTGCTTCAATGCTCTCACCTTCTTTTTTAACCTAAAAAAGGGGAAGGTGCATTTGACTTATAATTTGTAGGTCTTATTTTTACCGCCAGGAAACTCGAGGGGAAAGCAGAGAACCGGCTCGGCAGCTTTTTCCCTCTACACACGGCCTGTTTTCCTGGCAGGAAAACTGGCATGAGAGCTTTGGCTGGGAAACCCGGCCATGTGTATGCTCCACCGCAGTGTTTCCCATAGGAAAACTGCCAGGAAAAAGACCGCCGAGAAACACGTTAGGAAAAAAGAGAACATGTTCTAATTTTTCCCGCTAGGATTCCCGGATTTTTTTCTGTTGGAAAAACTGCCATGGAGCATACACACGGCCAGTTTTCCCAGGCCAAAAGCTGTCATGGCAGTTTTCCCAATGGGAAAACTGGTCATGTGTACGAGGCATAAGAGGAAGGTGAGAACATTGAATTGATAATGAAGGTAACACTGAAATCATTTGGTGGAGAAATCCCTTAGTTATATGAATGAACCTGACTGGTCAGTACAGGCAACACTTCCCTGTTTGTACCTAATTTCTTCCGTATTTAGGAAGTAGCGTCTATGAGAGATTTTTTTAATTCCAGTTTTATTATTTCTAGAGTAGTTTTCTCTTTGATGACTCAAATCTATTGATGGTGAGGCAGCCATCTTGGGCACTCAAAGTAGAATATGGATTTTGCGTGCAGGATCAGCTCAGATGGAGGCGGGTGTCAGCGGACTTATACCTCACAGTATAAGTGCTAACTGTAAGCAGGTGACACAGTGAGGCATCTACATAGTAGAAATCTGTGGTGAACATTGATTATATGAATGATTGAATCTAGAACAGCAAGCTTTACGATACAGACTTGACTATTAGTTGTTGTGAAGAGCATTATTGCACATTGACACAGTGAAAAGTGGACATCACTTTATATAATTTTCAAAATTGTTATAATTTTTAGGTCTTTTAATTTTTTTTAAAATTGATGATGTGGAAATGTATTTAGAACATGTGTGGAATGGTACTATGTAAATTTCATAAGACACACTGATTTAATGATTTTTATTTACCTAAAAATGTGTGTTTATTATTGTTCTATCGTTTTTATGAATATGTTCATTCAGCAGTGGATTACTTTTACCATGGGCCCCACAGCTGTTTTAATTTATGGGCTCCCCACCAGTTACATTGGGTGATGACTCACAGGTTTAGCGTGATTCTATTTTCTTCCAACATTGGGTGATGTATAAGACCCCTTTCACACTGAGGAGTTTTTCAGGCGGTTTAGCGCTAAAACCTCCCTGCAGTCTCAATGTGAAAGCCCAGGTGCTCCAAAAGTCCTGCCAGCAGCATCTTTGGAGCGGTGAGAGGAGCGATGTGTTTACCACTCCTCCACTGCTTCTTCCGATTGAAAACAATCGGAATACCGTCGGTAATGCAGTAGGCGCATTGCGGGCTGTATTAACCCTTTTTCGGCCACTGGTGGGGGTTAAAACCACACCGCTAGTGGCTGAATATCACCGCAATTCCGCAGCAATTCCGGTGTGAAAGGGGCCTTAAGGATCAATGTGAATAGACATTTGTATTTTGCTTCTGGTGTGAGTGTGTGAAACATTTCTGCAGAAGTTGGTCAGTGGTGCTTAGCCACTTAAGGACCGCCTCCTGCACATATACATCGGCAGAATGGCACGGCTGGGCACATGTACGTACAGGTACGTCCTGTACTAATACCCAGCCGTGGGTCGCGGGCGCGCGCCCGCGGCGCGCTCCCGCGACCTGGTCCCAAGCTCCATGACTGGGACCGCGGGTCCCGTGGACCCGATCGCCGCTGGAGTGCGGCGATCGGTCCCCGGAGCTGAAGAACGGGGAGAGCCGTGTGTAAACACGGCTTCCCCGTTCTTCACTGTGGCGGCTGCATCGATCGTGTGATCCCTTTTATAGGGAGAAACGATCGATGACGTCAGACCTACAGCCACACCCCCCTACAGTTGTAAACACACACTAGGTGAAACAAAACTCCTTCAGCGCCCCCTGTGGTTAACTCCCAAACTGCAACTGTCATTTTCACAATAAACAATCAATTTAAAATGCATTTTTTTGCTGTGAAAATGACAATGGTCCCAAAAATGTGTCAAAATTGTACAAAGTGTCCGCCATAATGTCGCAGTCATGAAAAAAATCGCTGATCGCCCCCATAAGTAGTAAAAAAAAAAAATTATTAAAATGCAATAAAACTATCCCCTATTTTGTAAGCGCTATAAATTTTGCGCAAACCAACCGATAAACGCTTATTGCGATTTTTTTTAACCAAAAATAGGTAGAAGAATACGTATCGGCCTAAACTGAGGAAAAAATTTATTTTTTTTATATATTTTTGGGGGATATTTATTATAGCAAAAAGTAAAATATATTGCATTTTTTTCAAAATTGTCGCTCTATTTTTGTTTATAGCGCAAAAAATTAAAACTGCAGAGGTGATCAAATACCACCAAAAGAAAGCTCTATTTGTGGGAAAAAAAGGACGCCAATTTTGTTTGGGAGCCACGTCGCACAACCGCGCAATTGTCTGTTAAAGCGACACAGTTCCGAATTGCAAAAAGGGGCAAGGTCCTTTAGCAGCATTTTGGTCCGGGTCTTAAGTGGTTAAACTATGCATTGTATTATATGTAACTGTGCATTATATGTAGCGATATAATCGTAGAAAATCACTCATTAGATGGTGTCAGATAATATAGAAACAGCACTTCAAGGTACAGGGAATGTGCATGTGTATTGTGTATGATTGTTTGATTGTCTTAAAAGGAAATCTGTATTGAAAGCAATACAAAGAGTGCCATTGCTGACCTCCTGCTGAAGAAAAATCTAAAGGCTTCCAAAGCAAAAACTGACTTAATAGGAAGAAAACTGAAATGTAGAAATCTTTGACATCCTCATGCACCCCCAGGAGTTTGGGGCCCTAGACAACCACCCATTCTGCTTTTATGAATATCTACTGTTTTTCCTTTGTTTGTGAAATGTTTGGTTACAACAAAGTATTCCGGTCCCGGATATTAATTTACATTGTTGGCAAATATCATGTAGCTAAATAAAACACTTTTCTGTTTGCTGGTGGGAGTGGATGAATATAATTTGAACATCAATCCAAGCTTTACAAGCCATCCTCTGCTATCTCTGCTGGTGTCACTTCATTTGTATTGTTCTCATTTAATTACAGTCATTTTGCAATGAAGGCGATGATAACAACGCAGCCAGCATAAAATAAAAATCTAAATATTTCTATGGAACTAATTAACAAGTCATGAATGTACACAGGAGAACATTGATGTATCTCAGGGGATCATCTTGTATTAATATCTGAGACATGTCACAGGCTTTCACACTGATTAGACTTATTAGAATATTGAGGAGAAAGTCGTTTTTTCAGTGAATATAATTTTAGAGTTCAAAAGAAAACATTTTCAGTATAATTTTTGTACACATTTAAATGTGAACTCTTTTGATAGATTCTAATGCCGCGTACACACGAACGGATTTTCCGTTGGAAAAAAATCGGATGTTTTTTCAGACGGAATTCCGCTCAAGCTTGGCTCGCATATATGCGGTCACACCAAATTCCAACCGTCAACGCTGTGACGTACAACACCTCAACGAGCCGAGAAAAATTAAGTTCAATGCTTCCGAGTATGCGTTGAATTGTTTTCGAGCATGCATGTTTTTTTCTCATCCGAATTCCATACAGAAGAACATATTTTCCGATAGGATTTTTTTCCGTCTGAAAAATTGAGAACCTGCTCTCTATCTAAATCCGTCGGAAATTCTGATGGAAAAAGTAAGATGGGGCATACACACGGTCGGAATATCCGATGAAAAGCTCCCATTGGATAATTTTCGGGGATGGAACAGTAGGAGTCCTTTCACATGGGCTTTCCGATCAGGTCTGCATGTCAGTTTTTAAGGCGGACCTGATCGGACCTTTCAGGCCACGTAGACACGCTCGGTCCATCCGATGAGAATGGTCCTTCGGACCGATGAAGCTGACTGATGGTCTGATGTGCCTACACACCATAAGTTAAAAAAACGATCAAGTCCAACGCGGTGACGTAAAACACAACGACGTGCTGAGAAAAATGAAGTTCAATGCTTCCAAGCATGCGTCGACTTGATTCTGAGCATGCACGGGTTTTGAACGTATGCTTTTGCCTACTAACCGTCGGTTTTGACCAATCGGTTAGGCGTCCATCGGTTCAATTTTAAAGCAAGTTCAAAATTTTTCGACTGAAGGATAACGGACCGATGGGGCCCACACACGGTCGGTTTGGACCGATGAAACTGAACTTCAGTCCGTTTTAATCGGTTTTGTCCGATCATGTGTACAGGGCCTTAGTCTCCTCTATGGAGCAGCGAATGTCAGCGGACACACTAAAACCCGCCGCCATCCGAGTTTTCATCCATCTTGCAGATCAGATCAGAAAGGATCAGATGAAAACTGACAGGTGGTCCATCTCCACCCGATTTCCCAATAAAGTAGGGTGACCAGACATCCCCGGTTTCAGGGGACAGTCCCTGTATTGAGGAGACTGTCCTCAGACCAAGTCTGTCCCCGGTTTTGTCCCCGAATTGGATTTGAACAGGAATTGGGGCGATTTCAAAGACAGTCAGTGCAAAATAAAAAAAACAATACAATTCTGAATTACACCCCCCCCCGCTCCGCTGCTCCTACTATCTTAGGGGATCTAGTTTTTCCATTATCTGTGTCCCTTTCTGATGATCATGTGCTGGTTGGAGCGGAGGGACTATTTCTTCAGTTTCGGGTGCATGCCCATTCAGTTCCGCTCGCATGTTCTTCTGCCTTGGCTCAAGTCCCAGCCAGCCGCCTGCCTGTTTATCTCGTTGCCTTCCCTGGCAGAGTGATCTTCCTCCGTTCCCCACCCAGTAGTAGCCGGGGCCCGGAGAGTAAGACTTGACAGGTTGTGAGGCGGGCGGCGACAGGCAGAGAGTCGCTGATTGCCGCCATTACTAGTATAAAAAAAATATGTCCCCGGATTTCATTTTAAAAATCTGGTCACCTTACCATAGAGGAGAGCAGGACTGTGTCCGTGTCCCCTTTGCACGGTGGAGTGGACAGCACTTGTCACCCGCCTGCTTACCTGGGATAAGTGGAGCAACCGCCCCCCACCCCCGCTGAGCAAGCATAATCCGCAAGATGGAGGCGACTGTGTGAAAGGGGCCTAAAGTTTAGAAGAACTGGATCTCCTAAAGTAGAACTAAAGGCAAAACTTTGTTTACATTTTGTTTTTGAATTTGGATTAAGGCAGGCTTATAACCCCTGTCAGGATTTTTTTCACCCCATGTGCCATTAGGGAGATTTCCCTTTGCTTCCTGTCCCAAAACAAGAAGTGAGAAGAAATCGCTCCAAAGTGATGGAATCCCTGGTTGTTAGCACTTACCAGAATTATTGTTACCACTGAAAGATTTCCACCCTATTCCTGTTCTGGTGAAAGCCCAAAATTAAAAAAAAAAAAAATTTTCCTTTTAAGTGAAAATTATAAATTAGACAAATAGAGAGGGTAAATCTCGCTAACAGAAACAAAAAAAAAAAACATCAAACATTCTAATCCCACTCCACTCTATGTCCTTAGTTATATTTTAAACTAGCAATACAAGAGTAAAATCTCACTTGATTTTTGTCATGTGGTTAAAATGGCCTTTTTTTTTTACAAGAAAAATTTGAAAGAACAGGATGGATTTTTTTTTGGAGTGAAAGAATTATTAACTGTGAATGCAGCTTTTGTTTGTGAAATTCGATTCACTGCAAGATGATTGTTAAATGTTACAACATTTTGAACTACTTTCTTGTCAAATTTGTTTATTGGTTTTAAAGCGGAGTTCCACCCACATTTTACATCCAGCAATAATGTGTACCCTTTAAAAGAATTGGCGTTTGTTTTTTTCGGATCACTTACTTCAGAATTTATCTGTTTTCACTCCCTCCTTTGTGGCCTTGGTGCCACACGACATTTCCGGCTTTGCATTGGCTACTAGGAGATGTATGTCATCAATCCCAGGAGACAATGGGCATCGCCGGGTCGTAGCATCGTGTTATTTCCAAACCGCAAATGACGCAATGCAAGATGGCTCTCAACACCATTTTTAAAAAGGGTAACCAGGCTTTTGCTGCCATTGTTACCCGAGCTTCCTATGCACAGTGATCGGCGGTGTCGGAGGCGGCTGGAGCAGACAAGAAGGGCAGCATTACCCATTGCAGGAGTGTTTTGAGTGTGCTGGTTTCCACTGCTCGCCAAATGCTGACTAACTTCCTGGTTCCTGGAGGGGGAGAAGAGGCTTCCCTAGCAAATGGGCGGGAACTTCCTCCGACACCGCCGGTGGAAACCAAACCTACAAATAATTGCACTGCTCGCGCCACACTGTGAATTTGCAAGATCGGCAGGTACATGCTGGGTAGCCAGCATGCACGGAATCCAGAATCCAGGAAGAAGAACACTAAAGCTTCAAATGCCCACACTGGAGATGCCCGCACTGTGCAGGAACTTGACAAAAACAAAACTGGCCATAGTTTACAGCATACCTTTATTACAATGCACAAGGCATGAGTATTCTAGGGTTATTTTGTATCATAAATGTACCATTTCGGTCGGAACACCACTTTAAACAGATAGGATGTGAACAAGCAATAACCAGCAGACTTGTTGGTCCAAAGTAGATTGGAAAAACATCCCATTACAATAATTTATAGAGTGCCAGTAAGAACCACTGGTACAACAGTATAATACACTAAGAGTCCAGTGAGTAAACAGTTGGATACGGTAGGGCTAAAAACCAGAAGGTAAAATCAGAGGGTGGGGGGTGGTGTTTATGAATACAAGTCAGCTTGCTAATAGTTAACAGTCTTGCAGCCCAGACATGAACCAGTAAACTGATGCAGGTTATTGCATATGGAGAAAACATAAAACCCTTTGTAAATACCAAGAATGGCAGGAAAAAAAAGGAAAATGGAAGAAAAAATTGAAGAGAAGGAGAAAGGATAAGGGGAGCAGGTCATAGACTGGAGTGGATGTGTACAAGTAAACCTGGAGATAGCCCAGGAAGAAAAAGGGGCAAGGAGTAAAGTAAGAGTAGAGGATTACTTCTGTAGAGGTAGTGTGAAACAGGGCAGATGTATGTGAGAAGCAAACAAGGTTTTTACTTTTGTACTCTTAAACCTATTTTCGTTCATTAGTGTCACCCTATCCAGTCAATCTATTTTATAGGTTAAACATCCTGATAATTACTTATATTTCATTAATATTTTAGTAACTTGTATGTTTGCAATGAATTATGCTTACCTCTCCCCTCATACTCTTTCCCCCTTTTTGTACACATACAGATAAACATACACAGCATTCCACTGCAGTACTTATCCAGACCCTATTGATTGTTGGTCAGAATTTTGTCAGGAGCATGACTTCATGTGCCTAGAGTCCCTGCAGCTCCCCCGTCCTTCTGTGCATGCCCCCCCCCCCCTTTACCCTTTTGCCACCTGGGGTTCACCATGGTTTTGCGCTCAGCCTATGGGAATACAGATTTTTGGCTCCCTGGTTGGTTTTTATCAATGATTTGCTCATCTCTGTAAGTATAGTCTCTTTTGGCTGCTATTATTTTTCATCAAATGTGTTGAGATATACATTTTTGTTTTGACTATAAAAAACTTTGTAATTATTACTGATCTATTATTATACTAGTTTACTAATATATTATTATACTTGTATTATAAAATACTCATGTTTCTCAAAAAATGACTTAAGCCTCTGAAAAAGGACTACAAGGTCCGAAACATGTTAGGCGTCATTTGTAGTATGCGTTCTTGCTAGACCAATATTGTCTACAGGGCAGCTGAGTCCCATATTAATATACTTTTGAGTATATTGTTATTTACACATTTTATATGTAATATGTAATGTCTACCCTTGGGACCCTTTCACGCGTACGGATCCTGTGAGTATCCATACCTTTAACATCCGCTTGCTCTGCGGGGATCGCTCCATTGATCTCCTCTGAGCCAGCAGATGACAAATCGGTCCCTGCACACTGTGCAGGGACTGCCCTGTCAGATCTCCGCTCTCCTCTATGGGGGGATTGGATGAACACGGACCGTCGGTCTGTGTTCATCCGATCCACAGACGGATGGAAAAATAGGATTTTTCTCTGTCTGCAGAAATGGAGCATAGTGGACACCGATGAGATCGGATGTCAGCGGATGTTCATCCGCAATCCCATAGGGATACATGGATGAAAAACTGACATACGGTCCGCAGGTGTGAAAGGGGCCTTATGCTTATGCATTTTTATTGTATGTTTATCTAAACAAAATATATATTTTTTTTCTACTATATCACCTGGTCTGCCTATACAAATCCAGAGGGATATTACTGAGCTTTGAGCACTAGGTTCTTCCTTTTTTTTGGTTGTTAAAATAGAGAAAAACCTGCTAACACGTTTCAGCTGGCTTGTGTCCTTAACCCTCCTGGCGGTATTCCCGACACGCTCAGGGTAGCTGTGCAGAGCCTGCAGCGCGCGCTGGGTTACCTTCTCCTGGATCCAGCGATGCCACCGCGCTGTGTGAGCGAGCAGGACCTTGCTCGATTCACACAGTGTCCTCCTGTGCCGTCGATCTCCGTTCCCTGCGACGTTACAATGCACGGGAGCGGAGATCTGTGCCAAATTCAAGTGAGTTATTCCTAAAAATTACAGGCCTACAGTATAAAACGCCAAATTTCCTTGCAAATAATGATACCGCTTTCAGCATGTTTTTTTCTGAAAGAATCATACCGCCAGGGAAGTTAAAGTGGTTCTAAAGGCTGAAGTTTGTTTTACCCTTATGCATTCTATCACAGCCAGTGTGGAGGGAGCTAGGGGCGGGGGTTGAGCTGCGCTGTGTGTGTCTCATAGACACAAAGAGGCGACTCGGGAGCGAGAATGCAAGAGTGCCCCCAGAGCAAGTAGCTTGCTCTGGGGGCACTCAGAAAGGGGAGTCCCGGTGTGGGACCCAAGAAGAGAAGATCAGGGCTGCTCTGTGCAAAACCACATGTTTGTTATTAAAAAAAAAAAATCTAAACCTTTACAAAAGCTTTAACCATAGCTGACTGTGATTGAATTCTCAAACACAGAAATACCTGTTCGGATTTGGAGGGGAGGATGCAAATAAGAATAACCCCTTCAGATAATATTATCTCGTTCTGTGTGTAAGCAAACATCTAAAAACAGATACTATAAAAAAGCAATATGTATCAAAGAAACACATTTGTAACAATGGATCACAACATTAAAGTTATATCAAAACAACACAGCATTAAAGATAAATCTAAAGAAAGGCAAACACAATGGGGGAGATTTACTAAAACTGGAGCACCCAACATCTGGTGAAGCTGTCTATTGTAGTTAACTTCAGCTTGTTCAGTTAAGCTTTGACAAAAAAAAAACCCGGAAGCTGGTTGGATTCTTTTCAGAGATGCACTAGATTTTGCTCCAGTTTTAATAAATCAACCCCAATGTATTGTGTATTACAATAACTTCTGTGTCTACATCAACTTTTATAAGATATTCAAAGACAACCTCAAAATAGTATAAAAGAGTACAGCATTATAATCATTTATGCAAAGAAGCTTCCACAGACCATACACATAATAATTTATTCAGGAATTTATTTGAAAAATAAATCAAGATCCCATCAATAGGAGTCCAGAGGATGAATGGATGATCAATTTATGTATCCAATAAACCTTTTTTTCCAGTAATTTCTGATGTAAGTCACTATCTCTGTCTGAAAGATTCACCCTCTCCACACCATGGAAATCAAAAGAAGTTACAGTATGTCACCACCCCTTGTACATTCAAAAAATGTTTGGAGGCTGTAGAGGCTCAAAGAACTTCCAGATTACATACAATAAATTACAAAATACATATTACAATTTATAAGGCCTTTAATGGCAAACACCTTCCCTGGGGCTGATGATTTAATGTGTTTAATATTACAATTAGGGTTGTCCCTATACCACTTTTTTAAGGCCGAGTACAAGTACCGATACTTTTTTTTTCAAGTACTCGCCGATACCGATTACCGATACTTTTTTTACATGTGATGTGACAGTTTCTCAAAGCACAATACAGATTAGGTGGCACTGATATGCAGCACTGATAGATGGCTGGCTGACACTGGCAGGTGGCACTGACGGCGGGCACTGGCAGGTGGCACTGACAGCGGGCACTGGCAGGTGGCACTGACGGCTGGGGGGGCACTGGCAGATGACATTTATGGGCACTGATGGGCAGGCACTAAAATGCCATTAGGGAAGGCTGCGTGCAACTCCCATGCTGGTACTCCTTGCACTCGGCTGCATAAAAGCACCAGTGGCCATCTTGTTACACCCAGCCCAAGCAAGGTTTCTACCTTCTTTCCTTTGCCCATTCATACTGCCTAGTTTTAAATGAATAATTATACTATATTATACTATACTATAAGTCCCCAATTATTGGACATATCAAACTATACATCTATTATAAATTAGACTTTATAAAACTTTTTTGCCGACTATGGACACAATTGTTGTGCGTGTGTTTTATGTTTATTTCAGTCATTGAAATGTATGTTTATATATATATTATTATTCACATCTATACGAATTTTCATACATGTTGCATTTTTGGTGTTTATTACTACACACGTATATATCTATTTCTCATACACAAATGCACTTTATGGGCCAGATCCACAAATAGCGGGCGTAACTTAACTTTTCCCATTTAAGTTACACTGCCGCAAATTGTCCAAGTTAGTGCCCGATCCACAAAGCACTTACCTGGAAATTTGCAGCGGTGTAACTTAAATCTGTCCGGCGCAAGGCGTGCCCAATCTAATGGGGCGAGTCCCATTTAAATTAGGCGCGCTTCCTCGCCGGATGTACTGCGCATGCTCCCGACGCGATTTTCCCAACGTGCTTTGCGGGGATTTACGTTGCGCCGAGTTTTGAGAATCGCGACGGGTGTAAAAGAAAAAAAAAGAGTTGCGGCGAGAAAATTTTTTTTTTTTAAAAAATTTGAAAGCGACGCGGGAAAGAAGGGTCTACTTTTACATGGTGTACTAAGTTTACACCTTGTAAAAGCAGCCCTAATTTTACGACGGCAAACTAACACTTACGGAAAAAAAAAAGAAGGGAAAAAGCTTTGTGGATCTCCGTAAGTGCTAATTTGCATACCCAACGCGGAATTTCGACGAGAAATGCCCCCAGCGGCGGCCGAGGTACTGCATCCTAAGATCCGACAGTGTAAAACTATTACACCTGCCGGATCTTAGGAATATCTATGCGTAACTGATTCTATGAATCAGCCGCATAGATAGAAACAGGGATACGACGGCATATCAGTAAATACGCCTGCGTATCCCTTTTGTGGATCTGGCCCTATGTTTCTTATCAATATATATAAATATTTTCAAAGCACTATACATGCTTATTTATCCAGAAGTTGTGGCTAGATAATTAATTATTTTCTTTTTCTTTTTGATATGTTTAAATTTTGTTATATATACACGGTATGTTTCTGTGTTTTTCTCCTGGATATATGTGACTCTTTTTTCTAAATCACACTTTAACTAATTAACTTCACCTAATCAATCAATTTCAATTGATCACATGATTCATGTTATATTAGTATATATTTTTGGCAAAATCTTGTGGTTGTGTTGTGTAGCTATGACTAAGCACTACTGAGAGTGTGAACTGCGTTAGCTAATCTATCCTGTACCCTGCTGTTTTTTGGAACTTTTGTTATTTTATACAATAAAGGCTTTATATTGGAGTGCAACTGTCCAGACCCTTCTTCATCATTGCTACATGCTTAGCCTGCACCTGCTGCTTCCACCCTGAGGAGAGTGTCATTCTCAACACACCTGCCTGGAGCGGTAACCTCTCCTCCCCCTTTCTATAATGAAGTAGGGAAAAAAAAGAAAAAGAACAGCATTAGACCCTGAGCAGGGGATGGATGCAGGGGACAGGGGTACTCATTATTTTGATAATTGGAGCTGGGCTTTAACCACTTAAGGACCTGGCCCCTTTTTGCGATTCGGTACTGCGTTGCTTTAACTGACAATTGCGCGGTCGTGCGATGTGGCTTCCAAACAAAATTGGCGTCCTTTTTTCCCCACAAATAGAGCTGTCTTTTGGTGGTATTTGATCACCTCTGCAGTTTGGAAAAAAATGCAATATTTTTTACTTTTTGCTACATCCACAAAAAAGATATAAATTATTTTTTTTTTTTCCTCAGTGTAGGCCGATACGTATTCTTCTACATATTTTTGGTAAAAAAATTGTAATAAGCGTTTATTGATTGGTTTGCGCAAAATTTATAGCATTTACCAAATAGGGGATAGTTTTATTGCAATTTTTAATAATATATTTTTTTCTAGTAATGGCGCGATCATCGATTTTTATCGTGACTGCGACATTATGGCGGACACATCAGACACTCTTGACACTATTTTGGGACCATTGTCATTTTTACAGCGAACAGTGCTATAACAATGCACTGGGTACTGTAAAAATTACACTGGCAGTGAAGGGGTTAACCAAGAGGGGGCGCTGTAGGGTTTAAGTGTGTTAAGGGGTTAAGGAAGTGTTCTTACTGTGGGGGGGGGGGGGGCGTGGCTGGGATTATGACAGGGAACAGACGACCAGTGTCAGTCTCACTAGGAAGCATGGGGAGAGGTTTATTTACACTTACCTCTTATCCGTTCTTCCTCTCTGTGACCCGATCGCGGGACACTGGCGGCGATCGGGTTCGCGGTTCCTGTGGGAATGGTCACGGAGCTAAGGACTGGGTCACGAGCTGCGCGACCCACGGCTGGGCTCTTACAGTGGACGTACATGTACGCCCTGTGCCCAGCTGTGCCATTCTACAGATGTATATCTGCGTGCGGCGGTCCTCAAGCGGTTAAAGACATGTAAAATTTAGAGGTGCTTAAAACAGTACATCAATAAACAATCTATGTATAGAATAATAGCAAAATTGTGCCTTATTTGATAAACAATTATATTGCATGAAGTTCATATTCATGAGCAAATATGCAGAATGTGGAATCTTTTCAGACAGAGTCCTGCATTATTCTCCCATGCTGAAAATCGCTGAAATTTTGCAAGGAGGTGTTAAGCAATTTATTTTAGCAATTTCTGAAGGTTTCTCTGTCAGTGTTGGCAAGTGTTGGGGGAAAGTGACCTCCCGGAGGTTTGTGTCTTTTCCCCAGTTGTCAGAGAAGTGGGGTAAGTAGACATTCCCTGGTGGGGGGGGGGGTACAGAAAATCCTAGCTAATGACTAGGAGACACTGAGCAGTGTCTTACCTCACCAGTGACATTGGTCCCATCGTGGCTAGAGGACGGCACGCTCGTCCTCCTAATTCGCTGAGCTTGGTTACCATTCCATGCACACAGCACAGACACTTCCCCATCCTGGGCTGTTCTCACCCCGTGCTCCTCTCCATTTAGGAAATGTCTCACAGCTTCTCCCCAGCCAATGGGAATGGAGGGGTGTGGACTGTGGAAGGCAAAGTGGAAGCCTAGTACAGGAGCATGGCTGTGGGGCCCTAGGGCAGATCAGAGCTGGACTTCATGGAGGTTATGATAATATGACAGGGAGGCTTAAGGGGCCCCCAGGAGCTAGGGGCGGGGATGCGATTGTGACCCCTGCAACTCCTTATGCTACGCCCATGCATAGATTGTTTATTTATATGTACTATTTTGAGCCCCTCAGAGTGTCACTTATGCACCATTCTACTTAGTATCAGTCTCAATTTATTACCCGCTTCAGCCCCAGAAGATTTTACCCCCTTCCTGACCAGAGCACTTTTTACAATTTGGCACTGCATTGCTTTAACTTACAATTGCGCAGTCATTCAACGCTGTACCCAAACTAAATTTGCGTCCTTTTTTCCCACAAATAGAGCTTTCTTTTGGTGGTATTTTATCACCTCTGCAGTTTTTATTTTTTGCACTATAAACAAAAAAAGAGTGACAATTTTGAAAAAAAAAACAATATTTTTTACTTTTTGCTATAATAAATATCCCCAAAAGTTTTTAAAAAAAACTAATTTCTTTATCAGTTTAGGCCAATATATATTCTTCTTGGTAAAAGAAAATCGCAATAAGCGTATATTGGTTTGCGCAAAAGTTATAGCGTCCAAACTATGGGAAAGATTTATGGTATTTTCATGGCATTTTTATTATTTTTTGTCCTTTTTTTTAGTAATAGCGGTGATCTGTGATTTTCAGCGGTACTGCGACGGACAGATCGGAGACTTTTGACACTTTTTGGGGGCCATTGGAAGATATACAATGATCAGTGCTATAAAAATGCACTGATTACTGTGTAAATGTCACTAGCAGGAAAGGGGTTAACACTAGGGGGCGATCAAGGGGTTAAATGTGTGTTCCCTCAGCGTGTTCTAACTGTGTGGGGATGTGAGTGACTAGGAGAGAAGCCATATAGTTTTTCCTACTTAGTAGGAAGAAACAATATGGCTCCTCTCCTCTGACAGCATCGCGTGCTTGTGCTGGCGCTCATGTACGCGATCGGGCGTGGCCGGCGGCGATTGTGCCCACCAGCCACGCGCATCGGGTCCCCTGCCATGTAGCGGGCACGTGCCCTCTGGTGGCCCAAAAACGGGTAGGACGTACGCGTATGGGATTTTGCCCAGGAGAGCCATTGTGCCACAGTACATCTGCGTGACACATCTGCAAGTGGTAAAGGCAATTATCACACATACTATTGTGTACACATCAGTCACTCTTTGTTCATCCAATATATTGTGATACATACTTTAACACAGGGTATAGCGCACCATTTATATTATTAGTAGTTATTTGATTCCTTCCTGGTCTTGAGTAGCAGCTGTTCCACCAATTCAGACCAGCGCAGAGATTTACAATTATACACATGTAAAATTCAGTGTTTTTGCAAAATGTTCTTCTCCCATGATGGTTCATTGTGAAAAGTACTAAAGTGTCATGAATATATTTGCATTTTTGTTTTGCTAAATGTTTGCAAATAGGAATGTGATTACATTGAGCAAATCTGAGACACAGAAAATATCACAGAAATATCAAGTTAGAGAAGACATTATTTGCATTACTTAGGATACTTACTTAGATACCTCCAATTCAGACAGTAATGAATGGCGCTAGCTGCCAAGAGTCACTCTGCCCACTTAAAATATGCTTTCTGTTGCCTTGTTAAATTAGTGTTACCTTCTGGCTTTCCATAAGCCCTCAGCCATTCTATAATAGCTTTTTGTGACTTTGAGTCATATCTATCATACTGCACAGGCTATGATGTGTCAGGTTCAAGCAGCAGTTATTAGCTGCTTTAGCTTCCTTAAAGGCAAAGTTCATTAAAACTGATATACCAGTATTGAATTTAAGTATATGAAAATTCAATCACTAAAATCTCATACAAGCTTTAACATGTTAGACCCCTTTCACACTTGGGCGCATTTCGGGCGCTTTAGCGTTAAAAACAATGCCAGTTAAGCTCCTGAAAGAAGCCTAATCTGCGATCCCAATGTGAAAGCCCGAGTGCTTTCACACTGAGGCGCTGCGCTGGCAGGATGTTAAAAAAAGTCCTGCGAGCAGCTTCTTTGCAGCGCTTTAGGAGCAGTGAATACACTGCTCCTAAAGTGCCCCTTCCCATTGAAATCAGTGGGAAGCGTCTGCAGAGCGCCTACAAAGCGCCTTGGTAGTGGCACTTTGTGGGCGCTTTTAATCCTTTATTCGGCCACAAGCGGGGGTTAAAAGCGCCCCGTTAGCAGCAGCCATACAATAGTGACCACACAGGGAGGGTTCTTTCCTTTGAGATTTTCAGTATCACTATACCATTGCTGCTGGGGTTGAAACTCTAATATAATAAGTTCCTCTACCCCAATTCTGCCCATGCTGGTTCCTTTGTTCATATACTGTATATACTCGAGTATAAGCCGACCCAAATATAAGCCGAGGCACCTAATTTTACCACAAAAAAAACTGGGAAACCGTATTGACTCGAGTATAAGCCTAGGGTGTTCATCTACATGCCTCACTGTGCCTCACTTTGCCTCACTGTGTCCATGTGCATGCCTCTCTGTGTCCATGCCTTACTGTGTCCATGCCTCACTTTGTCCATGCCTCACTGTGCCCATGCCTCACTGTGCCCATGCCTTACTGTGTCCATGACTAGACTGATGTTTTTTTTTTTTAATACTTTTTATTGATTTTGCATGAAAAAAACAAAAAACAAAAGTTACATATTACAGTCTCTGGGCATACCCCGGCTAAGGTAACAACCATTAAAACAATCCTATACATTTATCACATCTATATACTACAACTTAACTATTTGTGTCGTCAAGATTAAGAGGATAGGGAGAGGATAGTACGTCATGTATTTTAGGTGACCACATTGGGAGGAGCTGCTGAGGTTGAGGATAGCGCATTTAGGAGAACCGTCAGATATCAGCAAAACTAGGGCCTCACTCCTACAAAACTGCTAGCTGAGATAGACAGTCAACGGGAACAACACCTAATTTGTTGCGATCGTGATGTCTGAATCAACCCATACGCTCCAAATTTTGTCAAACTTAGCTGGGCAGCATCTGGCGAGATAGGCATCTTTGTACAGTGGCACCGCCGAGTCAATCAGCGATTTCCATGTATTCAAAGAAGGTACCTCCGTTTGTTTCCATTTAATGAGTAGAGCCTTCTTAGCTTAAAACAATAGAAGTCCTATTAGCGCTCTGGTTGCTCGGCGGTGGGCCAAGGAGTTCACCAGACCAAGCACACAGACCGATACATTCAGGGGAACATGAATCAAGGTCAAGGTTTCAATGAAGGTCGTGACCTCCGCCCAGAAGAGCTGGATTCTGGAACAGGACGACAACATATGGTTGAAGTCGGCATTTGCCATATCACACTTCCAATAGTTGGAGGAGGAATTCGGGTAAATTTTGGATAATCTTTGGGGTGACAAATAGACTCTATGAAGCAAAATAAAATGTAATTGTATCAACCGATCTCTAACAGAGATGAGCTGTAAGAAAGGATATTCCCAGACATCCTCCCAGTCCTCTGAATCCAGATCGGGGACCTCGCCCTGCCACCTAGAGAGCAAGTCCTCCAGACCAAAGTGGACTGAAGGCAATAAAGCTTTGTAAATGGTAGAGGTGAATTTGACCAGAGGAGTAACCCCTAATGTGGATTCAAGGTTAGACTGGAGGAGAAGTACCGGGATGGGACCAAATTGGGCAGTGAAGGCATGGCGAATTTGAAGAAATCAAAAGAATTGTTGGTTAGTGAGCCCGAATTTCTCCTTGAAGGAATCAAAGGTCAGAAGGGAGCCACTAACACAGATATTCTCCAGGTTTTTGATACCCCTAGTTGCCCAAAATCCTGGGTCTGGGATAGTCAGAAACTCTGGTAAATGTGGGCTGAGCCACAGAGGGGTGTCTGGAGATCTAGTGTGAGGATCCCTTTGTAGTGTACAGACCAATAGTTGCCAAGCCCTGATCACCACCCTCATGGAGGGTGTGAGAGGATAGGGTGCTCTGACACCCCTATACAAAGCATTACTCAGCGCCTCGTAGGAACCGAGGTGGGCAGCCTCAAGAACTACAGCAGCATTGGTTGCATCTGAGACTAGCCAGTTATGAGCGTGTGACAGCAGTGCAGCAAAGAAATACTTCCGAAGATCCGGACAGGCTAGACCCCCCTCTGTCTAGGGCCTTTTGAGTATTGGGGATCCAGGGGACCTACGGCCAGCCGGTACCGGGTCCCCAAATCCGGGAGATCAGGCGCAAAAAGGTGACTCAAGTATAAGCCCAGGGGGGCATTTTCAGCACACAAAAAATCTGCTGAAAAACCTTGGCTTATACTCGAGTATATATGGTAATTAAAAAAATGTGTAAACTCACTTCTCTAGAAGAAACAATTACTGTCTTGGGCTCTTTTACCTCTTCCTAGCATGCAGTGCTTAGGCCTGGGCATCCAATTGTCATCCAATTGTCAGGCCCAAACACTGTTGTGTGGGGAAAAATTGATATCCACCTTCTTGCATTTGCTCAGTTACTATTTGACAGTGTCCTAATACTGGTAAAGAGAACCAATCACCATTGATCTATGCAAGTATCTGACTATTTATATTACAATGATTATCCTTGTGTGGACCTACTTACAAAATAGCTATATCTGCTCTCTTATTTTCTTTTATTTATTTAGCTTACTTCTGTTTGGGCAATAAAGGATTTACATATTGGGATTCTTGAATATTCAGATTCCTCATTTAGATTCCTTCACAATTCAATTCATGACCGGTTCTCTTTAAAGCAAGGTGGTTGAAGACAACAATTATCCTGTGCATCTGATTATGAACATAAGTTGATTTGCATATTAGTAGCTATCCCCAAGACATAATGATTAATTGGTTTTATTAAAACCTCCCCATTAGAAACTATAGAAACGCTTTTGTTTAGACCAGAGCTGTTCTTGAACATTTCCCCATAGAATTCTTTAGGATGTATAAGAAGTCAGTAAATAATTCTGTCTGCTGGCATCCACCCAAAACCAATATATCAGATTCTAGTGGACTTATGACAATACTAGCATATTGTACCGTGGGTTGTAGTTTGTGAGAATACACTGTACTCTATAAAGTCTGAGTTATTAGAGCTGGAAGTTATTATACTATACAGCTAACAGTGAAGGGTACTTTATCTCTTTTCAAACACATGTAGCGCTTGGTTGCTACTAGCAACAAACATCCACCAAATCACCCTGCTGCCAGACCCCCATATATCACTTCTGAGACAATGAGCTGTCATTTGCGTTGTTTTGTTGATTTGGGGATATAACTTGGTTGGAGTGAAGGAAGATATGAGATGCCCATAGCACTTGTTGAATTGCCATCACATTTTGAGAACAGGGGGCCAGATTCAGGTACCACTGCGCACTTCTTACGGAGGAGCAGCGTCCCGTTTTTGCCCTGCGCCCCCGCAAATTATTTGCGCTACGCTTCATTCACGAAGCAGTAGCCACGTAATTTGCGTGGGCGCTCCTCAAAAATGCCCGGCATAAGGGCGCGTAATTTAAATGATCCCGTAGGGGGCGTGGATCATTTAAATTAGGCGCATTCCCGCTCCGAACGTAGTGCGCATGCTCCGTCGCAAGGACGTCATTTGCTTCAAAGTGAACGTAAATGGCGTCCAGCACCATTCACGATTCACTTACGCAAACAACGTAAAATTTAATCTTTGCGACGCGGGAACGACGGGTATACGTAGCATTGGCTGCCCCTGCTAATAGCAGGAGCAGCCTTACGTGAAACCCGACGAACGGAAACAACGTAAACTGCGTACGCAGGGCTCGCGTAGGGTAATGAATCGGCGTTAGTATGCAATTTGCATACTATACGCTGACCACTACGGGAACGCCCCCTAGCGGCCATCGTAAGAATGCAGCCTACGATATGACTGGCATAAGAGCCTTATGCTAGTCATATCTAAGGCCCCGTACACACGAGAGGATCTATCCGCTGGAATTTATCCGCGGATCACTTTCAGCGGATAGATCCGCTGGTGTGTACAACCCAGCGGATATTTATCCGCGGATTTTTTTCGGGCCGATGGTTTTCCAGCGGATCAAAATTTCTTAGCATGCTAAGAAATCGATCCGCTGGAATCCAGTCCAGCGGATTGATCCGATGGTCTGTACAGACTCACCGGATCAATCCGTCCGAATCCATCCCTCGCATGCGTCGTAATGATTCGACGCATGCGTGGAAGTCCTTATATTACAGCGTCGCGCACGTCACCGCGTCATCATCGCGGCGACGGCGCGACACGTCACCGCGGAGGGAATTCCGTGCGGATTTTGATCTCATGGTTAGTACAACCATGAGATCAAAATCCCCCAGAGGATTTATCCGAGGAAACGGACCTCCGGACCGTTTCCGCGGATCGATCCTCTCGTGTGTACTAGGCCTCAGGCTGCAGTCGGCGTAACAAGGTTCCTGAATCAGGAGCATTCGAAACGCCGGCGCAAGTAAGCAATTGCGCTGCGTAACTATGGTTATGCAGACGCAATTGCTACCTGAATCTGGGCCATTATTGATTAGTAGATTTAGCCCTGAAAACTGGTTCACTTCTAACATTCACAGTCTCCCCTGCATATCTCCATGCAGACCATTGCTCCTCCTCCTTTGCTCTAACTCCTGCAGAATGTCACTCCCCAGAACTTTTTTTCCTCCTGTACAAATCCTTTGCTGCAAAACCTTAATGCCTCGTACACACGGACGGATTTTCTGAGAAAAAAAGTCATACAGGCTTTTTTTCTAGTAAAGTCCGGCCATGTGTAGCCTCCATCTGACTTTTTTTTTTTCGGAAGTCCGACGGACCTTAGATAAAGAACCTGTTCTCTTTCTTTCCATTGGACTTCCGACGGACTCATGGCAGACTTTTGCACGGTCAAAAGTCAGACCGTGTGTAAAAGGCATTAGATTCCTGTCTCATCACTTTCAGTAAGACAAACAGGGATCACTCTGAATAACCCCAGCTTGCTGGCTGTACTTAGTTACTGTTGTAAAGTCTCCTAAATGGTGTTACCCGAGCGCTTAACTAGGCCAGAGGTATACAGAACCTCTCCCCGGCGGCCTAGAAGTTTTAGTAGCACATGGTAACAAACGGACTACTGCTCCCAGCCAGTCCGAACTGCAAATTCTGCGCCCTCAGGCCACAGTCTCTCCTCTGCTCCAAAACTCCTCACGCAGCACTCCACTGGGGTATCCACACTGACCTTCTCCTGCACCAAGTCCATGATGGAGAACTTTATCGGGGAAATACATTCAAGCGGCAGCTCCGGCCCTTCTGCTCCGAGAATTCCTCATTTGTGACCGTGTACGGAATTGGACCTCATCCATGACCGTGTAAGGATGAGGTTCCCTCACAGCTCTTTCCGGCCCTCCTCTGCTTTAGGCGCGCCCTCCCCAGATGGGGAAGCCCGGCAGCAACTGCCTACAAGGCCGCCATCAGGGGGATACAGGCAGTACATCTGTAAGGGGCTCGGATGGCAACCCCCCTTTTTTATTTTATTTTTATTAATTGTTTTATTTTTTTATATATTTATTTATTTATTTTTTATTAAAGGGCCCAGAGGTCCCCAGGGTCTCGAATGGCAACCCCCCCCCCCTTTTATTTATTATAAAAAAATAAAAAATAAATATATATTTTTTTATTTCTTTTTTTTTCTTTTTTTATTAAAGGGCCCCGGATGGCTACCCCCCTTTATATATATATATATATATATATATATATATATATATATATATATATATATATATATATATATATATATATATATATATATATATATAATTATTATTATTATTATTATTATTATTATTATTTTTTTTTTTTGTAAGGGGCCCAGAGGTCCCCAGGGCAACCCCACAATTCGTGGCACCCCCTTCTTCTAAATTCACGGCCCCCCGCTTCTCAATTTTCTCAATTAGCGGCGGCAATGACATGGCACTTTCTGTACATCAGAGATATGCACCCCCTCATAGGCAGGATAAGGGCACCCCTCACCCCACATGTTATTTAAAGGTTTTGGATATTTTTCAATGTTTCACTTTAACCACTTGCTTACTGTTCACTTAAACCCCACTCCTGCCCAGACCAATTTTCAGCTTTCAGTGCTGTCGCACTTTAAATGACAATTGCGTGGTAGGGCAATACTGTACCCAAATACGTTTTTTTATCATTTTTTTCCCCACAAATAGAGCGTTCTTTTGGTGGTATTTGATCACCTCTGCAGTTTTTATTTTTTGTTAAAAAAAAATAAAAAGACAGATTTAATTTTTTTATTTTTTTTTTATATTTTGTAATAACATTTTGCAAATAGGTAATTTTTCTCCTTCACTAATGTACGCTGATGAGGCTGTACTGATGGGCACTGATGGGCTGCACTGATGGGCATTGATGGGCTGCACTGATGTGCACCGATGGGCAGCACTGGTGGGCACTGATAAGGCGGCACTGGTGGGCACCGATAAGGCGGCACTAGCGGGCACTGATAGGCAGCACTGGTGGGCACTGATAGGTGGCACTGAGAGGTGGCACTGATGCGTGGCACTGAAGGGCATCGATAGGTTCCACTGGTGGGCACTGAGAAGTGGCACTAATAGGTGGCATCGATAGGTGGCACTGATAGCTGGCAGTGATGGACACTGATAGCTGGCAGTGATGGGCACTGATAGGTGGCAGTGATGGGCACTGATGAGAGGCAGTGATGGGCACTGATGAGTGGCAAAAATGGGCACTGATTGGTTACACTGATAGGCAGCATTACAAGGTGGCACTGATTGGCATCACAGGTGGGCATTGGAAGGGGGCACTTGTGGGCAATGATAGGTGGAACTGTGGGCATTGGTAGGTGGCACTGCAGGCATTGATAGGTGACACTGTGGGCACTGGCAGGTGGCAATGGCAGGTGGCACTGGCAGTATTTTTGGGCACAGAGGAGGCAGATGTGCCTCCTTCCTCTTCGGGACCGATGTCCCTTGTAAACAAGCCGGTGTCAGCGTGAGGAGAAAAAAAAAAACGATTACCGATCCTTTGTTTACATCAGGTGATCAGCTGTCATTGGCTGACAGCTGATCACGTGGTAAGGGGCCGGGACCGGCCACTTACACGGATCCGTGATCCACCGGGTTTCAGTGACTCCGTGACCACAGCGGGGCACGCGTTGCACGGATTTTCAGGCCCACGCTGTAGCCGTCATTTGACTATAGCGCGGGCCTCTAGTGAATGGAATTTTTTCGCCAGTTTTTCTTTCATTGGTACATTTTCCCCAGGGCAGTGAAGCCCCACACCCCCACAGTGCTATTTTATTGACACTCCCTTGGGCAAAATGAACATTTTTAATATGAAAGATTCTGCTCTCATTGATTTCAATCGAGTTTGGGTGTAGCATCCCAACTTTGCTCGAATGGAACTCAGGGCAGTTGGGCTCATCCCTAAAGTTGGGCCAGGAGCAAGGTGTGCAGCAGCCATATAATAGTGGCCTTTTAGAGATCAGAAAGTATTTGTTTTAGGGCTGGCGCCATGTTAGAAGTCAGAATGGAATAGACCCTTAAAGATTCATGTACTAGGCCAGATGGGAGGAGCAATGGGTTTAATGTGTGAAAGTAGGTACTTGTCTGCAGAGGATATGGTCAGGTCTCAGATGCCCCCAGAGGGGCACAGCTCATTGAGTGCTTCAGGATTTAGCAATGAGGCATTAACAAGTTGCAGTCCCAAAAGATGTAACTGTATGTAAGAGAATGTATAATGATTTTCACCTTCACTTCACATATGACCCTCCATGCTTGAGGTGAATGTTTACCACTCTCCAAGAATGGGGCCTTACAGGCTAGACCACCCAACATTTCAGTTAAGTAATCTGTATTCAACATGCAGTCAAGTCCAGAAGATATATGGGTAAATTAAGGTATAGTGTGCACAAGCACCCGTAAATACTTGCTTTGAGAAAATATTAGGTTCATTTCTATGACAGGTTTAGTATAAGGATCATCAGCAACTTTCCATGGCGCTGTGTAAGAAGAAAGATGAACTGCCTACACACTTCTATGCAAATGTATTTCAGGAATAGCATGCATTAGCCTGTCCACATAGAGATTTCTGGATTAAAAGGATTTTACAATGCCAGAAGAAGCTCAATGTATGACAATGACACAGAAAGGTGGCATTTAAATGGATTTTCTTCCCTATGTGCTTATAAATGCTCCCTAAACGTACGTGGGGAAATTCTTCAGATACATCTCAGTCAGCCCTATCTGCTGGTTAATTAAAGGTTCTTGGAGGTTTGAATTACCTACTGTGCTGATTTACTGTAGATTACATCCTTGGTAAAAGGGATCATATATCAGCAAGACATGTCACTTTACTCTCTGCTGATTCACTAATTTTATTCTCATTTCTCAGTAGGGCTCAGGGGCTGGGCAGTGGATCCGCGGGAAATGTGACAACAAGTTCAAGGCTATGTGCCCTTGGCCAATGAATCGTCAAATGTTCTCCAAAGAAAAGCGAATAATTGGCTACTCAGAGGTACCGTGAGGGAAAAAAGTATTTGACCCATGCTGACAAAGAAATTATCAGTCTATCGTTTTAATATTAGGTTTATTTTAACAGTGAGAGACAGAATAACAACAAAAATATCCAGAAAATGCATTTAAAAAAAGTTATAAATTGATTTGCATTTTAATAAGTGAAATAAGTGTTTGATGCCCTATCAACCAACAAGATTTCTGGCTCCCAGGTGTCTTCTATACAGGTAACTAGCTGAAATTAAGAACACTCTCTTAGAGAAAGTGCTCCTAATCTCAGCTTGTTACCTGTATAAAAGACGCCTGTCCACAGAATCGATCAATCAATCAGATTCCAATCTCTCCACCATGGCCAAAGCCAAAGAGCTGTCCAAGGATGTCAGGGACAAGATTATAGACCTACACAAGGCTGGAATGGGCTACAAGACCATCGCCAAGCAGCTTGGTGAGAGGGTGATAACAGTTGGTGCGATTATTTACAAATGGAAGAAACACAAAATAACTGTCAATCTCCTTAAGTCTGGGGCTCCATGCAAGATCTCCCTTCGTGGAGTTTCAATGATCATAAAAGTGGTGAGGAATCAGCCCAGAACTACAAGGGAGAATCTTGTCAATGATCTTAAGGCAGCTGGGACCATAGTCACCAAGAAAACAATTGGTAACACACTACACTTTGAAGGACTGAAACAAACCCTGCAGTGCCCTCAAGGTCCCCCTGCTCAAGAAAGCACATGTACAGGCATGTCGGAAGTTTGCTAATGAACATCTGAATGATTCAGTGGAGAACTGGGTGAAAGTGTTGTGGCTTGATGAGACAAAAATCAAGCTCTTTGGTATCAACTGAACTCACTGTGTTTGGAGGAGGAGGAATTCTGCCTATGACCCCAAGAGCACCACCCCCACCATCAAACATGTTGATGGAAACATTATGCTTTGGGGTGTTTTTCTGCTAAGGGGACAGGACAACTTCACTGCATCAAAGGGATGATGGACGGGGCCCGTGTGAGACCCTCCTTTCCCCAGCCAGGGCATTGAAAATGGGTCGTGGATGGGTATTTCAGCATGACAATGACCCAAACTACATGGCTAAGGCAACAAAGAAGTGACTCCAGAAGAAGCACATTAAGGTCCTGGAGAGGCCTAGTCAGTCTCCAGACCTGAATCCCATAGAAAATATGTTGAAGGAGATGAAGGTTTGAGTTAACAAACAGCCTTAAAACCTTAATTACTTGGAGAGGATCGGCAAAGAGGAGTGGGACGAAATCCCTCCTGAGATGTGTGCAAATCTGGTGGCCAACTACAAGAAATGTCTGACCTCTGTGATTGCCAACAAAAGTTTTGCTACCAAGTACTAAGTCATGTTTTGCGAAGGGGTCAAATACTTATTTCACTGATTAAAATGCAAACCAATTTATAACTTTTTTGAAATGCGTTTTTCTGGATATTTGTATTGTTATTCTGTCTCTCACTGTTAAAATAAACCTGTATTAAAATTATAGACTGATCATTTCTTTGTCAGTGGGCAAACATTCACAATCAGCAGGGGATCAAATACTTTTTTCCCTCACTGTATGCAAGATAAATCAGGTCTTCCTTTGTATCAAAATGATCATACTACTCAGCTGGTAAAGACAACCTTAAGGGTCTGGTATTGCTCACTTTTTGCTGCATAAAGGCGGCCCCCTGATCTGCATATACCATCCAGGTTAGTGACATGGAAGCCAGAAGACAGCTGGCAAGTTTGCGTGTTCACTAGGAATGAGTTAGGGTTTGGTCCAAACCCAAAACATAGCTGTAATAAATTCCCTACCCCGCATCTGCACATACTGTATGCAAAGGGGAAGGAATGCTTATGACATCATTGACTTAATATGACAACATGGCTATACTAGGTCAATAGCATTCACCTAATAAGACCATGTTCCCATTTTGGGCCAGTGATGTTACAAGCATCTTCGCCCCTTTGTGTACATCAGCTGTGGATTGCGTAATCTGCCTCCTGCAGCTCGTTGGCCAGCTATGACAGCTAATTTCCAGATTCTGATAAATTTGGGCTTGGACTGGTTGTCATGATGATCACATTATAATTTTACATTAGAATGTAGACAGTAAATGACTGCAGGACATTAGCAGCATTAATATGTAACAGAGGACAAAAAAGGTGAAAAGTATTTTTCATGATAAACAGTGCTTTAGCTAACTAAATGTCATCCCATTAGGGCACGGGTGTCAAACTCAATTTCATAGTGGGCCGCATCAGCATTATGATTGCCCTCAAAAGGACCAGTTGTATCTGTAAGATTAGATGTCCAGAGCATCCCCTCCCCTTTACATTAGATGTCTAGAGCCACCCCACCATCAGAAGTTAAGTCCCCCACTCTCCCTTACATCACATTGCACCCCCTTTCCTTATGCGGCTGCTGGGAAGAAGCTGGATGCATTACTTGAAAACAGAAAGTAAGGGCCTGGAGGAGGACCAGTGAAGGGCTTGAGCTCTAATGCAGCTGCTGGAGAGGTACAAGGGCCACATGAAATGGCCTGGAGGGCCTGATTTGGGCCGCGGGCCTTGTGTTTGACACCTGTGCATTAAAGGTTTACATCAACTTTAAAGTTCTTTTGGCATAGGGAACAATGGTAAGGAATGTTAATTTACTAATTTCATGTCTAGGTGGTCGTCTTAAAATTTTTAATTGATGATCACATATTTTATTACTATTTAGTGTGCAGCCACCATAAAGCCCAACCTGCTAGCACTTATTGTGCTTCCTGTAAGGCCCTGGTATATAGTAGTCTATGTTTTGGTGCTAACCTAAAGCCGAATTCAAGATATGGCAATGTTTTATAGTTACATTGGTGCAGCTTTGCAAGCTGGAAATCACAATGGTACTGAACACGCATGTTGGCATTCGGGAAAATAAAGAAAAATCCACCAGCCAGTCACTTTCTTTTCCATGGTGAGTCCCACTTGCATGCCAACACCAGTGAGGCCAGTCAGAGCTGATACCACCTATTCTCAGTTATCTACCCATCTATGACAGTCCATTTATTTTCCAGCTATTACATACTTGAGGCTAGGCGTCAGAACTTAACGTTTAAAATGCTTCCACATGTGTTTGGCTGCTAGGAGTTTTAGGGACTTCATAAACAGTAGTATTTTCCACAGAAGATTATGCAGTTTTATGTTACCAATTTAGATGCAAATAGAGTTTAGCAGATTTCTTTGTTAAGAGGCAATTTGGCCTAACCAAAAAGCAGAATATATCTTTAAAAGGACAGATGTTAACAATTAACACTTTACTTTTCAAACAATAGGGGGGCTTCTAATTTGCAGCATTCTACCTTATGCATGGCAAAGCAGAAAAGTCTGCAAGCTACAATGAAAACTGAACTTTTTGGGGGGTTTTCAACTACTTGACAGTAATGTCGCGTACACACGATCGGAAATTCCGACGACAAAACCGTGGATTTTTTGGCTCAAACTTGTCTTGCATACACACGGTCACATAAATCTTGTCGGAAATTACGAACGTCAATAACGACGTACAACACTACGACGAGGCGAGAAAAATTAAGTTAAATGATTCCGAGAATGCATAAGATTTTTGTGCATACAGACGATCGGAATTTCCTACAAGAACTTTTGCTGACGGAAAAATTGAGAACCAGCTCTCAAATTTTTCTTGTCGGAAATTCTGACAGCAAATGTCCGATGGAGACTACACACGCTCGGAATATCCGACCAAAAGCTCACATCGAACATTTGTTGTTGGAAATTCTGACCATGTGTACGCGGAATTACACTTGTTCACATTTTCCTGGCAGTTATGCCGCGTATACACGATCATTTTTTGGCATGAAAAAAATGTTGTTTTTAAAAAATTTAATTTAAAATGATCGTGTGTGGGCTTCACATCGTTTTTCGGGTTCTGAAAAACGCCAATTTTTTTTTCGAACATGCTGCATTTTTTAACGACGTTTTAAACTATGTCGTTTTTTCGGGTTGTAAAAAATTATCATGTGTGGGCTAAGGCCTCGTACACACGACCGGACATGTCCGCTGAAACTGGTCCGCGGACCAGTTTCAGAGGACAGATCCGATCGTGTGTACAGGCTAGCGGACAGATTTCCAGCGGACTAAAGTTTCTTAGCATGCTAAGAAACTTGTCCGCTGGAGAGCTGTCCGTCGGACATGTCCGCAGGTTAGTACGTCTAACCAGCGGACCAAAATCCCGCGCATGCGTCGAATTGATTCGACGCATGCGTGGAAGCATGTTCTCTGTCCGCGGGGATTTCGGTTTGATGGTGTGTACAGCCATCAGACCAAAATCTCCGAGCGGACATGTCCGATGAAAACGGTCCGCGGACCATTTTCATCGGACATGTTGCCTCGTCTGTACGAGGCCTAAAACAACGTTAAATACCCGCACATGCTCAGAAGCAAGTTATGAGACAGAAGCGCTCGTTCTGGTAAAGCTACCATTCGTAATGGAGTAAGCACAATCATCACGCTGTAACAGACAGAAAAGCGTGAATCGTCTTTTACTAACACGGAATCAGCTAAAGCAGCCCCAAGGGTGGCGTCATCCGCATGGAACTTCCCCTTTATAGTGCCGTCGTACTTGTTGTACGTCACCGCGCTTTTTTTAAAACGATGGTGTGTGGGCAATGTCGTTTTAATGATGAAGTTGGAAAAACTTCGTTTTTTCTACATGCCGAAAAACAACGTTTTTTTTTAATGCCGAAAAATGATCGTGTGTATGTGGCATAAGAGACACACGTTTTTTTTTTTTCTAAAATGATGATTGATTTATGTTATGTGACAATCTGAAACATAAATATTGCTCAGCTCTACTCATTGTGAAGCTGAACTCCGGCCTTACTTTCAACCTTGCACAGCTGTGCAGGATCTCACCAGTGGCGTCACTAGGGTTGGTGTCACCTGGTGCGGTAAAATATGGTGTCACCCCCCCCCCCCCAATAAAATTTTTCAAATATATTTTACCCTACTGTTTGCTCTCTGTTCTCCTTTCTTCCCCTTTTCTCTCTCTCCCTATCCATCTTTCTTGTTCTATCCCTTCTTCTTTCTCTCCATATTTCTTTGTCCCCTCCCCCCACCTCTCTTTCTCCAGAACCGGAATTCACATCTCAGGAGCCTATAGGCCAGGGACGTACCCAGAGCATTTGGCACCCGGGCGGATCCAATATCTGGCACTCCCCCCCCCACGTTAAAATGTAAAAACACCCCACTGTGCCCCCTGCATACCTCTGCATCCTTCAATATCTTTGTGTTACTACTGTGTACCCCTCTCCACAACTACACCTCTGGACCACTTTACATTGCACAGCACCCTGCATCACAGGACCCCTTTACATTGCATAGCCCCCTGCATCACTGGACCCCTTTACATTACACAGCACCCTGCATCACTGGATCCCTTTAAAATTACACAGTACCCTGCATCACTGGACCCCTTTAAAATTACACAGCACCCTGTATCACTGGATCCCTTTACATCTCACAGCCCCCTTCACCTCTGGACCCTTTTACATTACACAGCACCCTGCACCTCTGGACCTCTTTATATTACACAGCCCCCTGCATCACTGGACCCCTTTAAAATTACACAGTGCCCTGCATCACTGCACCCCTTTACATTACACAGCACCCTGCACCTCTGGACCCCTTTACATTACAAAGCACCCTGCATCACTGGACCCCTTTACATTACACAGCACCCTGCACCTCTGGACCCCTTTACATTACACAGCACCCTGCATCACTGTACCCCTTTACATTACACAGCACCCTGCACCTCTGGACCTCTTTACATTACTCAGCCCCCTGCATCACTGGATCCCTTTAAAATTACACAGTACCCTGCATCACTGGACCCCTTTAAAATTACACAGCACCCTGCATCACTGGACCTCATTACATCTCACAGCCCCCTTCACCTCTGGACCCTTTTACATTACACAGCACCCTGCACCTCTGGACCCTTTTACATTACACAGCACCCTGCACCTCTTTACATTACACAGCCCCTGCACCACTGGACCCCTTTACATCACATAGCCCCCTGCACCTCTGGACCCCTTTACATTACACAGCACCCTGCACCTCTGGACCCTTTTACATTGCACAGCACCCTGCATCACTGCACACCTTTTACATTGCACAGCACCCTGCATCACTGCACCCCTTTTACATTACACAGCCGCCTGCACCTCTGCACCCCTTTACATCACATAGCCTCCTGCACCTCTGGACCCTTTTACACTACACAGCCCTCTGCACCCCTTTACATTACACAGCACCCTGCATCACTGCACCCCTTTTACATTACACAGCCACCTGCACCTCTGGACCCCTGCATGTTACACAGACCCCCCCTCAGTGCAGACACCCCCTCAGTGCAGACACCCCCCTCAGTGCAAATCCCCCCCCTCAGTGCAAATCCCCCCCTCAGTGCAACCCCCAGTGCAAACACCCCCCCCCCCACCTTAGTACAACCCCCCCTCAGTGCAAACCCCCATTAGTGAAAACCCCCTGAGTGCAAACACCCCCTTAGGACACCCCCCACCCCTTCAGTGAAATCCCCCCAGGTGCAAACACCCCCCCTCCCCTTTCAGTACCTCAGATCATTGCAGGCAGCGCCACGGCACATGGACAGAAGGTCCCCTCGGCCCCTCCCCCTCTGTACACACAAACAGAGAGGAGGGGGCTGTGCCTGTGTGCCGACTGCCGACTGCCCCCACATGTCAGCTAAAAAAAAAAAAAAAATTTTTTTTTTTAATCGGGATGGTGTCACCCCTCTAGTGGGTGTCACCCGGGGCGGCCCGCACCCCCGCACCCCCCTAGCAACGCCTCTGCCTCTCACATATTTGTAGCGCCCTCCTAGATAGGTGTTAGGATTAGTTAGATTTAGTGCTGGTTTACTGTGTTCAGTGGAGCTGGGTGTGGTTTTGTTAGTTAAATTTAGCTTGCCTCACTGTATGCAGTGTGGCTGTAATTAGTGTGTTGGGCAAATTTAGCTGGGCTTACTATAACCCGTGCAGCTGACTAATTAGGTCAGTTCAGTGTTCTCAGCTGCTGCTAGTCTGTTTACTCCCTCTGCTTTCCAGAGAGTGATAGAATTCTCTGGAACATAGGTGTGGAGTTATGCAGATGGCAGTATAAATATTTATGCAGCCCTGGCCAATCCCAGGGAGCAGGGCCCTGAAGGCTGTTGGGAAACCCTCTTTTTTAAAGTGGAAGAAAACTTTAACTCTAACTTAAAAATGTTTCACCCTTCCCCCTGCTACCTATCCTACAGTACCTAACTTGTATTAAAAAAGAGTGTATGTATCCATTTTTTATCAGCTCTGGCCCGGTCATGTGATCTTGCAGCTTTTCGACAACAGCTCTGAATTCCAGGAGCCATGATGTCACCTGTAGGCTCCCAAGCCACAGTCATTGTCTGTGCTCTTTCTTCTCCCCTGCAGCAGCTGCATACTGACACCGGGGAGCCGGAGCTGCGGGATCACATGACCGGACCGGAGAGGATTTAAAATTGGTAAATGTACAGATCTTACAAACAGGATAGATAGAAATATGGTGAGAGGGAATATTTTTAGTAATAAGCTGATAAAAGCTATAAAAAAAAACACCAGTAGCTTTGCAGGGAGCCTTTCAACGTTTTTTAGCGTTTTTGCAATAGCTTTAATCAGTGTAGCTTTTTTTTACTTTTTTTTTCTCAATGGATTAAAAAACGCTAAACGCGTTTTTCGGCGTTTTTCAGCGTTTTGCGTTTTTGAGCGTTTTTTTCCCGCCAAAAAATTGCACTTTGAACGCAAATTTCGGGGGTTCAGAAAAAAGCCAATAAACTCCAAAGCTCATTAACACTAAAAAACACCCAGGTGTGCATGGGCACATAGGCTAACATAGAGTTCAGTTTATGGGCTTAAAAAAAAAAAGCCAAAACGCCAATAAACTGCAGTTTATCAGCTTCAGTGTATGTCCCTTTTTCATCCGCAAACGGATGGATAAAAAAGCTGACATACGGTCCGCACTTGTGAAAGGGGCCTAACAGGAGGTGAGGGAAAATCTTTTAACAGCAACCTCTGTTTTCGTGTTTAGTTTCCCCTTACTTTGGAGAAATGTAGTCTTACTTCCTGATGTGTCTCTAGAATAGGAAGCAAAAGGAAATCTTTCCACTGTAATGCATACAGAAAAAAATTATAAATCTGAAAGGTCCTTTAATCCTGCCCTATCCTATCCAAAATTAAAAAAGAAAAAAAAATTAGGCAAAAGATAAATTTTAAAAGTTTTTTTTTGTAGAGTTTTATCACTTTAGCTCCTACTCTGTGTTATATTTTTTGACATATACATTTGAAATGCTGGTTTATGCAGTAAAGCATCTATAACTGAGCGTCAGTCACAAGCATTAATGGAGGATTACTACGGTAGTTAAAGGTTTATTAATTCAATGTGTTCACTGACAAGCCTGTGCAGCATTTAGTATATTAAACATCAGGGAAAGCCATTGATCAACATATGTAAAGAACTGTGAAGAGGCATGAGCTCATTTTCAGGTTTAAGCTGTAATTTTCTGCTGTAATATTACAGCCACTTAATTAATTTCAGTCCAAATGTCTGGTCTACTTGGTCTGTAACAGGTGAAATCCTCTAAAGTGCAGCTATCAAAGCCTGGGAAGGGATCAAACCATTTCTTCACTGGAAAGTGTCTTTGATAGAAGACAGCGTAAGGTGCTTTGGAACATGGCGCTGTTTGTTCTAACAGCGGGAGATAGAAAGAGCTAAATGCCAATTCTATGTCACCTGTCTGTACTGATCTGTGGGTGCTGAACCCCCTGCGCCCACTTTCATCCTCAAACCAAGATGTCTTTTTATGATTCAAGGAAGTGCTGCAAGGAGAGTGAAAAATGTGTCTTGTGTGATATATAATAGGGCAGATTTAAAATATCATCACATAGACAGCTAGGAGACAGTGCTGACAGCATCTAGAAAGAGAGCAAAAGATAAGGTGAAACCATACAGAGAGAGATATAGTGTATAATCAACTACATTGGGGCAAGAAGGATTTTTCTCCCAGCTGTAAAAACAACATAAGTAGGCTTAAATAAAGTAAAACTGTAATTTTTCTGATGTTTTGTATCTACTCAAAAATGATATGTGTGAAATGAGCTCAGTGTGTTCTGATGTTGGTCATGCTTTCTTAACGTTTCACACTGGTCTAGCAGATATGGAAAGTTCTAGACAGTTGATGGAAACCATGCAGCTGAAAGCATGAATATTCATAAAGCCCCGGCCAATTGCTGGGTGCCTGTATTTATATTTAATGAGCATATGGGTTCGGGGTCCTCCTCTAGAGCAGGGGTCTCCAAACTATGGCCCTCCAGTTGTTTAGGAACTACATTTCCCATCATGCCTAGCCATGTCTGCCTCATGGGACGTGTCGTTCCGCAACAGCTAGAGGGCCGTAGTTTGGAGATCCCTGCTCTAGAGAGAGCAGTCCAGGTGGGGAGGGGGTCTTCTGCCCCTCCTCAGTACAGGCTGCCACATAGCCTCAGGTGGGCGACCTGAGGGCCTGAACATTTGAAGCTGAAACCCAGGGTTCTCTTGAGAGCTGACTCAGGGAGGATGTCCATAGATCATGGAGAAAAGTGACCTGCAATCAGGGCCTTGTAAGTACAGACCCCCTAAAGGGATCCCAGAGACTGGTCCTGCTAAATCCCCCTCTGGGTGCTAGAAGTCAGCTGCTGGGTGTAAGCTAAAGGGCACATCAGCTGGTGTCTTGAAGAAGCATGGTCCACTAAATTCCTTCTACCAAAAAAGGGACTTTGTATTATTCTGTATAGTCTGCTACAATGTCCTACGAAGAAAGCTGTCCTTGCATGTGAATAGTTAATTTGGAGTATCCTACTAAATCCCTTCTCCTATACAAGTTCTCAAAAAAAAAAAACATCCCCTAGACTGGTTATTGGGGAAACCAAGCAAAAGAGTGTGTGCACCTGTCTGTGTGAGAAAATATCATGTGACTGGCTGCGGATTAAACAGTTAGAGACCCAGGAAAAATTACAAGAAGCTCCTGCAAAAGTAGAACTACATGTATAATTCAGGGTGTCACTAGCATTAGCGGAACAATTTTCATTTTTCTGAGCTTTCCTTGTAACATAGTTTTATTGCCTGTTAATTCTGCCAGAAAGTGTGTTATTTTTAAACCTTGTTTCTGTTGGAAAGAACAACAGCATAGTTGCTAATAAACTGACAATACTGTATGCATTATACCTATCTATCCAACAGGTGTTATAGTGTGTTAGTTAGTGTGGCACCAGCCAACATCCATCTCCAGCGGTGAACTACAAGCACCAGCTAACGTCCACCTTCATCTGCAGCGGTGAACTACAAGTTCCAGCTGACCTGCTCATCTCAGACCTGCTCATGGTTTGTGCTCTTGTTCTTCAGCTGTTTACATAGTTAGCACACCTGAACTGTTATCTGCTCCTAACCTGACACTGTGTCAGTGTCATTGTAAAACAAAGTTTGTAAATATCTTTATAGCTGCGCTTTTTCTGGCTGCTCTCCTCCTCCTCCTCTGAGTGTATCTTTGATTGGAGGAGGAGAGCAGTCACATGACCTACTGTGTAACATCAGAGGAGAGAAGTCATGTGACCAGGTCAGTGAAAAAAAACTGAGCTATTGATGTAGATGAAAGCTTCAGTTTGCAATAGGAGTGACACAGGAGAAGCAGTGTGAAAGGGGCTGACAGTGATTTTTTTTTACTTAACTCTAGAGAATGCTGGCAGCACTGTCCCAGGAGACTGGGGGTCTCATGGGAGAGCAGTGTGGCTGTGTACTGGATGGGGGAATGTATAATGGATGGGGGCTGTATAATGGAAGGGGGATGTATAATGGATGGGGGGATGTGTACTGGATGGGGGATGTATAATGGATGGGGAGGCTGTGTACTGGATGGGGGGATGTATAATGGATGGGGAGGCTGTGTACTGGATGAGGGGATGTATAGTGGATGGGGAGGCTGTGTACTGGATGGTGGGATGTATAGTGGATGTGGGGGAATGTATAGTGGATGGGGGGCTGTGTACTGGATAGGGGAATGTATAGTGGATGGGGGCTGTGTACTGAATAGGGGGATGTGTACTGGATAGGGGGATGTGTACTTGATGAGGGGCTGTATACTGGATGGGGGGATGTATAATGGGCAGGGGCTGTATACTGGGGAGGGGGGCTGTATAATGGATAGGGGGATGTATAATGGATGGGGGGATGTGTACTGGATGGGGGATGTATAATGGATGGGGAGGCTGTGAAAACATTTTTTGCTTAAACTCCCCTCTTAAAATTAGGGTGCGTGTTATACGCCTGTGCGTGTTATACACCGATAAATACGGTAGTTTAGCACTCTTGTGACCCGTTTTCAGAGACGGAGAATGGTCTGAAGTCCACTCTCCGCTGACGTCAAGGTTTCAACGCGTTTCACCCCTCCTCCAGGGCATCATCAAGGACATTACTTCCGGTTTCAGATAATGACATTTATATCCGAGGAGCGATTACCTCCTCTCCTATTAGCCAATAGTAAACAGCCAAATCCATTTGGTGTAATCAAACACCAATTTCCTTGGAAAATGCAAAAATAAATAAATAAAATAAAAATAATGATAATAAAATAAAATATGTAAATAAATACAAATTAAAATTGGGATATACATGTCAAAACCAATTCCCATTTTTGAAGACAACCAGGGTTGTAAAAAGCTTGGTGCTGGGTGCAATGGTTTACTGGGACCAGTCAAATTCCTCCTCCCCAAACTCACAGGGTCGGCAAGTGGTTGCTCAACCATGTCTTTGTGGACATTGTGCATTGGTGCTCAGTGATGTTGGAACAGGAAGGGGCCATCCCCTCTCCTTCCCTTTCCTATCATCCCTCTCTTCTCTAATTTCCTACGTTCCTCCTCTTCTCCTTTCCTCTCCTCCCCTCTCTCATATTGGAACAGGAAGGGGGCATCCCCAAACTGTTCCCACAAAGTTGGGAACATGAAATTGTCCAAAATGTCTTGGAATGCTGGCGCCTTAAGAGTTAACTTCACTGGAACTAAGGGGCTAAGCCCAACCCCTGAAAAAACAACCCCACACCATAATCCCCCCTCTACCAAATTATTTGGGCCACTGCACAAAGCAGGGTCCATAGAAACATGGACAGTAAAAATGCAACTTAACCGCATGGTTTTACCATCCAAAGGCCACACATGTGTACAAGCCTCAAAAGCTAGTTAAACATTGGGGTGGTTGTCAATTTTCTATAGATAATAAGTAGATTTGTACTGTTACTTTTTACAAGGAAGCCTACATTAGAAAAATGTACTAAATTGACTTTGAAGCCAAGCTAATTAGGGAACAAGATTTCAATAGAAGGAAAGCACACTGCATTAGTGTTCCCCTTTAATTTTATTTTATTCATGCTTGTGACATAATAACCACAGCACAGTGCTCAATCACAGCGGGGTATCTAGTATTATGAATAAATCTGCTGTAAATCTGGGTCACTGGCAAGTATAAAAATGGATATGGATATTAAGAAAATTTAGCTATTGAAGTGAATTTGTAGGCAAATGTAAAAATGTATCTTTAATCCAATCAATGTATCTTTCTAGGGGAGACATATGTCTGGGATCGCTTTTCTATACATAAGAAATCTGGCGACTGGTTGGGGAGGATGTTAGATTAGGGATGGAGCCTGGAGCTAATGCAAGTTCATTTTTTTAGAAAAAAATTAAAAACTTAGTGGTGATTAAATACCATCAAAAGAAAGCTCTATTTGTGTGAAAAAAATATGATAAAAATATGGGTACAGTGCTGCATGACCACGCAATTGTCATTCAAGGTATGACAGCGCTGAAAGCTGAAAATTGGCCTAGTCAGGAAGGGGGTAAAAGTGCCCAGTAAGCAAGTAGTTAAAAAATGTAAAAACATGTGTGAGTGTTAGGATAAGGAATAGTTAAGCTTGACTTCAGAGGCAAAGAAAGGGATGAGGTTTCTGGCAGATGTTTTACATTTCAACTTCTCATATTATTTTACTATTCGAGATGTCTTAACATGATGTCCGCAGAATTCATTGCCTTGTTTACAATGGACAAGTGGGTGGGATAAGGCAAAAGTTAAAATTTTAAAAAGTGCCAGGAAACAGCCCTGACCCCATTGTGTGAGAGTAAACTTCATAACCAGCTGTTATTATAACGTTCACCTGCTGGTGGCACTGTTGTGCTCTGGGCCAATTGCTGTAGTTTGTGTCCACCAGCAGGTGTCTACCAGCAGTCAGTAGGTTCCAGCAATAAGCTCCACCTGGCCACACCTGCTGAAAAGGTTCTTAAATTACACTTTTGCTATGCCTCCGTGCCCCAGTGCTTTGGCTACTCCTGCCTTGTTCCCTGTGTTGCTGTAAGACTCTGTTGTAATTTACCCCTAATCTTGCCCTGTATCCAGTATCCTGTTGCTTTGTTCCTTTCTCAGTCTTGTTTCCATTGTTTCCATCTGCTCCCCCAGTTTTTCCCTGCCCTATATATTTCCTGTGATTATATTTGTATATTTATAGGTAGATTCAGAAAGAGTTAGGCTGGCTTATCTACAGATAAGCCGACCTAACTCTGAATCTACGCCGCCCTATGTTTAAGTGTATTCTCTAACAGAGATACACTTAAACATATCTAAGATAGAACGGCTTGCGCCGTCCTATCTTAGATTGCAATGTTTTGGCTGACCGCTAGGTGGCACTTCCATTGCGGCCGGCGTAGTTTATGTAAATTAGCTTTTACGACGATTCCCGAACGTACGCGAGCCCGCCGCAGTCGATTAACGTCGTTTCCGTAAGGCCTTAGGCGGCCTAAAGTTATTCCACCTATGAGGTGGAATAACAATGTTAAAGTATGGCCGCCGTTCCCGCCGCGAGGTTCGAATTTTTTACGTCATTTGCGTAAGTCGTCCACGAATCGGGAGTTACGTTGTTTATGTCCGCGTCGAAATCAATAGGCCCATACGGCGTAAGGCGCCCGGCGCATGCGCAGTAGCAAAAAACGTCAAAAAACGTGAGGTCAAGCCTCATTTCCATACAACACGCTCCCCACCAAACAATTTGAATTAGGCGCCCTTACGCCCGCTCGATTGAGGCTACGCTGCCATAGATTAGCAGGTAAGTAGATTGACAATCACTACTAGCCTAGTTAATTTACGGCGGTGTAGCCTAAACAGGCTAGGCTAGGCCGCCCTAAAGTTAGTCCAATCTCTTTGAATCTACCTACATGTTTGTTGTTAGGTTTCTGCATTTTGGTCGATGAGTTTTGATTTTCTTGCATTCTAATATTTATTGCTGTTGGTGTGTGGTTATTGTTCGCTGTAAATAATCTCACTTGAAAGATTTACATCCAGTATTTTACTATGAAGCTAGCGTATTTGATGTTTAACAACTCCTCTCTGTGCCACCAGGCTTTTACAGAAGCTTTTATGAGTTAGGAGCAATTGCGCTGAAAGTTTGAAAATGATGTGCTAAGCTATTGCTTCACTTGCAGGGCTTTACAAGTTTGTTGCACAATTGAAGCAAGTCAACGTTGCATGACTCCAGATCAACTTTCTTTGCAAACATTCTGCAAGTCTACTGCAAGCTTTTGTTCAGTTATGTTGTGCAATAGTCATCCCACCATACTGTGACTTCCAGAGCTCTTGCTGTATACTCACTGCTACAACTTTGCATTTGCCATGCAAGATTGCTACAAACTGGAAAAGTGTCAAGTAGAACTTGTGCTTCAAGTGCTTTGCAAGTGTACAACTTTCCAGTGAAAATGTGCAGTAAGTTAACAAAATATACAATTCAACACTGCCACAATGTGTTATCACAATTTTGACAATTAATGTAGTAACTGTACATTTGTCTCGTGCTATGTGAGACTTTTCACCTCCAATTTGTGATAATTGGCATGCAGACCCATAGACTAGATTGCTCAGTGAGAACATGCAGGATCTTATTCCCCCCCCCCCCCACACACACACACACACGCTGTACAAGTACACAAATTAAACAGTTGGCCTTTCTTCAACACTGTAATTTTAAGATGCCCTGTAGTTCATAGGAACTCTTCTCTGATTGTAAATAATGTCAGGCTAGCACTGTGATTTTTTTATGAAAAAAATGAAAATTTGCCTGCAGCAGATATGTGAAGATGTGCCTGCAGCACACTGATGACATAATCTCAGCACAAGCAAAGTTACTGAACTGTAGCCTTAACCACTTAAGCCCCGGACCAATATGCAGCCTAAAGACCCAAGGTGTTTTTACAGTTCGGGACTGCGTCGCTTTAACAGACAATTGCGCGGTCGTGCGACGTGGCTCCCAAACAAAATTGGCGTCCTTTTTTCCCCACAAATAGAGCTTTCTTTTGGTGGTATTTGATCACATCTGCGGTTTTTAGTTTTTGCGCTATAAACAAAAATAGAGCGACAATTTTGAAAAAAAAGCAATATTTTTTACTTTTTGCTGTAATAAATATCCCCCAAAAACATATATAAAAACATTTTTTTTCCTCAGTTTAGGCCGATACGTATTCTTCTACCTATTTTTAGTAAAAAAAATCGCAATAAGCGTTTATCGATTGGTTTGCGCAAAATTTATAGTGTTTACAAAATAGGGGATAGTTTTATTGCATTTTTATTATTTATTTTTTTTTACTACTAATGGCGGCGATCAGCAATTTTTTTCGTGACTGCGACATTATGGCGGACACTTCGGACAATTTTGACACATTTTTGGGACCATTGTCATTTTCACAGCAAAAAATGCATTTAAATTGCATTCTTTATTGTGAAAATGACAGTTGCAGTTTGGGAGTTAACCACAGGTGGCGCTGTAGGAGTTAGGGTGCACCTAGTATGTGTTTACAACTGTTTGGGGGTGTGGCTGTAGGAATGACGTCATCGATCGTGTCTTCCCTATAAAGGGAATGACGCGATCGATGCACCGCCATAGTGAAGGACGGGGAAGCCGTGTTTACACACGGCTCTCCCCGTTCTTCAGCTCCGGAGAGCGATCGCGACGGAGCGGCTATAAACAAATAGCCGCGCCGTGGTCCCGGATCGCTCCCCGAGCGGACCCGACCTCCGCATGTAGCGGGGGGGGTCCCGATCGGACCCCCCACCCGCTAATAGGCGAGGACGTACGTGTACGCCCATGTGCCTGTACGTGCCATATTGTGGACGTATATGTACATGCGGGGGTCGGGAACTGGTTAAAGGGGTTGTAAAGGATTTTTTTTTTCATAATAAGCATCCTTTACCTGCAGACATTCCTCTTTTCACTTCCTCATTGTTCGTTTTTGCTCAGAAATTGCTCTATTTCTTCTCTGTTCTGTTCACTTCCTGCTTGTCTGATTGTTACTCACCACCATAAAGGGAGGCTTTACTGCGGTGGTCAGTGATGTGCTCGCCCCCTCCTGGGAACTACATCTGTGCGGCAGGGCGCTCTCTACGTGTTAGAGACTTCAAGGAGGTGTGAATTACTGGGCGTGCCGCAATGCATACTTGGAAATGTAGTTCTTACATGAACGAGCGCCGCAAACCAGGAAGTGAATGAGAGAACAGAAACTAGAATGCCGGAGGTGATATAGATGAAGGAATTTAATAGGTATTTACTAGTTTTTTAACAGAATCATTACACTATTCTGTCTATCTACCTTGCAGACATTAATTTTAGGCAAACATTTTTTTTCCTGTACAACTCCTTTAAGAAAAACTTTTAAAGCTAAAAGTTAGAGAGTTTTTTTTACTCTATTTATTTTTTAACGTTATACAGTTTCCCAGATAGCAAGGATAACTTGTCACACATTTGTGGGCGTATTGAATTGTAAGCCTTGTTAACTTGCTGCACATCTTCCCTATAAAGTTGTACACTTGCAGAGCACTTGAAGCACAAGTCTCTAACAAGGAAAAGGAAACCCCCCCCCCCCCAAGGTGGGGCTTTAACGGTAACAACTTAAATGCAAAATAAGTAATAATCAAAGTCAATAAACTTTGATTATTATTGTTGTTTTTTTGCATTTGAGTTGTTACCGTTAAAGCCCCACCTTGGGGGGTTTTTCCTTTTCCATTCCATTTAGGGGTGTTGGTAACACATATAGGTCTCTTTTTGATGTTATTCTATAAAGTCTATAACAAGATCCCCACAAGTCTATAACAAGACCCCCGCAAGTCTACAGCAAGAGCCCCACAAGTCTAAAACAAGAGCCCCGCAAGTCTACAGCAAGAGCCTCACAAGTCTAAAACAAGAGCCCCGCAAGTCTACAGCAAGAGCCCCGCAAGTCTACAGCAAGAGCCTCACAAGTCTAAAACAAGAGCCCCACAAGTCTATAACAAGAGCCCCGCATGTCTACAGCAAGAGCCCCACAAGTCTATAACAAGAGACCCACAAGTTTACAGCAAGAGCCCCACAAGTCTATAAAAAGACCCCCGCAAGTTTACAGCAAGAGCCCCACAAGTCTAAACCAAAACCCCCACACGTTTACAGCAAGAGCCCCACAATTCTATAACAAGAGCCCCGCAAGTTTTTTACAGCAAGATCTCCACAAGTCTATAACAAGAGCCCCGCAAGTCTACAGTAAGAGCCCCACAAGTCTATAACAAGAGTCCTGCAAGTTTACAGTAAGAGTCCCGCAAGACTACAGTAAGAGCCCCGCAAATCTATAATCCCACAATCTTGTGATAATGAACCACTACTATTAACCTAATCCCTTGCTGTACATGTGTGAAATACATTCAATCCAACAATCATATATAATGAGAAACCCTGTGTCATTGCAT
The DNA here is from genome assembly GCF_905171775.1 of Rana temporaria. Lineage (NCBI taxonomy): Eukaryota > Metazoa > Chordata > Amphibia > Anura > Ranidae > Rana > Rana temporaria. Next base: position 56,730,005 of record NC_053497.1, read on the forward strand.
AAAATAATTCATCTATCCAAAAATATTTGTTTCTATGAAACATCCCAGATAGCAAGTAATTGTGCTGTAAGTTTGAAAATGACTTCCTAAACTATTGCTAGACTTGCCCGGCTTCACAAGTTTGTTGCACAATTGCAGCAAGTCCGCATTGCATGACTCCAGCTCAACTTTCTTTGTAAACACTCTGCAAGTCTACTGCAAGTTCTAGTTTAGTTATGTTGTGTAATAGTTATCCCACCACAGGGGTCACTGTGGCTGAATGTTCTTCATTGCTCCCTTCTGTGTGGTATTTTGCATTGTTCCTGTATTGCTGGGATCTGTAGTCCTCTATACAGTGGTGGAACTACCAGGTTTCTTGCACCAGGTCTTTGAGATTTCTTTTTTCACCTCTCGTTAAATACACACATTTTCTGCTAAATCTCAGCACACAAACAAGAAAAAATATAACATTCCAAATTGTGCTACACTAATGAGATATTAGGTTTAGTCACTTCTTGACTTCTACCTCCCTGAACTCCATATGAGATCTCATGGTTACCACTCAAATCTCTGTACACCACTCCCAAAGAGGGTCTATGGCTGCCAGCACCAATTAAAGAAAAACCTTACATACAGAAGGGAGCAATGAAGAAAATTCAGCCACCGTGACCCCTGCGGTGGGATGACTATTGCACAACATAACTGAACCAGAACTTGCGGCAGACTTGCAGAATGTTTGCAAAGAAAGTTGATCTGGAGTCATGCAATGCGGACTTGCTGCAATTGTGCAACAAACTTGTGAAGCCGGGCAAGTCTAGCAATAGCTTAGAAAGTCATTTTCAAACTTGCAGCACAATTACTTGCTATCTGGGTTATAATAGGCAAGGTCCCAGATTATGACACGCATACTGAAGGTACTGAAAGGTCTACTTTGAGAAGTTTAAAAAATAAAAACATTTGACAATTGAGTTGCAAAATCAGAAATATTTCTCACTATCCATCAAGTACAAATCACGGCGTCCTAATTTGGCTCTTGAAAAATATAGATTTGTTCACATATACTTGTAGCACTATCCCCGGAGGAGCTGCTGGTTTGTTTTGGGTGGCATGTTACCTCTGTGACTCTGCCGTCTAGGGTAGTTGATGGGAGCCGTAGTAATGGAATGTCCACATGTCTTTTTCTTGTGCTTTTATTTACCCAACAAGGTAAAACAGATGAACTTGGTGAAGAGTAGAGGAATAGCAGAGATGGAGAACACAGATTCAATGACAAACTTTCACTTCACCACTCCAGCCGGAATGGGTGTCCGGTTCCCCTGGTCTCTGATGGAGGGTCAGGCCCCTTTTGGAACACCAGCCTCTCTTGGTATTCCTCAGGCAGACTCTCTCCACCGAACAGCTTTCTCCAACAGGATGGACAGCCCAGGACCTCTTTAGGTGGGACTCAGTCGACTACTAAGCCCCAATCGGCAGATCAAATGCTCCGGGCCAACGTGGTCCCGAAACCAGGATCTCTGCGTAGCACGTGCACCCCAGGCCCAGAAGACCATTTTCCGGGGCGCCGTGGAATAACTACCCTGAAGGTGGGCGCCACACGAGGAGAAGACCCAGGAAGATGGCGTTTGCCCTATAAATACCCCTCCCAGCATGCACAGCGAGGAAACCTCCTCCTGATAGGCTGCTGGGAAAAAGCATCCAGTCCTTGACTCCACTGCTGCCACCTGCCGACCAGGGGTAGAACTGCACCCCAAGAACAACAGCATGAGCCCACAGCACAGCCAAGCTGGGACAGAAGCTCCAAATTTGGACTAATCATAATGGGTCAGAGTCACTTAACTCTATGACCCCCTCTAAACTTTAATAGCACCGGTTCTGAAAAGTAACCAGGCGCTACATACTGTACTCTACACCAATAACTGATTAAATCTAGTTGTTGTTGTTTCATGTTACTGACAGATGTTGGCAAATTAGGATACAAGTTTGGTTCATCTGCCTCATTTTGTGTTCTGTGGACATATCAAGTTCTGCAACTTGTAAAATGTGAACGTTTATTTTCATGTTACCTCTAATTCCTTTCAAAGGCCCCTATAGATATAGGGCTAGATTCACATACCTTTAGGCGGGCGTAGCGTATCTCCTATACGCTACGCCGCCGTAACTTTGAGAGGCGAGTATGGTATTCTCAAAGATTTTGCGGCAGAAGTTACGGCGGCGTAGCATATTAGGGCCGGCGTAAGCCTGCCTAATTCAAATGTTGAAGCTGTGGGCGTGTTTTATGTATATTAAGTGTGACCCCACGTAAATTACGTTTCGATCGAACGGCGCATTCGCCGTCCATGGACGTATCCCAGTGCGCATGCTCCAAATGACGTCGGCAAATCGTCAATGCTTTCGACGTGAATGTAACTTACGGCCAGCCCCATTCACGGACGAGTTACGTAAACAACGTAAAACTTGAAAAATTTTACGCGGTTCCGACGTCCATACTTAACATTGGCTGTGCCATCTTTTTGGTGGTTTATCTTTTTCGCCTAAAAATACCTTACGTAAACGGCGTATCTTTACTGCGACGGCCGGGCGTACGTTTGTGAATAGGCGTATCTAGCTGATTTACATATTCTAGGCGTAAATCAGCGTACACGCCCCTAGCGGCCAGCATAAATATGCAGTTAAGATACGACGGCGTGGGAGACTTACGCCGGTCGTATCTTAGCAAAATTTAAGCCTATCTCAGTTTGAGAATACGCTTAAATATACAAAGGCGGGGATTCGGACTTACGACGGCAAATCTACTGATACGCCCGTCGTAAGTCTACCTGAATCTGGCCCTTAATTTCTATATATTTCTATATATTTCAAAAGTTTTTTTTTAATGCATTTATTGTGTCTTAGTTGTGTTGTTATGCATGTTTGCTGTTTCCAAGGATACCTCAGGTCAGCTGTTTCCAACCAGATAATTTTCTTTGCTCCTCTTTTAAAAAGTGAACAAAATCTGTATTAAAGCTGAATTCCAGGCAAACTGCTAAATAAATAGTTGAAATGCATTTATAAGTGCAGGTTATCTGCAAAAGGATTTTAATTGTGTTTAGCCAATACTGAAACTTCATAACCCTGCTAGACAGCACAGCCAAGTTAATAACCTCAATTTTCTTTACACTGTTTAAACAAAACTGTCTTGTCACATACTTGCCTTCGACATATGTATGAATAATGAAGGAGCAACAACACATTGGTGAGGGCATCTTCTGTCAGCACCTCCAGCACCTCCCCCAGACTAAATGTGTGGAATCGGATAATTACTAAACACTGGTTTCAATTCAAATAGATTTAAAGTTCATCTGCAGTTAAATTTCCCATTACCACCACTACCAGGGTTTCAGTCCTCCATACAATACATTGCTTTTAAAATCGAAGCTTACTTTAATTTCGGGTGCCTTTAGTCACTGGAGAAGCACTTTTCTTCAAAAAGTAGTTCTGAGCCCTGGTTCACACTGGGCTGCGGGAGTGAAGCCGTGCGAGTTCAGCTGAACTCGCACGATTTCACTCCCGCCGGCAGTCCCGATTTCGGACGCGATTTAAGAGAAATCGTGGCCCGAAATCGCAAAAAGTAGTACAGGAAATACTTTTTTAAATCGGTGCAGCGCCGCAGATGCGGCGTCGCACCGATTAGGACAGTGTCATTGCCGACAATTGGCGCCGATTTGAGATGCGATTTCACATGTGAAATCGCATCTCAAATCGAAGGAAATCGTACCCAGTGTGAACCTGGGCTAAAGCCCAATTTTTTTTACCTTAATGCATTTATTGCATTAAAGGAGTTGTAAAGGATTTTTTTTTCTGAAATGACTGTTTACAGGGTATAGAGATACTGGGCCAGATCCACGTAGGAGATACGACGGCGTATCTCCAGACAAGCCGTCGTATCTCTGAGTCTGAGGCGTCGTATCTTGGCGCCTGATTCAAAGAATCAGATACGCCAGAATTTTGCTAAGATACGACCAGCATAAGTCGCCGACGCCGTCGTATCTTAACTGCAGATTTACGCTGGCCGCTAGGGGCGTGTACGCTGATTTACGCCTAGAATATGTAAATCAGCTAGATACGCCAATTCACGAACGTACGCCCGGCCGTCGCAGTACAGATACGCCGTTTACATTAGGCTTTTTCAGGCGTAAAGTTACCCCTGCTATATGAGGCGCAGCCAATGTTAAGTATGAACGTCAGGCCAGCGCCGAATTTTCCGTCAATTACGTTGTTTGCGTAAGTCGTTCGCGAAAATAGGGTTGTGCGTCATTTACGTTCACGTAGAAAGCATTGGCTTTTTGCGGGTTAATTTGGAGCATGCGCACTGGGATACTTTTACGGACGGCGCATCATTTACGTGGGGTCACAATACATTAACATAAAACACGCCCACATGTTCCATATTTGAATTAGGCGGGCTTACGCCGGCCTATTTACGCTACGCCGCCGCAACTTTGCTTTGAGAATACTGCGCTTGCCTGCCAAAGTAGCGGCAGCGTAGCGTAACTACGATACGCTATGCCTGCTTAAAATTACGCCGTTCTACGTGGATCTGGCCCATAATAGTTAACTGATTCCTTTTAAAATTGATTAAAAATAGATAAAAATCAATCATATAATGTACCTGTAGTTTCGTTTTTGCATCTACTTTTGTTTTTGCATTTAGTTTCGTTTTTGCATGTTATCCTGCCTGTGTGCATGTACAGAGCCATAGAGCAGTGATGGTTTGGAAAATGAAACTAGAATCTCCCAGTACTGTGGTCCTCAGGAAACAGACAACCAGGAAGTGTCCAGAACAGAGAACAATTACAGCAACATCAGAGCAAAAACGAACAATGAGGACATGAAACCAGGACTTCAGTAAGGTAAAGGAAGCTATTTAGCTAAAAAAATGTTTTCCTTTAGTGACCCTTTAAGGTAAAAAAGGGTTTAGGTAGCAGTATGCCCCCTCGTACTTACCTAAGCCCTCACTCAAACCAGCTATGTGCCTCTCTGTGGCTGCTCTCTTCCTCTCGCTCCCTTTTACCTGCTCTTACAGGCTAGCTAATATTTCCCACTGCTGTCAGTCAAAACCTGGGGTTCTGGACCAAGCCATGCTGTATGTTCCTATAAATGCTGCAGGTGGCACAGTTTGGGAGCAAGCCCACAGGCGTGCTACAATAGGAAGTTGCTTGGAATGAGGACACATCAAGAAGTAGAAGGAGCCAAGAGTGCCAGCGGGGAACCTGATAAGAGGAGGATCGGGGTCACTCTGTGCAATTCCTTTGCACAGAGTGGGTAGGTATAAATAGCATTTACAATCACTCAAATGTTCTTTTTTTACAAAGACATAACTTACAGTATATTACCTTAACTTAAGTGACAGTTTTTATATAATACTTGTAGTATAGCTTTAGGGTGTATATACTGTATATTAAATGTTTACCACCCCTACAAACACTGCAGTGTAATGAGCAAGGCACATTGCAAGTGCCTCAGCCTCATCTGTACTGTTTTCCTCCTTCAATGAGCCTAAAAGTGAACCTAAACCCACAATTTTTGACACCTGTGTCTCCCTTTTCTTTACAGCCTTGAACTGAAAATGGCCAGTACAGACCTTCAAATACCATCAGAAGAGGAGGGAGTGTTAACCAGACTAGTTGCCAGATAACACTGCTCAGAACCATCATTCCACTCACCTTCAACTATTAATAGAGTGATGAAAGGACACAGGCTTCTACCTTTTACTTCTGTTTCTACACTTCCATTGCATGGTGGTTGTTCTTAGGTGTGACGAGTGACCTGGGCCAGGCATGAAGTGTTTATGGTATCCTAAAAGTCCCATGTGTGATATATACGGTATATCACTGTTCGTATTCATTCCTTTAACACGCCAAGTTCTGATAGTAAAAATCTTCCTCTCTAGTTAAACTTATCTTCTTTCTGCCAGCAAATAAATAGCTATATCACTGGCCTATGACAATATTTTATTGCATTTAAAAGTCCACTGTCATCTGAAAGAAACTCTTGAGTTTCAGTTTCCTTCTCACTGAATTAAGTATTTTGAACCAGACTTCTTTTAAAGCCCGAAGTTCGACCCACCGAAATGCCACTTTATTTTTCAGCTCATCATTCCCTGATAACAGCTTTTGTGGTTCTTTGTCATCTCATCCGGGGTCACTTCAGCTTAAGACCTAGATCTTTGATGCAGCTTCAGATTCTTTTAAAGCTTCATGGCAATTTGAAAGTAAATTCCTCTCAGACTGTTAACATCGGGTAAAAGTAAATTTTTTCTTTTTAGATTGCTTGGACCAGTCAGCTAGCTCATATAACTCATTTATGTTATGGTAGTTTTATCTCATATCTGTTAAGTTCTTCTTCCAAAGTAGTCTTCTCCATCATATCTGCATATCTGAATACAACAAATTCTGAACCCAAAATGTCTCTTAAACTGGGCTTTCTTTTCCTAAAAACGGTAATATGCTTTTTGATGTGGAATTAATGCTCAGTGGCGGAGGTCTTTGGAACCCCACTGATCTAGCTACTTATAATTAGTGGGTACGATGCCCATCAGGTGTGGAGATGCGACTTGGTGCACATCTTGCAGCATGTATGCGTTCCTCGATCATCTGATCAAGGGATAATACTGCTGCACAAAATGTAAGCACGTTGTTTCCCTGAAAGCCCAGGTCCTGAATCTAGAGAGGCAACTGGCAACATTGAGAAGAATCTCCATACTAAAGGAGAGTTGGGAATGTCCCCAGCAGGTGCCAGCAGGGGCCAGCACAGAGGCGGGTGGGGACAAAGAGGTGCAGGCACCAGAGCAGGGTAGATGGGTGACAGTCAGGAAGGGTAGAGTGGAAAGTGTCAGGAAAGGGTCCTGGGCTGGAACATCCCAATAAATATGCCCTGTTGCGTGATCTTGAAGAAACCAGTCAGGGATACCAACATTGCTGGAGCAGAGTGACGCCCCTAGCTGCCAGGGGAAAATATTATTTCAGTGAGGGTGGTGGTAAAGCCACAGGTAAGGAAAGACATATTCTGGTGGTAGGGGACTCAATTATTAGAAGGATAGAGAGGACATTCTGTCAAAAAGACCGGAAGCGCTGAACTGTATGTTGTTTAATGGGTGCTCGGGTTCTGCACATCACAGATCTGGTGGGCAGATTATTGGGAGGGGCTGGGGAAGATCCATCTGTCATGGTACATGTGGGTAACAATGACAAAGTCAGAGGAAGATGGAGTGTCCTAAAAAACGATTTTAGGGACTTTGGAGCTAAATTGAGGAATAGGACCTCCCAGGTTGTATTCTCGGAAATACTACCGGTACCTCAAGTCACACCAGAGAGGCAGCAGGAGATTAGGGAAATTAACAAGTGGCTGAGGAGCTGGTGTAGAAAGGAGGGGTTTGGGTTCCTGGAGAACTGGGCTGACTTCTCAGTCAGTTACTATCTCTTTAGCAGGGACGGACTGCACCTAAATGGGGAGGGTGCAGCTTGACTGGGAGAGAAGATGGCCAAAAATTTAGAGGTGCTTTTAAACTAGGTGATTGAGGGGGGGGGTCAGATGTAGAGAGAGCCATCATGGAACAAGGTACAGAGGGTAGTATTGGGGGCATTAGCAGTAGGGTGACTAGAGTATCTAAACCCAAGGTAAGCAAAGAATTTGAGTATAGCCTCAGATTGATTTAATTAGGAAAAACAATAAAATGTACCATCATCCAAAATTAGTTAGGTAATAGAGGGGCACCAGGAATAGAGTTACCCCTAACCCCTCTATTCCTGGTGCCCCTCTAAACCCAAGGTAAGTAAGTTGAAAAATCCAAATTGCAGCCTCATAACAACCAACAAGGAGATAGTATGGAACCAGACAAACCTACGAGGTTTGTACACTAATGCTAGAAGTCTGTCTGACAAGATGGGAGAACTGGAGCTGCTGATGTATGAGAATGATTTCGATTTAGTGGGAATTTCAGAGACTTGGTTTAACAGCTCTCATGATTGGCTGGCAACCATTCAGGGGTATTCCCTATATTGCAAAGATAGGGAGGGTAAAAAATGGGAAGGGGTATGCCTGTATATCAAGAATAATGTGCAAGCGAATGTGAGGGACTACATCATGGAGCAATGGAGGAGGTGGAATCTTTATAGGATTAATTATCCAGATATAGACTGGGCGGAAGGAACCGCACATTCGTCTTAAGCCCTGTACACACGATCGGTTCGTCTGATGAAAACGGACCGATGGATCATCGGTCAAAAATCCACACTGCTCGGAAGTATTGAACTTCATTTTTCTCAGCACGTCGTAGTGTTTTACGTCACCGTGTTGGACACGATCGGATTTTTAACTGATGGTGTATAGGCAAGACTGCTGAAAGTCAGCTTCATCGGATATCTGATGAAAAAATCCATTGGATTAGATTCCATCAGATATCCCATCGTGTGTACAGGGCTTAAGTCATTTCCTAAATATCTGCAGCACAATTTCATGGGTCAGTTGGTGAATGCACCAACAAGAAACAATGCGTTGCTAGACCTACTGATTATTAACAATATAGACCTGGTCGTGGATAGGAAAATATGGGGCAACTTAGGAAACAGCAACCACAGGTCACTTAGTTTCAGTAAAAATCACATAAATAGGAAGCGCAAAGGTAATACAAAGACACTAAACTTCTAAAGAGCCAACTTCCCTAACTGCGCTCTCTGCTAGAAGATATTAAATGGGATGAAATCCTAGGAACAAAGAACACAGAGGAAAAATGTGAGTGCTTTAACAGCATACCAAATAAAGGCATTGGTCAGTGCATTCCAATGGGTAATACATTTAAAACAGCTAATAAAAATCCTGGGTGGCTAAACTCCAATGTAAAAATGCAAATAAAAGCAAAGGAAAAGGCATTCAAAAAATAAAAAGCTGAGGGGTCATTGTCTGCATTCCCACTTTACAAAGAATGCAATAAGAAATGTAAGCGTGCAATCAGGGCTGCTAGGTGTCAGGGCTGGGCTCAGCCCTCCCTTCTCAGAGCTCAGGTTGCTCAGCTGTCGGTTAATTGCCAGAACTCATCATTCCACAATGACTCACCTGGTGATCATATCCTGCTCGTTAACAAGCCCTGCTGCCTATTTAAGCTGTATGGATTAGATCTTCTGTGCCTTCGCCTTGATCAACACATCTAGAGACTCTCTGCTGTGTTCCTGTCTGGCTGACGTCCTTTTTGGTTCCTGATCCTGTCTGCTGTTCCGACTACCCGATTTGGTTACCGAACCCTGGCTATGTTTTGAATACGCTTACTATTTGTACCATTTTTACCACTACATTAAATGGTGTGATTTTTACTGCATTTTCTGCCCCTGTCTGATTCATGGTTCCTGACATTAGGTTAGAACACGAAAGGCACATAGTGGAGGAGCGTAAAAAAAAATCCCAAGAAATTCTTTAACCACTTCCTGCACACCATATAGCAAAATGATGGGTGGAAAATAGTTGCATTATCCTGACTGGGCGTCATATGACGCCCCTTAGAGCCCACAGGTATGGAAATCAGTGCCTCTCAGTGCTGTATATCAGTGTACATCAGTGCTGCCTATCAGTGCTGCATAAAAGTGCCACCTCATCAGTGCCATCTCATCGGTGCCAATCAGTACTGCCTCATCAGTGCCTGTCAGTTCAGCCTCCTCAGTGGCCATCAGTGAAGTAGAAAACATACTTATTTACAAAGTTTTGTGACAAAAACAAAGGAAAAAAAAATCTTCAAAATTTTCTGTCTTTTCTTATTTGTAGTGCAAAAAAATTAAAACCCCAGAGGTGATCAAATACCACCAAAAGAAAAGATGATAAGGGATTATATCGAAGATTTCAATAATGAAAATGGTATCATTAGCAATAATCAGCATGGATTCATGAAGAATCGTTCTGGCCAGACCAATCGATTAACCTTCTATGAAGAAATGAGCTGCCATTTAGATATAGAAAGGGCTGTAGATGTGGTGTATCTGGGTTTTGTAAAGGCATTTGATACAATTCCCCACAAGTGTTTACTGTACAAACTAAGGTCTTTTGGCATGGACCATAGGGTGAGTACCTAGACTGAATAATAGCTACAGGGGTGAGTCCAAAGGGTGGTGATACATGGGGAGTTCTCTGAATGGCCTGGTGTGGAAAGTGGGATCCCCAGGGTTTTTTTTCTGGGACCAATCCTGTCGATACGATACAAGGATAAGTAGGGCAATAACTTCTATGCAGGATGTGAAAACCTTACAAGAAGACCTACACTAATGAATGGGGTGGGTAACTACATGGCAAATAAGGTTTAATGTTGAAAAATGTAAAGTAATGCATTTGGGTGCCAAAAATATGAATGCATTTAGTCACTAGGGGGAGAACCTCTGGGAAATCTAGCATGGAAAAGGGCCTGGGGGTCCTAGTAGATGATCAGCTGAGAAAAGGCATGCAATGCCAAGCTGCTGAAAGCTAAAGCAAGAGAATATTGGCATGCGTTATATAGGGGGATCACTCAAGAGACAAAACAATAATTTTCCCACTATACAAGACTCTGGTCCGGCCGCACCTGGAGTATGCCATCCAGTTCTGGGGAACCATTCCTCAGGAGGTATGTACTGGAACTGGAGAAAGTCCAATAAAGGGCAACAAAGCTTATTAAGGGACTCAAGGATCTCAGCTATGGGGAAAGACTACAGGCATTGACCTTGTTCTCTCTGGAGAGGAGACGCTTGAGAGTAGATATGATATCAATGTACAAATACCATACTGGTGACCCTAGCATAGGGAAAAAACTCTTCAGTGAAAAGGAGTATTAAAAGACACCAAAATTAGAAGAGAAGCGGTTTAACCATAAACTGCGCAGAGGGTTCTTTACCGTCAGAGTGGTAAAGATGTGGAATTCTCTTTTCCACAAGCAGTTGTATTGGCAGGGAGCATCAATAAATTCAAAAAACTATTAGATGGGTACCTTAATGACCATAACATACAGGGGTATACAAATGCACACACAAACTGGTTGAACTGGATGGACTCTTTTTTCAACCTCACCAACTATGTAACTGTAGAATCTGACTGGGATTTCAGTGGGCTTCTAGGGACTAGAAGTATCACTTCCTACCTTAGCTAAATAAAGTTGGCCAACTTTGGCCTCTTCCGTCTTTCTGATGTTGATTTCAAATAGTTGATTAATGATTGAGCTACCACTGGGTTTCGCTCTCCCAAAATAAATATTCTCCAAAATAAGCCTAACTGGTCTTAAAAAACTGACATAGTGTAGCTGCTTAAGTGCATGCACCTTGTAGTACCTGCAATCACTTGTGGTATTCTAGAAATCCATGCCTAAGTACCTGCATAAATATTCTGGACCTCAGCTCCTACCCAAATCAGCACTGAATGCTTCCTTCTCCTTACGCTATGTCCCATCCCCTGTTATTTAACAGTCTCTCGTTGGATAGTTGAAAGGCTGGGTGGTGCCTAGCTTTGGGGTTGAGGTGGGGAGACTAGTGCCAGAGACCATTACACATTATAGGCCTAGAATCCACATGGACACTCCACAGGCAGTGGCCCAGATTCAGGTACATTTGCGCGATATTTGCGGGGGAGCAGGGCAACGAAATATTTTGCGCTGTCCTCGATCCACGGAGCAGTAGCTCCGTAAATTGCGAGGGCGCGCCGGCAAAATTACCCGGCATAAGCGCGCGCAATGTAAATGATCCCGCCGGGGGCGGGAATCATTTCAATTAGGCGCGCTCCCGTGCCGAGCGTACAGCGCATGCTCCGTCGGGAAACTTTCCCGACGTGCATTGCGGCAAATGACGTCGCAAGGACGTCATTTGCTTCAAAGTGAACGTGAATGGCGTCCAGCGCCATTCACGAATGACTTACGCAAATGACTTGAAATTCAAATTTCACGTCGCGGGAGCGGCGGCTATACTTTAGCATTGGCTGCCCCTACTATTAGAAGGGGCAGCCTTGCGCTAAAGTTGCCGTACGGAAACTCCGTACCTGGCTTGCGCAGGGCCCGCGCAAGTTTGTGAATCAGTGGTAGTATGCAATTTGCATACTACACGCTGATCACAATGGGAGCGCCCCCTAGTGGCCAACGTAAGAATGCAGCCTAAAATCTGCGTGGCATAAGAGCCTTATGCCGTGCAGATTTTAGGCTGCAGTCGGTGTAACGAGGTTCCTGAATCAGGAGCACTTGTTACACCGGAGCAAGTAAGCAATTGCGCCGTGTAACCTATGGTTACACGGGCGCAATTGCTTCTTGAATCTGGGCGATTTTAAGATTATCACAGTTATGGGCATTTCATCCGCATTGTCAGGTTAGACATAATAAGGACTACCGTTTTATGTTTTTTCTTTGTAAATAAAATATATTTTATCAGGCGTCTGATGCACAGCTGTCTTCCATCTATAGCAATGAACACAACTCCAAAGTTGTTTTCTTATTTTGAACATTGGTAGGTTTGTGAATAACAGGTACTCCTGAAAAAATAAATAAAGCTGTACTTATCTCCATGTTCCCCATCACTGCCTCTGAATAGAATGATAAAGAGATTGGATTTAGAAGAATCAGTACTGACTCCTTACAGAAATAGAAAAATTCAGACACCTTCCTTTCTCCCAAGCAACTGGATCACATTTTCCACTTCTCACACCATGTCTCTGAAGCGCTACCCCCAGAGTAGCCACTGAATTATTTAGTAATTTCTCTGCACACCTGAAGATATCACACCTCACTCAGCCAGCACTTACTGACATACCATAAAAATGTATTAATTTATTAGGACAAGCATAGCCTAAAAATGGGAAATGATACTTATACAAACATTCAATAAGACTCAGAGATATGATTAAAACACTTGCAGTATTCCGACTAACAGTAATTAACAAAACTGAACTGCATTTTCCATTGCAACAGTATTTAAAGACAGTTTTAATTTGCTGTAACAGTCCTCGTTTTATCCCACTGGCCAGAGAATAATAAAAAACAAACAAAAAAAATGTTGGCTAGCAAAACTGGGGCCCCTGAAGGAAGCACAACAGTTCCCAGCAGACAACAGATTAACTTGTATGATTGTAGTTTCTTATCAGATCCAGGGCACATTCTTCATGCTATGATTCAGTAAAAATCAAGTTCAAGTCAGACAGGGATAGAAGTTGCTGTGACGTCTCTCTTTCAATCCTGCTGAGACAGTCACGCTCGGTTTTCTCAGCGGTAAAAAGTCAGCCGAGAAAACCGAGGGGAAAGGCGAGAACCCGGCAGGAAAACTGCTATGGAGCTTTGGCCGGGAATCCCAGCCGTGTGTATGCTCCATCGGCACTGCCTCGCAGTCTTTCCCATAGTTAAGTAGTAGATCTGGCAAAAAAAAAAAATTTGGGAATCCCGATGGGAAAATAGAGAGCAGGTTCTCTATTTTCCCGACGAGATTCCCAGCTGTTTTCCTGACGGGAAAACTGAGAGGAAGCATACACGTCCGGGTTTCCAGCCAAAAGCTCTCCTGGCAGTTTTCCTGTGTACGAGGCTTCACTCTTTTCATTTCTTACAAGCATTGAGAGTGCTCTCTAGTTCTAGTTCTAGTTCAAATGAAAAGTGAACACAATCTGTACAGTCCTACTTTTAGTATATCAATATCCCAATGTGTAAACTGAAACATATATAATCAACAAGTTGTATGCTAAACACTGTTAGATCGATTTCACAGTACCCCTTAAAATAAAACCAACAATTGTATAGATATAGTGTAGCACAACTTCAAATTATTAGACAAATCATTTCAAGAATAAATAAATAAAATCTCAAAATCAAAAAGATAATATTACAATTAAAATGTTCTAATTGTTACTCCAATCCCCAATGTGACAAATGTAATCTCTCTTTATTCTTCTGCAAAAAGATAATCCACGGTGATACCTGTGCACTCCACCACGTGAAATTACAATCCGCTCACCTCATTTGACCTTATATCATACAGAGAGGTCAAATAGCGCAATAATTAGCGCACCCTCTGGGCTGATATAAGGATTTGGAATCCATCTCTTTGTTTCTCTGAATCTCATGTGCAGTTAAATTATGCATCATATACATAAAAGAAAAAAGGGGACTGATAGTGCTCTCTATATTTATTAAAATGCAAGAAATAGGCTAAAAATGCTTACTAAGAAGAAATATTAATTAATAAGGATTAATACAGCATTTCACAATGCACAGTAGCAGTTGCAGCGTTACCACCCATCAATCCTAATATGGCTGTATGATGACGTAATCACATGACCATATTGGGATTGCTGAGTGGGGAGACCAGTACACAGAAACTGCTATGAAATGTTGTATTATTTATTTATTTATTTTTTTTTTTTTTTAAAGTGTATTTTGTGCGTGTACTCAAGAGAGGAGCCGGACTGCAGGAGTTGGGAGTAGGCAGGCCTCCCCCAGAGGCAATCTGCCACCTTTCTCCATGCCCCGGGTGGCAATGGCGGGTGTGTGAGGGGGTCCTCCCACACAGCCCGCCCTACCTGCTCCGCTTTGAAGCCCAACGGGGCAGAGGGACTCCCTATAAGGGAGTGAGAGGATTAGCCCGCTCAACCAGCCCCATTAGTCCTTCGCCTCTCTTTTAGAGACCGCGTGGTCAAAGTGCGTGTGTTAAACCAATTTAGAGTGCGTGTGTAAGTGTGGTGGTTTTTGTGGGAGGGGGGTGGGCGTACTAAGCGCAGGCTTACCTTGCATAGCACACCCACCGGGAGCCGGGCTGAGACCACCAAACTCAATTCACATGAAGCCGAGACCGGGATCCGAACCTCTAGCTGCAGAGGTGAATGGCTTGTCAGCGCAGTGCCAATTGCGTTGAGCCACCGCAGCTCCCTGAAATGTTGTATTAAGCACATTTTGTGCTTTCTGTTTTGTAAATGTTTTTAGCCTATTTTTTGCATTTTAATAAATATAGAGTACAAACAGTCCCTTTTTTTTCATATACAGTTAATGAAAACACCCCCACTCATTCCACCCCCCCCCTCACTGTGGCCCCCAACTCTATACAACCCCCATTGTGCACCCTCAGTATTTCTACCCTCTTATTGTGCACCCCAACTCGACCGCCCCCCCCCCCAGACTCACTATCAGTTGTAGGAGTTCCAGTGTATGGCATGCCGATTGGTGGTGGCCCTGGGGATGAGAGCAGAAAGAAGAGAGAATAGAGATCCCACACAGTCTAAGAAAGGAAGAGAGAGAAGGTTGTGTGCCACTGACAGGACCAGAACAGAGCACACACCGACCTTCCGCTACCCTTCGCCATTAATCCTTACTAATTTTGAACCTCTTATGCTGCGTACACACGATCAGTTAAACCAATGAAAACAGTCCATCGGTCCGTTCTCATCGGATGGACTGATCGTGTGTACACTGCATTAGAATTTTCACCCAAAGCACCTGCCCCTGTTCCCCACCCCCATGCTACACCACTGTCCTCTATATGTCATCTTTCAGCTATTGAGAATTGGGTTCTTTTATTCTCTTTCCTGAGACATATAAACTATTTTATAATTTCTTACTCTCCTGTTGTAAGTGATGAATGTGTACCTCGAAATATTTTGTATACTTTGCAGAATCTAAATAAAGATTTTTTTTTTAAAGAAAGAGCAGCAAGGTAGCTGTACACATATCCTATGTTTGTAAGAGTCTTCTAAAATAAAGTGTTCAATTAGCATAGGGAAAATTCTTAATGCAGCAACCAATTAGGTAAACGTAAAAGTTACTTATATAGTAGAAAATGGTTAAGTGATTATTTTTATAAGACTGTACATTTTCTAAAGGATATAGGTTTTTAAAGTGCTACTGGAAAAAAAACTCAACCCTGAAAAAGACAATTAATAGTACAAGTCCAGTGGGCTAGAACTTCTATCTTTACTTGCAGAGCTTTCTTGCAGCAAAAAAAAAAAAAATGTCAACATCTGATGCACTTCTGGGTGTCAGATACCTGTGTCCAATGCTGTGTAGTTTGGTTCCATCACTGGCAACTACATCACAGCTGTGTCCTATAATTTAAAGTATATTTATAGTGGGGTTTTTTCAGTTGTGAATAGGGGAGGAAAGTGTTAAAACTCCTGCCAGTGGATTTGTTTGCTGTCTGTGTACAATTGGTGAAATTTCCCATTTTTTTCCTTTCCCAGAGAAGAGGAAGTTAGTCTCTGCTCTTAGATAGTTTAGAAATTTAAAATGGGGCATAAACTGCCTTCCTGCACAGGCATCTTAAATAGTCACAAAGTGATATTTTTGTTGTAGGTGTTGTCTGGGTGATGGAGTAAGTCTCTGGCTTCTTATATGACTAATGCCACCTACACACGATCGGTTCATCCGATGAAAACGGACCGATGGATTTTTTTATCAGATATCCGATGAAGCTGACTTTCATTCTTGCCTACACACCATCAGTTAAAAATCCGTTCGTGTCAGAACGCGGTAAAGTAAAACACTACAACGTGCTGAGAAAAATGAAGTTCAATGCTTCCGACTTGATTCTGAGCATGTGTGGGTTTTTAACCGATGGACTTGCCCACAGACGATCGTTTTTTTTCTATTGGATTTTTAGTTATGACGATGGGAAAAAGAACGATGGGGCCCACACACGATCGGTTCGTCTGATGAAAACGGTCCCGTTTTCATCAGACGAACCGATCGTGTGTACACGGCATTAGATGTTTCAACACTGAGACCTCTTCACGTCAATGACTTATTCTTGTCTATCTAGATGTGTTTCTCTCCACATTTGCATGTCACTGTGAGTGCATCTCCGTTTGCACTTTCTGTAACATAAAAAAGCATATCCAAAGGGAAAGTAGCCATATTTATAACAGCAGCATCTAATGCCGCGTACACAGGACCATTTTTCGGGTTGTAAAAAATTAAGTTTTTTTTTATTGTCATTAAAAATGATCGTGTGTGGGCTCCAGAGCATTTTTCATGACGTAAAAAATGGGCATAAAGAATTTAGAACATGCTCTAATTTTTCACGTAGTTTTTAACGTTGTCATTATTAACGTCGTAAAAAATGGTCGTGTGTGGGCTTTAACGACGTGAAAAAAACGTGCATGCTCAGAAGCAAGTTATGAGACGGGAGCGCTCGTTCTGGTAAAACTAGCGTTCGTAATGGAGATAGCACATTCATCATGCTGTAACAGACTGAAAAGCGTGAATCGTCTTTTACTAACACGAAATTAGCAAAAGCCCCAAGGGTGGCGCCATCCGAATGGAACTTCCAATTTATAGTGCCGTCGTACGTGTTGTACGTCACCGCGCTTTGCTAGAGCATTTTTTTTTTCACGATCGTGTGTAGGCAAGGCCGTTTTAACAATAATCGGGTTGAAAAAAACTGTGGGCCGGATTCAGAAAAGAGATACGCCGGCGTATCTCCTGATACGCCGTCGTATCTCTGAGTCCAGCCATCGTATCTATGCAACTGATTCATAGAATAGTTACGCATAGATCTCCCTAAGATCTGCCAGGTGTAAGTGACTTACACAATCGGATCTTAGGTTGCAATTCCAGGCCGGGTACTAGGTGGCGCTTCCGTCTATTTTACGCAACGAATATGCAAATGAGGAGTTACGCCGATTCAGAAACGAACGACCGCCCGGCGCTTTTTTTTTACATCGTTTGCGTTCGGCTTTTTCCGGCGTATAGTTACCCCTGCTATATGAGGCGTAGCTAATGTTAAGTATGGCCGTCGTTCCCGCGCCGAGTTTTGAATTTTTTACGTCGTTTGCGTAAGTCGTTCGCGAATACGGCCGGACGTAATTTACATTAACGTCGAAACCAATGACGTCCTTGCGATGTCATTTGGAGCAATGCACGCTGGGAAATTTTGCGGACTGATTTATATTTTACACACCCCTTAGCCGCGGAATTTGAATTCCGCCGAGGGATTTACGATACGCCGCCGCAACTTTACAGGCAAGTGCTTTCTGAATAAAGCACTTGCCTCAAAAACTTGCGGCGGCGTAACGTAAATCAGATAGGTTACGTGGATCTAAAGATCCGCTGACCTATCTGAATCTGGCCCTTTGTGTTTTTCTAGAATATTAAAAATGTCATTTTTTACAACCCGAAAAACGGTTGTGTGTATGCAGCATTACGCAGAACTTTACCTATAAAAACTTCATAAAAAAGAATGTTCTTTAGCAAGAAACACACATTCCACATTAATAATTATTCTACTAACATTACTGTGTGCTGTAATACCTCCAGCATTGCTCCTGTTTCTTCTTGCTGGAGGCTGCCATTTTGCTGAGGCCCAGAGACCCTGAGCAATAGTAAGTCTTTAGGCTGGCAGCAGATTGGCCTCCAGTTGCTCTGATTTTAAGCATAGTGCTGAAAAATAAAGAACAACTGGGCATGTGCAGAACAAGGCGAGACAGTGTATTACTGGATTTTAAACAGTACGCACTTATTTTTAATGTTTTACATTGCTTTGACTGCAAAAGGGGCTAGCCTGAAGTGATATAGAAGGATTTAATTTTCTGACTAAATCAATTTTAAGCACAGCGCTCTTCCTGAGACATGTAAGAAACTGTCCGTTGAATTTATTCTCCACCATCTACCAAAAACAATGATATCAATTCTAGATGTAGTAACCCTTTAAGCAGTCTGTATCCATCCCTGTGGCTTCCTGGGTTTACTCTACAATTGTTTTTTATTAGGAATATGCTGCAACAATACAGACCCAATTATCATTTCGGTTTAGACAGTGTTGTTGAAAGCAGACTTACCAGCACCGAGTATAAGAATGACTTTGCAAGTTGCACAAGTTCCACTACTTGCTTGCTACAGCAAAGCGGCCACTTGAAGATCAGAAATTGTATGGCTTCTTGTCATTGATTTCCCAATATATATTGCTTTTCTTTCCTTTTTACAAAGCCAAGTCTGTTTCAATGGCTGTTTTTCACACACCAGCCAAGAGATTCTTTCAGACAATTCTTGTTTGAAATTTACAGGCTCCTGGTGTCTTTGTAGATGGCACTTGTAGGTAATGAACCGTCCAGTTCAACTGCAACCTGCTTAGCTATCCCAAGCTTCAATACACTATGCAATGCCCTTTTGGGAATTATATTACATTTTTGTACATCAGTTCAATTCAGAGCTTTTCAATGTACCTGAAGTTCCCTGGTAATTTTCCTCTGCAGCATTCACCGAGGGAGGTTATCAAGTATCATAACTTCTCCAGCTAATCAGAACTTGGTCAGTAACAGCATCACCTAAAAAAGGGGTCTTTCAATTGTCTGGGGTATCTGTACTCCCTGCCCCGCTGACAGGAAACTTTTCATGGACAAAACCCCAAAAATTGGTATGTGCAGGATGTGTGGGGAGCACATAATTAATTTTAAGGGGGAACTGAAGGCTGATGACCGCCCATGATGCTTGTTTTTATATTTATTAATTCCTTAGTGTACAGCCTGTGGTTCTAAAGAAAAAATGGCATCTCATAATACAATTTTTAAGTTCAATACTGTTTGTTTTACTGAAAAAAAAAAAATTTTGGGGTCCTAAAATGATGAAAATACAAAATAGGATCCCAGAAGATAATATGTTGGCAAAAGTGACCCAAACAGAAGAAAGTGTGAATGAGTTAGAAGACTTGTAAAGAAAATTACAGAACTACGCCAATGACATGACAAAAATAAAAATCATGAAAATTGTTAAACGCACAGCTGCCGTCCAATTGATGTGAATCAACTGTGATATATAAGTGTACTAAAGAACAGAGCTAGTGCTAATTAACCACTTAAAGGCCGGACCAATATGCTGCTAAATGACCCAAGGGGTTTTTACAATTGCGCGGTCGTGCGACGTGGCTCCCAAACAAAATTGGCGTCCTTTTTTCCCCACAAATAGAGCATTCTTTTGGTGGTATTTGATCACCTCTGCGGTTTTTATTTTTTGCGATATAAACAAAAATAGAGCGACAATTTTGAAAAAAATGCAATATTTTTTACTTTTTGCTATAATAAATATCCCCCAAAAACATATATAAAAAAAAATTTCCTCAGTTTAGGGCGATACGTATTCTTCTACCTATTTTTGGTAAAAAAAATCTCAATAATGGTTTATCGGTTGGTTTGCGCAAAATTTATAGCGTTTACAAAATAGGGGATGGTTTTATTGCATTTTTATTATTTTATTTTTTTTACTACTAATGGCGGCGATCAGTGTTTTTTTTGTGACTGCGACATTATGGCGGACACTTCGGACAATTTTGACACATTTTTGGGACAATTGTCATTTTCACAGCAAAAAATGCATTTGTATTGCATTGTTTATTGTGAAAATGACAGTTACAGTTTGGGAGTTAACCACAGGTGGCGCTGCAGGAGTTAGTGTTCACGTAGTGTGTGTTTACAACTGTAGGGGGGTGTGGCTGTAGGACTGACGTCATTGATCGAGTCTCCCTATAAAAGGGATCACTCGATCGATACGCCGCCACAGTGAAGCACGGGGTAGCCGTGTTTACATACGGCTCTCCCCGTTCTTCAGCTCCGGGGAGCGATCGCGACGGACCGGCTATAAACGAATAGCCGCGCCGTCGTCCCGGATCGCTCCCCGAGGGAATCCGGCCGCCGCATGTAGGGGGGGGTCCCGATCGGACCCCCGACCCGCGGAAAGGCAGGGACGTACAGGTACGCCAATGTGCCTGTACGTGCCATTCTGCCGATGTATATGTACATGCAGCGGTCGGGAAGCGGTTAACAACACAGTAGGGTCGATTTACTACAACTGGAGAATGCAAATATCTGGTGCAGCTCTGCATAGAAACCAATCGGCTTCCAGATTTTTTATCAAAGCTTAAGGCCCCTTTCACACTAAAAATAACGCTGCTATACCGCCTGAAAAACTCCTGCCCAGCTTTCTCAATGTGAAAGCCCGAGGGCTTTCACACTGAGGCGATGCGCTGGCAGGAGAGAAAAAATCTCCTGCAAACAGCATCTTTGGAGCCGTGAGAGGAGCGGTATGTATACTGCTCCTTCACCGCTCCATCCCATTTAAAACAATGGGAAACCGCGGTAATACCGCCCGCAATGCGCCTCTGCAGAGGCGCATTGCGGGCGGTATAAACCCTTTATCGGCCGCTAGTGGGGGTCAATACCGCACCGCTAGCGGCCGAATCCCGTGGCAATTCCGACGGTATAGCGCCGCTATTTTAGCGGCGCTATACCGCCACTGCGCCTCCCGCCCCAGTGTGAAAGGGGCCTAATTGAACAAGCTGGAGTTAGAAGCTGATCGGCTACCATGCACAGCTGCACCAGATTTTTACCCTCTCCAGCCTTATGCCGCATACAGACGGTCATTTTTTGCGATGGAAAAAAAATTAAGTTTGAAGTGATGAAAAAAAACGACATTTTTGAAACTTCATTTTCAAAAATGATGTAGCATACACACCATCATTTTGAAAAATGATGAACAAAGTGACGGCACTCTAAAGGGGAAGTTCTATTCGCCTTGAGGCTGCTTTTAGCTGGTTACTTGTTAGTAAAAGACGATTCGCGCTTTTTTGTCTGTTACAGCGTGATGAATGTGCTTACTCCATTATGAATGGTAGTTTTACCTCCCATCTCAAAACTTGCTTCTGGGCATGTGCGGGTTTAAAACGTCATTTTTGCCCACACACGATCATTTTTTATGACACAAAAAATGACATTTTAAAAAATGACATAAAAAATTCGAGCATGTTCGAATTTTTTTTTTGTCATTTTTCAGAAGACATAAAATGACATTTTGCCCACACACGATCATTTTAAATGACATTTTTAAAAATGTCATTTTATTTCATCACAAAAAATGACCGTCTGTACGCGGCATTAGCCTTTGTTCTACCTACAAAATCATAAATTATTCTGTCAATAAATCATGCTAATCATATACTGTATGCCATGTGCAAAAAACACTTAGAAAAAAGTTTATATGAATACATATAAAATGTCAAAATATGTGTTGAAAGTTGTTTCAAAATCTTTAACTAATATTCTTATAAAAATGTCTTCTATCGACCACCACACCAACATGAGAATCCACCACCAGCTGAATTAAATAAACTCACCAGAGGCATATGCTGGTAATGTTAAAAAACAACCAGTAAAGAATTCTCCTCTGGGGGTACTAATCTGCAGTATCCATAAGTGTCTCCTTCTCATACTCATAAACCCGTTGTCCGCCCATCCATTCAAGTGTTGGGGGAAAAAAGAGAAGAGTTCCCATATCATAAAACCGTTTTAAAACATGTTAATTTAAACATACAATAAAATCACAAACATTGTAGTGTATCTCCAATGACAGAAGTTAAATAGTATAGCCTTTTTAAAATGTGATCAGCACTGGCCGGACTCAGCTCCAGCCAGCCAGACATGGTGATGTCACATCCAAAGCCCTACCCTGCACATTTTGTCATTTGACATCCTCCAGGGGCAGTTTTATGGGAGCTCTTCTCTCTTCTCCCCCAACACTCAGATAGATGGACTGATGTTTTTGTTTTTTTTAAACATTAAAACTTTATTAAGAGCATGTTGAAATTTCATAAATCAAAGTATACAAATTGTATGGTGAATTATCATAAGGATCAGAATTTTTCCAAACACAGGATATCTGTATGCAAAGAAAACAAAGTACCAATCAGGATGACATATATCGTATTTATCGGCGTATAACACGCACAGGTGTATAACACACACCCTAACTTTAAGAGGAAAATGTTGGCAAAAAAACTTTCCATAGCCCCCTGCGTATAACAAGCAGGCACAGTTTGCCCTTTATTTTCAGGGTAAAAAAGTGAGTATTATACGCCAATAAATACAGTAACTATAATAATCAGCACTAACACCTTGTAAAATTGACTCTTTAATGAGCAATAAATAGATAATAGAAGAGAATATCAGATCCAACGAAAGTGAGTGTAATGTTAGTACACTCTAGTTGGTATATACTGTTACTAAAGTATCAAGGTAGTGTCAGTGTTGCCAACCTACCAGATTGAAATTTACTGACACGACACCCAAAATTGACTTGCACAGCCAAGTTTTTACTGGCATTTCCAAAAGTTACAAAAGTACAGTTGTAAGTGCACATTTCAGAATTTAGGATACAAATAAGTACAGTATGCAGTTAGCAATGTGATTTAACATAGATATTAAGGCAAAAAGCATAGTCCTTATTTTATTTTCAATATAGTAAGTAAGTGGCTCAGGGACAGGCAGGAAATTAGAATGGGCGACACACTGCATGAAATGGGCTCTCACAGTGACACTGACAGCAGTGTGCAGCAGCAGCACAGATGACTGACACGTCCTATCCTGAGTCACAGTGACAGTCTCTATCAATGCCAGGTGATGCTGTCAGTCCCCTCCAGTCCAAACAGCATTGACAGTTCCGCTCCCATCTTGCCTTGCTCCCGTCCCACAGACCCACACATGGTGCTCTGGCCTTTCCTCTTGGCTCCCCATGACATCACATGACATGCTCAGGCACCTTCTCCACCAGACCTGCCCCCCGCTGGTACCTCCTGAACACACTGTAGCAGGTACTTGGATGGTCCTGGCCAGCTCCAGTTCTGAGCCAAGCACCACAAGCATATTTTTTACTGGCAACCTTTTCCTCTTACTGCCATTTACTGGCAGGAGAAAAGTGCCAGTTTTTTACTGGCTGCCAGTAAAAATACTAATACTTGAATCAAAACGTTAAAACATAGAAAAACAATGTAAGCTAGTGAAACTATGGTCTAATATGAATTGCCCCTGCTACAGGCTATATGACATAGCCTCTCATATCTATCATAACTATGATAACTATAACTATGGGCAAGGAGCCATTAACTTTGTACATATAGCTAGTCAAATGTGTTAGGGACCGAGCATCCACCCTTATTTCCAGAGGGAATCCTGAGCCCAAGAATCATCAAAAGAGTAAAGCCCTGTTTAGGAACAGGACCCCCATTTCCATTCGATCTGTCTGTGATCTCAAAATGGTAGAAGTGCAACTGATGGTTAAGAATTCCAGCCCAAGTTAGTAGTAGCTGCACGTATTGAAGCTTTAGGTAGAAGTAATCCATGAAGTAGTCCTTGAACTGTGCATAGACCAGTTCCTCCCATGATAAGGCCCGAGCACCAGCAGAAATGGCCGGTTAATGCTTAACTCTAAGCTGAGTGATTGTATTTCAGCTATTATAACCAAGTATCCTGTATAGGCCAAGTGTAGGCAGATGCTCAACCAAAGTGTCATGGTGTAGGGAACAAAGTCTACTTACTCATGTTCTATGTTTCAGATCACAATCATAAGCAAGCTCCTAGAAGTAGATCTGAGAGTATATGATAGCATGATTAGGCATCATTATGGACCCTGGAGGGGTAGGTCTTGGGTTAGGGGTCCCCAGGTGGAAGCCTCCTCCACGATTGTTTCATTTTCTTTGACTGCCACTTGACCGGTGAGGAAAAGAGTGATCTTGGGGGACTCCTTTCCAGAGTACATAAGGCAAATTTGTGGTGCCATTCTGGGAGCTCCAGCAATTCCATGCTCAGGGCTTCGCAGAAGTCTGGAAGTTCTGCAGGGGTATGTAAGATGTGTTTTTTCCCTGCATACGTGACAATCAGTGTGAAGGGAAAGCACCAAGTTTACCTCTTTGTCTGAGTTTGTCCAGTAGGGGGCGCAAAACCCTGTGATTTTTTAATGTACTTTGGGAAAGGTCCTAAAAGAGCATGATATATTCCCCATTAAAGATAATGTGGTCATTCAATCTTGCCTTACGCATAATGTCCTCTTTCAGTGCGCCCTGTGTGCTCTCTGTGTCCTCCTGTCTTTCCAATAAGCTATTGAAAACTCTCTGCAAGGCAGGGATGATCTGCTTAGTGTCAACGGTCTCAGGGATTCCCCTTACTCTAATGTTGTTTCTAAGGCCTCAATTGTCCAAGTCCTCCAGGTGTCTATTCATTTCAATGAAGTGTGAAACATACAAGTCTGTAACCCTCTCCAGTCTATGGAGTGCTTTGCCCCTGTTTTTCCCTGTAGCCTTCTTTTCAGTGAGAACTAGCAGGTTTGATTTCAAGTCTGTTATGACCGCTGAGAAGGTACATTTTATGTCTGCATAGGTAAGGGGTTGGTTGGTGCATGTGCAGCCTCTACCTGTGTTCTCTGTGGCAGACTGAAAGTCCTTGATGAAGTCCTTCTCCTCCCATTGTGCCTGCACCATCTTGTTCCCCACCACACTGCCTCGTGTTGCAGGCTGGGCTTCGAATAAGTCTGAGATGTTCCTGTGGATATAGCGGCCGAACCATGGCGGGATCGAGAGTGCGGGTCTAAAGTAGCCGCTTGACAATTTCCAGGTCAGAAAGCAGAGTGTCATGGAAAAAAAATTTGTTAATATTCATTTGATAAACAGTGTTTTTATTCCCTTGTATGATAATGAATTAACATTAATATTTATTTTTGTTTTGTTTTTAAATGTTTTTCCATGATATTCATTACGATATCCAGGTATTGGATGATTGGTGGTGGATCGATTGGTTGTCACACCGCTTGACTATAAAATCTATTTTCTATGCTGAATCTTGAGTGTGTTATCTGAGGAACCGCTCAAGATCCAGCACCTGCTGTGATACTCATCACATGCCCTTCTCTTTGCCGATGTCTGCCTCTGGTCAGAGCGTGTGACGTGGCCGGGGAGGAGTCCTGTGGTGTCCGGACACCTTGCAGCTCAGCCTTGTACCTGCTGCCCCTCCAACATCCATCTCTGGTCTCACCTGCCGCTGCAGTGGCTCTGCCATTTTCCACTCTGGTTATACAGTGATCATGCTTCCTGGATCTGGATCCAGCCTTTCCACTTCCTGATGTAGCCTGGCTTTGGTTATGATCACCGATTCCAGCTGTTGGAAAGTCTTTTCAGGCTTCCCATTTTTGGTGTGCAGCCCCCTCTGTCCACAGCCCTCACTAAAGCGGGACAGCCATTTCTCCACCATCTTTGGCTCCATTGCTGGCACTATCACAGTGAGTTTGGCCATTCAAACGATTTTTCACAGTTGTACTGTGTATTCGTTACATGTTTTAACAGCAATAAACTGTTTTACATTTCACATGGATTCCATCTCAAATTGATTCCTTGCCACCTCCTGGATCTGCGCTTCCCAATTCTGTTGTTTTAGGAGTCCTTATCTGCATATTTATTCCAGATTCTGGCTGAAAATTTTGAAGCAAATGGGATAGCATGACAGCTGGGCAGTTAGCTTTTTCAGGAGAGGTCAGCATTGGCAGCGTCTCTGTTGGTCTAATGTCAGAATTCCTTTAAATCATGTTTCCTATGGGTATATGAATTCATTCTGTTTTGTGATGAATTGTGAGATTATGTCTTATACATAGGATTGCATGTAAATTATTGATGGTAGCTAGAGCAGCTTGTCAGTGGCAGATTCGTTACTGTTAGTTACTTTTCAATACTGTTTAAATAAAATTTATAGCTATATCTAACAGCATTAAAAATATGCTTATATTCCCTTTTAAGCATTTGATGTTATATACAAGAATGTAGATATTTCTGTCAGCAACATCATAACCAGACTGCTGGTAGAATAAAAAAAAAAAAAACATCTATGGCCAGCATAGAACTGACACTTCCTGTGAAAAAATTACATATCACACAATCCCTGGGTCTCTCAGACTAGCACTGTGTTAGGATACGGAGTGCCAGCATACAGAAACAGCAGGGGTGACCAGATAGAGGTAGCTACACTCTTGGAAACTGGTACCAGACTATGAATGATTAAAGTAAAATGTATTAATAATGAAGCAAAATGCCATCCAACCCCACCAAACAGAATACAATAAAAATACAAATAAAAATAACTAGCAACCTAACTATAATACTATATATACAGTACCATGAAGGGGAGAACATAGATAAGCAGATAAGCAGGATAGGGCAGGTGATGCAAGGAACAACCAGGGAGATTGATCAGGAAGAGGGCCAGAACTGGGATTAGGATGAAGGTCAGGAGCAAAGCATCAATAACCAGATACATGACACACAGGCAAAACATCAAGGCACTAAGGGAAGCTAGTGGAGGAAATATATACCTTTCTTCCAGACAGCACAAAGGAAGAGACTGATTACTAGGATCTGCTGGCTACTGGGAGATACCCACTGGTGGACACCGGAACTACACCCTTCAGTTCTGGCAGTCACAGTGTCATCAGCAGGTGATCCAGGTCCTGAAAACATCAGTGCAGGTGAGAGCTAAATAGTAATTAGATCTGATACAGACATAAACAGAACAATTAACATGGAGATCACATGTGTTTTCACATCACAATAGAACTCCCACAGTGAAGATACAATACAGTCAATTGTGAGGCATAGAATGAATGCTATGAAAGTGGTGAGTTAATAAAAATTGACACAGGTGAAAAAAGCCTTATGAATAAAACTAATGAAGAGTCCCAAATCAACAGTCCATATGTAGAAAAATAAAGATCAATATCCATGCTCCCTGTGGATAAAAGAAAGGTTAGGAGAGAATGATAGTCATTCACACTAGATAGAGTTCTGCTCTATAATCGGTGAGAGTAAGTAAATCCTGCCTACCAGCTGACCATGACCACTAAAACAGTGGTCATGGGGGGCCATTCACGTTCACTTTGAAGCAAATGACGTCCTTGCAACGTCATTTGCCGCAATGCACGTCGGGAAAGTTTCCCGACGGAGCATGCGCTCTACGATCGACGCGGGAACGCGCCTAATTTAAATGATTCCCACCCCCTACGGGATCATTTAAATTACGCGCTCTTGCGCCGGGCATTTTGCCGGCGCGCCCGCGCAATTTACGGAGCTTCTGCTCCGTGAATCAAGGGCAGCGGAGAAAATTTGCGGGGGCGCAGGGCAAAAATGTTGCCCTGCGCCTCCGTAAATAATGCGCAATTCTCTTTGAATCCGGCCCAGTGTTTGCGCAAACCGTTTATTCCAAATTTCTCAGGCCTTGTGACATTTCTCTTCTATGTTGTGCCATTGCTGACAGCATGAAATGGGAGGGGGTTTCTTTTGTTAAGTAACACCCTTTTATGATCAACTGTCTGCTGGACACCTCTTTAATGGATTCTCCTGTAGTTGAATTCTTGTTATTGGGATTTTGTTGTCTAAAATGTATCTTTGCTCCTAAGACTCTCATTGGGGTGTATTTGTTTTTTCAACATGGTCTTGAATAAATTTGTTAGGAAAAATACTTTTTGTGTGTGCAAATTAACACATCTTGGTTGCAATAAATGGCCTGCATTTGTGATAGTATTTTGTAGTATAGTGTTCCAAAGAAAATGTTAATTCTGAAAGGAAATGTTTTCTGATAAATTAGTTGGGGTCTACTCATTTATGCTGAGCATTGTATGTTCATATAACATGGAAACAAAACAATAACTTCTTTGTAGGTATGACAGTTAAAATAGAATGACAAAATATCCTTATCATTTTTTTTTTACACTTGAATAGAGTGAAAGGTTAGAACCACTGTCATCTTTGTATTGCTGCCCATGTCTCCGATAGGGAGATTTACTCGCTTTAATTATCCTGATCATCAACATCACCAGAAATTAAAGTAAAGGTTAATCCAAGTTGCCACAGAACAGGAATTGATGGGAAATCTTCTATTAGGACCCTTTATTATGACAAGAGGAAATATTTCCAATGTAATTTCCCTCAAATTGGAAATATATCTTCTTGCTTTCTGTGAAGTCTACAGTATAGGAAGTGAGGAGACACCTGAGACACAGATAGTAAAACAAATCGGACAGCCATATTTACCCTCTCCTTATTCTAACTGAAATGTGAAAAACAGTTTTGAGGCAGATGATTAAATAATTACTTTATTCTAAAAAGACAACCAACAGATCCTCTGTTCCCTGACAAAGAAAAATTAGACTTACATTCTACAATAGATGTGGTGAATAAACAGGAAAGTTTAAGGCCCCATTCAAACCTTAGCTCAAAGCTCCAAAACACTGGAGGAGAACATTTTTATTATTCTCTATGGAGTTGGTTCACATCTCCACTTCAAGTTAGCTGAAGCCAAATGGCTAGAGCTCCAAAAAGTTCTGGAGCTTTTTTTGTAACTCAAATTGGGCAGATTTGCACGTTTTTATTCCCATAAAATTAATGAAAATGCATGATTTCTGCTCAAATGAAAAAATGTAAACCAAAAAAATAAAAATAGTAATAATATAGGAATAAATAGCTGTTTTAAAAATATTTATAAAATCATCATAAATAAATAATTAATACAATAAATTAATAATATGTGATAATAAATAAATAATAATTAAATAATGAACCCTTAACCTTGATTTTTTTTAAATAAATTATTATTTTTATTAATAATAATAATAATAATAATAATAATAATAATAATAATAATAATAATAATACAATCATAATAAACACCCAAACAAAATAATGTAATATTAATATTTATTATTAGTATTACTATTTTTAATAATAATTTATGTATTTATTTTGTGTTTGGGTTAGGGTGTTTATTTATTATTTAATTATTATTTTATTTTATTTTATTTACCGTTAGGGGTTGAGGTTAGGGGTTGCTTACTTATTAATACATAGTATTCATTTATTGAATTCATGATTTATTTATGATTATTTTTATTTATTTGTGCATTGTTGTTAGGGTAGTTGTATTAACACTCATACCCTAACAAAGAAATAATAATATTAAATAAATAATAATAAGACAATAAATAAAATGTTAACCCCTAACCCAAACCCTTACCCCAACCCCGAATCCTAACCTTAACTGTAACCCCTTACCCCAACAACAAAAAATAATAAAAGGGGAATATCAATAATAATAATAATAATAATAATAATAAATAAAAGTTGATGAAAATGATAAAAAAAAGATGAAAAGGCTAGCAACAAATGATGCAACAGATGATAGTTTTCTCTATCTCCTAATAAAAAAAACACCAAAGCTCAAAAATGCTATAAAATGCTCAAGGACGCGTCAAAATCGTGCATAAAAATGTATGAAAAAAATTTGACAGAAAAACGCTGATAGACGCTACGCTCAGGTGTGAATGCATCTTGAGGATGTCTTCATTTTACTGCAATTTTTATTTGCATCTTTGGAACTTGTGTCTAGAAACAGAAACAAATGATTGATTGAAAACCACATGCATAATACACATTTACCCTTATCAGATGTCCTTTTCTTTTTACTCTTTTCTGAATAGCCAATTTAGCTGCCCAGTCTTCAGTATAAATTCCCATTCTAAGTAAAATTTTTGAGGATACTTGCCTTTAATCTCCAGTATTTCTCACTACTGTATGCCTCGGGCCAAACCCTTTGGGAAATGATAGGAAGCTCTTTGCAAATGACCAGAATTTGACAAAAGATGCTACTTAGAGATCATAGGGGGGATATAGCCAATAAGTTAAAAAGAGAAGTTTGATTTAAATGCACAATCATGACCTCAGCCAATAAGAGGGCAGGGCCCACTACGTTATACCTTAAATAATGCACTCACAACTAGGGAACAGTAATAGCTTTCTCATCATAGAAACCATCCAAGGGCTTAAAATAACCTAAGACTATCATCCGTGGCCAATACACTAATGGAGTCTCCACGCTTCGGAAGTTCAGTATCGTCCAAATATGAAAATCTTGTAGCCACATTCCTGCAAGACAACAGGAAGACTGTGAGTAATATAGTGATTGCTTTAGCCTGAGTTGACAGTAAAAATTGAATGATATTTTCGCGACCTTCATAAAATATTTAAAGGCAAACTGTTCCATAGCTCCTTAACAAGATAATTACTTTATGGATTATTCATTAATGAATTTTAAAGGCCTAAATTAGATGCAGGCTTAAATACCATACTGTTTGAGAGCAGGCTGGGCTAAGAGTATGGGGAAGTTGGTGAGCAGGATGACGAAGAACTGGTAAATGTAGCGTCTCATTCTTTAGTGACTGAAAAGGGAGAGAAGAATATCTCATCTTCAACTTCCCTATAGCTTTGGTAAGAACAAAGTCAATGGAAATAAAGGCACAATCCGATCAAAACTAAGCCACATGTATACCTCCTAACTTTTTGAGGTGGGAACGAGGGGCACCTATTAGCAAAAGTATGTTGGTATAGAATGCACCCCCTGCCACACCCCCTTAAAGGAGAATTATACAAAAAAAGATTAGTTAAACCCACAAGTGCTTTTTTTTTACCACTACTATTCCTTTGTACTAGCTTTGTAGATTTACCAATGCAGCAATTTAGAAATTGGATGAAAGGTTTAGCACTGGGAAACACTTTCTAAAAGATATAAAGTACATTTTATATACACCTATATATAGCAGACCAAAATGAGGAGGAAAGAGGGACTTTGTTTAAAATCAGGGATGGTCCCTTAAAATCAGGGAAAGTGGGGAGCTATGCACATTATGCATACAGAGAACACAATCTACATTATATTACCAAAAATATTGGGACACCTGCCTTTACACGCACATGAACTTTAATGGTATCCCAGTCTTACTCCGTAAGGTTCGATATTGAGTTGGACCACCCTTTGCAACTATAACAGCTTCAAATCTTCTGGGAAGGCTGTCCACAAGGTTTAGGAGTGTGTCTATCAGAATGTTTGACCATTCTTCCAAAAGTGCATTTGTGAGGTCAGGCACTGATTGTGGACGAGAAGGCCTGGCTCTAATTCATCCCAAAGGTGTTCTATCGGATTGAGTTCATGACTCTGTGCAAGCCAGTCAAGTTCCTCCACCCCAAACTCTCTCATACACACTACATTGCCAAAATTATTGGGCCATTTGGCGGAGGGGGGATTATGGTGTGGGGTTGTTTTTCAGAGGTTGGGCTTGGTACCTTAGTTCCAGATTAATTGACCTCTTAAGGCATCAGCATACCAAGACATTTTAGACAATATCATGCTCCAAACTTTGTGGGAACAGTTTGGGGATGGACCCTGTAACGAGACCCTTGCTCGCTTCCGCTCTCCCGACACTCCTCTGCTACTATTGAGTCAGCTTGCAGATCGCAACGTCTGATGGTTCGGTCATCCAAGGCTCCGGGATCCGAACTACAGCTATGTGCCGTTCGGGATCCATAAGAACAAAACACCAGGCAGGCTGTATGTCAGTTCAAACAGGAAGACCTTTATTGGAAGTACACAACACACTTTTAAACGAAAGAATTTGGAACATCCCGCCCCCAACAATCGCTTTCCTATTGGTCAATTGTAAAGTACATGGAGTTCTCCTTCAGGTCCTCATAACCATGCAAATGAGGACTTGAAAATGAGTTCAGCAGGGATTGGTCCGATAGCTTGAATGGAGGGACTGTTATGTGTATTGAGACAGAAGTCCCAGGGGGCAATCAATGTACACAATAGCCAGACACAGAACAATGGAGCCGTCTGGCCTTAAGACAGAGCAGAAGACCCCCCACTGTGTAACAGATTTCAACGAGATACACTTCAGCATTCCAAGGTCTATGACAGACCCTTTCTGTTCCAACATGACTGCGCACCAGTGCACAAAGCAAGGTCCATAAAGACATGGATGAGTGAGTTTGGGGTGGGTCAACTCAATATTGAACCCTACAGACTAGGATGCCATTAAAGTTCTTATGCGTGTAAAGGCAGGTGTCCCAATACTTTTGGTAATATAGTGTCTCTGCTCTGTACAGTTTTTCATGCAGGCATTGAACCAATCAAACTAATACATTTTGCCATTAATCTGAGTCTGAGAATCCCGGCTTGTGATGCAGGTTTGCTATTCTCAAATATAACCACTGTCAGCTTCTTTCTGTCTCTCACATACAGACAGCATCTCAAGTCACCAATTAGATATAACCCTGCCTTGAAGTTTTCAAAGTGACTAATGGTACAGCAAGCTGTCAGAAGAAAATATACAACACAAGCACCCCCTACAATTCCCATGCAACCTCATGTGATGTGCTCTTTGGATTCTTGCTGCAATACGTTACAGCACATTCAGACTAGCGTAAGTTAAGTAACCTTTCTTATTTTGCAGTGTTTATTGTATAGTATTGGCAACTCACTGATTGCTTTCACTTGTTGCCTGTCTATGAACATGAAAGGAAAAAAAGTAAAGTAATAGATACACATTTAAACCAGGAATATCCAGATCTGGATTTAAAGGTCAGATGTGTCAAACGTTGATATTTCTGTTGCCATTATATATCTTACTCTGTTGAAACTATAAACAGAAGTTCTAAAAAATCTGGACTCTTTAATCATTATCCCAATTAACTTTTGTTTAATTTTAACAGCTTCTTGCTGTCTAATGTGGCGTAACAGGACCTTACAGTAGCTACTTTACCTGCTAGATCTTTCCTTATACATAAGATGCACTCAGTCTGAATAATGGAGGAGATGACAGCTCGTCTATGACAAAACCTTCCATCATTTAGTCAGATAGGGTCTCTATGTGCCAATTTATTGTAATTGTTACTGACAAACTTTTTAAAATGTATTTACGTGGCTCTTAACTCAGCCCATCCTCTGTTAATCTTCATTCTTCTGCTCTGCTGTATTTTCCTTCAGATTCTTTTCCTCTCTTCTTTTTAGTTCCTACTACTTCTTCTCCCCTATACTACTTCAGATAATAATAGCATTTCCATTTCAGTTGCACATTATTCAACCCCTTCTAGAGTGCCTCAGAAACTCTAAAATCAGGAATGATCAAGTATGTTCATTTTAATTTCAGTACTAAAGTTAAAGGATAAGTTTACCTTTTGTAAAAACATTATGAATACACATAATTTAGCAGGGGAAACAAATGCATATATTATTATTACACTGCAGCATGTAAAGCATTGCAACCGCGATTAGTGAATCGTGGGTGCAATGCCAGGCTGCTGCAGACACTGGGCCAGATTCTCAAAAGAGATACGACGGCGTATCTCCAGATACGCCGTCATATCTCTGAGTTGCGCCGTCGTATCTATGCGCCTGATTCTTAGAATCAGTTACGCATAGATTTCCCTTAGATCCGACAGGCGTAAGTCTCTTACGCCGTCGGATCGTAACTGCATATTTACGCTGGCCGCTAGGGGCGTGTACGCTGATTTACGCGTTGAAATATGTAAATCAGATAGATACGCAAATTCACGAACGTACGCCCGGCCGACGCAGTACAGTTACGCCGTTTACGTTAGGCTTTTCCCGGCGTAAAGTTACCCCTGCTATATGGTGGCGTAAGTGCGGCGTACCAATGTTAAGTATGGACGTCATTCCCGCAACGAAATTTGAAGATTTTACATTGTTTGCGTAACTTGTCCGTGAATGGGGCTGGACGTAATTTACGTTCACGTCAAAACCAATACGTCCTTGCGGCGTATTAGGAGCAATGCACACTGGGAGATTTCCGCGGACGGCGCATGCGCCGTTCGTGAAAAGCGTCAATCACGTCGGGTCACAGAACATTAACATAAAACACGCCCCCCTGTCCCACATTTGAATTAGGCGGGCTTACGCCGGACGATTTACGCTATGCCGCCACAACCTACGGAGCAAGTGCTTTGAGAATACAGCACTTGCCCGTCTAAGTTGCGGAGGCGTAACGTAAATCGGATACGTTACACCCACGCAAAGATACGCGGATGTACAAGAATCTGGCCCACTCAGTCTAGCTGTCTGCCCATACCAAATGTACAGGCAAACAGTTGCTAAATTGCAGGTGAATCAATGACCTACGAGAGCGCTCATCAGAGTAAATCTGTCTGCTGCAGTGGAAGACAGAACTTGTAGTTCATTCATTCCCTGAACTCTGTGAATGAATAACATGGCTGTGGCTGAGTGCACAACACCCCTGGAGATGGTGACAGGAGATGCTGAGCCCAAAAAAGCACGGGTTGTCAGCTGTATGGTAGTCAGATGGATCTGCAGTGTCAGGAACTGGAAGCAGCTGATCCAGGATGACACACTGGGAAGTGCAGACAGTACACAGTAGGCAGGATGAGGCAGGAGACATGGTCAGGATGAAAGCAACGGTCATCCTTATAAAGGCCAGAGGGTGCCAAGATCTATCGCATGTAGCATGCGTCAGTGCACACAAGCGTGTGACATGAACGAACATTCCTGCTACGGCTTATCCCCTGACACAGGCACTGTAATGCCCCACGGCATTTGTGTGCATGTACAGACATCCTCCATGCACGCACAGAAATTGCACCCTTCTAAGACACATACCTCCTAGGATAGCTGTGATGTAGAAATCCCAGGGCTCAGGCTAGGCTGAAAACCTGGATGCAGGATAAAAAAAAGGAAAATGGTTAAAAAAAAAAACATTGCAAAGAATAAACATTGTGGACCAGATTCACAGCCGAGATACGACGGAGTATCTCAGATACTCCGTCGTATCTCTCAGAGTATCTATGCGACTGATTCATAGAATCAGTTACGCATAGATAGCCCCTAGATCCGACAGGTGTAATTGTTTTACACTTTGCGTCTTAAACCAGCGTCGGGTATGCAAATTAGTAGTTACGGCGATCCACAACGGTTTTTCGCGTTCGCTATGTCGCTGCTAGTCTAGTTTCCCGTCACTAAATTAGTCGTCGTTTTTGGTGCCCTAACTTTATCACGGCACACGTATGTGCTGTATAAAGTATGGCCGTCGTTCCCGCGTCGAAATGTGAAAATTTTTGCTTCTTGCGTAAGACGTCCGGGAATACGGAAGTACGCTACGCACGTCGCCGTTCGAAAAAATGACGTCACTTCGCGCAAAGCACGATGGGAAATTCAAAACGGAGCATGCGCAGTAGGTCCGGAGCGGGAGCGCGCCTAATTTAAATGGCACACGCCCCTTTGAATTACGCGGGCTTACGCAGGAGGCCGCCGGCGGAAGTTTTCTCGCAAGTGCTTTGTGAATCAGGCAATTGCGATGAAAACTTGCGGCGGTGAAATGTATCTACGATACGTTACGCCGCCGCGATTCTATGTGAATCTGGGCCTGTAAGCCTTTTTGTAAGCATGCCTCCAAAGTACATCCATCGTCAATCATGTTGTATGTCCTCAGGATGTAGGTACACATGATTCATGATGACAAAAAAAACTCTGCCATTCCCCCCCCCCCATACATGTCCATATATGGTCAATGAGATCACGGGAGAACCCCGCTCCTTATGACATCATTGACCATTAAAAAACAATGACTCCTCCCTGTTGTTAGCAGGTAATTTCTAGCTGATAGCAGTGATGAGTCATTGGTTGTTAGGACGCCAGTGGGTGCTGGCTTCTTTTTTTTTTTTTGAAAAAACACACAAAATTAACCAGGCCTAAAAAAAGACACAATGAGAGCAATTCAATGTTTTTTTAATGCAACTAGTATAAACACCAGACTCATTTTTTATCTCCTATAAACTACTGTACACTACCACTGAAACTAAGAGGCAGAAGGTTAGTACTTGTGGGTAGTCAAACATCCATGATGATAGGAGGAGAGAGCAGAGAGATGACTGTCATTCTGTTGCTGCTCTTTCACTGTCCATTCACAGACTGGGGTCAGGAAGGTGACTTATCTTTGCTGTATAACTGCAGTAGAGAAAAGTCTGTCACTAGGCTGACTGTGCTGTTTGGTAGGGCTGTATATGTTTCAGGACTGACCAGAAAAAATATTTGGCAGGTAAAACAGCAGCCAATTATGTATTTCAACAGCATATTTAGTTGTTTGCCTGGAATTCAGCTTTAAAAAAGCAGCAATCTGGAGTGCACTGTGGTTATATATGGGTTAGACTGAGAGTGAATTAATTGAAAATACCAGCAAAAGAAGATTCTTGGGAATGAAAAGCGTGTTCACTTCTTTCTTGAGAACAGTTCTGTGTGCTCCAATTGACACAGGTGGCTTCAGGGTACAAGCAAAGCTTTTGAAGATAATACTGAAGACTCCATCACACATACACACCGCACAGCAAACCATAATTCAGCTGGCTACTGAGCCTTGAAGCCGTCTGGATTTGTTTAGGACTGACATTTAAATACAAAGAGAACAGCAGTCAATGTCTGCGAGTTTGCTGCATACATATGAGATACATTGTAATACACACCAGATTCCTGTAATTGTCCTCATTTCATCAACATCCCCCAAAGGATCACAGACACCTTTGATGATCTGTAAATGAACAAGAGAAGAGGATAGTATAGTTCCTAACCGTTTAATTGGTCTTCTGGGGTGACATGTACAAATACAGGGCAACATGTACAATTCATTTTGTGCCTCCACTTTCAGTAGTAGCGACAGGGGTCAAGTCCTGCGGGAACGCGTGGGAACGGAGTTCCTGCATTTTTTTCACAGCAGGAACGCAGTTCCCTTTGCAGGATTAGAGCAGCCGAGAGCACCTGAGCCACCCGAGCCAATCCTTCACTAAGCGGCGATGCCCAGCTCGAGTCACTGTCAGGGGCAGGCGAACCTTAGTAATCCTTTATGTTACTGGCCGCTTCATGTATATGGACTCATTGGGTAGTGTGCGGGTATTCCATCACTTCCTCGATGCCGCAATGTCTCCTGGGAACTTTTGTCATTGTGGAGGTCTGCCGCGAGTTATCACAGGATTTAGAAAGAACCTGCTTTCGCAAGTATACCCGCACACTACACGATGAATCCATATACAGGAAGCGGACAGTAACATAAAGGATTACTAAGGTACAGTGGATCGAAAAGAAAAACATGCGGTTTATGCATATGAGCGTATAATTTTTTTTTTTTGGTGGGGGAGTGGATCTTGGGTGGGAGTTACCACACTTTTTTCCCCAGGATTTGACCCCTGAGTAGCGATATAAGTTAAAGGGTTCACATAGTGACATGATGAGAGGTCTGTGACAACAAGGCTCAGGCCTAGGGAAGCACTTTTCAGGGGGGCAGCACTGAAAGTTAGTGTTAGTGTAACTCCACGCAAGCTGCTTCTAATTTTGACTGTCCTATTATTCTGGACACAAACCTTCCTCACTATGCCATGTTTTCTGCTGCACCATTGGCATGGTTATATCTTCTTAGTCCTCTCCACAAAATTATCAGAAATGTGTCCTTAAAGGGTCACTAAAGGAATTTTTTTTTTTAGCTAAATAGCTTCCTTTACCTTGCTGCAGTCCTGGTTTCATGTCCTCATTGTTCGTTTTTGCTTTGATGTTGCTGTAAATCCTCTCTGTTCTGGACACTTCCTGGTTGCCTTTTTCCTGATAACCACAGTACTGGGAGATTTCTCACGGTGGTCACTAATCAAGGAGCTGTGTGTAAAACGAAACTGGATTGGTGCTGAGGAGTTTTAGACAAAGTATCACTGCTCTCTATTGGCTGACTGCCCTCTAGTGGCTCTCTGTACATCAGAGAACCAGCAAACAACAGCAAAAACGAAACTACACTGCAGGCACATTATATGATTGTTTTTTTTATCTATTTTTAATCATTTTTAAAAGGAATCAGTTAACTATTATGTCTCTATGCCCTGTAAACAGTCATTTCAGCTAAAAAAAATGTTTCCTTTAGTGACCCTTTAAGGAGTTGTAAAGGAATTTTTTTTTTTTGTTGAAATGACTGTTCACAGGGCATAGAAACATAGGCCCGGATTTACATAGATCGGCGCATATTTATGCCGCCGTAGCGTATCTCTTTTACGCTACGCCGGCGCAGCGCACAGATGCAAGCACAGTATTCACAAAGCACTCGCCCCCAGTCGCTCTCAAATCTACGCTAGGTTTCCTCGTAAGCCAGCGTAGGTGGAAGTGGGCGTGAGCCATGCTAATGAGGCGTGACCCCATGTAAATGAAGGACTGAGCGTCATAAATTTACAATAACGTACAGCGCATGCGCCGTCCCGTGGACGCATCCCAGTGCGCATGCTCAGAATGACGTCGAAACAACTGCCTAAGATACGTCTGCCTACGATGTGAACGTAAACCTACGCCTAGCCCTATTCACGTACTACGTAAACTACGTAAA
The DNA here is from genome assembly GCF_905171775.1 of Rana temporaria. Classification (NCBI taxonomy): domain Eukaryota; kingdom Metazoa; phylum Chordata; class Amphibia; order Anura; family Ranidae; genus Rana; species Rana temporaria. The sequence goes on from NC_053497.1 coordinate 56,768,982, forward strand.
ATACGATGGCTGTGTTCCCTGGTCTATACCTTTGCATGAGTTGCGCCTCCTATATGGGGAATAACTTTACGCCGGACGTACGACTTACGCAAACCGCGTATAATATGCGCCGGGCGCAATTACGTTCGTGAATCGGCGTATCTCCCTCTTTTGCATATGTGCATAGAAAATCAATGGGAGCGGAAAATGCGCCCAGCGTAAATATGCGCCCACGATACGACAGCGTAGGCAAGTTACTTCGGTCGTAGAAAGCCTATTTTTAGGCGTATCTCAGATTGTGGGCACGGCGCACAGATACGATGGCACATAGATAGACTTACGAGGCGTATCTCGAGATACGTCGGCGTAAGTGCTTTGTGAATCCGGGCCATAATAGTTAACTGATTCCTTTTAAAAATGATTAAAAATAGATAAAAATCAATCATATAATGTACCTACAGTTTCAGTTTAGTTTTTGCATGCTGTTTCCTGCTTATGTGATGTACAGAGACTCAGAGCCAATACAGGGCAGTGATGGTTTGTAAAACAAAACTGATTGGTGTTGAGGGGTTTTAGACACACCGTAATCACACCTCCTTGATTAGTGACCACAGAGAGAAAGCTCCCATGACTTTTTTCATCAGGAAACAGACAACCAGGAAGTGTTCAGAACAGAGAAGGATTACAGCAACATCAAAGCAAAAACGAACAATGAGAACATGAAACCAGGACTGCAGTAAAGTAAAGGAAGCTATTAAGCTAAAAAAAAAATTGTTTAGTGACCCTTTAAAGTAGAACTATAGGCAACACTTTTTTTTTTCATTTTGGATAGAGTAAGGGAGGGTTATAGCCCCTGTCAGTTTATTTTTTACCATCCCTGTCCCATTGCAGAGATTTCCTTTTACTTCCTGCCCCATAGCCAAACAGGAAGTGAGAGGAAATAAAATCTATGCAAATTAAGGGAATCTAATGCCCCCCCCCCCCCCCACAGCCCTAAAAACTAGTGTCCCCACTTGACAGGGCAGGTCTTAAACAGAAAGGGGTGTGGCCTTGACAGGAAGGGGTGGGTCATATTTAAATTAGGGGGTGCACGAGTCAGGCCTAGGGCAGCACAAAACCTAAATACACTACTGCTCTTAACGCAAAAGTTCATACGATTAGAAAGGGGGTTAAACCCCTTTTTAGGTTGTTATTACTGCCCTTGATCCCATTTCAGAGAATCAAGAGGAAAAATGTGATGCTTCCCCCGATGCCAAGGTTAGAAGTTAGAGTGGGTGTTATTTTAGCTTTAGCAGCATTCATTCCCTTAGCAGGCCTACTGGTATTTGGTTCCCCTCAGGTTTTGGTAAACAATAGTATAGTTTTTGGCCTAACAGCACAAGAGAGCAGGCGTAAATAACAGAAAAGACTACCTGTGATCTTCAGGATATCTGGTATGAATTGTAGCATGGCAGGAGAGTATCCATATGAAAGTCCAGAGGCTGGTGGTGTTCAGGGCAGGAGGCAGGCAGTTAGCATTATCCAGAGACTATAGATGTTCAGGGCAGGAAGCAAAAAATAATAAAAAACATTCTGTATTCCAGAAAGGGGGAAATAATAGGAGAACCCAATGATTGGGCTAGTCAGGCAGAAACAACAAGACAGGGTAGAGGCCAGGTAGCAAGATGCTATCACAAGACCAGATCCTCAGGTTTGTGTTGCGCAAATAGAGAGCCACAGCCAATCAGGCCCAAGAGGATGGAATAGGCAGCGCCCTACCGCCGCCTAGCAACTGTGGCACTGTGCAGGAGGGTCATCCTAATTTTGAGGAGATTTCCTCTAAACTTTTGTTGTGTCTCGAAGACAGGAAATGAGTGCTATAAAACCTAACAGTGTGTCTGTAACTCTTTTTTGCTCTATCCAAAACCAGAACATATTTTTCCACTTTTGGAGTAATAAAAAGCCATGGTAACCATCCACATATTAAGCTGCATTACCTACTGGTCTAATGACACTCAGATGCTTCCTTGAAGCTTGGGATTGAGTGGAGGTCTCCGCCATCTTCCTGTGTGCAAAGGACTTCACCTCCAAATCTTTCCTGAAACAATAGTGGATGTTGCAGTTTCTGATTTTTGCAAATGCTAATTGCTTGGTTGACATACTGAAATTGGATTCAATGTAGTCATCAACACAGAACAAGCATGCATATAAAAAATCTCTGAATATCTAGATATGAATACTTGTTTTGGTCATTTACTTCAATCGCTGAAGCCAGAAAGTAGGTATAACAGTCAGGCAACTACATAAAAAGAAAACCATCTTCAATCTGATACATCATACCGTAGTTAAAGGTGTTATAAAGGTAAAAAAAAAAAATCTTAAATAGCTTCCTTTACCTTAGTGCAGTCCTCCTTACCTTAGGCCCCATACACACGAGAGGATTTATCCGCGAATACATTCCAGCGGAACGTTTCCGCGGATAAATCCTCTCGAGGATTTCAGCGGATTTCTCATGCGATGGAGTGTACTCACCATCGCATTGAAATCCGCGCCAAAATCCTCTGGCGATGACATGTCGCGCCGTCGCCGCGATTATGACGCGGCGACGTGCGCGACGCTGTCATATAAGGAATTCCACGCATGCGTCGAATCATTGCGACGCATGCGGGGGATCCCTTCGGACGGATGGATCCGGTGAGTCCATCCGTTGGGATTTGTTTAGCATGTCAGCGAATATTAGATCTGCTGGAATCCATCCCAGGGGAGAAATATCCGCGGAAACAGATCCGCTGGAGTGTACACACCATAGGATCTATCCGCTGAAACCCATTCGCTGGGATTTTTCAGCGGATGGATTCTATCGTGTGTATGGGGCCTTACACTTACCTCATCCTTCCATTTTGCTTTAAAATGTCCTTATTTCTTCTGAGAAATACTCACTTCCTGTTCTTCTGTCTGTAACTCCACACAGTAATGCAAGGCTTTCTCCCTGGTGTGGAGTGTCGTGCTCGCACCCTACCTTGGACTACAGGAGAGTCAGGACGCCCACTAACACACAACTCCTTTCTCTATCTGCAACGTAGAGAGTACTGAATCTTCTGCAGTTATAACCCCTTTAACCACTTGGGATCCGCGCTATGGACGAAAGACGTCCACAGCGCGGCTCTCAAGTGCCGGGTGGACGTCCCCGGACGTCCTGTTGTTGTCATTCCCCGTGCGCGCCGCTGGGGGCGCGCAGCGGGGAAACAACGTGCCCGCACATCGCTCGGGAGCCGATGCGTGTGCCTGGCGGCCGTGATGTCCGCCAGACACCCGCGATCGTCGGTGACAGCAGGGACGTGGAGCTCTGTGTGTAAACACAGAGCTCCACGTGCTGTCAGGAAGAGAGGGAGAGAGGAGACCGATCTGTGTCCCTATACAAAGGGACACAGCATCGGTCACCTCCCCCAGTCATCTATCCCCTATTTTGTAGGAACTATAACTTTTGCGCAAACCAATCAATATACGCTTATTGCGATTTTTTTTAACAAAAATATGTAGAAGAATACGTATCGGCCTAAACCGAGGGAAATTTTTTTTTTTTTTTTTTTTAATTGGGATATTACTATAACAAAAAGTAAAAAATATTGTTTTTTTTTCGAAATTTTCTGTTTTTTTTTATGTTTATAGCGCAAAAAATAAAAATCGCAGAGGTGATCAAATACCACCAAAAGAAAGCTCTATTTGTGTGGAAAAAAATGATAAAAATATAATTTGGGTACAGTGTTGTATGACCGCGCAATTGTCATTCAAAATGCGTCAGCGCTGAAAGCTGAAAATTGGTCTGGGCACGAAGGGGGTTTAAGTGCCCAGTAATGAAATGGTTAATGTTTTTTAACTAAAATTCTTGCTGTGTTTTTCTGAGACTGTATTGTGATTATGTTACCCAGCCAGGTTAGATCAAAGTAGCTCTTATAGCAGTGCTATTCTCCCTTTGTCCCTTATTTTTTCATCATGACAGCCCAGGAGGTATGGCTTTTACATCTATGACTATGACCAATACACAGCCTATGTTCCCATACACAGCCTAACAAATCAATTAAGACAGATGAAATAGTCATTGTGGAACTATCTGAGCCCAGAATCAGGATATTCTTCATTTGCACACAATGTATTTTCAGCCGCCCTGCAATAACTGCTGACTTGCAGATCTGCCTTCTACATTATTTAGCACACATACACAAGTGATCTTAAATAGTGCAAATGAACAACGACGTGTTTAATTATTAAATTTATTTATTCCGGCAAGATTTCCCGCTGTGCTAGAGAAATTCTCCCACTTACATGGTTTTATGGCAGGGCTCCCACTCAGAAACATATTTTAGATTAAAGGGTAATCTCTTCTGGCGTACAAAACGCAGACTAATATTTTAATATGCCTTTTTTAAGTGCCTAATAGATGTTTAATCCAAGGCTGGAAAACTTTCATCAAAACAGTAAATGAAGATTTTGTAAGTAGTATATCAATGAACAGTAATAAAGAGCAACGTAAAACTGAATTTACTGACAGTGAATAAATAGGCTTTAAGTAAGCATCAAAGTAAAGTAAATGAGCCACTTAATACCATATCAAGAATTCTTCTCTGTCAAAGCACCACAAGTTTCAGCTTTCCTCCTGGCTGGGAGGGCCATGTTGAGTCTTCTAAGGCCTCGTACAGACGAGAGGATTTCCGCTGGAAACGGTCCGCCGGACCGTTTCCAGCGGACATTCCTCCTCCGGATTTTGATCTGATGGCTTGTACACACCATCAGATCAAAATCGGCGCGGAAGACATCCGCGGTCACGTGTCGCGACGTGTCTGCGCCGTCACCGCGACTATGACGCGGCGACGTGCGCGACGCTGGAAGGTAAATTCTTCCACACATGCGTCTAATCATTCCGATGCATGCAAGGGATGGGGATCGGACAGACTTATCCGGTGAGTCTGTACAGACGACCGGATAAGTCCGAGGGACAGGATTCCAGCGGATAGATTTCTTAGCATGCTAAGAAATTTTTATCCGCTGGGAATCTGTCGGCTGGACAAATGTCCGCCGAAAATTGTCCGCTCGGGCCTACACACGACCGGATCTATCCGCTGGAACTGATCCGTGGATAAATCCCAGCGGATAGATCCGGTCGTGTGTACGGGGCCTTATACTTCATCAAGTATATAAAAAATTCTATTCAAATTCAAGTAATTTTTTTATATTTTTAAATCTATAGCTTTCTTTGAAATAATACTTTGGGGTTTCCTGCCAGGGAAGTCCTTGTTCGGGACCTTTCTGTTATTAGGTGACAACGCTCTCTTCCTGTCTCCCAGTTGTGCTCCTAGGTTGTCATCCTGTCAAACTCCAATCCAGTGAAGACTATAAGTGGTTTCAACACACATTATGCAGGTGAGGTCCACTGTAATTATCAGACAACCCACCCTAATGGCATTTTTCTCGTCAGGAAAAAAAAAAGAAGTTTTTCCTGATGTGATTCCTCTCCAGCCTGACTTGCATACACACGTTTATGCAAAAAAAATGTCCGACCAAAGCGCGGTGACGTACAACGCGTACGATGGACTATAAAGGGGAGATTCCTTTCAAATGGTTCCACCCTTTGGGCTGCATACTCGATTCTGAGCATGCACGTATTTTTCCCCTCGGAAAAGAATATACACGACTGTTTTTCGCGGCGAGAAAAAGACTGACGGGAAACACGACGATAAAAAAGAGAGCTGGTTTCAATTTTTTGGCGGCCATTTTTTTGTCGAGAAAACTGCTAGGGAACATACACACGACCGGTTTTCACGACCAATATAAAAAAATTGCATTTTTCTCGTCGTAAAAAACGGTCGTGTGTACGTACAAGGCATAAGAAATGCTGTGCATCAATCTCTAGAGTGAATGTAGACTGGAAGGAAGTGGCTAAGCAGTATCCTTATATCTGTATATATACAGTTTGAGCTGTAAGCCACTGCTGCTGGTGGCTGATAGTCTTAAGAGAATTGGAGTGAGATTTGACTATGTCACTACTGTAGTGCTTGCTGTTCTGCTTGCTGAAGGCTCTGACACCCTGCCTCTACCAAGATGGCCACCTCCATAAAGAGACAGTGCAGAACAAGGCATGTAAGTCAATAATAGAGAAAAGAGAAAGACGAAAGGTAATACTAATGACTAGGCCTTTTCCCTCTGCCTACCTATCTTTGGGCACAGCCTCTAGCGTAAAGTTTCCATTTATTTATTTATTTTTATAAATTTTTTTTATGAAAGTAGATTTTTCTTTTATACCACCCACAAACCAGTGTTGCGGAAAAACAAAAGGAACATAAATTACTTATTTAAAGTTAGGATTGGAAAATGTAATGTTGATAAAGCTGAAAACTTCTTTAAAGTATAACTAAAGGCAAAAAGTTAATTTTTTAGCCTTGGATAGAGTGCAGAGGGATTTGAATGCTTGTCAGTTTTTATTGCTGTCTGTGCCCCCCATTCACCCTCTCTATACATCCTGTTTGCCATTATCGTTGAAAGGGAAAGTAAAGGAAAATTCAACATTTTGGGTTGTCCCCAGTAAAGTAATTGAAGGGAAATCTTCCAATGGGGACACTAGATCTAGATCTGGGGAGCCCCAAGGAATTACCTTAATGTGCAGGAATTTTCTCTCACTTCCTGCTTGGCTATGGGACGGGAAGTGAAGGGAAATCTCCACAATGGGACACAGATGGCAGGGGTTATAACCCTCCCTTACTCTATCCAAAATGAAAAATAAAAAAGTTTTTCCTATAGTTTTAATTTAAGCCTATATCCTCTAAAACCATATGTCAAACCGGTAAAGTAGGTCTGCAAAATCTGTTATATTTTATGTAAGCCTTTCCTTTCTGGATTAGAGTATTTGGAATTTGTTGAAGAACAAGGGCTTGATTATTCAAGTGAGAAATCCACTGTGATCATGGTACGGTCAGTGTCACTACACATTTACAAGGTAATGCTTTCAGAACCTTGCAAGTACTAATTTTCAATGCACTGCAGATCATTTGCGATGGCGTGGTATAGGTTTTATTGTAGATTTGCTGGTTTACTTTGTTAGGCAGCGCAGGAAGTAATGATAATGTGTAAAGGGTAATGAGCCATAGCAATCGCCCTTTAGCTTGTTGTAGTCAGTAAAGGTCAGTGTAAAGAATCATGTAATTTCAGTGAGTTTAGAATTGCTTTGGCTAACACATTTTTTTTACATTTGTTATTCCATATTTTTGTAAATGCATCAAATATAGAGATTTGTAGATAAGCCATTAGAGGGAGCTCTATATTTTAAGGCTACATGCACACAGTTGTATTACCTTTAAAAAAAATACATGCCTGCCATACAATCCTGGCTTTTTTCCATGCCTGGGGAGCTACAGATGGCTTGTACAGCCAGGTATAGAAGTTAATGGCTGTACGCAGCTTTACTCGGGTAAATGCTGATGCTTTAGGGGAAAAGTACCCTATGCGCATGCACATGTTTACTCCAATGCACCAAAGCATCAGCTTTTATCTGAATACGTCTGCGTACAGTCATTCACTCAGGCTACCTGCAGCTCTCCAGGCATGGAGAAATGCTGGGATCTCATACTAGACATATTTTTAATCTTCAATAGCTCTGCATACATGAGGCCCTAAAGCCAATCTGTCGCATTAAAGGTATTTTTTTTAAATGGCATCCTGCTGAAAATCTTTGTTCTGTTCAAAAGCTACAGCTGCAGAAGAGTTTCATAAATCTAACACACCTCCGGGTATTTGGGATGCCTGGTCTCCCGCCACATGCTGTGGTACCTCCCTTCCTAACTACTATGTCTTGTAGTGATGAGGGGGCCAATGGAAAGAACCACAGAGGAAGCAGTTCACTGTAGTACCCAAGACATACAAAATAGGTGAATTAAAGCAAATCTAAACACAAAAATATGATATATTTCAGCTTACCAGTCCTTAGATGTTTTGCTTGCATCTGTTTTATTTTTTTCAGGATTATTTGTCTGTAATTTTCACCTAATAACTCTACAAATTACACCTTTCCTGTTTTTGGATGGCTATGCTTACTCCTCCACTATATCTATAGCAGGAGCCATGGTCCTCCACTAGGTTGGACTACACATATGTCAGCCTTTGTTCATCTTCATTACATGGGGGTTGATGGGATTAGTAGTCTACACAAGAATAAATAAACATTTTTGTCTTTATTGCTGCTCACAGGAAGTAATTAGAACACCGCATTTTTGGCAAGGTCAACAGGCATTTTCTGAACTTACAGAAAATGTTCTTAGCCCAAAAGAGAAAACAAAATCTAAAGACCCATAAACCAAAATGTATTGCATTTTTGTTCTTGGGTTTAGTTATCCTTTTACCCAGCAAAGGGTATCCAAACCAGGGATAAAAGTTGTGGGTGTACTTACTATTTTGAATGGAGGTATAACGGGGAACGATGTGCTCCACAAAACGGTCCATTCAGGTATTGAGAGCAGGGGAATGCAGTCCGCTCTGGGACCAGAGCTGTGGCGCGGTTTATCACTGCAGATTTGTCGGTGTGGCTGGAACTGAATGGTCTCTCACTCCTTCCTCATATGGCACCAGAATCAGAAGTTTGACCTACTTGTTGTTATGGTCTTTTTAAAGATCTACTACATTGTAAGTGATATTTTTATTGCGAAAAAAATTAAAATTACCTACTGCACTATGAGGAGCTCTCTCTTTTCTCCCTGATATATGTGATTGACTACACCCTCGCCCGGCAGGCGTATATCGTTCTGGGTTGTTTCACTGGAGGATTCATCTCTGTTATACTGCATAATATGACTACCTGTGATGGGTTTCATATATGTCCGCTGAGTAGGATGTTTGCCTAGGGGCTGGTAAAAGAAGGCACTTTGTTTTTCCACTCTTAAATTATTAAGAAGATATACTTCACTTTTACTTGATTGGAGACATCTGGTGGCGGTGTTTGGACATTTTTATATCCAACAATCAATAATGTATTTAGCACTTTACTTATGTTGGTTTGCACATTTATTATGAATAGGAGCGCAGTATGGAATAGTTATGTTTTCCTTTTATATTTTAGACTATTGAGTCTCACTACGGGCTGCTCTTTTTGTTTATTAATATTTCAATAATTTTCACATATATTTTCTTTGTAAATCCAGAGTGTGCTTGTTGAAGGTTTTTGTATAATCTTGTTTTTCCCTAAGTTGTGGGTGGACTGACCTTTCAACCCCAGTCCAACTTTCAGCTGCATTTTATATGTGTGGCAATAATTGTCTAATATCTAATGTTTAATATCTAATAAAATAAAAGTGTATGCAATCATGAATCATAACATGAGTGATAAATAGTCCATAAATTAAATTGAATAAATTAGGGCTCTTCTTATGATCAGTGTATCCACGCTAATTCGCCACTGTGATCGTTTGTCCTCAAAACACCATAGTGTTTTCTGTATACAAAATGTATTTAAAGCCCCCAAAAACAAATCACACTTACAGAATAAAAACTTTTAAACCACATGTAAAAAATCCACAGTAGCGCCGCCGTCTTACACACTCACGGTGCCTGGCTAGACGTCACGTTATCAGCTCCTTCCCTCTAGACGCGTATCTGCCAATCACAGGCCTTGCTCAGTAGAACTTCTAATTTTGTATAAAGAGAACACTATGGTCTTTCTATTTATCATTTATATGCCCTGAAATCCCTGAAATCTTGAGCAAAAGCTGAGAGGTCGTTTGTTTCCATGGAAGCAAGTGTGCTGAGTTGCCAATAAGAAATAGCTGGATAACCTGCCATCATAGGTGTGCGCAGCCTTTGGCATTAGGGTGTGCACCCCAAAGCGCAAACACACTCTACCGATCACTCACGATGTTCATTCAGAAAGGGAAGGGGCCTGTAAATGGCATATTTACTGGCCCCTTCCCCCACTCATCCTAAAACATCCACAGCAACAACCAGTGGGAGAGGAGGGAAGCTGGCAGTGCTGTGGGGGGAAGGAGGAGGAGCCAGGTCAGTGGGGGAATCTGTTCTGCACAGGGTGATTAGGGTGTGCCTGGGCACACCTGGCACACCCTGTGCGCACGCCTATGCCTGCCATTGAATGTTTAAAGGAGGAGATCGTGTGAACTCAAGGGGAGATCTGTTCATTAATTTTAACTCATCTGGGAGGTGAGCGTGCAATTTTATCGGTTGTGGTGTGCACTCCTTTTGAGGACGAACGATCACAGTGGTGGATTAGCGTTGAAACACTGATCATAAAAAGAGCATTTATTTATTCAATTTAATTTATGGACTATTTATCACTCATGTTATGATTCATGATTATATGCACTTTTGTATTATTTTATTAGATATTAAGAGGTTTATACAAAAAGCGCTACATTTTTTCACTTTAATTTTTGCAACCAGTGTGGTGTATCACTTAGCTTGTTTAGAAGCTGTGCATGTTTATTATAGATAATTAACACTAGGATTGGGTAGCACGATAGTTATAGCAATTTTTGGTGCTGATTGTTTTCATTTATACGTGGGGCAATGCTGACAATGTAGGTTAAGAAAAACTGGTAGGGGATTAAATAAAACACAAGGTGGGTCTGTAATTGGTGTTCTGAAAAGCTAATGGGTAGACAAGAAGATGAAATGAGAAAACATCCTTCTTTACGGTAGAACTACAATGCATAAATTATGGTGGAGCAGGATTAACTTATGGGACAAACACTGTCTAAATCCTTGAATAACCTATATCATGATCCTATATCAGTCATATTAGGTATCATTGCACCTGCTAGCATGTACACAAGCAGCTATTCTATAATCACCATCCCAGTCTCAGTAATTTTTAGTGTTACTGTACTGTGCATTGTGTTTTTTCATATATAATGTGCCCATAAACTCTTTGCCTCCACTGTAAAGGAGTTCTCGTTTATTAGGTTGTAATATACATTTTCTTGCTGACATAGCTTACATTAATGGCTGCAGCATCCTGGAATATCTAATAATGGTAAAACTAACACCATACTGAGTGCTTTCAGCATTTGTAAACTCTTGTTATCACTTCCTAGGTAAACCCAACACAGACCTGTGCTCACCCAATTATTTGCCTAATTATGGGCCTGGATTCGTACTTGAGCGTAACCGTTTTAAGGTGATTTTGAAGCCTTCTTTCTTTTTTTTTAACATGTTGTCACCTTTCTATTTCTAGTGTTTCAAAGTCACACCATTATTTAAAATCCTGTATAATATATATGTAGCGGGGTCATCCTGTCAGAACATTACGACAGGCTATCCCCGCTGGAACTTTATCCACGCCATTGTAAATATGCAAGTTACCTTTAAGGAGTTGTGCATTGTGGGATTGCAAGTAGCAGGAGATATGGACTCCATTGACTCTAAGGAGAAACAGACTACATTTCCCACAATGCCCTGAGTTATTTGAACACGTGACACCCCTCCGCACAGACTTATGGGGGAGGTTACTTAAGGAAAGGGCGCAGCTGATTTCTCTCTCTCGGGACCTGCACTTCTCTCCTCTGCGGAGCTGCTGGCAGTGTACAGCCGTACGGTTAGGCCAGAAGCCTAGGCCTACCGAGAGACCAGTAGTCTGGAAGGAAGCAATACTTCAACATCCAACTCTTGTACCCAGGGATCGTAGAGGCAAACCAGCTGTCGGTTTAACCAGTGGAACACCCTCATCCGGGATCTTTGTGCTGTGGAGCGGTGATTCCCCAGCGCGCCTCCGGAGCAGAATTCAGGTGGATCGGCCTGTGTGAAAGTCCCCTTTCATACTGGAGCATTTTGCAGGCGCTATAGCGCTAAAAATAGCACCTGCAAAATGTCCCTTAAACAGCTACACAATTCATTCGAGTGTGAAAGCCTGTGGAGCTAGCAGAACGGTAGAAAAAGTCTAGCAGCATCTTTGGAGCGGGGAAGGAGCAGTGTGTTTATTGCTCCTCCACTGCTCCTGCCCACTGAAATCAATGGGATAGTGCGGCTATAGCGCTGGAAATGCTCTGCTGCAGCAACGCATTGCTGGTGGTTTTAACCCTTTCTCGACCGCTAGCGGGGGGAAAACCCATCCTGCTAGTGGACACAATGCGCCGCAAATCCGCCCATAGCGTCGGCGGTAAAAAAAAAAGAGTTTTACCGCCGATGCTATGGGCGGCTCAGTGTGAACGGGTTCTAAGGGAAAACAAGAAAATGGAATAACAAAAAATAAAATAATTCAGAGATGATGGTAGGAGATTTATAATTTGGAGGGGTCATGTGCAGACATTGCCTTATTCATTGCCTGGGAGGACGATGGTGTTGTGCATTTTAATGAAAGGGCAATTGTGGTAGTAAGGTGTAATGATTGTGGAAGGAATGCATGGTGGGGAAAGTGGTGGGTGTAACTTTATAGAGCTGGTGGCTTGTAGGTAGACCTAATGTGGATGGTTGTCGTATGGTTTGAATAGGGCAGGAGTCTTCAAACTATGGCCCTCCAGTTGTTCAGGAACTATAATGCTCATCATGCCTAGTCTGTCTGCCTGAATGTCAGAGTTTTACAATACCCCACAGGATGTGTAGTAACGAAAAAGCTGGAGGTCTGTAGTTTGAAGATCCCTGGGATAGGGGATAGATGGACAAGATGGGAGTGGTTAAAATATCCGGTGGAAGGATGGTGAAAAGGTGCAAGAAAGGAGTACTGGTGTTGTGTTGCTGAGGTGTTTGCTGAAGATGGGTGGGGTCTGGGGCATATGGACTTTCCAAGTGATGGTGCAGGAGTGAATAAAAGGAGAAGAAAGAAAAAGGTATTGTTGATGAAAGAGGAAAAATTAACAGCGAAATGTATCACATCACCCCGGACCGCATCTATACATGGCATCTTTTACATCTTGCACATAATATCTAGCAGGTGGTTGATGTTTTGGCTGGTCCTTCTCCCTCTTACTGGCCTTCTGGTTGCCTGGATTTTAAAGCAGCAAGGCCCAGCAAAGTTGCAGTCTCCTCCTCAGGTACAAGTGTCACACAAGAAAACATGCTGTTTTTTGTAACTCCTGCTTATCTTTGGCCAAGTTACTCTTACCTATGTTTCCAAAACCTTGGATGATCCGAAATGCTAGCTTACCTCCTAATTTACATCACCGGTCAGAGAAAGTTTCCTTACATGCACATAACTATCAGCGGCATAGCCACAGATCTGCTGTGCATCTCATGGAGCTGCTTCCAATAGCACACATAGCTGTTCTTCAGGCTTTTCTATTTTGCCTTTAAGCTGTGCTTTGCAAAACATAAAAAACAGAGATACCGGTAATTGTAATTTTTCTTTTATTGTTAGGTACCTAGCAACCTTTCAATAAGCCGATCTTAAAATTTGAGGCTGACTTTCTTCCCTTCATGTTTGCTTCTATCACTCAATAAAATATAGTAAATACTGATAAATGTAGTTATTTCTTTATTTAAATTGATGAAAAAAATAACACCTTATTGATAGGATGACTTATAGCATCAATAACTACCTTTCACAGTAAATTATCAGAGAGATCAATGTCTAACTAGATTATTCCTAGGATTTTTTTTAAAGCATACCTAACAAATGGTTCCTACAGACATAAAGAAAATGACCTTTGCTGTCTTCCTTTGGTAATCTAAATATGTTCTTTAGGGAAAACTCCTCTCTTAATTTATTTCAAGGCCCTCTGCCGCTTGCCACAGTTCTTGCAATTCTGCAAGTCGTAGAAATTGTTGTGATCTGTCATGAGGTGGATAAATTGTTCTACATCCAGTACAGAGAGTGCTGGATTCTCCATTTTGTTGAGATTGGTGAGGTTGCTAGGATGTGCACATCCATTGACATCTGGGCAAAAATATGTGGTAACGCTGTGTCACACATTTTCAGGTGCTCCCATAGAAGGTTAAAAAAAATACACAATGGCATGGTTTAGCATCGGTACCCAAGGCTTAGGGGAAGAATGACAGAAGCACCTCAATGACCCGATCATTCCAGGACTCTGGAATGCAGCTTAGCAGAAACATGCCTGAGCTGTTCCGGACCCAGTAGAGGGAGACACGCATGGCATCACAGGCCTCACCTACTAGTTCCTCCCTCTTGAGCTATCTTTTCCCACTACAGGCGAGATGTCTGTACCAAACCTGGATCAACCCCTGCTCCTTAGTGACCTAAAAAAAAAAATATCGTCAGTCAATTCCAATCTGTGGATGGATATAAAACATATGGCCACGAGGCTACAGGTGGTAGTATAGTCATCTGCAGACCATGTGGGGGCTCGCTAACAAGTACAAGTAGTCACTAAAGCCATCTCAAGTGGATAAAAAGCAACCGTTTATGGACTTTTTTCCAGATATTTGGTTTATGGCTTTTTTTCCAGATATTTGGTTTATGGATTTTTTTTTTAAGCACATGATTATCACTGGAAGTAGTGGTGTAGTGTTTAAATGTTATATGAAGTTATAGAGTGCTGCTAGAGTAATCCTTCCCAGATAGCAATGGTAACTGGCCACAAATTTGTGGCAGTGTTGAATTGTAAGTCTGTTAGAGTGGAGTGCCACCCAAAAGTGGAACTTTAGCTCATTGGTTTCCTCCCCCTTTCCGATATCAAAATTGGCACCTTTTAGGGGGGGTAACAGTTATCCTGTCCTTCTTCCGGTAGCCACAGCCACTGATATTGACGTCAGGGCTCGGCTCCCTCCTCTTCTCCCTGTTGACGGGTCAGTAGGAGAGCGCATGCCCAGTAGGGCCAGCATGAAGCCGTAAGGCTACACTGCAGAGTTCCCTTACCCGCAATGGCAACGACAGCACCCGACAGCTGATAAAAACATTAGCTGTGGTGCCGACATCACTGGACCCCAGGACAGGTAAGTGTCCTATTATTGAAAGCAAGCAGCTGGACCTCCGCTTTAACTTGCTGCACATTTTCACTGGCAAGTTGTACACCTGCAGAGCACTTGAAGCACAAGTTCTACCGTGTTTCCCCAAAAATAAGACCGGGTCTTATATTAATTTTGGCTACAAAAAACACACTGGGGCTTATTTTCAGGGAATGTCTTATTTATTTACGGTATGTACAAAAAAGTTTCTCCCCGTCAGCTCAGGAGTCAGCGTTGTGAAATTCTGTAATCCCAAAAATAAACCTTAGTTAAATACCTTGTAAAATTCTGTAATCTGTTTTGTAAAAAGATTATATATAGTGTAATGTGTCTCCTTGTGTAATTTTATTTTGGAAAATAAGGTATTTTCCACAATAAAATTACACAAGGAGACGCACTACACTAATATATATATATATATATATATATATATATATATATATATATATATATATATATATATATATATATATATATATATATATATATATATATACATACACATACACACAGTATATATATAATCCTTTTACAAAACGGATTACACGATTTTACAAGGACTTTAACTAGGGCTTATTTTCGGGGCTTATATTGCAGCCATCCCAGAAACTCATGCTAGGTCTTATTTTAGGGGTAGGGCTTATTTTCGGGGAAACAGGTTAGTTGACACAATTCTCTAGCAAGAGCAAAGTTACAGTGGTAAGTCTACAGCAAGCATTCTGCAAGTCTACAGCATAAAAATTCAGCCACAGTGATCCCTGAGGTAGGATTACTATTGTACAACATAAATGAACCAGAACTTGCAGCAGACATGCAGAATGTTTGCAAAGAAAGTTGATCTTCTAGAGTCATGCAATGTGGGCTTGTTGCAATTGTGCAACACGCTTGTGAAGCCTGGCAAGTCTTGCAATAGCTGTGTAAGTAATTTTCAAACTTTCAGCACAATTGCTTGCTATCTGGGTTGATATTGATGTACAAGTTTGTCTTCCAGTTGCTGTTAAGATTGAAACAGGGGGTTCCAAGCTCAGAGGACAGTTGGTTGGTGATTAGGGGACGTGTATTTTACAGCTCAATGGTTATTTGTGATTTTAAGCTTCTCAGGCTAGGATTATTCTTTACGATCATTACCAACTATTATTTTACTATTTACAGTGTTAATATATAATCCAAATAGTTGGTAACGATTGGCACTAATTAATTAATATCAGGTGATTTACTAATTGCTTATTTTTTGTTAATTTATGGCTATTTTTGTACATTTTTAGTCATCTATATAATTTATATAAAGATCCCTGAGAAAGTATTACCATTATCTTTTTATAGATATACCACTGCCAGATAAAACATGATCCCACTGGTTGTCAGGAGTAAATATTATAGTGTAATAGTGGCCACTTATTGGTTAATGCAGTGTTTTAGCTATTTGATTTAGCCGCAATATCCTAGTTTTATTGTTTGTTGCCATGATTACCCCTTACGTGAGCTTGTCTAGTAATGTGTGTATGTATATACCAACCCCACTCAAAGATGGCCACCTGAAGAAGGACCACACATGCTCCGAACGTGAAGCACCGCCCGCTGACCTGACCCGGAAGTGACGCCACCTGTGTGCACCGCCGTCTGTGTGCACTGCCTATCACCGCTCCAGCCATCCGGAAGCCCTGTGCACCAACAGTGCAGCCGGAGGACTGCAAGATCGTGGATTAACATCAAAGCTATTGACACCAGCAATCACCGGGAAGTCCGAAAGGAATAACCACATCACATTCTATGCCATGCCTGAACATACTCTCTTGTGAGTGTATTCATTTATTGTGTATGATTAAAACGTTTTACTTACTGCACTTAGAGGGCACTGTTCATTTTCCTTCTTGCATTACAGCGTTTTTTTTCCTTCTAAATCTGTTGAACTGGCAGCCTCCTGAGGGCAGCTTAATAGCCATCCTTACATTTAAAGGACTTGATTTATTCCCCTTCTATCCATCCCATATCCCTCTATATATAACAGAACCCTCATATCCAGAGTGTGCCATATTACCCCATTGTCTGTACACTTCATTCAGAATGATGAATCTTTTCTCCGGAATGTGGAGGCCCATAACATCAACAGAAAGGATCTTTAGAGTAGAGGACATGTCATTTGGAGTTACCAAAGGCATACTGGTAAACCGATTAAAAAAATCTTGACCAACTTAGGAAAAGGAAAAAAAGGTATTGCGAGAGCAATAGATGTTGAATCCGCTGCACCACCAAGTAAGGTAGAAGGAGGAGGCTGGGAAGCAAAACAAAAAGAGCGGATGAAATGAAGGATGGAGGGGGAACCCTGAGAGGCCCCTTGCTGAGAGCTGAAGAAGATTAATGTAGATCTACTAGGTTGCCTAAAGGGGAAACCTTGGGGATGGGGAATACTAGAGCCTGACCTAGAGTCAGTGAACCTAGTAAAATCCACTGAACTAGGGAGATACAGTCCAGGATTACCCGGAACCACATGGCTATAAAAATAGCTTAAAGCGAAGCACCAGAAAATTTAGACCTGTACCCAGAAAGACACCATTGCAGAGGAACAGTCAGGTAAAAAAAAAGCCCTCATGTCATCCAAACATCCTGGCACACCCCGCACACCATGCTGAGAGGGACTTTACCTTCTTCTCTATTCCTCATCAAAGCTACTACTAGCAGGATTATTTGTTATTATATCAGACTTTTCTGTGAAACATGAATCGAGAACATGTTCCCCCTGAACACCATCTGATAACCCTAACCTTGGCCTTTCCTGAAAAAAAGGTTTGCAGCAAAATCTGGTGATTTGACTCTTCACTTTTGAGCAACCTAAGTAACCTTGTTAACCTCACCTCTCTTTAATTAACAAATATTTCAAGGCCAATGAGTTCCCTGATGTGTCCCAACTTATCCAATGGGAGTCGCACAAGTGCATAGCAATGGGGGCCTTTCTGTTGCTGGCTCAGCAGTGTAAACGAGAACTCCAAGCAAACATTGTTACACCAACTAACCGTATAGCTGAGCTACAGTTACAACATGAATGATCTTGTGCCCAAAGCACCTTACATGATATTGACCCAAACCAGAGCAAAGTTATTTGAAGAGCTGGATAAAAGAACCCATTATCATTTTGTTTTTATCTACAAGCTTTTTAATTAATGTGTAAATAAAAGTGGGTCGTTATTGGCGAGAGCACTGCAGAAAAGGAAGTGCTCTACAGCTTTTCTTCATATATGGGCATCGTCCACTCCAAAAATGAGTAGATAGCAGTCCAATTTATGGCTTACTACAGTAAACTTTATAGTTTGGATGTCCAGTAAGGCAATGTCCCCCATCAAGACAACTTGATCAGGGAGTTCTTAGCTCATTACATTCCAGCTCCAATCCCTCTAGAGAAGGTGTGGGAATACATTGTTCATGTATTTTTGTATCTCAACTACATTAACCCTAAGATGGCAGTGTTTAATTTTTAGCTGCTCTATAGTAAACTCTATGGGGTAGATTCAGGTAGGGAGCGCGTATTTGTGTGCGGGCGTAACGTATCCTATTTACGCTACGCCTCCGCAACTTTGACAGGCAAGTGCAGTATTCACAAAGCAAAGTTGCGGCGGCATATCGTAAATAGGCTGGCGTAAGCCCGCCTAATTCAAATGTGGAACATGTGGGCGTGTTTTATGTTAATTTATTGTGACTCCACGTAAATGACGCTTTTTACGAACGGCGCATGCGCCGTCCGTGAAAGTATCCCAGTGCGCATGCTCCAAATTAACCCGCAAAAAGTCAATGCTACAGGTAGCAAGCTGAGATTAGGAGCATTCCCTTTATGAGATTGCTCCTAATCTCAGCTTTTTACCTGTGTAGGACACCTGGGAGCCAGAAATCTTGATGAATAATAGGGGATCAAATACTTATTTCACTCGTTAAAATGCAAATCAATTTATAACTTTTTTTAAATGAGTTTTTCTGGATATTTTTGTTGTTATCCTGTCTCTCACTGTTAAAATAAACCTACCATTAAAATTATAGACGTAATCATTTCTTTGCCTTCCAATCTGTTTGAGCTGTTTTTTTCTGAACCTTTCCCCTGAACTGCTCAGAATGCAACTGGACCTTTATGATTGGAATAGACCTCAATTCCCATGGGTTGGGAGGGCGGTAATCCTAAAGATGACTGTTCTTCTGCATATCCTATATAAGCTGCACACTGTCCCAATTGTGCTTCCTACTTTTTTTTAACGTTGCTTACAAAGCAATATGCTTAATTTTTTATGGAAAGGGCTGACTCCTAGAATAGGTTGGACACAATTTACCTTGCCCAAATGTAATGCCACGTACACACGGTTTTCCTTTTGAAAAAAACAACAATGGCTTTCCCGACGGAAAGCCTCTCAAGCCTGCCTTGCATACACACAATAGTCCGGTGAACTTTTGACTGCCAAAAATGCGGTGATGTAAAAGACTACAACGAGCCGACAAAATGAAGTTTTATGCTTCCGAGCATGCGTCGAATTGTTTCCGAGCATGCATGTTTTTTTTCCCTGTTGGAAAAGCATACAGACAAACATTTTTCCCGCTAGGAATTTTTCCTGACGGGAAAAAAGAGATCCTGCTCTCTTTTTTTCCCCTGGCAGTTTTCCTATGGGAAAAAGTCTGATGGAGCATACACACGGTCGGGATTCCCGACGAAAAGTTCTCATCGCAGTTTTTCTGACGGGAAAACCAGTCGTGTGTAGGGGGCATAGGTATTCCAAATATTAGAAAGTATGAATAGGCCTGCCAACTCTCTAGACTAGAGGATTGGAAATGACAGTTAAAGTTGAAGGGCTGGGTAAACCTGGAACAAACTTTTTCACCACTGCGGCTGGGCTCTCTCCCATTGATTCAGACAAATTATGTTTCCAAACATCTTACAAGTCATCTGACCTTAGGGCCCACATTACCCAGCTTTCAGGCATGCTACAGAACCGCCATGGTGTCATCCTCCCTTAGTCCCCCGACCCCTATCCACAGAAACATGGCTTTCCCACCAGACATGTATCATTCTTATTTACAAATGGAATGCTTCCACAGCGATATGCTCGCTTGACACTTTTTCACAAAACTTGAAGTGCTTATTTAGTCCTCACTCTCTGAATTGTTCCCTTTTTGGGCATATATGCAAATTAGAAACGTTTTGTCGGCCACTGTGGTCCTACCAACCTTTTCCAGTTTACTTACCGTCTTTAAATCACAATGAAACAGAAACGAGCCACAGAGACAACTGGTATAGTCCATTTATGAATGTAATTATAGTTCATACTCAGTGCGATCAGGGACAGCGCGCACAGCTTGGGAAAGAGACCAAGAACAGGTTTTATAGGATTATGATAGAACAACGATTAACCTTTCTGTGCATTAAAGTTCTTTGAATGTCAGCATCCAAGAAAACGGCTATAAAATCAAGTCTCAGTGTTAAAGAACACCCTCTCTGCTCCATAAAACCTTCCCTGTGGACTCCAACCTGTGTTGGCGTTGTGAAATAGAGTAAGGTTCCCTGCTTCACATTTTCTGGTGGAAAGTCCATGATACTCTTGGGGCAATATCTACACTTCCTGTGAGTTTTTCAACTCCCCAATACCGTCTCCATTTGTCTTCTGTCACTCAGCATTCTTACCATGAATCTGTAGCGATGTATATGGTTAATAAAACCAGAATGTGCGTGCCATTGGCATACTAAACACACCCCCATGATAAAGGAATGGCTTACAAGGATAGCTCGCATAACGAAGATGGAGGAATTGATTTACATCACACAGGACAGAGTATTTAAATGAAACAAAAAAAGGGGCCTGTTGGATGCACTTCCTAACTACTCTCGCATACCAACATTTTCTCTTAGAAGAAGATTGATTGGCCTGTAGCCGTTAGAAGTATCAAAGAGGTGTGGATGCGCCTTGCGTGAACACACAGACAAACGAGGTGTCTCTATTGGGTTACCTTACAAAATTGTATGTGATTGATTAGTACAAAGTACTGGTGGAACGTACAAGATGAGGGGAGGGGAGTCCTTGCACTCCCCCTTCTTGTCCTCCACTGAGCCCCCCTTCTCCTTTTTTCTTTATTTTTGTTCCATTAAAGCCCAGGATAGCTTGTCACATGTTTGGTGACCTGCCGTGACTTTGGATTCTGAACTCAAGCACCTAATGTCTTTGTTCTGAATAGTAGAAGACTCCTTACTGCAGATGCTTACCTATTTGCCCTTTAAAGTTTCAAGTCGAATATACATTGTATTCCTCAGTTCACGTGATGCTGTTTATTTGGCCTAATATACTACTGATAGTATGCTCACTGCTGCCTGGAAGGATTGTCATTTCTGTTATTGGTGGGAAACTCAGTGTGTTCTTCTTATGGTTTTTCAAACACATTCTTAATTAATATAGCACATTTTTGCAGTTCTGTGATTATGGTAACTTTGTCCGTGTACCTGTAATTCACACTGTTTTATTTTTATTTTTTTCATTAAGTGCTGTATTGTTATACTGTGAATCTTTATTAAAGTGGTTATGGAAAACAAAAAAATGCAATACTGCCCCAAAAAAAGTTTTCTGGCGATAAGTAGCAGCATAATTCTCAGATGTTAACCAGCCCTATTGAATAGTGAAAGGAATTCTGCGTTTTCACACTTCATAAAATGTGCAAAAATTCACTCAGAATTGTGAATGGGGGCTCAAAGAGGCCCCCTAAGGATTTGCACACTTCATAACATGTGCAAATATTCACTCAGAAATGTGAATGGGGGCTCAAAGAGACCCCCTAAGGATTTTTGTTTGAATCTAGGAGAAACCAGTCCAGTGAGGAGGGAGAGAGAAAGTAGAGCTGTTGCTCTCGGGCATAGCACTGGATCGAGATTGAGCTCAGGTAAGTATTTAGAGGGGGCGGGGTGGAAGTTGCACCTAAAAGTTTTTTTTTACCATAACCAATTCAGGACCGCCTAACGCCGATATACGTCGACAGAATGGCACGGCTGGGCACAGGCACGTACCTGTACGTCGCCTTTAAGAGCCCAGCCGTGGGTCGCGCGCGCGTCCGAAGCTCCGTGAACGCGCCTGTGGGACCCGTGGACCTGATCACCACCAGTGTCCCACGATCGGGTCACAGGAGCTAAAGAACGGGGAGAGGTGAGTGTAAACACACCTTCACCGTTCTTCTCTGTGGCAGTGACACTGATCGTCTGTTCCCTGATATAGGGAACGACGATCAATGATGTCACACCTACAGCCACCCCCCCTTACAGTAAGAATCACTCCCTTAGGGCACCCTTAACCCCTTAATGCCACCTAGTGGTTAACCCCTTCACTGCCATTGTCATTTTCACAGTAATCAGTGCATTTTTATAGCACTTTTCGCTGTGAAAATGACAATGGTCCCAAAAATGTGTCAAAAGTGTCCGATGTATCCGCCATAATGTCTCAGTCACTAAAAAAAAATCGCTGATCGCCGCCATTACTAGTAAAAAAAAATATTAATAAAAATGCCATACAACTATCCCCTATTTTGTAAACGCTATAACTTTTGCGCAAACAATCAATAAACGCTTATTGCGAAAAATAAGTAGAAAAATACGTATCGGCCTAAACTGAGGGAAACAAATTTTTTTTATATTTTTCAGGGATATTTATTATAGCAAAAAGTAAAAAATATTGAATTTTTTTCGAAATTGTCGCTCTATTTTTGTTTATAGCGCAAAAAAAAAACGAAGAGGTGATCAAATACCACTAAAAGAAAGCTCTATTTGTGGGAAAAAAAGGACGTCAATTTTGTTTGGGAGCCACGTCGCACGAACGCGCAATTGTCAGTTAAAGGGACGCAGTGCAGAATCGCAAAAAGGGCCAAGGTCCTTAACCTGCATAATGGTCCGGGTCTTAAGTGGTTAATGCAGAGAATGAATTAAGGTAAAAAAAGACTTTCGCCTTTTCAACCACTTTAAACAACATAAACATACTTGTGTGTGCGCTTTTCTTTTCCTATTACAAGGTAATAAGCAGCCAATCCCTGATGCCAAGGTGGTCTGCAGTTTTACTTTACCACAACCCAAGAGTTCTCCTTTCAAAGCATCATTTATATTCTATACAAGCAAAAAAGATAATTTGGATTAGATGTGTATTCTATACAGAACAACAGAACAAATATAACACGTCCATTTCTTAATATGACAGCAATTAAATAGCAAGAAAATAAATCAGTGCCATAAATAAAGGCTTTAACAAAAATAAAATATAAGTATAATAAATGAGAAAGTGATTTTTTTTCTGACAGAAATATATGGGTTCACCTGTTACAACAAACAAAATAAATCTTTTTTTTTGCTGCATTGCATTACCTTTAGCACACTCCTTGTATCCATGTAGTCTCCATTTCATTCCTGATGCTTTAATGATACATTTGTTTTTTCTTGCACACTGGTAAATACTGATTCAAGAACTGGCTGGCATCAGTGTGCAGATCTATACATTTAAAACACATATTAATTCAATGTTACACATAATGTAGTATGTGTGCCTTTGGTGTTACTCAACAGGTTTGCCATATAAAAACAATCAAATAACACTTCAAAGGTAGCCTAAACTAGCTATTATTATTATTATACAGCATTTATACAGCGCCAACAGTTTGTGCAGCGCTTTACATCAGGGAAGACAGTACAGTCACAATACGATTCAATACAGGAGGGATCAGAGGGCCCTGCTCGTTAGAGCTTACAATCTAGAAGGGAGGGTCAAGTGGAACAAAGGGTAGTAGCTGTGGGGGATGATCAGATGAAAATACAGTTGTTAGGTGTGGGAAGGATAGGCTTCTCTGAAGAGGAGGGTTTTCAGGGATCCTCTAAAAGCTAATGGAGAAGGAGATAGACAGACAGATTCCATAGGCTTGGAGAGGCTCTGGAAAAGTCCTGGAGAAGAGCATGGGAGGAGGTGATGAGAGAGCTAGAGAGCAGGAGGTCTTAAGAAGAACGAAGAGAACGATCAGGTTGGTATTTAGAGACTAGGTCAGTGATGTATAAAAAACATATAAAAAACAGGGTGCAATCAGCGCAAATATATAGATCAAAAAATGATGATATTAAAGCGGGAGTTCACCCATTTGTAAAAAAAAATTTTTTATCCCCTTAGCTTCCTGCTCGTTCGGTCTAGGGGAATCGGCTATTTGTATTAAAATATGAGCTGTACTTACCCGTTTTCGAGCTGCATCTTCTTCCGTCGCTTCCGGGTATGGGTCTTCGGGAGCGGGCGTTCCTTCTTGAGTGACAGCCTTCCGAGAGGCTTCCGACGGTCGCATCCGTCGCGTCACTCGTAGCCGAAAGAAGCCGAACGTCGGTGCGGCTCTATACTGCGCCTGCGCACCGACGTTCGGCTTCTTTCGGAAAATCGTGACGCGATGGATGCGACCGTCGGAAGCCTCTCGGAAGACTGTCAATCAAGAAGGAACGCCCATTCCCGAAGCCCATACCCGGAAGCGACGGAGAGGATGCATCTCGTAAACGGGTAAGTACTGCACATATTTTAAAATAAATAGCCGATTCCCCTAGTAAAAACGAGCAGGAATCTAAGGGGGAAAAGTGCCCTCTAAGGGTGAACCCCCGCTTTAAAAGTGTATTTATGTGATACAGACCCCCAGGGTTCAGATCACTGGTAATGCCAGCTGAACACTAAGGGAAATTCGCAAAAATCCTAAGCAAGTAAAAAATAAAATAGAAAAAGTGCAGCTGTATGACAATGAGCAGCTATTTAAAGACAGGAAAGCGACGCAACAGGCCCCGCCCCGCTGAGGAAGTTGATATAACGTAACGCGTCCGGTGGTTTAGGAGCCTCAAACATCACGTTGCTCATCTGCTGTTCATTCCTAAAGATTGTTACTTCATGCCGTTTTTTGTCTGGCCAAATGTGAGTAGCCTGACTTTTGCTTCTTTTAAAGAATAAATCCACACATTGCAACAGTGAGCACTTAGTCTGTGATTATCTCTTTACATGCACCTGTCCTTTGCGGTTTGGTTGTCTTATGAGGATTTAATACATCGGCCTGGTTCCTGTTCATGACCTGCCTATTTGATTTGCTTTATTGACCATCTGTTAACTCAGTGGTCCATATATGAAGGTGAGAGTAGCCATCTACAACGGTGGAGGGATCACTTCAAAATTTTGGTGGATTGTCACGTGGTGGAGATTTATTTTCGTTTAATTCACTCATCTTCTGACACTTATGGACTTTTGGACTGTTTGTTTGAATTGTATTTAATTTTTAATATTTTTTTTTTTTCCATTTTTTCCATTTTTTCTGCATATTCATATTCACACTTATGGTATTGGTGTTTGAGTATACCAGTATCATTTATATATTTGAGTTTTGCGCTGCACTTTTTCTATTTTATTTTTTAGGTCAGTGATGTAGCTGGGGGCAGAGTTGTGGATGGCTTTGTAGGTAATTGTTAGTATTTGAATTTAATTTGTTGGGTGAGCGGGAGCCAGTGGAGGGATTTACAGAGAGGAGTAGCAGAGACAGAGCGGTTGGTAAGGTGGATGAGTCTGGCATCAGCATTCATGATGGACTGAAGGGGGGTTAGAGTATGCAGAGGTAAGCCAATGAGGAGGGAGTTGCACTAATCAAGGTGAGAAATGACCAGGGAGTGAATTAAGAGTTTTGTGGTGTCATTTCTTAGAAAGGGGCATATTTTGGAGATGTTGCGGGGGTTGAGGCGGCAAGATTTGGACAGTGGTTAAACGTGAGGCTTAAAGGGGTTGTAAAGGTTAAAAAAAAATTCCCCTAAATAGCTTCCTTTACCTTAGTGCAGTCCTCCTTCACTTACCTTATCCTTTCATTTTGCTTTTAAATGTCCTTATTTCTTCTGAGAAATCCTCACTTCCTGTTCTTCTGTCTGTAACTCCACACAGTAATGCAAGGCTTTCTCCCTGGTGTAGAGTGTCATGCTCGCCCCCTCCCTTGAGGGGGGGGGCGAGCAGGAGAGTCAGGATGCCCACTAACACACAGCTCCTTTCTCTATCTGCAACTTAGAGAGCGTCCTTACTCTCCTGCTTACCCCCTCCCCCGAGCACAACACTCCACACCAGGGAGAAAGCCTTGCACTACTGTGTGGAGTTACAGACAGAAAAACAGGAAGTGAGGATTTCTCAGAAGAAATAAGGATCATTTTTGGGTGTAACTCTGCTTTAAAATGGAACTAAACCTGTGAGCAGGGGTTAATACCCATTTAAAGTGTCTGTAAACCCTTACAGACCACTTTAACCTACAGGTAAGACTTCTCCTCTGTGCCGGACAGAGGGGAAGTTCTCACAGACTGAATTCCGGCAAGCTTTAAATGCCGGTTTAGAGGGGCTAATGTGCGCAAGCACTGTGACGTCATGCAAATGAAATGAAAATTAGATTTTGAAGGAAAATAAAGCGGTGAGTACATTTACACAGGCAGCGATTAGCTGCCTGTGTTATGGGCTATTTTTAAGACAATGTTGTGTCCGAGGGTTCACATTACAACCACTTTAAATGACTGGCATATTATTGAAAAAAAAATTAAACATAAGGGGCCCCCTATTGGGCGGGGCCCATGGACTTGAGCCCAGTCAAGCCCAATGGTAAGTCTGGCCCTGCTGATGACTGTCATTCGGATAGTATTTAGGTGTATCTGACCATATTTAATGGGAACCAGTTCTCATAAACTTTCCCTGTGGCAGCATACATGGCGGTGGAGATACTCTGTTTTTCAGACGTAATTTTGACTCAAACTTAGGTTGCATACACACGGTCACACAAAATTTTGACCGTCAAGAACATGGTGACGTACAACACTACGACGAGCCGAGAAAAATGAAGTTCAATGATTCCGAGCATGCGTCGACTTGATTCCGAGCATGCTAGTTTTTTTGTGAGTCGAAAATTGCATACAGATGATCAGAATTTTCCCATCAGAAAATTTGAGAACCAGCCATTTTTTCTGTCGGAACTTCCGAAAGCAAAAGTCCAATGGGGCCTACACACGGTCAGAATTTCCGGCCAAAAGCTCACATCGAACTTTTCTTGACGGAATTTGCGATCGTGTGTACGCAGCATCTCACTCCCCGCTTGATTGTATGTCTTATTCAATGAAAAAGATTTAGTTGTGTACTTTTATTTGGGATTGTTACTCTTATATTTTGATTTCTAAGGCCTCGTACACACGACCGAACTTGTCCGCTGGAAATTGTCCGTGGACCAGTTTCAGCGGACATGTTCGGTCGTCTGTATGAGGCCTAAGATGTAAATCAATTTCCTTTTGATGTCTTATTATCCTGATAGCCTTTTGACGTGAGATATTGATCTCCACCTTATGAACCCTTTGAATATTGTGGAATTAATTCCAACTTGGTATATACTCATATCATATATTTTTTTCTTTGTAAAACTGTATAGTTATGTATCTTCACTTTTCCTGGTTACCGCACTCGCCCGGGAGATTGCCACTTTTTGACCTTGTGACACCCAAGTACCCTGGTGTTGGCTATGTGGGTGAATTTTCTTACTCCTAAATGATCATTCTATCTGGACTTGATCCTTAATACTAAGGGATATACTGAGGGGTTATATAATACCTTATCTTTATCAGTAGGACAGGCCACAGGAAAATCTGTGCAAAGAGGATGTAGTGAAACTTCCAAGGCAGGTTTACTGTATAAAACATTAGAAAAAAGATACAGAAAAGCTAAAGCTTTGCCCACTCTATCCAAATTTTACAAAAAAAGTTTTGACTGGAGTTCCCACTTTAGTCATAAAGTTGCAATTGCCCTGTCTTTAACGCCAAATTAAAACCATTGATTTACCTGTTCCCCAAAGCAGTTAAATTCAAGGAATGTTGTGAATGATTACTGTCACAGTTGCTTGTGCTCTTGTCAAGCCTTCAAATGGCTGGTATCATAACGGATCATGTGCAGCACCATGGCAACTGCAGATCAAACAGAGGTAAAAACGGAAGCTCCTTTGGCAGTGGAGCATTGAAAGGGCTTTGTTTTCTTTAAGTGCTCATCTTTCAAGTGCAATAGTTTGGGGTGTCTAGTAATTGTTGATGTGAAGCAAAGACAGCCAGATTGATTTTCGCTCCTTAGCTCATTAAAACTCAATAAGAAATTCAGCATCCCTTTAGGTTTTAATTCTGGAAGATCAGGACGATAATTCCCCGGCAGGCCAAGAGATAAAATGTTTGCTGCTGCTGCTGCTGGTACAGCGCAATGGCTGCCCGGAGTCAGTCTTCCATCTCAGCAGAGAGGTTGGACTGACACAGAGATAATGCACGGAAAATCCGATAAAGACAAAACGCTCTGCACCCCTCTCTAGAGCAGATGCAGCTCAGCATTCATTGTCACATGCTCAGTGCCAGGAGATGAACAGCTTAATTTGTAGATAAATAGCCTGCCCTGGAGGCTGGGGTGGAGTGGGACACAGAGGTGGAAGCACTGCTGGCAGTTGGGACACAGCAATGTGAGTGGTAATGCTGCGATTAAAGAGAAACACCAGTAAAAACGTTCAATTAAATACCAGGTCTTGTGAAACATGATTTTTTTTGCATCCAACATAAATCAGGGGACATAGCTACCTGCTGAGTGGTGTACAGCTATATTCCCTGAACTCAGGGAATGCATCTGTATGTTTTACGCAGGTACACCCGTGTAAATGTTAATGGGCAGCTGGGCTTCCCAGGCACAGAAATACATCCAATTTTACATTGTATTTATCCTCCCGAGCCTGTGTGCATGAGATTTAAAAAATTTGTCTAAACCAGATCACTAAAATCTCATAAAAGCCTTAAAGCGGGAGTTCACCCGAAAAACATTTTTTAACATTAGATTGAGGCTAATTTTACTAAGCAGAATCGGGTGTTTTTTTTTAAATGAATGCAGTACTTACCGTTTTAGAGATCGATGTTCTCCGTGGCTTCCGGGTATGATCTTCGGGACTGGGCGTTCCTATTTGATTGCCAGCCTTACGACGGTCGCATACAGCGCGTCACCAGTTGCCGAAAGAAGCCGAACGTCGGTGCGGCTCTATACGGCGCCTGCGCACCGACGTTCGGCTACTTTCGGGAACTCGTGACGCGCTGTATGCGACCGTCGGAAGGCTGTCAATCAAATAGGAACGCCCAGTCCCGCAGCCCATACCCGGAAGCGGCGGGAGAACATCGATCTCTAAAACGGTAAGTACTGCATTCATTTTTAAAAAAACACCCGATTCTGCTTAGTAAAATTAGCCTCAATCTAATGTTAAAAATTGATTTTTTGGGGTGAACCTCCACTTTAACATTAAAATAGAATTTTTAAACATTGTTTTAATTTTGCACATTTTATTATTTGATGGATTTTTTTTTATTTTTTTTGTGCCACTGGCATACTGATCCTGAGCTAGCTTGTTAGGTCTCTTTTAGACAGGCAATAGTGGTACTGTAACTGTACAACCAAATGTGTTTGGTGTGGGCCCATTGATCCCAATGGGTGAGTTTGACAGGCAGTGCCACCTGTGAAACTGTGCTACCCAAGTTAAAAAATGTTGCAGAAGCAGCTTGTGTATAGCCCTGTCACAGTGCCGATCCTGACCTCCCTGGGGCCCTAAGCAAAATGACATGGCACATTAAAAATGAGAAGCGGGGGGCGCTGACGAGAGTGACAAGTCACATTAAAGAAAGTTGAGAAGTGGGGGTAGGGGGTGTTCTGCTGTCGAAAGTGACATCTTACATTAAATTGAGAAGCAGGGGGTGCCGACTTCTTACCTCTTCTCCCATGCAGCCAGCGAGTTGAGAAGCGGGCTGAGGGGTCGGAAATGACTTTCACCAGGCGGGGCCTCTAGTAATTTGGGGGGCCCTTCGCAGCTTTGCCTGTCATAATGTGTTGTTAACATTCGGGTGGGTGGCTGGGAGACAATAACACTAACTCAAACTCCTGTTTTTTACTGCCGACCCCTCCACCCCACCACCCAGTCATCCATGTGAAAGATCACCAAGGCTGCTTTCACACTGCTCCACTGAAAAAAATGCATTTGTTTTTGCCTCATTTTGGATGCATTGCCAGTGCATTTTTTTTGGGTGTCTATACCCAGCATGCACCTGTGAAACTTGGACATGTGACTCCAAATATGCACCCAAAATACAACACAGCTGCATTTTTTTTATGCATTTTTGCAGTGTTTTCTATTCATTTAAATGGAAACCTACATTTTTGGTGTGGTTGTGAAAACTGCACCAAAGATTCTGCACGCAGGACTTTTCAGAACGCACCACAACAGCAGCACAGTGGTGTGAAGAGTCCCATAGGATTTAAAGAAAAAAAATTCTTGCCTTTTTTTAAAAGGTAAAAATGCCTCAGTGTGAAAGGGCCCTCATGCCACGTACACACGAGCGGTTTTCCCATAGAAAAAAACTATGGTTTTCCCGATGGAATTCCGCTCGTCTTGCGTACACACGGTCACACCAAATTCTGACATTCAAAAACGCGGTGACGTACAACACTACGACGAGCCGAGAAAAATTAAGTTCAATGCTTCCAAGCATGCGTCGACTTGATTCTGAGCATGCACATTTTTTTGCGTGTTGAAATTGCATACAGACGAACGGTTTTCCCGCTAGGATTTTTTCCTGATGGGGGAAAAAGGAGATCATGCTCTCTTTTTTTTCCCGGCAGTTTTCCTGTTGGAAAAAGTCTGATGGAGCATACACACGGTCGGGATTCCCAGCCAAAAGCTGTCATCTGACTTTTCCCAAAGGGAAAACCGGTCGTGTTTACGGGGCATTACAGTTTCTGGATTCCCAGCAGCAGCACTGGGTGTATGCTGCATACATGTTTTTCCTCTTTGTCAGTGTTAATCCCTTGGTGTGAGCTTCCACCAGCTCTTTAAGGGGTTCTGAAAGATGAGAGGTGGAGGCTAGCTTCCAGATCATGTGATCGCTGTGGTGGCTGTCACAGTGGTTACATGCCCATAAGCCCCTCCCACCGGCTCCCCACCGTAAACGGTGATCGGGAGCTGCTGTTGGTGACAGCCTGTCCCTGTGCTGTGATCGTGCAATGCCCACTTGCCATGCTGATGCATATGTGCCTTGCACAGGGTGGAAGGGGTTAAAGTAGATCTAAAACCCTAAACCCAACTACTGAAACCACAAAGAGACATTAGGGGTTATTTACAAAAGGCAAATCCACTTTGCACTACAAGTGCACTGCAAGTACACTTGAAAGTGCAATCACTTTAGATCGCTGTAGATATGAGGGGAAACTCTGAAATGAGGAGAAGCTCTGCTGATTTTATCATCCAATCATGTGCAAGCTAAAATGCTGTTTTTTATTTTCCTTGCATGTCCTCCTCAGATCTACAGTGACTGCACTTAGAAGTGCACTTGCAATGCACTTGCAGTGCAAAATGGATTTTCCTTTAGTAAATAACCCCCTTTGAGTTTCTAAAGGAAAATAGGCTGAGGTGAAGCCCTGTTGACTTCCATCATCCAATCAAGTGTAGTCTTTTATTTCCCTTACACGTGATTGGGAATTCTTTGCAAAGTGAAACTTCACCACATTAAGCTCTGGGTGAAAGCTATGCTAGAGATCATAGAGCAGTAATGCACCATTGGATAGGACAATAAAAGATAACCATATTGATGCCCTGCTCCTCTGCAGCCTTCCAGAGACATATACTGCTCTTATAAATGCTTCAGAAATCAGAACCAAGGAGCAGCTGACACCAGATTATGTCAAAGGGAAATTAATCGATGAATATGACAGAAGGAAACAAAATACGCACCATGATGATAAAGCTCTTAAGATGTACAAAGGCACAAAGAAAGCAGAGCCTGTTTTCGCTGTAAAAGGACCGGTTGCTGTAAAAGGACTGTTCTGTTTGGAAAGCCGAACGGCTAAAGCTATCCACAGAAAAAAGAGTGTTTCAATACCTCAAAGGAACAATTCAGATGAAGTTACGGTTATGGCAACATCCGATCCAAAACTGGTTGGTTATGTGGATGCAAATTGGGACGGGGACTGTACAGACAGTAAATCCACAAGTGGGTTTGTCTTCCAGTATGGGAAAGAAACCATACGTTGGTCTAGCAAGCAACTGTCGCTCTACCTTCAACTGTAGCAGAGTACATTGCAGCAGCATACGCATGTCAAGATTCGATATGGATTCATCAACTTTTGTGGACCCTGGGATAGACATGTCAAAGCCAATTCCCATGTTTGAAGACAACCAGGAATGTATAAAGCTTACTCAACCAGAAAGGGTCAATCCTAGGACCAAACACATCAAAGTCAAGTATCAACTACTGAGGGACAATCAAGAGCAAGGTGTTATTGACATTAAATACTGCCCGTCAGAGGAGATGACTGCTGATGCACTCATCAAGTGTTTATTGAAGGAACGTCATCGCTATTTCCAGAAGAAGCTGAATATAATTTGACAAAGCTCATGCTGTTGAAATGGGGTGTTGGTAAAGAACAGCATGTAATGCAAAGTTATTAATAAATTGACAATATTGTATGCATTTTACCTATCTATACCAGCAGGTGGCACTGCAGTGTTACAGTGTGTTATTCCATGGTAATGTAGTCACAGGATGTACTTTCTGTCTATGCTCAGAGTACTTGTATATTGCTGCTTCCTGTCCATGTTTCTAGTGCTGTAAGACATAATCTAACATCCTCCATAAAAGTAATGCCGTTTGCTGTATCCAAGAAGCTTCCAGCGCTTAATTGCAATACTCTGAACAATATTATGTCTCGTTGGTCCTGCCAGTACTGATATCACAACCAAGTTCCACTGTTGTGGCCGCCAGGAAGGTGGCCCTAAGCAATGACATGCAGCTGCCACTGGAATGAGTGCATGTACAGTACAAAAAGATCAGTGGCACATCAAAAAATAAATAAAAATAAAGGAACAGTGAAAACCCATAGCAGTTTTTAATAGTACGTAGGGCTTTAACAAACTAAACGTCATCAAGTTAGGGTTCAGACCTACTTAAACTTCTTTATTACAGCTCAGGTAAGACAGTGTAAGATCTTTACTTTTGTAAGTGCCTGGCTCCCTTTAGTGACAATATTACTGTCACCTTTCAATGTCACTACATTGCCTTTATCGGTGATCTGATGGCGGTTTGGGAGACAAGGTAGTAAAGATAACCTTTTCTATTCTTTCTGGGACCACAAACACTCAGGGGACTGTGATAGTTGTCTCAATCTTGCTTTGATTATCCTGAGCAGACATTTTTTTCACAGGTCATATGACTTATAGTTCCTGAGTCAGTAGGTGTGGTGTATGAAGAGGCACCCCCTGTGCAGTAAAAGGCGCATTCAGTATGTAAAGCATTTTCTATTTCTTTAACATTTGTGTCAGTTGCGTTGCTTTTTTTCTAAGTTTCTAAACTCTGCAGTCTATCTTTTAATGGAAGGCACATTTATGTAGTAAAAATATTTTTTTATTTGTCAGGGCTCAAAAAGAGAAAAAAAAAATTAATATGAAATAAAGCCCATAAATATATTTTTTGCTTCCATTCAGCAGGGGATGCTTTATGCTTTTTAGATATTTCATACCACAGCTTTGTCGAATAAAGCATGTTTACTGAGTGCAATAGCTAAAGCTAGTTAGAGGAGTGACTGTTCAGGCAGGAGAGTTTTAATCAAAAGCGAAAGAGCCTAAAAGTATACAGTCCCTACTGTGCTTAATATTTAAAGTGGTGGTAGAGTCAGCAATTACAAAAACGACTGACAGGCAGGGTTTTTATACAAGAAGAGACCTAGAGGTCTCTTCTGTCATAAATGCCACCCCCTCACCTAATTTGATTGAAGGTGCACACATGTGCATCTCAGACCACATTTATGGACTGCTCTGTGTGCCGCAGTGATGTGACTTATATTTGCATGTGTGCGAGTGACGTAACTTCTGCCCAGGCCGTGGAAGCAGCTGAAGATATGAAACCCATAAGGAAGACCAGGTGAAGATGGAAGCGCCGGGGGGCCCAGGGAGAGCTGCGACAGTCCAGCGCTGGAGGGCTCCGTTTGTAGGGAAGTCTTTCATAATGTGTACAGTAAAACCTTGATTTGAGAGTAGCTTGGTTTGAGAGCGTTTTGTAAGACAAGCAACATTTTTTAATAAATTTTGACTTGATATAAGTCTAGATATAAGAGTAGCGTCATGTCACAACTGAGTATAAAATAGAAGAGAGGCGCCTCTCAGTGTATCAATATGGTTACATTTAATGAAGGTACAACATTTAGCAACATTTAGCAACTCACATGGTTGATGATTAAAAGAGGCACATCTAAGTATGCAGGCATCCGGGGTAAAGCTGTCCACATAGACTATCCTCCACACTGCCATCGACCTCATCCCTTCCATGCTTTGCTCCATTAAAAGTACAAGCCTCGCTTTTAGATCGCTCTACTGCAGGGTAGTCTTCTCAGTCACGACTAACAGCGGTGAGAGCCGGCGGTGTGGAGGATGGTCTATGTGAACAGCTTTACCCCGGATGCCTGCATACTTAAATGTAAACATATTGCTACACTTAGAGTAGGGTGACCAGACATCCCCAGTTTCCGGGGTCAGTCCCCGGATTGAGGACACCTTCCCCGGACCAAGTCTGTCCCCGGTTTTGTCCCGGATTGGATTTGAACAGGGGCTGGGGCAATTTCAAAGACAATCAGTGCAGAAAAAAAAATCTGTATCACACCCCGCCTCCCGCTCCGCTGCTCCTACTAGCTTAGGGGGTGTATTTTTTTCCATTATCTGTGCCCCATTCTGATGATCATGTGCTGGTCGGAGTGGAGGGAATATTTCTTCAGTTTCGGGCGCATGTCCATTCAGCTCGGCTCGCATGTTCTTCTGACTTTGCTCAAGTCTTGACCAGCTGCCTGCCTGCTTATCTCCTTGCCTTCCCTGGTGGAGTGATCTTCCTCCGCTCCCCACCCAGTAGTAGTAGTAAGACTTGACAGTCTGTGGGGCGGGCAGCGATAGGCAGAGTCTCTGATTGTCGCCATTACTAGTAAAAAAAAAAAAAAATGTCCCCGGATTTCATTTGAAAAATCTGGTCACCTTAATTTAGAGGCACCTCTGTTCTGTTTTAAACTTTGTAGCCCCTGCTGGATTTTGCTTCTAATCCCCTTGTGGAGGCTTTCATTTATGGATGGATATTTTATGGTTACACAACCTTCACAATCACATTGCTATAATGTTTTTATATGGACTATAAACTGAAAGACCTATGAATAAATTGTTGTGGAACGAATCATTTGAGTTTCCATTATTTCTTATGGGGAAATTTGCTTTGATATACAAGTGCTTTGAATTACAAGCATGTTTCTGGAACGAATTATGCTTGCAAACCAAGGTTTTATTGTACTAGTATGTAGTGCACACTAGTACATTATGACCTAAACATGCAGGGTGAAAGGGGAGGGGGGGCTTTTTTACCTGCTGAAAGGTATAAAATGCATTAAAGTAATACTAAAGATACAATTTCTTTTTTTTTTAGAAATAACAATGTTATACTTGTGTAATGGTTTTGCAAGCGGCTTGCTATGGGGCACTCGTGTATGATCGCCCCAAAGCTCCACTATGTATGTCCATAAGACATACAGAATCGAGAACAGCCTCGCCCTCTTCTCACTGGCTTTGATTGACAGCAGTGGGAGACAATGACCCCCACAACTGTGTATCAACCAATAAGGAAGTTGAGAGCAGTGTCTCTCATGCACATCGCTGCTGACATTTTTTTTTTTTTTTTTTTTCTGAAGAAGCTTGGGGCTCCGCTTTAACTTCCTTCTTAAAATTATGTTACTTGTCTGTTTATTGGAACTGGTGACCTGGAACAAGTATGCAGATTAGAAAAGTCAGATGAGGATGAGGGGGGTTGTCATCTGGGCCCTGGGGACCTCTGGGCCCTTTAATAAATAATAAAAAAAAAAATATATATATATATATATATATATATATATATATATATATATATATATATATATATATATATATATATATATATATATAAACAAAAATAAAAAAATAAACATTTATAAAAAAAAAAGGGGGGGTTGCCACATGGGGCTCTTGGGACCTCTGAGCCCTTTAATTATATATATATATAAAGAAATAAAATAATATAAAAAAAAAAAAAATTTTATAAAAAAAAGGGGGGTTGCCTCTGAGCCCTTTATTATATATATATATATATATATATATATATATATATATATATATATATATATATATATATATATATATATATATATATATATAGGGACCCTTCGTACTTCTATAAAAAAAAAAGAAATTGTCCCTTTAATAAAAAATAAAATAAAAATATATTAAAATATATATATTTTTTTTATAAAAAATAAATAAAAAAAGTGGGGGTTGCCATCTGGGGGCCTCCGGGCCCCTAGAGACCTTCGGACCTCTAAAAAAAAAAAAAATTACCCTTAAATAAAAAATAAAATAAAAATATATAAAAAAATATATATATTTTTTATAAAAAAATTATTTAAAAAAAGGGGGGTTGCCATCTGGGGCCCTGGGGATCTCCGGGCCCCTTACAGGTGTACTGCCTGTACCCCCCTGATGGCGTCCCTGGCATTGATGGTCCCGGTCCCAACCTTGCTTGCTTCCATACCGCAGTCCCACACACGAGGCTCTGGCCGCTATGGCTTGGCTCCATTGAACCATGACATCACACGACATGCTGGGGCACTGCCTCCACCAGAGCAGCTCAATCATACTGTAGCAGGCACTCAGATGGTCTCAGCCAGCTCCGGACCAAGTCAAACGCCATATTTTTTATTGGCAACCTTTTACTGGCATTTACTGGCAGGATAGAATGGCCTGTTTTTTACTGGTTGCCAGTAAAAATACTGACGGTTGGCAACACTGAGTGGGATGCAGGGGAAAGTAGCCGAGAATGCACCAGCAGAACCAAGAACAGAAGCTAACAAAGGATCACTGCTCTCCCTGACTACTGGGAAGCCACAAACGAAATGTACCTAACACTAGTAGCCTACTGAGGGTTTCTACATAAACTATTAAAAGCAGTGGTGTCAGCACAACAGCAGCCAACTACCATTTTTAGGAAAGATCTGAAAATGCAGCTGATCTGGTGTTTTTCTCGTGACAGGTTTTCCATTAAATGACCTGCCCTTTTGAACATTAAACATGTATTCTATTGCAGTTTTTCCTCCAAATGTTAGTTTTTTTACACAGATTCTGCTCCAGGGCACTGTCAATATTTGCGCTTTCTGTTTTACACTTATACCCATCCACAAGCCTGACTTTAACATATTCCAGTGTAGGCTCGTCACCTGGATGAGCATCAAGGGCTGTGACAAGTGTTTCATAGCTGTCTGGCAGAACACTGAATAGCAATGCTGCTAGATGAAAGGTTTATATCTTCCCCTATACATTTCAGGCATTTCACCATTGCTAAAGCACATCTTATATAGCCCTGCATATGCTGGTCTTTCATCTGTTTAAACTGTATTTTAAGCCAAATCTTTTTTGTCTAGTCTTGGATAGAGTAGGGAGCAGTTGAAAACCCATCAGGTTTTTTCATTGCTTGCAACAAAAAATCTAGCACACCAAAATTTCAGACCTCAATGTTTACTGAGGTCATATTTGCAGAAGTAATATCACACAAACAAAAAGGACAAAAAAACTGATGTTACAGAGACACGCAGGTTCCCTTTCTCAAGGTGACAGACAAATGTGCAAACATAACCTACAACTATGTATTACTGTCAGAGAAATAGTGGTCAGACAATAGTCCGTAGAAGTACTGGCAATCTTGCCAGTAGAAGAAATGGGCGCCATAGGTGCATCATGTGACAGATGGTCCCCCCTGCTGGCCTATAAAAGGCTACCTCTGTCTGACCCAAGTTGCTGCATTATCTTCAGCTCTTCCTGTGTTATACTGAAGGAATCGCAATGGACCCACAAAAAGTAAAGGCATTTCTGGAATGGCCAGCCCCTGTAGACAAAAAAGGTGTCCAGCAATTCGTGGGCTTCGCTAATTTTTTTTGGAAGTTTGTGAAGGGGTTTTTAACTATCATTTCGCCCATTACCCAGTTGAGTCGCCAGCAGTTCCGGTGGTCTCAAGAGGAGCTAATAATTTTTGTTAAATTGAAAAATCTGTTCACCTCTGCTCCAATACTACAGCACCCAGAGCCAGCCTTGCCCTATGTGTTGGAGGTAGATTCCTCAGAAATAGCTACAAGAGCAAACTAGTCCCAACGTCAAGGACCTAAGGCTCTCCTCCACCATGTAGCCTTTGCCTCTCAGGAAGATGACTCCTCCAGAGTGGAATTATGACGTGGGTGACCAGGAATTATTGGCAATCAAATTCACTTTGGAGGAATGGAGATATTTGCTGGAGGGGGCTGCTCACCCTATCCTGATTTTCACGGATCATAAAAACCTGGAGTATCTCAGAACAGCGGAACGTCTGAGACCCAAACAAGCTCGATGGGTGCTATTTTTCTACAGATTCAACTTTCATATTTCTTACCGACCAGGCTCCAAGAATGGAAAAGCTGATGCCCTTCCCTGAATGTTTCCAGATGCCCCTGAGACAACTGAGCACAGTACCATTTTATCTGCACAAAACTTTTTGCTCATCCAACCTGATCTGAAGACAGCAATTAGACAAGCCTCCATTCAGTGCACTGAACCTGAAGTCTCCTTCCTGAAGAATCAAGATGGGTTGCTATGGTTTCAGGACAAGATTTTCATTCCACATCAAATGAGACAGATCATTTCGGGGTGCAGAAAACATTGGACCTTAAATAGCGCTCCTTTTGGTGTCCCAGTTGGAAGCAGGATTGTAGGAATTTTGTCGGTTCCTGTACCACGTGCCAATGCAACAAAGGGTCCAATGCCAAGTCCTGGGGTCTTTTATGGCCTTTGTCGCCCAAGCCAGAAAAGCCCTCTACATGGACTTTAGTGTTGACTTACCTCCAGGGATTTTTTTTCTCAGAATATAGGTGCAGGAACTCACCCTCCCTGCCCAAAACCCCACCCCCAATCATGCCCAAACCCCTCCCCCAACCACGGCTAAACCCCCACCCCCAGACACACCTTCCTTAGAGGAGAAAAGTACAGCAGTGTGAAATAATTGTAATGAGTAAAGGCTTAGAACTGTGTATCACTCAAGCTGCATAGTTCAGGAATGTGTAACACACAAAGTACAGGACTCAGGACTTCATAACACACAGGGCTCAGGAGTGTGTATTTGTGAGCAGCAGTTGTGAGCAGCAGCACATCACACAAGACGCAGAAAAAAAACAGCCAACAGGATAATACTTATATTCAATGCAAAGCATCCCTTGTTCTCAGAAATATGAAGCATATAAACCTGTGTACAGAGGGCAGGGGTCAGCAATATATTACATACCGCACATCACAAAGAGAGCAGTGGTATATCATATGTCATATGCAGTCCAGCATACAAAGTACAGGAGTATGTAACTCAAAACTAGAGATGTGCCGAACCCCCCAGTTCGGTTTTCAGCAGAACAAGCAAAAAATTTGTTCGAACACGCGAACACCATTAAAGTCTATGGGACACAAAAATTCAAAATCAAAAGTGCTAATTTTATGTTTACAAAAACTTTTATTTGGAAGGCACAAAATAATACAGTTCAGTACATAGCATGAGGTTTAAATGTATATGGGATATAGAAGAATGGGTCTGTTGGGCTAGGGTACAAAAAAAAGGGGACATACAATATGGAAATGTGATATCATGTGATACAGCTGTAGAGTAGCGTGGGTTACATAGACAATATAGGTGAGGATGTCACCATATAATATAGTAATATACTTGGGAAAGGAGATATAAAAGTGGGTAAACTAAGTAAGTAAAGGAGTTATACAGTATGACATTCTGGTATATCCATTTTTCATTAAAGATATGCATGCTGTCAAAGTGTGGTAGATTCTCTCCAGTAATCTAAGGCCTCGTACACACGGCCGAGGAACTCGACGTGCCAAACACATTGAGTTCCTTGGCCAGTTCAGCACTGAAGCCGCCGAGGAGCTCGGCGGGGCGAGAGCTCCCATAGAACAACGAGGAAATAGAGAACATGTTCTCTATTTCCTCGCCGAGCTCCTCGTCGGCTTCCTCGGCCAAAAGTGTACACACGGCCGGGTTTCTCGGCAGAATTCAGCCAGAAACTCGGTCGGAAGCTGAATTATGCCGAGGAAACTGGTCGTGTGTACGGGGCCTATGTGTTTCCATTCTGGATTCAACCTGAGGCCATGGTAAGTTTTGTGATCTCCAGTTGCAAGCTATCATCCATTTTATAGAGCTGATTAAAGAGTGAATAAGTCTGTTGCAGGGAGGGGGAACATCCTGAACCGTGGCATACAAGAGGCAATTCTGTGGTGTAAGGGTGATTTTTTTGTTAAGGGATTTTTCAAGTCTACTGACAAGTGCACCCCATATCGGTATTTACATTTCCAAAAAATTTGGAGATAGCTACCAACTTCGGGGCAACCTCTGAAACAGTTTGGGGAAGCTGTGGGGTAAAAGGAATGAATTTTGGATGGGGGTCATATACCATCTGGTGAGGAGTTTTAATGGGGATTCCTTAAATGCAGCAGCACGGTTGCTTTTATGTACGTTCTCAATCATATCAGACCATTGGTCTACAGGAAAGGAGCAATCTAGTTCAACTTCCCAACGCAACATTGGACCAGACTTTTCAGGTTGATGAAGACAATTAAGGTTGTTGTACAGCTGGGAAATTAGGCCTTTGTCTCTAGAGGAGGATGTGCACATGTGTTCAAATAAAGTGCTCGGGGGTTGATGGAAATGTGCTGCATAGAACTCATGAATTAGGGAGTATTGAGGGAAATCAAGAAGAGGAGGATCAGGGCTGTTCTGTGCAAAACCACTGCACACATCAGGTAAGTATTACATGTTTGTTATTTGAATGTATAAAAATCAGAAGCTTTAAAATCACTTTAGGAATGTATCTTCATGTTTTCAGAGGTCATTGTACTTAACTCAAAACTCAGAACTCTTTGGGGTTGATTTACTAAAACTGGAGAGTGCAAAATCTGGTGCAGCTGTGCATGGTAGCCAATCAGCTTCTAACTTCTGCATGTTAATTTAAGCTTTGACAAAAAAAAAATGGAAGCTGATATAGGTAGATTCATGTACAGCTGTCTATCTTTAGGTCGGCGTAGCGCATCCCATTTGCACTACGTCGACGTAAGATAGTGAGGCAAGTACTGTATTCACAAAGCACTTGCCTCCTAAGTTACGTCGGTGTAGCGTAAATGGCCCGGCGTAACCCTGCCTAATTCAAAATAGGCAGGTAGGGGGCGTGTTGTATGGTAATGAATTCACGATTCATTACCATACATGTAAATGAAGCGCCGATCGTACGGCGCATGCGCGCGCATGCTCAGTATCACGTCGCAAATACTCCTTGCTTTTGACGTGAACGTAACCTACGCCCAGCCCCATTCTGAATCGACTTACGCAAACGACGTAAACGACATGAAATTCGACAGCTGTCCGACGTCCATACTTAACATTGGCTGCGCCATCTTTTTGGTGGTTTATCTTTACGCCTGAAAACGCCTTACGTAAACGGCGTATCTTACATGCGACGGGCGAGCGTACGTTCGTGAATAGGCGTATCTACGTCATTTACATATTCTCTGCGTAAATCGACGTACACGCCCCTAGATACGACGGCGCGGATTCGGACTTACGGCGGCGTATCTACTGATACGCCCGTCGTAAGTCTATATGAATCTAGCCCATTATGTTTATATGCAGAGCTGCACCAGATTTTGCACTCTCCAGTTTTAGTAAATCAACCCTGTGTTCTTATTTAGCGGTCATTAGGTAGACCCAGTAATTTTAATTTCTTCTTTTCCACTTCCACCTGTTCTAGCAAAATTGCTACCTCCTCTGCAGCTGATGCAAGAATTGGTGGAAAATAGACATTGCTCCTCTGGCTCCTAAACACACCAGTAAATATCACAAAGAAATCCAAAAAGCAACCTACTGACCAAAAATGAGCATGCGTAATTTTGGTATGGTATATTTTTCATTTAACTGACTAAAAAATCATTTTAAAAAATGGGTCCTAACTATGGGAATTAAACCAAGAAAATATATACAGGATCCGTAAACATTTAATTTTTTCTGCGGTCCTTCTTTTATTTTTGCTTTCCAACTGCTTTGTCCTACTGATTATGTTGCTGCAGTTGTAACCACATCACTTTTAGTACTGTGGCTGTAACTTTGACCTTTTGGAAGCTGCATTAAACAGCGCTTATACCATTTTGATGCTGAAGCCTCACTGATGAAGCTTTGCTTTATTATATTCAAGCAGTACATGCATAAGCAGGATGTTCCATCACAATAAATGCACAGGCCTTTGAAACATTTTGTAAACACAAACCAAGCATTCCTATCCACAGAACTATACAAACACAATATCCTAGATGAGATTTTTGCACTTGTATCTGTATAAACAGTACAACAACGGTATTCCCCAAAGCACTCCAGTGCCTGCAGCATCAGGACCATTGAGATGTTGTGTATGAAATCCAGACTGACTGCGGCTTTTTTCATACAATTCTTTTCTCTGCCGAAAGACTTTGCATGCCGATAATTGGAATACTATCCAGTATGGCTATGCTGAGACTCTGTTGGAAGCTGCTCAGTAATACTTGTAAAAAAAAAAGGAATTTTAGGATCAATCTATCTAAAGTGATCTTTTAGTTATTGGTGAAGGCTGAAAACTTCAACAATGAGATTGCTAGCAGGAGATTTAAAGCTGAACTTCAGGTCTACATTTCCACTATTGCGACCCCCAAAGTAGCACGATTTAGAGTGCGACTTTGATGCGACGTTGACTGCAGCTTTGATCCAACTTTACACTCTCTAGAGCATAGTCGTATCAAAAGATGCATCAAAGTACCTTTTCAAAGTTGCTGATTTTCAAAGTCGCATATATGCAAGTCGCAGATGCAATTGAAATCAACGGGCTGTGACTTTATGTGTCAAAAGTCGCATGACAAACCGCACTAGTAGAAACGTAGACTAAATGCTCATTTACATCTAGAGCAGGGGTCTCCAAACTTTTTAAACAAAGGGCCAGTTTACTGTCCTTTGGGCTTCAAGGGGGCCAGACTTTGGCCAGTGTGAGTAGAAAATGTCCGGGCATCAGTGGGAGTAAACACTGTCCCATTATTGGTTTTAACAGGAGGAATAGCGCTTCATCGATGGTGTCAGTGGGAGGAATGATGCACCATCATTGGTCATAGTAGGAAGAACAGTGCCCCACCGATAGTGTCAGTGGGAGGAATATTTCCCCATCATTGGTCTTTGTAGGAGGAATAGTGCCCCATCAATGGTGTCAGTGGGAAGACTAGTGCCCCATCATTGACATTAGTTGGAGGAATAGTGCCCCATTATTAGTTTTAGTAGGAGGAATTGTGCCCCATCAATGGTGTCAGTGGGAGGAATGGTGCCTCATCATTGTCAGTTGGAGGAATAGTGTCCCAAGGGTCGGATAGAAGCAAGCAACGGGCCACATCTGGCCCCCGGGCCGCAGTTTGGAGACCACTGGTCTAGAGGACTAGGAAATGCAGTTTTAACCAGCCTGCTACGCTGAGCTGCAAGACCAGTTCCAGCAGCCCCCCCCCCCATGTTCTGGTAGTCAGATGCCCTTGACGTCATCAAGACCAATGCACTGCCCATATGCCTGCATTGG
Source organism: Rana temporaria (assembly GCF_905171775.1). Lineage (NCBI taxonomy): Eukaryota > Metazoa > Chordata > Amphibia > Anura > Ranidae > Rana > Rana temporaria. The sequence goes on from NC_053497.1 coordinate 56,812,595, forward strand.
ACATGAGTATGCAGAGGAAACGTGTACTGCTGGAATATAGGGGTGTACCATCTGTTAGGAAGCAGAGATCAGGTGAAGAAAATTATTATAATACAGGATTTATATAGTGCCAATAATTTGCGCAGCGCTTTCATGAGGGCAGACAGTACAGTTAAAATTCCTTTTTAATACATAAGAAATCAGAGGGCCCTGCTCATTAGAGCTTACAATCTAGAAGGGAGGGTCAAGTGATACAAAAGGTAATAACTATGGGGGACAATCTGATGGAGAAAATACATGTACAGTTGTTAGGCAGGGGAAGGCTTTTTCTAAAGAGAAGAATTTCCAGGGATCATCTAAAAGCAAGCAGAGTAGGAGATAGTCAGACAGATTGAGGTAGGGAGTCCCAAAGGGAGAGGCTCAGGAAAAGTCCTGGAGCCGAGCATAGGAGAAGGTGAGAAGGGAGCTAAAGAGAAGGAGGTCTTGGGAGGATCGAAAAGGACGATTAGGTTGGTATTTTGAGATGAGGCTAGTGATGTAACTGGGGGCCGAGTTGATGATGGCTTTGTAAAGTTATTGTTAGTATTTAGAATTTTTTTCATTGGTTGAGTGGAAGCCAGTGGAGGGATTGACAGAGAAAAGTAGCAGACACTGAACGGTTGGTAAAGTGGATGAGCCTGGCAGCAGCAATAATGATGGACTGAGGGGGGATAGCCAATGTCCAGGTAAGCCAATGAGGAGGGAGTTGCAGTAGACAAGCAGAGAGATAACCAAGAAGTGGATTAAAAGCTTTGTGGTGTCATTGGTTATAAAGGAGCATGTTCTGGAGATGTTGAGGCTACAAGATTTGGACAGTGATTGGATGTGGGGCCAAAAGGAGAGTTAAGAGCCAAGGATTACACCTTGGTGTGTGGGGACGGGCTGATAGTAGGAAAAAAGCAGAAAAAGGTCAAATCAATGCAGTCATCCCTTTTACGGGTTGGTAAACTGCAATATAATCCAAGTTGGAGTTTAATACCACTTTAACAATCCATCATCCACCAGTAAACTAAAGTGTTTCAAGGGGCAATTTTTTAAATTCATAAAAACATTTTATTTACTCTGGGAAATGGTATTGCACAGAGCAGCCTCAAATTTACTCGTCAAGGGTCCCCTGCTGCTCCTCCTTTTCTCTGTCTACCCTATAGCAAGCTGCTTGCTGTGGGGAAAGACGTGCAGGCTCGATCCAAGCCAGGCTATGTGCATCAATAGACACACACAATGCGGCTCAAACCCCCCTGCCCACCCCCGCTCTCTCCTCACAGCATTTAATTGACAGCAGCAGGAGTCAATGATTCTCTATGAATAGAATGAGAGAGGAGATAAGAGATGCAGCCGTGCACAGCGCTAGATCGATTGAGGGCTCAGGTAGGTATTTCGGACCATTGGCTAGAACTTGCCTAGTATGCTATTAAGCTGCTGGGCTGCCCTACATCCAGCGTGCTTTCTGAATGGGCATTCAGTGCTGCTGGTGGTTTTGTTACTGATCACAGAATGTTTTTGGTGTAGGTTTCATGGGCACAATTAACACCCAAAGACAGGTGCATATCATTACAATTGTTGACAACAAGGCCAATTCTTGCTTTCATCAAGAGTACCTCTATAGGGTTACGGTGTGAAGGCGCCACCGACACCCAAAGAACAATTTTTACGCACTTGTTACAGAAGTAGAAATTCAAAGTCTGTGGTAGAGACACCAGAATTGATCCCAAAAATCTCTAATCTTGTTCTCAGTGTACTACATTGTGGCCTCATCATACAGATTGGCTCCCCAAGCAGTTTCTTACAAAATCAAGAAAACTTGCAGGGGAAATGTCATTTTGTGGGCTTTATAAATGCAATTATTGCTGCAGCAGCTTCTATACACAGTACAGATGTGCCACTTCACAGGTGGACTAAGGGGATCCCCAGGCACTATGTTGAAAGGAATTTTCAATTTTTATACTTTCACTTTAAACATCAATAAATCAATGTTTATTTAACCACTGGGCACTTAAACCCACTTAATAACCAGACCAATTTTCAGCTTTTGGTGCTCTCACATTTTGAATGACAATTACTCAGTCATACAACATTGTAACCAAATGAAATTTGTGTCCTTTTTTTCCACACAAATAGAGCTTTCTTTTGGTGGTATTTGATCACCTCTGTGTTTTTAATTTTTTTCGCTATAAATGAAAAAAGAACGAAAATTTTGTAAAAAAAATTATTTTTTCTTCATTTCTATTATAACATTTTACAAAAAAGTAATTTTTCTTCATAAATTTGGCAAAAAATGTATACTGCTACATATCTTTGGTGGGCACAGGCGGCACTGGTAGGCACAGGCGACACTGGTAGGCACAGGCGGCACTGATGTGGCACTGCAGTGGCGCAGATGAGCACTGTTGGGCACAGGTGGCACTGATGGGCACAGGCCGAACTGATGGGCACTGGTTTGGCAATGGTGTGCACTTGTGGGGCACTGGTGGGGCACAGATGTGGCACTATTGGGCACTGCTGGGCACTAAAAAGCACTTATATTTTGTCTCTAATCTCTCTCTTCTTCTCTCAGGCTGCATCGGTGTGAGGAGAGGAGAGCGGTGAACTCAAACTGACCCCATGTGTCCTGTTTGTTTACATTTGTGATCGCGCCATCATTGGACGGCGCGATCACGTGGTAAAGAGCCGCGTTCATTGGCCCTTTATCGCGATCCTTGTTGCTGCGGGTCCTGTGGACCCGGCGAGCACAGATGATCGCGTGTGCACGCCCGAGGGGGGCGCACGGGAATGATTCTCTGGGAGGACGTCCATGGACGTCCTCCCTGAGTTAAGGAACCCCCTTGTAGCCGTAATTCGGCTATGGGGCGGTGATCAAGTGGTTAAAAATAACGTATAAACAAACTTTTTTTTCATTGATACATGTCCCCCAAGGCAGTACCCGAACCCCCATAACCATTTTATGCCCAATTACTTGCATATAAGCCTTCAAAATGGGCACTTTTGATTTTTCACGTTCAGGTCAGATAGACTTCAATAGGGTTTGGTATTTGGTTCTGAACTTTCGCAATGTTCCAAAGTTCTTGGTTGAACCGAACAGGGGGGTGGTACGGCCCATCCCAAATCAGCGTACATCAGTGGAGGAGAAAAATTACTTATTTATAAAATTTACTAATAAAAAATAGAAAACCCAGCAGTGATTAAATACCTCTCAAAAAAAGCTCTAATTATCTGATTTTTTTTAATTAAAAATGCATTTGTGTCCAGTGTTGCATGACCGTAATTGTCATTCAAAATGTGACACAGCTTAAAGCTGAAAAATGGCCTGGGCAGGAAGGGGGTGAAAGTGCCCTGTGTTGAAGTAGTTAAAGATCACTTATGAATGGACTGCCCCTTTAATATATGGAATAGTATAATTACATGCATTAATCTTATGCCGTTATGAGCATGCAATGTTGTTCAGAATAGACGTCCTTTGATTTCAAGGACAACTAAAGGCTCCTGTATGACAGTCCAAACAAGTATCCAGTCCGGTTACTGTGTGGTGCACATATGCAATGCATTTTTATTTATTTTGTAATGCTAAAAACTGCACAGTTGAATGTACATTCTGCCGACAACAAACAAGGGTTAGCAGATTTCAATGCACCGCAATGCGTCATTCCCCCTTCTACCTAATCCCATGGCACATCCCTATCCCAGACTAATATTTGGTTTTCTGCTTTGCTCATAGATTTAATTACAGTCTCCAGCTATAATAATTCGATGTTATTTACATGCTTGTGGCTTTGTTGTGGAGCCCTGCAGTGTGAAGCTACCTTTAAAAAAATGCATGTTGATATAAACTAAATTTAGATTATTAGTACAAGCTGTAATCAAGTCGTCCATTTAACGAAACAAAAACAAAATAACTAGCGGGTGGTAAATATTTGATGTTATGGAAGGTGGGTTTATCCGTACTAACCAATCAGAAGTCATGGTTGCTCTGATTGCTCTGAACTGATGGAAGAGATTCTATGTAATTGGTTATTTCTCTTATTTTCTCCCTTGCGGTCTGCTAAATATACCATTGCCAGTCTCTGTGTCACGGCATCAACAGACTCCAGGGAAAGAAACAACTTCCAAACCTTTTGTAGCTGTACACATCAACAGAGTTGGTTGTTGGGAGATGGATAACAGCCAGAAAATACAGTGCACAGAGTCTTGAACGTAGATTGATAAACACCCAAAAAGAGGGAGAAGTAGGGCTTGACAAAGAAGCAGCCGACTCGAAATGCGTTGTTCTGGTGAATAGTGACACTCCCTGCAGCTCAGAGTACAGACATGTGCAAAAGCAGCCAGGCACACCACAGCTTCCACTCTTCTGGCTCAATAAATTGTCTAAGGGTTGCCTTTTTTAAAGGTATTGCTGATAAACTTGATAAGGGCATAGGGAGCTGTAGTATACTCCCAAACACTGAACAGTAATAAGAGGAAATTTCTCACTCTGCAGCTACTTTTTAGAGCAGTCCCTTCAACAATAGCTCCGGGAATGGACAGCACTGGAACACCAACAGCAATATCCCAGACAAGGCAAGACTAATGGCCCATACACGCGATCAGAAAATCATACAAAAAATACAGATCTGGAAGCGATTGTAAGATAATATGATCGTTAGTACAAAGCTTTCAAGAGCCGAAGAAGACAGCCCTGTAAATATGAGTACAGCATTAAGACACAGGTGGTTACCTAGAGGAACAGAAGGTTACCAAGCAGCCTGTCATTAAAAGGGTTGTAAAGTTTCATGTTTTTTCCTCTTAATGCATCCTATGCATTAAGAGGAAAAAACACCTTAGGGTCACCGTTCCCCTCCATTTTACTTACCTGAGCCTTGGAAAGTCTTCATTGGATAGATTGATAGCAGCGCAGTCATTGGCTTGTGCTGCTGTCAATCAACTACAATGACGCAAGGGCCGAGGGTCGAGGCCGAGTCCTGTAGGACTACAGGACTCGGGAGCACGCCTGCAAGGCGAGACAGCCGTCGTGGGACCCCAGAAGACGCCATTCGGGGCCATATATATATATATATATATATATATATATATATATATATATATATATATATATATATGAACCTTTACTATCACTTTAAGCATGTCCTTGAGACAGATGGGAAAGCTTCTTACAGGAGGGAGTTGTCAGCACTCCATTAGCTGTCTGTCTCCCATAGCAACGGGAGTGGATTTGCACTGCAGAGTTCTCTTGTCTGTACATAGGTACAGGAGAGTTAATTTGAGTGAAGTGTATAAATAGAGTGGGACTCCATACCATTACTGGTAGTGAGGTAACTGGACAGATGAATGTGGCCAAGCTCAGCGTGTCCCTCTGAAATGCAAGTTACAGAGGTGGTGTTCATATACATGGGGACCTGATAGTTAACTAGAGAACAGTTATGGTACAAGTGTGCATGGTGTACGTTCATCTCTAACGGTAGAGGCTCGCCTTAAAGGGGTTTTAAAGGTTCATGTTTTTTCACCTTAATGCATTCTATACATTAAGGCAGGCATGTCCAAAGTCAGGCCCGGGGGCCAAATGCGGCCCCCCTGTTGATTTAATATGGCCCCCCTGGGGATTTGGATGTATATATTGTTTGTGGCCCCCAGGGCCACAAAAGATATATACTGTATTTATTGGCGCAGCCTTGGAGGGGACAGGGAGGGGGCAGGACGAGCGCCGTCAGATTACATGAAGAGAATCTCCTGTTTACTCAGCAGCGTTTGTATTGTAAGTCCCGTCTCCTGGGATGCCATTGGACGACTGTTCTGTCTGTTAAAGAGGCCACAGGATAAACAAGGCATTCTCCTGTTTGTAATCTGTTGGCACTCGTCCCGCCCCCCTCCCTCTGCCCTCCGAGGCTGCAGATGGGCATCGTTCAGGCTGCACTGATGGCAATGGTAAGGCTGCATTTATGGCACATGTGAGGCTGCATTTATGGCACATGTGAGGCTGCATTGGTTGCAATGGTAAGGCTGCATTGATTGCAATGGTAAGGCTGCATTCATGGCAATTGTAAGGCTGCATTCATGGCAATGGTGAGGCTGCATACATGGCAATGATAATCCTGTGAGTGTTATACGCCGATAAATACGGTATATCCAAATAACACGCCCAAGCTCATCCTTAGTCCTAAGCAGCGCTCTGGGATTCGTTGGGGCCACAAATAAAATATATACAGTAGATCCAAATAACACGCCCGAGCTCATCTCTTCACCACACACAGCCACAAAGGCAAGAGAATTCTTGTTGGGCCGTGTATTAGTGCTCAGACGAACACACTTAGGCAGAATTTTAATGGTTCAAAGAATGTCAGGCAAAATAGTCGGCCCTTCACGCATGTTCACTTAATCAAATCTGGCCCTCTTTGAAAAAAGTTTGGACACCCCTGCATTAAGGTGAAAAAAACATCTGATTCCTGACCCCCTCGAAAGTCCCATGCCGTGAACGCGCTGGCTTCTCGGTTCATTCATTGGTTGATTGATAGTAGCGCAGCCATTGGCTCCCGCTGCTGTCAATCAAATCAATGGCGCGGCGCACAGGGGGGACGGACAGAGTGATACGGTCGGCGGCTATAGCCGCTGGCTGTATCACGGGAGCGTGCCCGCAAGCTAACCCCCTTGAGAGAGAGCTTCCCATGAAGGGGGTTAGCTTATGCGGGGAGGAGTCGAAACAGCCGCCGAGGGACCCCAGAAGACCAGGATCGGGGCCACTCTGTACAAAACGAGCTGCACAGGGGAGGTAAGTATAACATGTTTGTTATTTAAAAAAAGGTTGAGGTTGAGTATTCCTCCACAACAGCCTCAGCCTTGTCCCAGGGTATTGATAGAAATGGCACAGAAGTAAAGGAATCCCATGTGTAGTAAAGTTATCCTGCTACAGGTGCTAAGCTTAGCCCAGAAGAACCCCCCCCCCAGGGTAGGCCTCCCATGTAATCCTTGCTTGCCGCACAGTGAGGGGGTAAACATGGAGGACGTGACGATCACCTCCGTTCTCCGTCCTCCCCTCACATACTGAAAGCTACAAAAATAAATTTGATCTGAACTAAAACATTTAAGCTGGCCCTTTCTACTACTGTTGAAAACATTGGCATTAAGTTCCATATTACTAACTGAGGGCCAGATTCTCGTAGATCGGCGTAACTTTGTGCGGGCGTAATGTATCCTATTTACGTTACGCCTCCGCAACTTTTACAGGCAAGTGCCGTATTCTCAAAAGAAAGTTGCGGCGGCGTAACGTAAATAGGCCGGCGTAAGCCCGCCTAATTCAAATTGTGAAGAGGTGGGCGTGTGTTATGTAAAATAACCATGACCCGACGTGATTGACGTTTTTCACGAACGGCGCATGCGCCATCCGTGGAAATATCCCAGTGTGCATTGCTCCAAATACGCCGCAAGGACGTATTGGTTTTGACGTGAACGTAAATTACGTCCAGCCCCATTCACGGACGACTTACGCAAACAACGTAAAAAATTAAAAATTTGACGCGGGAACGACATCCATACAGTACTTAACACATGTACGCCTCATATAGCAGGGGTAACTTTACGCCGGGAAAAGCCTAACGTAAACGGCGTATCTGTACTGCGTCGGCCGGGCGTACGTTCGTGAATTTGCGTATCTAGCTGATTTACATATTTCTAAATCAGCGTACACGCCCCTAGCGGCCAGTGTAAATATGCAGTTAAGATCCGACGGCGTAAGAGACTTACGCCGGTCGGATCTAACACAAATCTATGCGTAACTGATTCTAAGAATCAGGCGCATAGATACGACGGCACAACTCAGAGATACGCCGTCGTATCTCCTTTGTGAATCTGGGCCTGAGTATTTACAGTATGTGCTCGGTTGTTGACCTGCAGTGAACATAAAGGGACACTAAAGCAACAAGTCATAACTGAATTACAACATTCTCATTACTTGTGGTGGCAACAAATCAGTAGTAAAGCAAATGTTACCACCATCTTCCTGTTAGCTGGCTGAAAACACATATAATTGCAGATTGCACGTAGAGGAGTGTAAACAGTCCAGAATATGCCCTTGACATATTTCAGTTTATAACCAAGCAAGATTTTTTTTGTGCCAAGACTCTCTACATGACTGGCACAATATTAATAAACACGTTCACACATTCACATTACGGGGGATATTATTATCCTCTGCTGATTCTTATATTGCTAACAATTGCAGGTAGATTAGAACTAGCTAGGTGGGACAACCTGTTGAAGGTTAATTTCATTTGGCAGATCACTAGTGCAACATGAAGTGTACTTGCAGCTGTGCTATCAGTTTTGCCATAGAGTAAAGGTTGCAATTACCCTTGTTCATTAGGATAATTAGTATTTGTATAGCATGCTTAATCCAAAGTTTATCACCAAGTGCCAGGGGAGCGCAGCTGTCTTTCACTTATGTGCGTGTGTATCAGTTTATGCATACATATGATAATGACTGTGTAATTAAACTTTGTCAAAGATAGGACTACACATATGATTGTTATCTGTAATATTTTAACCACTTAAAGGGGTTGTAAAGGTTTTTTATTTTCTAAATATGTTGCTTTAAGCTAGTGCATTGTTGGTTCACTTACCTTTTCCTTCAATTACCCTTCTAAAAAAATTTTTCTTTGTTTTCTTTGTCTGAATTTCTCACTTCCTGTTCCTCCTCAGTAAGGTGTTCAGTAAGCTGTTCTAAATGACTTTCCACCGCTCGGATGATGGTGGAAAGCTTACTGAGGACAAACAGGAAGGGAAGTGAGAAATTCAAACAAAGAAAAAAAGCATTTTGAAGGGAACCAACAATGCACTAGCTTAAAGGAACCTATTTAGAAAATAAAAGACGAACCTTTACAACCCCTTTAAGACCCGGACCTTTATGCAGGTAAAGGACCTGGCCAGTTTTTGCGATTCGGCACTGCGTCGATTTAACTGACAATTGCGTGGTCGTGCGACGTGGCTCCCAAACAAAATTGGCGTCCTTTTTTCCCCACAAATAGAGCTTTCTTTTGGTGGTATTTTATCACCTCTGCGGTTTTTAGTTTTTGCGCTATAAACAAAAATATAGCGACAATTTTGAAAAAAAAAACAATATTTTTTACTTTTTGCTATAATAAATATCCCCCAAAATATATAAAAAAAACATATTTTTTCCTCAGTTTAGGCAGATACGTATTCTTCTACATATTTTTCGTAAAAAAAAACGCAATAAGCGTCTATTGATTGGTTTGCGCAAAAGTTATAGCGTTTACAAAATAGGGGGTGTTTTTATGGCATTTTTATTAATATTTTTTTTTTTTTTACTAGTAATGGCGGCGATCAGTGATTTTTGTTCATGACAGCGACATTATGGTGGACACATCGGACACTTTTGACACATTTTTGGGACCATTGGCATTTTTATAGCGATCAGTGCTATACAAATGCATTGGATTACTATAGAAATGCCACTGGCAGTGAAGGGGTTAACACTAGGGGGCGGGGAAGGGGTTACGTATGTTCCCTGGGTGTGTTCTAACTGTAGGGGGGGGGGGTGGACTGACATGGGGAAATGATTAATCTTCTGTTCATACATTGTATGAACAGAAGATCAGCATTTCTCTCCCTGACAGGACCGGGAGCTGTGTGTTTACACACACAGCTCCCGGTCCTCGCTCTGTAACGAGCGATCGCGTGTGCCCGGCGGCGATCGCTCCCACTGGGCACGCGCACGCCCCTATTGGCTTGTGGGGAGAGGTGACATATAGCTACGTGCTCTCGCCCAGCAGAGCTGACCTGCCGCCGTATAACTGCGGCGGCTGGTCGGCAAGCAGTTAATTAAAAAATGTATCGTGCTACTTTAAATTATGTGAGTTATTGACCTGGAAAAGGCATAGAGATAAGGAAGAAAGCCAGACAAATAGTTAACTACTATTTTCAGAAGCCCCCATGCTTTTCTCATAGCAGGTGTACTGTCTAGACATGTGCATTCGTTTTCGTCCGAATGCATTTTCGTCCGAATTTCAGTTGTTTTTTCATTATCGTTTTAACAAAATCCAAGAGATCTGAAAGATTTGACATAAAAAAATGCTTCATTTTCGTTTTCGTTGCTACAACAGTTCGATATAGATAGAAGATTCGACATGGCGCTGACACTAGCAATTTGTGCCTATCGAACCTGTGATTGAATGTGCCTAACCTTAACACTATTAGTCCAAGATAATTCTACATAGAGAGAAAAGATTTGACATTATAGAGACAGTGTTGGGGTAGACCATTCGAGCGACGAAGCAGCGAAAAAACATACAAACTTCAAATCTGTCATTGAAGGCTTATGGTGTCTGTTGAAAGTTTGACGCCGCAATCGTACATTTCTGGTCAAATGCTCGGCCCATAGGCTATAGAAGAATTTGAATGTTGGTTGACTAGTAATAGTAATTTATAAATAGAATTATTATTAGTGTCACACAACATTAGAATTCTTCTATAACATTCGACCAGAAATGTATGATTGCGGCATTGTACAGTTTAGCTGCTCCATCGAATCTTCTTAGAACATTCGACAGACACCATGAGCCTTCAATGATAGATTCGACCTTAATTAATTCGGATTTTTCGGACGAATGCAAATAAAAACTAATTTGGTAGTAACTAAATACATTTATTTTTCGGACGAAAACGAAATTGTGTGCACATGTCTAGTACTGTCTACAAACATTTGTAGAAATAATTTTTGTCTGGGCAACTGACAAATTAGCACCACATCCCTATGTAAATAGTGGCATATAGAGAAGAATTTTTATGGGATTTTTTAGGTGCAAAAACACAAAAATAGAAAAATATATAAATTGAATAAGTTAAAAAATCTTTTTAAAAGCAGACCCAAGGGTGGCGCCATCCGAATGGTACTTCCCATATAGTGCCGTTGTACGTGTTGTACGTCACTGCGCTTTGCTAGAGCATTTTTTATTTTCGCGATCGTGTATAGGCAAGGCCAGCTTAACAATAATCGGGTTGAAAAAAACTTTGTTTTTCCTAGACCATTAAAAATGGTTGTGTGTACGCGGCATTAAAGTTCTTCTTCAAGCATTTTCTACAGAGACAATTTACTGCATGTTTGTCTATCTGACCCAATTCTGCCTATATCTGAATATCAGACTTGTGCCGTGCCTGTTTTATCACACTGCCTCATTCTCTTTCTCCCCCTCTCTCTCTCTCTCACCTTGGGCTCCGTTAGTTTCCATGAAAACTAAACTTGTGCGATAACAAGATTGATTTACTAGACTCTAGAGCTGAACACAGATCAACACACGAGAGCTGGAAGTGAGAGGTATGGAAGTCAGAAAAGATGGGGGATGTCGCTATAAGAGGGATATTCAGCTTCCGTTGCTAGGCTCTTGGGTTAGCATGGAATTGATTGTAACAACCATTTTATTCTCATGTCCTAATAACACAAAAACTAATTCAATGCCTGAAGTGACTAAGTAAACAAGCGTGTGGTTTTCTAAGAAAATTGCCTCATGTGCATTTATTTTCAGGGCACAGTATGTGACCCTTGACAATGTATCAGGACTTAACTATACCCAACATTCAGAAAATTATATTATTATAAATATATATGTTTTTTGTTGGAAAGAATGCAACCTAAATAATGCCATTGCATTTAAGATCTTCGAAATTCAATAAGTTTGCTTTTTTACCATTGTCAGTTCATGGACATGTCATGGGGCCTTCCAGGGCTGGACTGGGACAAAAATTTGGCCCTGGACTTCATCCAGACTGGCCCACTTTGACAGGTCTCTCCCATGGCGGCCGAACAACTCCCGCACCCCCCCCCCCCGGCCACCCAAGCCCCCTCTCCCCCTTCACTAGCCAATAGCCGTTCTACTTTATTAGAGTAGAACGGCTGGTACTGGTACTCTTATAGGCAGTACCAGTGGGGAAGCTAGACATTATTTCGCCCGGGGCAAAAAAATCAGTTTGGTGCCCCCCCCCCCCTTATGGGACAAGATTAGGCAGAAGTCAGAAACTCCCAGGCTATAGCTGTTGAGTCAGCTGTCTGTCCCCTCCCCCATGCTCCTCTGTCGTCCCCCCTGCTCCTCTGGTCCCCCCCTGCTTCTTTGTCCATCCAGGTGAGCGCTGCAGGGAGCAAAGGGAGGTGAGCACTGCGTGAAGGGAGAGACAGAGGGGCAGAGGGGGGCGGCGGTCTGCTGTCACTGAAGCCGGCCCACTGAGCCATCGGCCCATCGGGAATCTCCCTGTAGTCCCAATGGGCCAGTCCAACCCTGGGGCCTTCAATGGTTTTCATTCTCTGTGAAACCTTTCTCCTGTTTTTCACACTCTGTAGAAGTTGTATCATGAAACACAAACACCATACAGATGTATGACAGGCGCACAGCAAAAGCTGCCCCTTTATGAGTGCTCAGGGCTAGGCATTTCCTTTCAGGGTGCCTGAAAGCATTTGTCAATCACAATGTTTCATATCACATCCATGGCCTGCCCTACAGACCATAATCATCATTATTCTCACATCTGCCACCCTGCATTTGCTAAACTGTTTTAGAATTCGTATTTCTCATTCAGCACTAGGGTCATCGGTTTGAATCCCAAACATGACACTGAATGCACAGCGTTTATATGTTCTCCTTGTGCCTGCATGGATTTCCCCTGGATATTCTGGTTTTCTCCCACACTCCAAAGACATGCTGGTTCCTATGTAAACTGTCCTTAGTATGTGTAGATATGCATGTGACATAGGGTCCCTAGATTGTAAACTTCTTATGTTGTTCTTGTATTCATTTTTATGTTTTCCATAAACGTCCTTTTATTAAAAATCATTGAATCGGATTGTAGACTCCTTGAGGACAGGGACAAATGTGAATGTATAATACACATAGGCATGTTGCAAAATACCCTTTTGGCCTAAATTTAATTGCCAGTTAAATTAGCGCAGTGCTGAATAAGGAAAAAATGCTCTGGTCATGAAGGGGGTAACATCTTTCCGGATGTCAAGTGGTTAAATTTCAACCATTTCAACCATTTCCCCCACTGATACTTACAATGGGGCATTATTCCTCCCACTAAAACCAATGATGGGGCACAATTTACTTTCACTGACACCGGGGCTTTTTCTACCCCCACTGGCCATAGTCTGACCCTCCCTAAAGCCTAAAAGACTTTGGAGAAAAATGTTGTTGCATTTAGGATAGTTTAATTTATTTCAGTTATTGTTCTCAGTATTTTTACTTTCATTTCATGTAGGTAGATTCAGGTAGGGGCGCGCTATTTTGCGGCGGCGTAGCCTAGCGTGTTTACACTACGCCGCCTTAAGTAAGAGAGGCAAGTACATGATTCTCAAAGCACTTACCTCCTTACTTAGGGCGGCATAGTGTAAATGCGGCGGGCGTAAGGGCGCCTAATTCAAATGTCTTGGAGGGGGGCGTGTTTAATGGTAATGAGGCTTGACCTCACGTTTTTTACGTTTTTCGGCTACTGCGCATGCGCCGGGCGCCTACATTTCCCAGTGCGCATTGCGGCTAAGTATGCCGTACGGGCCTATTGATTTCGACGTGGATGTAAACGACGTAACTCACGATTCGCGGACGACTTACGCAAACGACGTAAAAAAATTGAATCTCGCGGCGAGAACGGCGGCCATACTTTAACATTGTTATTCCACCTAATAGGTGGAATAACTTTAGGCCTGTAAAGGCCTTACAGAAACGGCATAAATCGACTGCGGCGGCCGGGCGTACATTTGTGAATCGGCGTACAAACTAATTTACATAATCTACGCCGGCCGCAATGGAAGCGCCACCTAGCGGCTATCCAAAAAATTGCAATCTAAGATAGGACGGCGCAAGCCGTCGTATCTTAGATATGTTTAAGCGTATCTCTGTTTGAGCATACGCGTAGATTCTGAGTTAGGCCGGCTTATCTACTGATAAGCCGGCCTAACTCTACCTGAATCTACCTAATTGTCTTCTTTTTTTTTTTTACTTAAAATAATGAGGGTATTAAAATTGTAGTTTTACCTACTGACTCCAATGCATTTCACCAATATGCTGATTTTTTTTTTTTTTTTTAAATCTTCTTGTTTTCTATAAGTTTCTAGTTTGTTGTTGATTTGTTTTTTAAACTTGCAGTAATACAGTATATAAACATTGTGTAATGTTCCACACATATCTTTTCAATAATAAATGAATACCCTGCCAGTTTGGATTGTACGGCTGGAAAACAAATTGTTCGCCGAAAGGGGGGAACAGCCAATGTTCGACTCGAACATAAAGCTCATCCGTATCAATCAGCACTTGGGCTAATAAATATTCAAAAAGCATGTAGCACCCTCCTAGATAGGCTAGTAAGATGTTAGGTATATTTAGTTAGTGGGAATGCTTTAATAAGCATTCCCAGTATTGATATTCGTTTTTTATTATTAGTGGGAATGCTTTAATAAGCATTCCCAGTATTGATATTCGTTTTTTATTATTAGTGGGAATGCTTTAATAAGCATTCCCAGTATTGATATTCGTTTTTTATTAGTGGGAATGCTTTAATAAGCATTCCCAGTATTGATATTCGTTTTTTATTATTAGTGGGAATGCTTTAATAAGCATTCCCAGTATTGATATTCGTTTTTTATTATTAGTGGGAATGCTTTAATAAGCATTCCCAGTATTGATATTCGTTTTTTATTATTCTTCTTCTTAATTTTATTCCGTACGTTTTTTGGCTCTGCGTAACTTCTGCATACTTTCAGCTATTGAGACCATTTAACTTTTAAAATGTTCGTCTCATTCAGCTAACGATGGGACTTCTTCAAGTTTTTTTGTACTATTTATACTTTTTAAAATATTAAGCTTTTAGACACTTTTTTTTAACATTGAAGTCAATGAGAACATCCTTTTTCCTGCTTCAAAACACACGTTCTGCCAAAAGTTTCAGCTCCTTCATACTTTCACTTACAGACACCAAACAAACTTTAAAGCGGTCACAAAATATTCAGCTATCCAAACATGACTTTTTAGATTGATATCTTATACGGTTTTTGTGAAAACGCAATTTACGTTTAGTGATTTTTTTATCGGTTATAATGTAATCCTATGGAGCAGGTTTAGAGTGTGTCATGTGACCTTTAGAGTGGAGATCTTTGAAAACAAAAATTATCTTTAAAAAAAGGGCGAACAAATTGCTCTCACGCCCACAAGATCTACTTGTCATACACAATTTATATATCAAAACGTAGGTATGCTTGTCTGGTTTCAGGCAATGTGATCAGTTTTGTGATACGTATTTTAGTTTTAGTTCCAGGAGCTTCTAAAGGACAAGAGTGACAAAACCACTCTCATTGACCGTCCATGTTAAAAATTTAAAAAATTTTCCTGCAAAACACACAAAGACGCTCTTTTCTAAATCGCTGGCATGGCCACAATTTTAAGTTTATCAACATAAATTTCATATCGATGCGTTCACAAGGGCCGTGTCTTTCAAACGGTGAAGTCGCTGTATCGATCGCATGTACGGTTGTGGATTTATTACGTTTTGTTTGGAGGCGTAATTAATGTATTGGTCTGTGAATTAAAAGGCGTTTGTAATGGAATTTCTTTCCATAAATAGCTTTCTACCTCAGTGCAATATTCCTCCTCACTGACCTGGGGGGAGGGGAAACCTCTTGAGGGGGGAGGGGCGACCAGGAAGTCAGCATACTCTCTACTTTGCAGATAGAGAAAGGAGCTGTGTGTCCTAAAGATAGTGTAGTGGTTATGGTGAATGGCTTTGGTGCGGGCTCAGCAATTCAGCATTCCCACTCGCATTTTCCTCAGGGAATGCATTTTCTAGTTCTTAATTTTAATTTTAATTTTATTCCGTACGTTTTTTGGCTCTGCGTAACTTCTGCATACTTTCAGCTATTGAGACCATTTAACTTTTAAAATGTTCGTCTCATTCAGCTAACGATGGGACTTCTTCAAGTTTTTTTGTACTATTTATACTTTTTAAAATATTAAGCTTTTAGACACTTTTTTTTAACATTGAAGTCAATGAGAACATCCTTTTTCCTGCTTCAAAACACACGTTCTGCCAAAAGTTTCAGCTCCTTCATACTTTCACTTACAGACACCAAACAAACTTTAAAGCGGTCACAAAATATTCAGCTATCCAAACATGACTTTTCAGATTGATATCTTTTACGGTTTTTGTGAAAACGCAATTTACGTTTAGCGATTTTTTCAGAAAATGGAATCGGTTATAATGTAACCCTATGGAAGGGATTTAGAGTGTGTCATGTGACCTTTACAGTGGAGATCTTTGAAAACAAAAATTATCTTTAAAAAAAGGGCGAACAAATTGCTCTCACGCCCACAAGATCTACTTGTCATACACAATTTATATATCAAAACGTAGGTATGCTTGTCTGGTTTCAGGCAATGTGATCAGTTTTGTGATACGTATTTTAGTTTTAGTTCCAGGAGCTTCTAAAGGACAAGAGCGACAAAACCACTCTCATTGACCGTCCATGTTAAAAATTTTAAAAATTTTCCTGCAAAACACACAAAGACGCTCTTTTCTAAATCGCTGGCATGGCCACAATTTTAAGTTTATCAACATAAATTTCATATCGATGCGTTCACAAGGGCCGTGTCTTTCAAACGGTGAAGTCGCTGTATCGATCGCATGTACGGTTGTGGATTTATTACGTTTTGTTTGGAGGCGTAATTAATGTATTGGTCTGTGAATTAAAAGGCGTTTGTAATGGAATTTCTTTCCATAAATAGCTTTCTACCTCAGGGCAATATTCCTCCTCACTGACCTGGGGGGAGGGGAAACCTCTTGAGGGGGGAGGGGCAACCAGGAAGTCAGCATACTCTCTACTTTGCAGATAGAGAAAGGAGCTGTGTGTCCTAAAGATAGTGTAGTGGTTATGGTGAATGGCTTTGGTGCGGGCTCAGCAATTCAGCATTCCCACTCGCATTTTCCTCAGGGAATGCATTTTCTAGTTCTTCTTAATTTTAATTTTAATTTTATTCCGTACGTTTTTTGGCTCTGCGTAACTTCTGCATACTTTGAGCTATTGAGACCATTTAACTTTTAAAATGTTCGTCTCATTCAGCTAACGATGGGACTTCTTCAAGTTTTTTTGTACTATTTATACTTTTTAAAATATTAAGCTTTTAGACACTTTTTTTTAACATTGAAGTCAATGAGAACATCCTTTTTCCTGCTTCAAAACACACGTTCTGCCAAAAGTTTCAGCTCCTTCATACTTTCACTTACAGACACCAAACAAACTTTAAAGCGGTCACAAAATATTCAGCTATCCAAACATGACTTTTCAGATTGATATCTTTTACGGTTTTTGTGAAAACGCAATTTACGTTTAGTGATTTTTTTATCGGTTATAATGTAATCCTATGGAGCAGGTTTAGAGTGTGTCATGTGACCTTTAGAGTGGAGATCTTTGAAAACAAAAATTATCTTTAAAAAAAGGGCGAACAAATTGCTCTCACGCCCACAAGATCTACTTGTCATACACAATTTATATATCAAAACGTAGGTATGCTTGTCTGGTTTCAGGCAATGTGATCAGTTTTGTGATACGTATTTTAGTTTTAGTTCCAGGAGCTTCTAAAGGACAAGAGTGACAAAACCACTCTCATTGACCGTCCATGTTAAAAATTTAAAACATTTTCCTGCAAAACACACAAAGACGCTCTTTTCTAAATCGCTGGCATGGCCACAATTTTAAGTTTATCAACATAAATTTCATATCGATGCGTTCACAAGGGCCGTGTCTTTCAAACGGTGAAGTCGCTGTATCGATCGCATGTACGGTTGTGGATTTATTACGTTTTGTTTGGAGGCGTAATTAATGTATTGGTCTGTGAATTAAAAGGCGTTTGTAATGGAATTTCTTTCCATAAATAGCTTTCTACCTCAGTGCAATATTCCTCCTCACTGACCTGGGGGGAGGGGAAACCTCTTGAGGGGGGAGGGGCGACCAGGAAGTCAGCATACTCTCTACTTTGCAGATAGAGAAAGGAGCTGTGTGTCCTAAAGATAGTGTAGTGGTTATGGTGAATGGCTTTGGTGCGGGCTCAGCAATTCAGCATTCCCACTCGCATTTTCCTCAGGGAATGCATTTTCTAGTCTAGTTTTAATTTTAATTTTATTCCGTACGTTTTTTGGCTCTGCGTAACTTCTGCATACTTTCAGCTATTGAGACCATTTAACTTTTAAAATGTTCGTCTCATTCAGCTAACGATGGGACTTCTTCAAGTTTTTTTGTACTATTTATACTTTTTAAAATATTAAGCTTTTAGACACTTTTTTTTAACATTGAAGTCAATGAGAACATCCTTTTTCCTGCTTCAAAACACACGTTCTGCCAAAAGTTTCAGCTCCTTCATACTTTCACTTACAGACACCAAACAAACTTTAAAGCGGTCACAAAATATTCAGCTATCCAAACATGACTTTTTAGATTGATATCTTATACGGTTTTTGTGAAAACGCAATTTACGTTTAGTGATTTTTTTATCGGTTATAATGTAATCCTATGGAGCAGGTTTAGAGTGTGTCATGTGACCTTTAGAGTGGAGATCTTTGAAAACAAAAATTATCTTTAAAAAAAGGGCGAACAAATTGCTCTCACGCCCACAAGATCTACTTGTCATACACAATTTATATATCAAAACGTAGGTATGCTTGTCTGGTTTCAGGCAATGTGATCAGTTTTGTGATACGTATTTTAGTTTTAGTTCCAGGAGCTTCTAAAGGACAAGAGTGACAAAACCACTCTCATTGACCGTCCATGTTAAAAATTTAAAAATTTTTCCTGCAAAACACACAAAGACGCTCTTTTCTAAATCGCTGGCATGGCCACAATTTTAAGTTTATCAACATAAATTTCATATCGATGCGTTCACAAGGGCCGTGTCTTTCAAACGGTGAAGTCGCTGTATCGATCGCATGTACGGTTGTGGATTTATTACGTTTTGTTTGGAGGCGTAATTAATGTATTGGTCTGTGAATTAAAAGGCGTTTGTAATGGAATTTCTTTCCATAAATAGCTTTCTACCTCAGTGCAATATTCCTCCTCACTGACCTGGGGGGAGGGGAAACCTCTTGAGGGGGGAGGGGCGACCAGGAAGTCAGCATACTCTCTACTTTGCAGATAGAGAAAGGAGCTGTGTGTCCTAAAGATAGTGTAGTGGTTATGGTGAATGGCTTTGGTGCGGGCTCAGCAATTCAGCATTCCCACTCGCATTTTCCTCAGGGAATGCATTTTCTAGTTATTAGTGGGAATGCTTTAATAAGCATTCCCAGTATTGATATTCGTTTTTTATTATTCTTCTTCTTAATTTTATTCCGTACGTTTTTTGGCTCTGCGTAACTTCTGCATACTTTCAGCTATTGAGACCATTTAACTTTTAAAATGTTCGTCTCATTCAGCTAACGATGGGACTTCTTCAAGTTTTTTTGTACTATTTATACTTTTTAAAATATTAAGCTTTTAGACACTTTTTTTTAACATTGAAGTCAATGAGAACATCCTTTTTCCTGCTTCAAAACACACGTTCTGCCAAAAGTTTCAGCTCCTTCATACTTTCACTTACAGACACCAAACAAACTTTAAAGCGGTCACAAAATATTCAGCTATCCAAACATGACTTTTTAGATTGATATCTTATACGGTTTTTGTGAAAACGCAATTTACGTTTAGTGATTTTTTTATCGGTTATAATGTAATCCTATGGAGCAGGTTTAGAGTGTGTCATGTGACCTTTAGAGTGGAGATCTTTGAAAACAAAAATTATCTTTAAAAAAAGGGCGAACAAATTGCTCTCACGCCCACAAGATCTACTTGTCATACACAATTTATATATCAAAACGTAGGTATGCTTGTCTGGTTTCAGGCAATGTGATCAGTTTTGTGATACGTATTTTAGTTTTAGTTCCAGGAGCTTCTAAAGGACAAGAGTGACAAAACCACTCTCATTGACCGTCCATGTTAAAAATTTAAAACATTTTCCTGCAAAACACACAAAGACGCTCTTTTCTAAATCGCTGGCATGGCCACAATTTTAAGTTTATCAACATAAATTTCATATCGATGCGTTCACAAGGGCCGTGTCTTTCAAACGGTGAAGTCGCTGTATCGATCGCATGTACGGTTGTGGATTTATTACGTTTTGTTTGGAGGCGTAATTAATGTATTGGTCTGTGAATTAAAAGGCGTTTGTAATGGAATTTCTTTCCATAAATAGCTTTCTACCTCAGTGCAATATTCCTCCTCACTGACCTGGGGGGAGGAGAAACCTCTTGAGGGGGGAGGGGCGACCAGGAAGTCAGGATACTCTCTACTTTGCAGATAGAGAAAGGAGCTGTGTGTCCTAAAGATAGTGTAGTGGTTATGGTGAATGGCTTTGGTGCGGGCTCAGCAATTCAGCATTCCCACTCGCATTTTCCTCAGGGAATGCATTTTCTAGTTCTTTTTATTCTTATCCTTTATTCCGTACGTTTTTTGGCTCTGCGTAACTTCTGCATACTTTGAGCTATTGAGACCATTCAACTATTAAAATGTTCGTCTCGTTCAGCTAACGATGGGACTTCTTCAAGTTTTTTTGTACTATTTATACTTTTTAAAATATTAAGCTTTTAGACACTTTTTTTTAACATTGAAGTCAATGAGAACATGCTTTTTACCGCTTCAAAACACACGTTCTGCCAAAAGTTTCAGCTCCTTCATACTTTCACTTACAGACACCAAACAAACTTTAAAGCGGTCACAAAATATTCAGCTATCCAAACATGACTTTTTAGATTGATATCTTTTACGGTTTTTGTGAAAACGCAATTTACGTTTAGTGATATTTTATCGGTTATAATGTAATCCTATGGAGCAGGTTTAGAGTGTGTCATGTGACCTTTAGAGTGCAGATCATCCACAAAAAATATTATCTTTAAAAAAAGGGGGAACAAATTGCTCTCACGCCCACAAGATCTACTTGTCATACACAATTTATATATCAAAACGTAGGTATGCTTGTCTGGTTTCAGGCAATGTGATCAGTTTTGTGATACGTATTTTAGTTTTAGTTCCAGGAGCTTCTAAAGGACAAGAGTCATGTTAAAAAGTCTAAAAAATGTTTCTGCAAAACACACAAAGACGCTCTTTTCTAAATCGCTGACATGGCCACATTTTTAAGTTTATCAACATAAATTTCATATCGATGCGTTCACAAGGGCCGTGTCTTTCAAACGGTGAAGTCGCTGTATCGATCTCATGTACGGTTGTGGATTTATTACGTTTTGTTTGAAGGCTTCGATAACTGATTTTGTGTGTGGATGAAAGCGTTTCTAATGGTATTTTGATTCCCTAAATAGCTTCCCTTACCTCAGTGCAGTCCTCCTCCCCCACCTCATGTGGAGAAAGCCTCTTGAGGGGGAGGGGCGACCAGTCAAGTCAGGACACTCTCTATATTGCAGATAGAGAAAGGAGCTGTGTGATATTAGGCTTTATAAGTACTGAAGGAACACTGCTTGTATGTCCTAAAGATAGTGTAGTGGTTATGGTGAATGGCTTTTGTGTGGGCTCAGAAATTCAGCTATTCAGCATTCCCACTCGCATTTTCCTCAGGAAATGCATTGTCTAGTTCTTCTTCTTAATTAGTGGGAATGCTTTAATAAGCATTCCCAGTATTGATATTCGTTTTTTATTATTAGTGGGAATGCTTTAATAAGCATTCCCAGTATTGATATTCGTTTTTTATTAGTGGGAATGCTTTAATAAGCATTCCCAGTATTGATATTCGTTTTTTATTATTAGTGGGAATGCTTTAATAAGCATTCCCAGTATTGATATTCGTTTTTTATTATTAGTGGGAATGCTTTAATAAGCATTCCCAGTATTGATATTCGTTTTTTATTATTCTTCTTCTTAATTTTATTCCGTACGTTTTTTGGCTCTGCGTAACTTCTGCATACTTTCAGCTATTGAGACCATTTAACTTTTAAAATGTTCGTCTCATTCAGCTAACGATGGGACTTCTTCAAGTTTTTTTGTACTATTTATACTTTTTAAAATATTAAGCTTTTAGACACTTTTTTTTAACATTGAAGTCAATGAGAACATCCTTTTTCCTGCTTCAAAACACACGTTCTGCCAAAAGTTTCAGCTCCTTCATACTTTCACTTACAGACACCAAACAAACTTTAAAGCGGTCACAAAATATTCAGCTATCCAAACATGACTTTTTAGATTGATATCTTATACGGTTTTTGTGAAAACGCAATTTACGTTTAGTGATTTTTTTATCGGTTATAATGTAATCCTATGGAGCAGGTTTAGAGTGTGTCATGTGACCTTTAGAGTGGAGATCTTTGAAAACAAAAATTATCTTTAAAAAAAGGGCGAACAAATTGCTCTCACGCCCACAAGATCTACTTGTCATACACAATTTATATATCAAAACGTAGGTATGCTTGTCTGGTTTCAGGCAGTGTGATCAGTTTTGTGATACGTATTTTAGTTTTAGTTCCAGGAGCTTCTAAAGGACAAGAGTCATGTTAAAAAGTCTAAAAAAAAATTCTGCAAAACACACAAAGACGCTCTTTTCTAAATCGCTGACTTGGCCACATTTTTAAGTTTATCAACATAAATTTCATATCGATGCGTTCACAAGGGCCGTGTCTTTCAAACGGTGAAGTCGCTGTATCGATCGCATGTACGGTTGTGGATTTATTACGTTTTGTTTGGAGGCGTAATTAATGTATTGGTCTGTGAATTAAAAGGCGTTTGTAATGGAATTTCTTTCCATAAATAGCTTTCCTTACCTCAGTGCAATATTCCTCCTCACTGACCTGGGGGAGGGGAAACCTCTTGAGGGGGGAGGGGCGACCAGGAAGTCAGCATACTCTCTACTTTGCAGATAGAGAAAGGAGCTGTGTGTCCTAAAGATAGTGTAGTGGTTATGGTGAATGGCTTTGGTGCGGGCTCAGCAATTCAGCATTCCCACTCGCATTTTCCTCAGGGAATGCATTTTCTAGTTCTTAATTTTAATTTTAATTTTATTCCGTACGTTTTTTGGCTCTGCGTAACTTCTGCATACTTTCAGCTATTGAGACCATTCAACTTTTAAAATGTTCATCTCGTTCAGCTAACGATGGGACTTCTTCAAGTTTTTTTGTACTATTTATACTTTTTAAAATATTAAGCTTTTAGACACTTTTTTTTAACATTGAAGTCAATGAGAACATCCTTTTTCCTGCTTCAAAACACACGTTCTGCCAAAAGTTTCAGCTCCTTCATACTTTCACTTACAGACACCAAACAAACTTTAAAGCGGTCACAAAATATTCAGCTATCCAAACATGACTTTTTAGATTGATATCTTATACGGTTTTTGTGAAAACGCAATTTACGTTTAGTGATTTTTTTATCGGTTATAATGTAATCCTATGGAGCAGGTTTAGAGTGTGTCATGTGACCTTTAGAGTGGAGATCTTTGAAAACAAAAATTATCTTTAAAAAAAGGGCGAACAAATTGCTCTCACGCCCACAAGATCTACTTGTCATACACAATTTATATATCAAAACGTAGGTATGCTTGTCTGGTTTCAGGCAATGTGATCAGTTTTGTGATACGTATTTTAGTTTTAGTTCCAGGAGCTTCTAAAGGACAAGAGTGACAAAACCACTCTCATTGACCGTCCATGTTAAAAATTTTAAAAATTTTCCTGCAAAACACACAAAGACGCTCTTTTCTAAATCGCTGGCATGGCCACAATTTTAAGTTTATCAACATAAATTTCATATCGATGCGTTCACAAGGGCCGCGTCTTTCAAACGGTGAAGTCGCTGTATCGATCGCATGTACGGTTGTGGATTTATTACGTTTTGTTTGGAGGCGTAATTAATGTATTGGTCTGTGAATTAAAAGGCGTTTGTAATGGAATTTCTTTCCATAAATAGCTTTCTACCTCAGTGCAATATTCCTCCTCACTGACCTGGGGGAGGGGAAACCTCTTGAGGGGGGAGGGGCGACCAGGAAGTCAGCATACTCTCTACTTTGCAGATAGAGAAAGGAGCTGTGTGTCCTAAAGATAGTGTAGTGGTTATGGTGAATGGCTTTGGTGCGGGCTCAGCAATTCAGCATTCCCACTCGCATTTTCCTCAGGGAATGCATTTTCTAGTTATTCTTCTTCTTCTTAATTTTAATTTTAATTTTATTATTCCGTACGTTTTTTGGCTCTGCGTAACTTCTGCATACTTTCAGCTATTGAGACCATTCAACTTTTAAAATGTTCGTCTCGTTCAGCTAACGATGGGACTTCTTCAAGTTTTTTTGTACTATTTATACTTTTTAAAATATTAAGCTTTTAGACACTTTTTTTTAACATTGAAGTCAATGAGAACATCCTTTTTCCTGCTTCAAAACACACGTTCTGCCAAAAGTTTCAGCTCCTTCATACTTTCACTTACAGACACCAAACAAACTTTAAAGCGGTCACAAAATATTCAGCTATCCAAACATGACTTTTTAGATTGATATCTTATACGGTTTTTGTGAAAACGCAATTTACGTTTAGTGATTTTTTTATCGGTTATAATGTAACCCTATGGAAGGGATTTAGAGTGTGTCATGTGACCTTTAGAGTGGAGATCTTTGAAAACAAAAATTATCTTTAAAAAAAGGGCGAACAAATTGCTCTCACGCCCACAAGATCTACTTGTCATACACAATTTATATATCAAAACGTAGGTATGCTTGTCTGGTTTCAGGCAATGTGATCAGTTTTGTGATACGTATTTTAGTTTTAGTTCCAGGAGCTTCTAAAGGACAAGAGCGACAAAACCACTCTCATTGACCGTCCATGTTAAAAAATTTTAAAATTTTCCTGCAAAACACACAAAGACGCTCTTTTCTAAATCGCTGGCATGGCCACAATTTTAAGTTTATCAACATAAATTTCATATCGATGCGTTCACAAGGGCCGTGTCTTTCAAACGGTGAAGTCGCTGTATCGATCGCATGTACGGTTGTGGATTTATTACGTTTTGTTTGGAGGCGTAATTAATGTATTGGTCTGTGAATTAAAAGGCGTTTGTAATGGAATTTCTTTCCATAAATAGCTTTCTACCTCAGTGCAATATTCCTCCTCACTGACCTGGGGGGAGGAGAAACCTCTTGAGGGGGGAGGGGCGACCAGGAAGTCAGGATACTCTCTACTTTGCAGATAGAGAAAGGAGCTGTGTGTCCTAAAGATAGTGTAGTGGTTATGGTGAATGGCTTTGGTGCGGGCTCAGCAATTCAGCATTCCCACTCGCATTTTCCTCAGGGAATGCATTTTCTAGTTCTTTTTATTCTTATCCTTTATTCCGTACGTTTTTTGGCTCTGCGTAACTTCTGCATACTTTGAGCTATTGAGACCATTCAACTATTAAAATGTTCGTCTCGTTCAGCTAACGATGGGACTTCTTCAAGTTTTTTTGTACTATTTATACTTTTTAAAATATTAAGCTTTTAGACACTTTTTTTTAACATTGAAGTCAATGAGAACATGCTTTTTACCGCTTCAAAACACACGTTCTGCCAAAAGTTTCAGCTCCTTCATACTTTCACTTACAGACACCAAACAAACTTTAAAGCGGTCACAAAATATTCAGCTATCCAAACATGACTTTTTAGATTGATATCTTTTACGGTTTTTGTGAAAACGCAATTTACGTTTAGTGATATTTTATCGGTTATAATGTAATCCTATGGAGCAGGTTTAGAGTGTGTCATGTGACCTTTAGAGTGCAGATCATCCACAAAAAATATTATCTTTAAAAAAAGGGGGAACAAATTGCTCTCACGCCCACAAGATCTACTTGTCATACACAATTTATATATCAAAACGTAGGTATGCTTGTCTGGTTTCAGGCAATGTGATCAGTTTTGTGATAGGCATTTGACTTTTAGTTCCAGGAGCTTCTAAAGGACAAGTGCCTCAAACGCCCACCCATTGACCGTCATGTTAAAAAGTCTAAAAAAAAATCCTGCAAAACACACAAAGACGCTCTTTTCTAAATCGCTGACATGGCCACATTTTTAAGTTTATCAACATAAATTTCATATCGATGCGTTCACAAAAGCCTTGTGTTTCAAATGGTGTAGTCGCTGTATCGATCGCATGTACGGTTGTGGATTTATTACGTTTTGTTTGAAGGCTACGATAACTGATTTTGCGTGTGGATGAAAGCGTTTCTAATGGTATTTTGATTCCCTAAATAGCTTTCCTTACCTCAGTGCAGTCCTCCTCCCCCACCTCATGTGGAGAAAGCCTCTTGAGGGGGGAGGGGCGACCAGGCAAGTCAGGACACTCTCTATATTGCAGATAGAGAAAGGAGCTGTGTGATATTAGGCTTTATAAGTACTGAAGGAACACTGCTTGTATGTCCTAAATATACTGTAGTGGTTATGGTGAATGGCTTTGGTGCGGGCTCAGCAATTCAGCATTCCCACTCGCATTTTCCTCAGGAAATGCATTGTCTAGTTTTAATTTTATTCCGTACGTTTTTTGGCTCTGCGTAACTTCTGCATACTTTCAGCTATTGAGACCATTTAACTTTTAAAATGTTCGTCTCATTCAGCTAACGATGGGACTTCTTCAAGTTTTTTTGTACTATTTATACTTTTTAAAATATTAAGCTTTTAGACACTTTTTTTAACATTGAAGTCAATGAGAACATGCTTTTTACCGCTTCAAAACACACGTTCTGCCAAAAGTTTCAGCTCCTTCATACTTTCACTTACAGACACCAAACAAACTTTAAAGCGGTCACAAAATATTCAGCTATCCAAACATGACTTTTCAGATTGATATCTTTTACGGTTTTTGTGAAAACGCAATTTACGTTTACTGATTTTTTTATCGGTTATAATGTAATCCTATGGAGCAGGTTTAGAGTGTGTCATGTGACCTTTAGAGTGGAGATCTTTGAAAACAAAAATTATCTTTAAAAAAAGGGCGAACAAATTGCTCTCACGCCCACAAGATCTACTTGTCATACACAATTTATATATCAAAACGTAGGTATGCTTGTCTGGTTTCAGGTAATGTGATCAGTTTTGCGATAGGCATTTGACTTTTAGTTCCAGGAGCTTCTAAAGGACAAGTGCCTCAAACGCCCTCCCATTGACCGTCATGTTAAAAAGTCTAAAAAAAAATCCTGCAAAACACACAAAGACGCTCTTTTCTAAATCGCTGACATGGCCACATTTTTAAGTTTATCAACATAAATTTCATATCGATGCGTTTACAAAAGCCTTGTGTTTCAAATGGTGTAGTCGCTGTATCGATCGCATGTACGGTTGTGGATTTATTACGTTTTGTTTGAAGGCTACGATAACTGATTTTGCGTGTGGATGAAAGTGTTTCTAATGGTATTTTGATTCCCTAAATAGCTTTCCTTACCTCAGTGCAGTCCTCCTCCCCCACCTCATGTGGAGAAAGCCTCTTGAGGGGGGAGGGGGGAGGGGCGACCAGGCAAGTCAGGACACTCTCTATATTGCAGATAGAGAAAGGAGCTGTGTGATATTAGGCTTTATAAGTACTGAAGGAACACTGCTTGTATGTCCTAAATATACTGTAGTGGTTATGGTGAATGGCTTTGGTGCGGGCTCAGCAATTCAGCATTCCCACTCGCATTTTCCTCAGGAAATGCATTGTCTAGTTCTTAATTTTAATTTTATTCCGTACGTTTTTTGGCTCTGCGTAACTCCTGCATACTTTCAGCTATTGAGACCATTCAACTTTTAAAATGTTCATCTCGTTCAGCTAACGATGGGACTTCTTCAAGTTTTTTTGTACTATTTATACTTTTTAAAATATTAAGTTTTTAGACACTTTTTTTTAACATTGAAGTCAATGAGAACATCCTTTTTCCTGCTTCAAAACACACGTTCTGCCAAAAGTTTCAGCTCCTTCATACTTTCACTTACAGACACCAAACAAACTTTAAAGCGGTCACAAAATATTCAGCTATCCAAACATGACTTTTTAGATTGATATCTTATACGGTTTTTGTGAAAACGCAATTTACGTTTAGTGATTTTTTTATCGGTTATAATGTAATCCTATGGAGCAGGTTTAGAGTGTGTCATGTGACCTTTAGAGTGGAGATCTTTGAAAACAAAAATTATCTTTAAAAAAAGGGCGAACAAATTGCTCTCACGCCCACAAGATCTACTTGTCATACACAATTTATATATCAAAACGTAGGTATGCTTGTCTGGTTTCAGGCAATGTGATCAGTTTTGCGATAGGCATTTGACTTTTAGTTCCAGGAGCTTCTAAAGGACAAGTGCCTCAAACGCCCTCCCATTGACCGTCATGTTAAAAAGTCTAAAAAAAAATCCTGCAAAACACACAAAGACGCTCTTTTCTAAATCGCTGACATGGCCACATTTTTAAGTTTATCAACATAAATTTCATATCGATGCGTTCACAAAAGCCTTGTGTTTCAAATGGTGTAGTCGCTGTATCGATCGCATGTACGGTTGTGGATTTATTACGTTTTGTTTGAAGGCTACGATAACTGATTTTGCGTGTGGATGAAAGCGTTTCTAATGGTATTTTGATTCCCTAAATAGCTTTCCTTACCTCAGTGCAGTCCTCCTCCCCCACCTCATGTGGAGAAAGCCTCTTGAGGGGGGAGGGGGGAGGGGCGACCAGGCAAGTCAGGACACTCTCTATATTGCAGATAGAGAAAGGAGCTGTGTGATATTAGGCTTTATAAGTACTGAAGGAACACTGCTTGTATGTCCTAAATATACTGTAGTGGTTATGGTGAATGGCTTTGGTGCGGGCTCAGCAATTCAGCATTCCCACTCGCATTTTCCTCAGGAAATGCATTGTCTAGTTATTTTTGATTGCTCTCCCCTGCCTTCTAGAACATAGTAGGTTGAGCAAGGCAAATAGGCAACCTGAACATTTATTCTGCTCCAGCCAATCCCTGGGAAGGTGTGCCCAGTAGGTGGCTGGAAAGGCAAATAAATAGTCTGAACTTTAAAAACAGCATGATCTTCCTGTTGGAGGGATTCCAACTGTCTGGGTGGGCTTGGCTACCCTCCTACAGCAGATCTACTGATTCAAGCTAATGTTCTTTGAGGTCCAAGCTGTGGCATCAAGGAAATCAACGGAAATTTCACCTGAGGACCTGGTCTGGAGAGCTCACTGAAGAGTGACGGTGGAAATTAGAAAGGGTCTGGCTGTCCTGTGGCAATGTGGGCATGTTTAGCAAAATTATATAAAGACACCACCTAGATTGATTATTGAGCCGGAGTGAATGGGTGCCTGGCTGCCTCTGCACTAGTTTTGGGAAAGAACCAGTTAAATGACAGGAGCGCCTACAAGGTAGCATTACACACATAATGCTAATATAATTGTAAACCCTAACTGAATGACAGTTTGCCGAGGTGTTGTCTATCATAAACAATTGCAGTTTTTAAAATAAAATATTTATTTACTTTTCATCCTTTGTTGCATCTCATTAATGTTGATCTCCTGAGACTTCTTTGCAGCTGTTATCTCTACATGTATGCACTTCAGTTTTTTTTAATGGCAACAGCAGTAGACAAACCTCCCAACTGTCACTGATTTGGAAAGACTTCTTTTGGAACCAAATCCCTTTGTCCCTCTTTCTTAATCAATTGTCCCTCTTTTTGGACAGAAGTGGAGACCTCTATAAAAAAATATTAATACTCAATTACCATTGTACACTAAACATTTCACACAGACCTTTTTACTCGCACATTATTATTATAAAAGGCAAGTAGAAAGGAAATAGTGCTGTAAAAAGCACTTTTGGGTTTAGCAAATACTTTGCATTGTCACTCTATAAGAAGTGACTGAACAAGGATCTTTACAACAAGATCACCAGGTACTATTTAATTTTAAAGCTGCTGATTTATTAAGATAAAAAAAAAAAATGAAATTACATTAACACGTTAAGTCATACTGTATATAAGATTTTAGTAACTGGGGTAACTATATTCACTTGCCGACCGCCCCATAGCAGATTTAGGCTCAGTTCACACTTGTGCCATGCGGGAACCCTGCAAATGCACTGCGGGATCCCGCATTACACATACTGTCCCTAGTTTTACTGAGGCTGGCCACCCTGGTTGGGCCCCCTAGTGGCCTGGGGCCCTCGGGTAGAGCCCGAGTGCCGAATGATCAGTCCGCCCCTGCCCCCATTTCAGCTTGCATATCGCACTATGAACTGACAGTTCGGATATGAATCGCATCACACAGACATAGCATATGATTTGCGCTGCAGTGCGAAACACATGCGATCTTGCAGAGCATGCTGGTCTGAACTGGCACTAACTGCTACAGGGTGGCCGTACTGTGCAGGATCATGTATTTATAAGTGATCCTGCGCTTCTGTGTATCGGGCGCGATCCATGTCTTCCACTAGTAAAAGCACCTCAACCACTATACTGAAACATTAGCTAGGCACACAGTTAACCCTTTGATCACACCTGATGTTAACCCCTTTCCAGCCAGTGTCATAAGTATAGCGACAGTGCATATTTTTAGCATTGATCAATGTACTAATGTCACTGGTCCCCAAAAAAAGTGTCAGTTAGGTGTCCAATCTGTCAGCCACATTCGTGAATCGCTGCCATTACTAGTAAAAAAATAAAAAAAAATATCCCATAGTTTGTAGACACTATAGGCCAGATTCACGTAGCGGATCGTATTTTTATGCAGGCGTAGCGTATCCTAGTAACGCTACGCCGCCGCAACTTTGAGAGGCAAATGCTGTATTCACAAAGCATTTGCCTCTAAAGTTACGGCGGCGTAGCGTAATTCTCCCGGCGTATGATCGCGCAATTCAAATCTATGTGATGGGGGCGTGTTTTATGTTAATACGTCGTGACCCGACGTAAATGACGTTATTTTTGAACGGCCGTCCGTGGGGGTATCCCAGTGCGCATGCTCGACATTAAACCGGAACAAGCCAATGCTTACAATTCAAAATTCAAAGCGGGAACGATGGCCATACTTAACATAGGATACGCCTCATATAGCAGGGGTAACTATACACCGGAAAAAGCCGAATGCAAACGACGTAAAAAAATGCGCCGGCCGGACTTACGTTCGTGGATCGCCGTATCTAGCTAATTTGCATACTCGAACACGGAATTCGA
Source organism: Rana temporaria (assembly GCF_905171775.1). NCBI lineage: Eukaryota > Metazoa > Chordata > Amphibia > Anura > Ranidae > Rana > Rana temporaria. The sequence continues at coordinate 56,843,800 of NC_053497.1, forward strand.
CGGAAACGCCACCTAGCGGCCGGCGGAAAAATGCACCTAAGATCCGACGACGTACTAAGACGAACGCCAGTCGGATCGAGCCCAGATGCAGTCGTATCTTGTTTTGTAGATACAAAACAAAGATACGACGCAGAAAATTTGAAATTACGTGGCGTATCAATAGATACGCCGGCGTAATTCTTCTGTGGATCTGGCACTATAACTTTTGCGCAAACCAATCAATATATGCTTCTTGGATATTTTTTTTTACCAAAAATATGTAACAGAATGTATATTGGCCTAAATTGATGAAGAAATTATATATATATATATATATATATATATATATATATATATATATATATATATATATATATATATATATATATATATATATTTATTTATTTTTTCTTATTTATTTATTGGATGTTTTAAAGCAGAAGGTAAAAAATATCGTTTTTAATTTTAAAAATGTTCGATCTTTTTTTACTTATAGTGCAAAAATAAAAAATGCGGAGATGATCAGATACCACTAAAAGAAATCTCTATTTGTGTTAAAAAAAAAAAGACATACATTTTATTTGGGTACAGTGTCGCACGACCGCACAATTGTCAGTTAAGGTAATGCAGTGCCGTACCACAAAACATGGCCTTGGTCACTGGTCAGGAAGGGGGGTTAATCTTTTCCGGAGGTCAAGTGGATGTATACTAAAATAGAGACCTTTGCTCAAAACCAAATACTTGGGCTACCATTGGTGACTTTTATACCGGCAAATGGATGCCCGGATTTCATACTGATCCTCTAATACTTTGTAATGCCGTGTACACACGGTCGAAAATCCAACCGTGTGTAGGCTCCATTGGACATTTGCTGTCGGAATTTCCGACAGCAAATATTTGAGAGGTGGTTCTCAATTTTTCCGACAAAAGTTCTTGTCGGAAATTCTGATCGTCTGTAGCCAATTCCGACGCACACAAATCCTACGCATGCTCGGAATCAATTCTATGCATGCTCGGAATCATTGAACTTAATTTTTCTCGGCTCGTCGTAGTGTTGTACGTGACCGCGTCCTTGACGTTCGGAATTTCCGACAACATTTGTGTGACCGTGTGTATGCAAGACAAGTTTGAGCGAACGATCCGTCGGAAAAAAAAACCACGGTTTTGATGTCGGAATGTCCGATCGTGTGTACGCGGCATTATTCTGCAATGGCGGCTTACATATTTATTTCAGTACAGGTTTCCTTCAACCCCTCTGGCACAGCTGATTGGAACTTATTAACATTAGCTACTAGAAACAATTAATATTCTGAGCTTAGGGAAACACTAACATTCTAAAGAACTCCCTGAACAGCTGGGGTTAGGTACAGCTTAAGCATCTTAAAACACTAAGGAAGCACATAATATTACTGCCTGGTGCTGGCTCCATACAATAGGAATTAAATGTATTAACACGATGAGACAAAAGGACGCCTACTTCGAATTTGTCTACTTAGGTTGTAGCCTACATGGCCTTTCTACTAATCTCGGCCGCATGGTGAGAGGACTGGCCACGTTTGTTCTCATTTCCAGAATTTGTTTAAATGTTTCTTTCCAACTTGTCTGGCATTCACATGCACTAAATGCCTTTTTCCATCTTCAAGAAGAGACACCAAATAGGAAAGTCTAGCTTTTGGAGCTGCAAACTGTGTGTAATTAGTCTTCAGTGTGGAGTTTATGGCATCAATAAAATATTTATCTCTATGGCCTATCCCGTAATCTTAAACATTCTTGCGATGTGGCACTGCGTACTTTAACTAACAATTGTCGTGCAAAGCTGTACTCAAATAAAATTGATGCCCTTTTGTCCCATAAATAGAGCTTTCTTTTGGTGGTATTTGATCACCTCTGCAGTTTTGAAAAAAGAACAATACTTTCCGCTATAAAACATATCCAAAAAAAAGAAGAAGGTAAAAAATCGAATATGTAGCCCAATATGTATTCTGCTACATATTTTTGTTAAGAAAAATCCCAAGAAGCGTATGTTGCTTGGTTTGGGCAAACGTTATAGCATCTGCAAACTATAGGATATATTTATGGCACTGTTATTTATTTATTTATTTATTTTTTACTTGTAATGGTGGTGATCAGCGATTTTTAGCAGGACTGCGACATTGCGGCAGACACTTCTTTGGTAACCAGTGACATTATTACAGTGATCAGTGCTAAAAATATGCACTGACACTGTATAAATTACACTGGCAAAGAAGGGGTTAACATCAGGGGCGCTCAAAGGGTTACGTTTATTCCCTAATTGTGCTTTCTTACTGTGGAGGGGATGGGCTCACTGCATGGACACTGTGATCCGTGTTCTTGATTAGCAGAAACACTAGATCACAGTGTCCATGCCTGACAGCATGGTGGTTTGCTTGTTTACTTACGCAGACCGCCGTTTTGTCACTGTGGAGAGCGATCGCGGGTGGCAATCAGACATCGCGTCTGCCAGGCCTACTGATTGATACTTTTGACCTTCATTTCCCTGTCTTCAATAAAATGCTTTTAAATTACTTTAACCACTTGCCTGTTGGGCACTTTCACCCCCTTCCTGCCCAAGCCAATATTTAGCTTTCAGCATGCGTCATGCAACACTGTAGCCATACTAAATTTGTATAATTTTTTCACACAAAATATAGCTTTCTTTTGGTGGTATTTATTCACCACTGAGTTTTTTTTATTGTTTGATAAATAAAAGAATTAAGTCCAATAATAAAAAAAAAAAAAAAAATTTCATAGTTTGTTATAAGATTTTGCAAACAGGTACATTTTCTCTTTCACTAATGTGCGCTGATGAGGCTGCACTGAAGGGCACTGATGAGGTGGCACTCAGAGGCGGCTCTTTAATTAGGTAAATTAGGCGGCCGCCAGGATGGCATGCCACCACCTCCAGTGCTGCCCTGTGTTTTCTGTTCCCTACTGTCACCTTGCTGGGTCCCAGATGTTATATTGGCTGCATATGTCTGATGGGTTAGGGGGGCCACTTCTCTTGCTTGATGGACCGTTTTAATCGGACGAACCGATCGTGTGTGGGCCCTATCGTTTTTTTTCCCATCGGTGAAAAAAAATAGAACCTGTTTTAAAATTTTCTAATGGTTAACAAAACGATAGAAAAAAACGATCGTCTGTCGGGAAATCCATCGGTCAAAAATCCATGCATGCTCAGAGTCGACGCATGCTCAATAGCATTGAACTTCATTTTTCTCTGCACGTCGTTGTGTTTTACGTCACCGCGTTGGACACGATCTGATTTTTAACTGATGGTGTGTAGGCAAGACTGATGAAAGTCAGTGCGCATGCGCGAGCGGCGGTGATGGACGCCTGATCCGTGCGCTCCGCTCCAGGCCCGGACAGCGGCGCCCCTAGCTCGGTCCACGGCCGCCGTTGCTAGTAACGGACGATACGAGCGGACTCCTCGGGCTATCGGGCACATTTTGACCCCTTCGGCGAACAAAACGGAGGAAGACTCGGGCAGTTATAGGAGAAGGAAAACTGTGAGGTAAAATCAAGATGGCCGCCATGCAGCAGCCTAAAGCCCTCACACACAGCCTGATTGAGAAGGGGACACACAGGCCAATGCAGCCCTTCCTCCCCCCCCGCAGTTTTCCCCAGAGGCAGTGGGGAGTTCCCCTCAGAGGTGCTCTCTGTCTCAGGAGGCCATGGGCTTATTAAAATCGCCAGAGGGGGCTGAATCACCTCCCTTACAACTGGGAGCTAACATGCTGCTGACACAAAATCCCCTCAGCCATGACACGCAGCTACAGGGCTCTGCAGCTTCAATGGATGACCTATTCCTCAAATTCTCTATGCTGCTGGAGAGAGGACTGTCTCAAACTGCTGCAAAAATAACAGGTGATTTGAAGGCAGACTTTCACTCACTAGGCTCCAGAATTGAAGCTATTGAAAGCAAAATGGAGGAGACAGTTGCTGCTACTTCACAGAACTTCAGCCAATTACAAACACTACAAGACCAACTGGACATTGCTATGTCTCGTATCGATGACCTCGAGAACAGATCGAGAAGAGCGAATATTAGGATCCGTGGGCTCCCTGAGACCATTTTGAATGTGCCAGAAGCAGTGCAGGACCTTATAAAATATCTCGTCCCGTCTGTTGCCCCCCATCATTTGGAGCTGGATAGAGCCCATAGAGCCCTGGGACCTCCCAGGAAAGACGGTTTCCCTAGGGATATCATTGCCAAACCCCATCATTACTTCATAAAGGAGGAGGTCATGAGGCAAGCAAGATCTAATCAAAACATAATGTGCCAGGGACATCAGGTACAACTTTTCACCGATCTATCTCCGTCCACCATCCAGAGACGTCGATCCTTGAAGCCCCTGCTCCTAGCTCTTACCCAGAAAGTGATCAAATATAAATGGTCCTTCCCTTTTGCAGTCAAGTTTGAATTCAAAGGCAAATCCTACGCTTTTTCCAATCTTCCAGACGGTGAGGCATTGCTCCTTCGCCTGAAGATCATTGCACAAGAAGCGGAAATGGACACGTCCAACACAGGACAGGGATCTAATAAACGAGCCATTCCCACTAGCCCTCCATCTCCATTATGGGTGAAGAACAAAAACAAGAAGGCTAAAGATGATGGAACTACCTGAAGTAGTACTTCTCCTGCTTGAATAGCAGGTTTTTGTTCACCGTTGTGCTAAACCTTGGCTGAGCTGAACAAACTGACTTGATTTGTCTCACTCGATTTCTTCCATTGTGTGGTGTTTCTTCTCTTCTAATTTTTTCTCTCCTAGTCTCTACTAAAATGTTGGATTCTAGGTTCAAGTGTGCTCTATACTCCCAGATATGCTAGACCGGTTGTCTTTTTTCTATGTCTCCCTCCTGGTTACTTTATATAGTCCCTTTTACTACAGCTGAACCCTTTGGGTATTGGGGAGGCTACTTTTTAGGCTTACTAGAGGATTATCTGGGTTTTGCTCAATTTTTTTTTTTTTTCCGCGGGGGGGGGCCCGCGAAGGCATTCGGGGGTTTCTCACTCTTACTCCCAGGTTACGGATGTATTGTATGTCGTGCACCGTTCCATTATTTTTATGTGATCATTCCTTTTTCATGGGCGCCCGGTCTGGGCCTGGTCCCTATGCGCCTCCTTCCAGCCTTCGGTCGACTTATGGTCCCCGAGGGATGGACGGCTCTCCCTGGTTTGGGGAGAGCTGATTGTGAATTCACTTACATGAGCGTCTGGGGCCTCTCCTCCCTAGCGCTCCTTTTTCTTATTTCAGGAGACCTTTCTGGTTCTGTCCTTTCCTGTCTTCCCCTCCCTCTTCCCGTGATCCCTATGCATCTTTCTGTTGGTCTAACATGTGTTATGCTTCCAGGTACCTCAGTTAACAGAATCAGCTCGGGGGGTCCAGACCTCGTGAAGGTTGCTGCGATCTGGGTCAGATCCTTCTTGGTCCTGAGACTGCAGCAGGTGAGTGAGGGATGCTTGCGCTGGGGGGCCACCTCTGAACTCCATGGCTAGCTCCTGTGATCTTAAGCTCCGCATTGCTTCCCAAAATGTCCAAGGTGTCAACTCCCCGATTAAACGAAGGAAGGTATTGGATCAATATAAATCTCTCCATTTTGATGTCATTATGTTACAGGAGACTCACTTTCCTATCCGATACAGCCCTACTTTTCTTCATCAGCATTTCCCCCAATTTTATTTAGCCAGTGCAGAAAACAAAACGAAAGGGGTGGCTATTCTTTTCTCCAAAAAATGTGCATTTGTTAAGACTTCCGACATCTCTGACCCGGATGGGCGGTTTTTACTTTTAAAAGGAAGGATAGGGGATCAAATATTCTCATTTGTATCTTATTACGCCCCGAATAGGGGACAAGCAAAATTTTTCAAGGAGATGCTTGAGGCCCTATCCCCTAATTTAGAAGGTACTATAGTATTTGGTGGTGATTCCAATATGGCCCTGGATCATGGATTAGACAAAACTAAACCGCCTGGGTCTAGACTAATACGTCCGTCGAGAGAAAGCCTCAAAATCGCCAGGCTTCTGCATAGCTTTGGCCTTGCGGATGCCTGGAGGGAACTCAACCCCTCTAAGAGAGACTACACTCACTTTTCCCACCCACATCTCACATATGCTCGCATTGATCACATTCTTACACCCTCCACCACCTTACCGGCAGTACTGTCTGCTTCCATACGGGACTCTGCTATATCAGACCACTCCATAGTTCTTATCACACTTAAACTAGGCCTCAGGGTAGGCTCGCGCACGTTATGGAGATTGAATGAGTCGCTACTTTCTGAGCCTGCCAGAGTCAAGGAGATAGGTTCTGCCCTATTAGACTATTTTAAGCTCAACGATACTGGAGAAGTGTCGGAGGAAACACTCTGGGCGGCCCACAAAGCCTATATCAGGGGTAAGCTTATACAGATCTCCTCGCGGGTTAAGAAGGAAAGATTAGCTGATATAGAGAAATTAGAAAAGGAATATTCTTCCCTCAAGGAAATGCATAAAAAGAATCCGACGGGAGTCCCTACTACCCTGCTTGATAATGCCAGGTTGGCTCTGAACCTAGCTCTGACAACCCGAGCAGAAAAATCACTTAGATGGGGTGCACACAAATTCTTCACCAAAGCTGACAGAATCGGACCCATGCTCGCATCCAAACTTTCCCCCAAAACCAAACTGATCTCCATGCCTAAAATTAAAATAGGGGGGGATCCTCCCACGACCAATCCCTCCAAGATTCTGGAAGCTTTTCATAGCTTTTATTCAAGCCTCTATGACTCTCATACACCGCCCTCGACGAACCTACATTCAAAATTTTTTGATGGCCTCCCCATCCCTTCTATCTCGAGGGCTCATAGGGAGATAATGGATTCCCCAATCACAGGGGATGAGGTGAGGGAGGTGATCAAGGGTCTCCGTAAGGGGTCAGCTCCGGGACCGGATGGTCTTTCCATCCCTTATTATAAATCCTTTGTAGATATACTCACACCCCATATGGTCAGATTCTTTAACTCCAAAACCATGGGCAGCCCTTTTGACCCCCAGATTAACACGGCTTTCATTTCAGTTATCCCCAAACCTGACAAAAATCCAGAAGATGTCCATAATTACCGTCCAATTTCCCTTATTAACAATGACCTTAAGGTCCTCACAAAAATTTTAGCCAACAGACTGGCGGGGTTTATTGGACAGTATGTACACAGTAACCAAGTGGGATTCATACCGGGCAGACAAGGCCCAGATCAAATTAGACGGGCAATAGACTTAATATCGATCCTACAAACCAATTGGACGGGAGGGACCCCCCAGAAGGGGTTTTTATTGTCACTGGATCTCCAAAAGGCCTTCGATTCTGTTTCCTGGCCTTACATTTTCAACGTTCTCGAACGTTGGGGGTTTGGGTCCGGGTTTCTAGGTATAGTCAGAGCACTGTATGCACACCCTAGGGCGATTGTTCGGATAAATGGCCACTACTCCAAACCCATAGAAATTAAGAGAGGCACGAGACAGGGCTGCCCCCTGTCGCCATTATTATTTGCTATTGCGATAGAATCTCTCGCTATTGCCATAAGACAGAATCCCGATATATTAGGAGTCAAGTGCGGGGAACAGATCCATAAATGTGCGCTCTTCGCGGACGACATACTATTGTTCTTGACTTCTCCCATTACCACCCTCCCCAACCTATGTCGTACTCTAGACAACTTTTCTAAACTATCGGGCCTCTCGGTCAACTACTCCAAATCTCAAGCACTAAATATATCTCTAAGTCCCCAAGAAGTTCAGGGCCTCCAACATTCCTTTAAATTTATCTGGAGTGAGTCGACTATAAAATACCTAGGCATCACCTTAGCAGCCAAGACCGAGGCTCTCTATAACCTTAACTATCCCCCCATATACAAAAAACTGGAAACTGACATGCTTAATTGGTCTAAATTAAACCTTTCCTGGATTGGTAGGATCAACTCGATCAAAATGACTCTGTTCCCCAAACTCCTATATTTCTTTCGCTCCCTTCCTATCCCAATCAGAAGGAATCACTTAAAATCTTTTCAAAGTAAACTACTTAAGTTCGTATGGGGCGCTTCGGGGTATCGTATACCCCAGGACACACTCTTTCGACATAAACGCAAAGGTGGGCTTGGTCTTCCCGATCTATACAACTACTTCCTCTCAGCTAGATTAGTACAGCTCTCATCTATATATGACAAACACAATATACCGGATTGGGTCTACATTGAGGAACAAGCAGTCCCCAACATACCACTGGACTGCCTTCTATGGATTCCTATTAAATCTCGCCCTTCTATCTTATCCCCAGTGTTGTCCCAATCTTTTGCCTTATGGGATCGCCTTAGACAAAACACCAACCTTACCTCGTCTATCCGTCCTTTAGCTCGTATTTTTAATAACCCTGATTTTCCTCCCAGAATGCGATCTGAGGAGTTTCAATGGTGGTTGGATAAAGGGCTGTATCGGATAGGACAGTATTTTACCCCTAGTGGTCCTATTTCCCTTTCTTTCTGTATTCACACCCTGAAACTACCTGAATCGGAGAAGGCCCACTTTCAGCAGATTTCACAATTCCTGCATGCCATTTGGAAATCAAAACCTATACCCCCTAACTTTACATCATATGAAATCTGGTGCGGCCAAGCCGTGGAGCGAAGAGGTGGTATTTCGGCAATCTATGCGGCCCTCACTCATCCATCAACCAAAACACCCTATATGGAGGCCTGGGAGGCTGACTTCCGTATGGATATTAGCCAAGAATCCTGGCATAAAGCATTCTTTAGATCATTCCGGGGTATACAGGGAACGTCCTTGATGGAGGCTAGTGTTAAAGTCATTACTAGATGGTATCTCACACCCTCCAGATTAGCGGTCATGTACCTAGGTGGAAACCCGAATTGCTTTAGGGGTTGTCAACTGAGAGGCACTATGGCTCATATATGGTGGGAGTGTCCTAGGATTCGCTCCTTCTGGAGAATCATCTTCAACATGATATTCACAGTGACAGGGACCCGGATTCCTAGGTCTCCAGAGGTAGCTCTCCTGAATGCCCATATCCCTCTACTGGCCAAACCTACTCAAAAATTAATGCACTTTATTCTGCTTGGTGCCAAAATAGCCATTGCAAAATCCTGGAAACAACCCAAGCCGATGGTATCGGTTGCTAAGCAAAAAATTTCATGGGTCATGACCCAAGAAAAGTTATCCAGCATTCTGGATGATTCTTTTGAGATGTTTCTTGAGACCTGGGGACCTTGGGCTGACTATATCGGTGTTCCTCTGGCACCCGTTTAAGTCACAGCTTGACTGCCGCCTAGCCCTATGTTAGACATTCTAGATCCCCTCCCTTCCCTGACCTCTTTCCCTCTTCTTCTATCTATTTCCTAATCTATTACCTTTATGTGACTATCCCTTTGGTACTAGATCCTCTTGTTTTCTTTTTTTTTAACCAAGCGATCTTTACAGGATTACGGTCGAAGATACTGACACTTTAATGTCTTGTTAGACTCCTCTATTTATAGCAAATGTTGTAGGGGGAATTTCATAGTGGGTTTTTCGCATCCCGCTGCACTCCACTCGCCCGCACTAGTGAGAGTGGTGCGGGGGGGGATGGCGAGGAATGGGGGTCGGGGACCTTTCCCTTAGCACAGCAGGATCCCATACGGGGTGCTGAGGGTCTGGTCTCCGCGTTGCCCTCGAATCCGAGCCACAGTTTACTCAGAATGACCTTCTTGGGTCATGTGGGTAGTTAATTTTACTACTTTATTTAGCCTACCAGACAGTCACTACTTCTTCTGTTTTTTCCTCAAAGAATTATTTTATTTAATTGTATTAAACGTTACAAGATTTATTAGCATTCGGCTATGTGATGATTCTAGGTGCCATATCTATTTTTGAAAAGTATATATGATGACTGTATTCCTATATGAAATATTTAATAAAAACTTATTGAAAGAAAAAAAAAGACTGATGAAAGTCAGCTTCAATGGATATCTGATGAAAAAATCCATCGCTCCGTTTTCATCGGATGAACCGATCGTGTGTACGTGGCATTAGGGTGGCTACAGCACACTGAAGTTTTTTTTATCTTAATGCATAGAATGCATTAAGATAAAAAAACTTTCTGGCTTTAGAACCACTTTAACAACCAGCCACTGTTCAGATAAGAAACACTTTGGTCAAGAGTATTTGATGTACAGCGTTAAGCACTTTGTTTTAGATTGCCTAGATTCTGATATAGACAAAAGGTTGTAATCACCAATTATATTTATCATAAAGGGAATAAAGTATCCAGGCAGGTGGCACCATGGATGGCTAAACACACTGTGCTGTCCTTAAATGCCTAGGAGAAGTCTTAGGTGGTACAATATTAACTTGCTGGGCCACACTAGAATTATGCTGGCTATAAATGAAAAAAAAAATGTGATCAGTCAGCAGGCTGCTAAAAAAAATCTTGATTTTTTTTTTTTTAATACAGCTCACTACACTATAAGAGCTCTTATTTGTGTCCTACAACTGTGGTGGATGACCGAAGAATTATTTTCCTGGTGAAGAAAACACCCTTCACAACAGTTGGCCAGATCAAGAACACTCTCCAGGAGGTAGGCATGTGTGTGTCAAAGTCAACAATCAAGAGAAGACTTCAGCAGAGTGAATACAGAGGGTTCACCACAAGATGTTAACCATTGGTGAGCCTCAAAAACAGGAAGGCCAGATTAGAGTTTGCCAAACAACATTTAAAAAAGCCTTCACAGTTCTGGAACAACATCCAATGGACAGATGAGACCATGGTCAACTTATACCAGAGTGATGGGAAGAGAAGAGTATGGAGAAGGAAGGGAAGTGCTCATGATCCAAAGCATACCACCTCATCAGTGAAGCATGGTGGTGGTAGTGTCATGGCGTGGGCATGTAGGGCTGCCAATGGAACTGGTTCTCTTGTATTTATTGATGATGTGACTGCTGACAAAAACAGCAGGATGAATTTTGAAGTGTTTCGGGCAATATTATTATCTGCTCATATTCTGCCAAATGCTTCAGAACTCATTGGACGGCGCTTCACAGTGCAGATGGACAATGACCCGAAGCAACCAAAGAGTTTTTTTAAGGGAAAGAAGTGGAATGTTATGCAATGGCCAAGTCAATCACCTGACCTGAATCCGATTGAGCATGCATTTCACTTGCTGAAGACAAAACTGAGGGGGAAATGCCCCAAGAACAAGCAGGAACTGAAGACAGCTGCAGTAGAGGCCTGGCAGAGCATCACCGGGGATGAAACCCAGCATCTGGTGATGTCTATGCTTTCCAGACTTCAGGCTGTAATTGACTGCAAAGGATTTGCAACCAAGTATTAAAAAGTGAAAGTTTGATTTATGATTGTTAATCGGTCACATTCTTTTTGGTCCCTTAAAAAGTGGGAGGCACATAAACTGTTGTAATTTCTACACCGTTCACCTGATTTGGATGTAAAATTAAAGCTGAAAGTCTGCAGTTAAAGTACATCTTATGGGGCAGATCCACAAAGATCTGCACCGGCGCAGCGTATCTAAGATACACTACGCCGCCGTAACTTACTTGGCTTTGGTTTGAATCCTCAACGAATTTGCACCGTCCCTAAAATTTCCCACCGTGCATTGCGCTAAATGACGTCGCAAGGACGTCATTGGTTTTGACGTGAACGTAAATGGCGTCCAGCCTTACGCAAACAAAGTAAATTTTTTAAAATTAGAAGCGGGAACGACAGCCATACTTAACATTGAGTACGCCACCATATAGCAGCTTTAACTATAGGCCGGAAAAAGCCGAACGGAAACGACGTAAAAGAAAGCGACGGACGCTCGTACGTTCGTGGATCGTCGGAAATAGCTAATTTGCATACTCGATGTGGAATACGACGGAAACGCCACCTAGTGGCCGCCTGAAAATTGTATCTTAGGTCCGACGGCGTACTAAGGCATACGCCTGTCGTATCTAACACAGATGCCGTCGTATCTTGTTTTGTGGATACCAAAACAAAGATACGACGCGCAAAATTTGAAATTACGCAGCGTATCAAGAGATACGCCGGCATAATTTCTTTGTAGATCTACCCCTGTGTGTTTAATTTCAAATCCATTGTGGTGGTGTATAGAGCCAAAAAGATTAGAATTGTGTCGATGTCCCAATATTTATGGACCTGACTGTATATGGTGTTTGGATTCTCACTTTGGACTTTATTATTGCTTTTTTTGCACATAGTATTCTTATACCAATTCTAATCTTGGATTCATTCAAGATGTTTTATGGTGCCAACACCTTTACCTTTGCTCATTCTCAGACTTTTGAGAAATGTGCTCAAGGCACATCAATTTAAGTTCCGTCTCTGATTCTTTACCAGACATATGCAAAGGGAATCTAAGAAAATTGGGTTAAATGGTCTTTCTGTTTGCATTAATGGTGATAAATACATTGCACGTGCCACCACTGGGTGATAGTTTAATGAGATGCTAATGCTATACATAAATAACATACGCGTGAATATGTAGGGACTACTTCTGGGTTGTGCTGATGTAGAGGCTGCAGTAAAATCTGATACAACAGACAGTTGCCAGATGGACCCCGGCTGCCAGCCTCCAGCTCCGCTGATGAGTTATCCTCCGCTATAAAACGTCCTTTTCCCAAGTTCATGAGGCATAAAGCAGCAAAACTGGGAAATTTATGAATCCTTTGGAGAATAATATATAACGACATGACATGTGACACCAAACTCATTTCCTGTGAAAATGGGACCGGACATACGGTGTGTGGAACGAGACTGATTCCTACCTGCTCCCCGAGCGATAATAACACTTACCCAATCTTTATTGCTGGCATAAAGTTCCATTCTTCTTTCTACATCCTGTCCAGGTATATAAGCAACTTTGTACTGTAGGGGCGCACTTGGCCTGGAGCAAACACCACATTGAATAGATGAAAGGGAAGAAGAGGAGCCGTGTCCTCTTTAATCCCTATTTTATGAAGATGTTGGTCCAGAAATGTCAAAGCCCAGCACTAGACAGAATTTTTCTCTATTTGGTTACAGAAGGGTTAGAATCAGGTCAGGTTTTTATTGCTTTTTTGTCAGGTTTTTATTGCTGACTTTGTTCCAGGGTATCACAGGGAGGGTAAATAGAGGAAAAGCTCTGCAATGGAGACAGATACTGTACATTACCACTTGCCCTCCGGAAGATTTACCTCCCTTCATGGCCAGGTCATTTTTTGCGATATGGCACTGTGTTTATTTAACTGACAATTCGTGCAGCGCTGTACCCAAATAAAATGAGTGTCCCCTTTCCCCCACGAATAAAGCTTTCTTTTGGTGGTATTTGATTACCTCTGCGATTTACATTTTTTGTGCTATGAACAAAACAATTTAAAAAACAAAACAAAAAAAACAATATTGTTTGCTTTCTGCTATAAAATATATCCAATTAAAAAAAGAAAAATATCGGATTTTCTCAGAAATGTTGAGCAATATGTATTCTGATACATATTTTTGGTAAAACAAATCCCAATAAGCGTATATTGATTGGTTTGTACAAAAGTTATAGCATCTACAAACTATAAGATGTTTTTATTTATTTGTATCTTTATTTTTATACTAGTAATGGCGGCTTAACCCTTTCACGCCGAGCGTACGCATATATGCGTCCTCGTCTTTCGGGGGTTATACCGGGTTGATGCCTGCAGCTGCAGGCATCATCCCGGTACCGTTGTTTAGAGCCGGCGATTGGCTAAAAGCCGCTCGGTTGTTATGCCGGAGGAGCGGGAGGGGACACCCCCCCCCCCTCGCCACCTCTCGCCACTCTGACCGGGCCTCCCGTCCCACCGGGAGACCCGATCCTCGATCTGGCGCCTCCAGTGGAGGCGCAGACTGAAACTAAGCCGTAAATGGCTCTGATTCAGTATCCGCAATGTAAACACGGAAGCGACGTCATGACGTCACTTCCGGGTTTCTCGGCTGCCAATGGCGCCGGATTTAAAAAAGTACACAGTATTCAGAATCACCGTTTTCGGCGATCTGAATACTTTGAACTGCAAAGGAGGGATCGGGGGTCTTGTAGACCCCGATCCCTCCATAAAGAGTACCTGTCACCACCTATTACTGTCACAAGGGATGTTTACATTCCTTGTGACAGCAATAAAAGTGATCAAAATGTAAAAAAAAAAAAAAAAACACAATTTAATATTATAAAAATAAATAAAATAAATAAGAAAACATTTTTTTTTTAAAGCGCCCCCCTCCCCGTGAGCTTGCGCAACAAATAAAACGCATACGGAAGTCGCGCCCGCATTTGAAAACGGTGTTCAAATCACACATCACACATATCGCCGCGATCGTCAGAGTGAGAGCAATAATTCTAGCACTAGACCTCCTCTGTAAATATAACCTGGTGACCGTAAAAAAAGTTTAAATTTTCACCTATGGAGATTTTTAGGTATCGTAGTATGTCGCCATTTCACGAGTGCGTGCAATTATAAAGCGTGACATGCTTGGTATCTATTTACTCGGCGTAACATCATCTTTCACGTTATGCAAAAAAATTGGGCTAACTTTACTTTTTCATTTTTTTTTTTATTCATGAAAGTAAATTTTTCCCCAAAAGTTGCGTTTCAAACACCGCCGCACAAATACCGTGTGACATAAAATATTGCAGTAATCGCCATTTTATTCTCTAGATTCTCTGCTAAAAATATATATATAATGTTTGGGGGTTCTAAGTAATTTTCTAGCAAAAAATACGGATTTTAACTTGTATACACCAAATGTCATAAATAGGCTTAGGCATGAAAGGGTTAAAGTGGGACTGTGATATTGTGGCAAACATTCAGGCACTAACTGTCACTTTTTGGGGACCACTGACACTAATACAGTGATTAGTGCTAAAAATATGCACTGTCACTGTACTATTTTTTTTTCCTCTCTTTCCTCCCTTTTTTTTATATATATATATATATATATATATATATATATATATATATATATATATATATATATATCCGGATTCACATACATTGGCGCTTATTTATGCCGGCGTAGCGTATCTAATCTGCGTTGCGCAGAGAGGCAAGCACCGAATTCATAAAGCACTTGCACTCCCAAACTGCGCTGGGTTCCCTCGGCGTAAGCCGTCGTAGGTGGAAGTGGGCGTGAGCCATGCTAATGAGGCGTGACCCCATGCAAATGATGGGCCGAGTGCCATCCAAGCACTTAAAATGAACGGCGCATGCGCCGTCCAATGGACGTATCCCAGTGCGCATGCTCACAATCACGTTGGAACTACTCCCTAACATACGACGGATCACTGCCTACGTCGTGAACGTAACCTACGCCCAGCCCTATTCACGTACTACGTAAACGACGTAAAATACGACGGCTGTGTTCCCTGGTCCATACCTTTTGCATGGGTTGCGCCTCATATATGGGGAATAACTTTACGCCGGACGTACGACTTACGCAAACCGCGTATATTATGCGCCGGGCGCAAGTACGTTTGTGAATCGGCGTATCTCCCTCATTTGCATATGTGCATAGAAAATTAATGGGAGCGGCAAATGTGCCCAGCGTAAATATGCGCCCACGATACGACGGCGTAGGCAAGTTACGTCGGTCGTAGGAAGCCTATTTTTAGGCGTACCTTAGTACGTGGGTCGGCGCATAGATACAACGGCGCACATTTGTACTTACGTCAGCGTATCTTGAGATACGTCGGCGTAAGTGCTTTGCGAATCCGGGCCATAGTATTTTGGTAAAATATAACCTCAGTAATCATTAAGTAGACATCGTATCTTAAATGTATGCAGCAGTTTTTTTTATAATGGTCTATTGTAAATTTAAGCTCTGTTTTTTTATATACCGTATTTATCGGCGTATAACACGCACTTTTTTACCCTGAAAACAGAGGGTAAACCGTGCCTGCGTGTTATACGCCAATATCAGTTTTTTTACCAACAGAGGGCGGGGATCAGGCGGTCCGCCCTGGGTGCCACATATTGGGAGGGAATCAGGCCGGCCGCCCATCCTCTTCTGGCCCTGGGACAGCACGGCCAGCACACTCCAAACTCCATAAAACACAACTGCCAGCCCCCCCACACACACCGCTCATCCCATGCCACTATCAGTGTAAATCTAAGCCCCCAAAACCCTCCACCAACGCCGCATGTTCTGGCTGCTCTCCTCCTCCCGCTCCTCCCCCTCCTCGAGTGTAGCTTTTAATTGGAGGAGGAGAGCGGTCATATGACCGTCAATGAATGAGAGCAGTCACATGACTGGGTCCACGGTGCCAATGGAGGTATTCCAAAGCTCCGATCAACATCGAGTGACAAAGGAGGAGGGGCGCATGAGAAGGGGCTGGCAGTGATGACCTCTATATTCCAGAGCATCCTGGGAGTGCAGAGGAGGAGGGCTTTATAATGAAAGAGGTCAGTGTACAATGCGGGGGTCTGTGTACTATGCTGGGGTCTGTGTACAATGCGGGGGTCTGTGTACTATGCGGGGATCTGTGTACAATGCGGGGGTCTGTGTACTATGCTGGGGTCTGTGTACAATGCGGGGGTCTGTGTACTATGCGGGGGTCTGTGTACAATGCGGGGGTCTGTGTACTATGCGGGGATCTGTGTACTATGCAGGGATCTGTGTACTATGCGGGGGTCTGTGTACTATGCGGGGGTCTGTGTACAGTATATTTGAAAACCTTAATAAAACAAAACTGGAACATGAAATTCATATTTTGTGTGCAATAATACGGTGTAGACGAGTAATTGACACTAGCTTTCATTTTTTTCAGATGACACTTGCCTCCAAGGCTCTTTTTTACTTTACATGTATTAGAAATTAAATTGTATATATTTAATACTGATTTATGTTTGTGTGTGTTTTACTGAATGTAATCAATTAGCATACTATATCCCACCAACATAGTGTTTAGCAATAGAAGGACGAGGAGGAGTGAGGGAGGGGAGTACCGCTGTACATATGCCCATATATGTGATTTTATATAGGCTGCACAGAGTTAAAAAAACATGGAGGAAAATGGAGAGAATAATTGCTGTCTATAACGTAAGATAAAAGTTAAATTGTTTGAAAAATATTTCATGAAGCTTTTGCGATTCTGTCATTTACTACTTTTCGGATACTGGGTGCACATTGGGAGGATCTGTAGGGCCCCGTCTTCCCCCCGCGGCGGGGCCTCAGGGGTTTCCTCTATGCAACCACCCATGTAATGTTTTGTTTTCATTAGAGGTGCACCGAAATGGAAATTTCAGAACCGAAACGAAACCGAAATAAAAAAAAATGTCAGGCCGAAAACTAAAACGAAAATTACTTTTCTTCTTTTGTTCTTAAAATTGTATGTTAAAACATACACTCACTGTGCCCCCAATTGCCACCTCACTGTGCCCCCAATTGCCGCCTCCCTGTGCCCCCAATTGCCTGCCTTTTGTTTCTTTTTTTTTTTTATTACTTTATCACTTTTTTTTGTGAGCTTGTCGTTTTACTATTTTTTTTGTATAATTTTCTTATTTTTAATATTATTTTTCTTATTCTTTACTTTAATTACTTATTTTATTCATTGAATTATTATTTCTTATTTTTTTTTTTACACAATTGGAGGTGACAGGTTCTCTTTATTAACCCTGTCACCTCAGGAGTGGATTGGCGTCAGGGACAGTCACAGAAGCCAGACTAGGCAGGGGGTGGGAGGAGGAGGGGGGACGGAGTCCCGAACATATAGTCAGCAATTTTAAAGCTGTTTCGGCATGTGCCCAAAACAGCTGTTTTCGGCCGATATGTTTCGGCACCGATATATCGGTGCATCCCTAGTTTTCATGTTTGCTCTTGTGTCTTATCTTATTCGCAAAGCCTTAATTCCATTACACCCCCCCACCCTCCCTTTTGTTCTCTATGTATTTGTAATGCCAAATAATTTGAGCAGGGCAAGGATTGTTTGCTGCTCTATTTTGTGACTCTCATAAATGCTCAATAAAAGCTATTGTAACAGAAAAATCATGGAAGAAAAGAACATCTTAGAAGGGAACTGAAATTGGGTCATGCTCAGTAGATGACAACAACCGGTCTACACAATCTCAGGCTGCAATGGGAACACAGAGAAGATGGGAGGGACAGATGAAGGCAGGATCAACCAGGTATATTTCACCCTAGACAAAACAAATGCTTTAGTGGTTTTGTGAGTATACACACTCTGTTATATAACATGCAATGAGAGTTTTTCATAGTCTGAGTTTAATGACACTTTAACATATCCCTAACTTAAGCCAGAGCTTTCAGTTCTAGGTGTGGAAGGGTTATTATAATCACTATTGGTTTCTTAAAAAGTATTTTGTCCCTGTTTTGGAAATTTCTCTAAATGTTGGTCTATTTGATTTGTATCAACTAAAAGAGAAGTGAGGAAAAGTCTTGCCATTTCCAACTATTTGATTGGTGTCAGCCAGCACCTAAAATGAGGGACCCCCTTCTCCTACAACAACCTAGACAGCAATAAAGATTTCTCTACAAGGGAATGGTGTTCAGTGATGTGGAAAGCAGGACAAGCAGGTATTTATTTATGCTAGGCATACAGTATAAAGTGCCTAATAAAACATTGTGTGCATGTATGCTTTTATTGTATTTAAAGGTCTCAATTAGTCACCTCTTTTCCTTTTTTCCTCAGGACTCTACATAAAAGTCTTTTACGATATGTTTTCCTCCAGAATTTGACACTCCACATTTTATGAAAAAATAAAAAGGCTTTGGCCGTGGATATGCTTTAAGTGCAGTGAAAGGTACCTTTAAACATTCCCTGCTGTCTGATTTGAAGCTAGAAGTCTGTATTCGCATACCGAGTTTTCTGGGTTCTGGAGCTCTCAGGGAACTTAGATTAAAAACGATGTGCTGGCTTTTAACTTTTTCTGTATGGTTAGCTGTGTGAAAGACATGATAGGCTTACTTTAAACAGACTGATGTGCTAAAAAAAAGTACTGTTTATAAGAAAACAAATTTTGAAGTTAGAAAATCAAACCAAGTTCACTGCTTATCAATCCCACCACTTTCCCTTTATACTAATGTTTGAAAGTACATGACACAGTTGTTTACATAAAGATAAAAGCAATACACTGTAGGGCTCATTCACATGGGCGTAGAGCTTGTGTCTATTCTTTTGGACTAGCAGGGAGCTGCAGACAGGCAGCTTATGTAAGTGAATAGAGACACCCGGCTTTATGGACCCAACCACACAGTCCAGTTATACAGGTATGCAGGGACCAGTGCATGGCCCCCCCAAAGCACAGTCTCTGCATCGGGGTCCGTGCACCCATTCCTGAGTACCTGTCGAAGGGGACTGTGTTGGCTGGGTCCACACAGCCACTGTACCTCTATACACTATATTGGGACACCTGCCTTTACACGCACATGAACTTTAAAGAGGAAGTAAACCCACCAAACAAAAAATACCGTATTTATCGGCGTATACCGCGCACTTTTTTCCCCTTAAAATAAGGGGGAAATCGTGGGTGCGCGATATACGCCGATACCCGCTTCCCACGCTGTTTGAACCTTGCCGCCGACATATACCGAGCGCAGTACACCCGGGTACACTCGGCAAGGCTCGGCTCCCCACGCGGTCACGCCCTGTGCCGCCTCCTATGTGAGAGGAGCCGATCGTGGCCGAGCGTGCCCGAGTGTACTGCGCTCGGTATATGTCGGCGGCAGCGTTCAAACACAGCGCGGGAAGCGGGGATCAGCTCAGAAACAGCGCGGGAGAACACCACCGAGGCCGCAGACGGATGACATGGCCGCCGAAGGACGCCGGGCAAGACACCGACAAGGGGCATTCAAACTGTAAGTATTTTCTTTTTTCCTCAAATTTTCCTTCTAGGTTGGGGGTGCGCGATATACGTCGGTGCGCGCTTTTCCCCCGATAAATACGGTAAATAAAAATAAACCCTACAGAACTTAAGGACCGACTTTGGTCATATGCTCTCCAGATTAGAAACAGTAGAGGAACAAATAGAAAAACAAGAGCAGGAATCAAATACACTAAAAACCCAGATGGATCAGATTCAACTGCAACAGAGACATATTCTCTACAAACTGGAGGACCAGGAAAACAGAAGCCGGAGACAAAACTTAAGGATAAGGTTCATACCGGAGAAGAGGGGCGAGGACCTCAGGACAATAACACAGATGATATTCAATCCACTATTGGAAAGAACAATAGACAATCCAATTAGGATCGAAAGGGTACATCGAGTGGGAAATTCGAAAAGAGCGACCACCGAGCGAACAAGAGATGTCATAATAAGGTTCGGACTCTATGAAGACAAAGAAGCAATTTGGAAGAAGCTGAGGGGACAACCCCCGATAGAGTTCGAAGGGGCGGAGCTACAGATTTTCACCGACGTGGCCCCTGAAACCCTGGCAAGGAGATGGTTGTTAAAACCACTCTTAAAACAGATGACAGACCTGAATATTAAGTATAACTGGGGGTTTCCTGCCTGCCTAATTGGGACAAAAGAGGGGAGATCTGCGACACTAAGATTCCCCGAAGACCTAAATGAATTCTGTCGGAAATTGGACATTCAGGTCCCTAATCTACCAGGCTGGGGGTAGGAGGGGAGGGGGAGATGAGAGGAGGAGGAGGGGAGAAAATGGAAACTCCCCCCCCGCCCTTTTCATCCTCAGCCCTCCCTCTAGTTGCACCCCTTTTTTCCTTTTTTTTTTTTTTTTTTTTTTTCTTTTTGTGTTTTGTCTCTTGGGTCAGGCTTGAGATTCTTTTTGTGTCTCTCCTCTGAATTCAGGCTGGGTCCCCCCCCCCCCCCTTCCGGCTGAAAAACCGGAGGGGGGGAGGTGGTCCCAGACCCCACCTGGAATGATCTGAACCATGATATGGAAGATGGTTCAGAGGTCTTTAATAGACCAGATTGGGGGGGATGGAGGGGGGAGGGAGGGAAGGGGGAAGATCGGGTGGGTTGGGGGGAGGGGACGGGAAGGAGGGGGGAGAGTTGGGGGGGGCTGGGGGGAGGGCCCCGTCTCACCCAGACAACCAGAAGAAAGTGTAACTAACAGAAAAGAAAAGTGTAGACTCAGTTCTTGGGACATTGGAAGGAGATATCATAACCCACGAAGATGCCAGTAATAAAATGCCTCTCATACAATGTAAAAGGTTTAAATAACCCTTCCAAGAGACATAAAGTGTTAAAGGAGTTAAAATACTATAAGACAGATATTGCTTTCCTACAAGAAACCCATCTTACATTGGGATCTAATGTAAGAATATACTCACCTGACTTCCCCATCTGGTTTTATGGAGATACCATATCCAAGAGGGCTAGAGGAGTAGCAATCGGGCTAGCTAAAGGAACTAGATTCGTACCAACAGATAGACTAACAGATCCGGATGGGAGATTCCTCTTCTTGAGGGGGAAGTTGGAGGAGGAAGAGTATACCCTCGCAAACGTTTATGCGCCTAACACTTCCCCGATGAAATACTTTTTGGGAATATTGGAGAAACTAAGAGATTTCAGTAGGGGAAAGATAATAGTAGGAGGAGACCTAAATTTTGGCATGGATCCGAAAGTCGATAAGTCGCATATAACATTAGAAACGCAGGGCACACAATTAAGAAAAGTTAAAGAAAGTCTACATAGAAGTCAGTTAGTAGACACATGGAGGATCTTCAATCCAAACCAGCGAGACTACACCTTTTTTTCCCAGGTACATGGCAGCTATTCCCGAATCGACCACATCTTGGTTGACCATAGAATGCTAGAGGATGTGGTCGAGACGAGAATAGAACCCTTGACGATCTCTGACCACGCGCCCATTAGTATATCAATAAACATAGCATGCAATCATAGGTCCTACCAAAATTGGAGATTAAATGAAGATCTGCTGATGGAAGAGAAAAGTATAACTAAGGTTAAAAAAGAACTTGAAGAATATTTTAAGATAAATGAGATAGAAGAAATCTCAGCAGCAACCCTATGGGATGCCCACAAGGCAGTGATTAGAGGGATTTTGATTTCGGAAGGAGCAAGGAGAAAAAAGGAAGCGATTAGCAAAAAAGTAAAACTAATAGACGAGATCTTTAACTTAGAGCAGAAGCATAAGAAAGATGGAAAGCAACAAGACCTATACCTGTGCCTGGTCAATAAACGAAATGAACTTAAAGATCTCATAGATCAAGAAACAAGAAAGGAATTCAATTTAATAGCAAGGGAGAGATACAGATGGGGAAATAAAACGAGCAAACATCTGGCTCGGATGGTAAAAAAAAAAAAATCAAGGAATTATATTGACAAAATTAAAAATGATAAAGGGGAGGTATTACATACAACAAAAGATATCGCCGAAACATTTAGACTATATTACGAAAAACTATACTCAGTAAAACAAAAGAACTGGCAGAAAGGAGAGAAGGAAAAAAAGATTGAAACTTTCTTAAAAGAGGCAAAACTTCCAAAAATAAGTCAATCAGAGGCCGAGCAGATAGATAGACCATTCACGGAAAACGAAATTAAAAGAGCTTTGACAAGCTCAGCCTCAGGCAAAAGCCCAGGCCCAGATGGCTTTACAATATTGTATTACAAAAAATATAAGGAGATATTACTACCAAGGATATGCCAGTACTTCAATGGCCTGGGGAAAAAATACAAACTAAGTAAGGAGGCCTCCGAGGCAACTATCACTGTGATCCCAAAAGAAGGCAAGGACATCGAGAGCTGCTCGGGCTACCGACCGATATCCTTGCTTAATACGGACATAAAATTGTTTGCAAGGGTATTGGCCGGGAGAGTCAGGGAGGTTATGACTAAACTGGTACACCCAGATCAGACGGGTTTTGTTCAAGGGCGAGAGGGGAGAGACAACGGAGTAAGAACACTTTTGATAATCCGGAGACTGAGAGAAATGAGATCCCCAGGTCTACTCCTGTCGATAGACGCAGAGAAAGCGTTCGACAGGGTAGACTGGGGATTTATGCTAGCTACCCTAAAGGACATGGGGTTTGGCCAGGGGATGAGGAACTGGGTGGATACCCTATATCAGTCCCCTAGGGCCAAAATAAAAATAAACGGTAGCCTTTCGCAAGCATTCCAAATGAGAAATGGAACGAGGCAGGGGTGTCCCTTGTCACCACTACTGTTCGTGATTTCAATGGAACCATTTCTAGCAAAGGTCCGAAATTGCCAAAAAATAAAAGGGACTAAAATAGGAGCGGAGGAACATAAGCTCGCAGCCTTCGCGGACGATGTCCTCTTCTATCTAACTGAACCCAAAACATCAATCCCTAACCTATTAAATTTATGCAATGAATACGGAGAATTTTCAAACTTTAAATTAAATATCACTAAAACAGAGATCATGAGTATAAACATAAGAAAGACAGAAGAAAAACTCTTGAAAGAGAATTATCGCTTTGCTTGGGTAAGGAAACTGAAGTATCTGGGGATTCTACTAGCTAAATCAATTAAAAAAACCTATGCGATAAACTTTATCCCATTGTTAAATGAAGTTAAGAAAGAAACAAAAAGGGTGGAAAACAGAGCAATATCGTGGATAGGACGAATTAATTATTGTAAAATGGTTATCATGCCCAAGATCTTATACAAATTTCAGATGATCCCTATAGCTCTACCAAGAACGCTGCTGTCAGCCCTCAATAAATTAATTATGAATTATATATGGAAAAATAGGAAACATAGGATTTCACTTCAGACATTAAGACAACCAAAAAAGAAGGGAGGGCTCGCTGTCCCGGATGTTAGGAGATACTACGAGGCGGTTATGTTAACAAGAGTGGTGGAGTGGGCCAGAGTCAACACAGAAAAGAGGTGGGTAAGCTTAGAAAACGAAATAACACAGGTAAGGTTGGATAAGATTATATGGAACCCTCCCCAATTTAGGACACTAGATATTAATGCACATGAGATAACAAAAAATGCACTCAAAATATGGGATATAGTTTATAAAAAAACGGTGAAGGAATATAATTCACCCCTTTTAGCACTGAAAGATAACGATTACTTCGCACCGGGTAAGACACAAATAGGGGGGCACTGGATCAAAAAAGACACGGCACAACTAAGGGATATAATGAATGGGGATCACATTAAAACACTGCAGGAGTTAAAATTCAATAAAAATTTAATGGAAATTAATGAATGGAGGTATCAGCAGCTGAACCATTTCATCCAAGATCTCCCACATCCTTTGAGATCAGAGGATCAGTTGTCGGAATTGGAAAAAATCTGTACGACAGAAAGAATTAAAGGAACCATTTCTACAGTATACAAGATCCTACTGAAAATAGGAGAGCGGAGTATACCTCCTTTCATTGAAAAGTGGGAAAGGGAATTAGGCTCACAGAGAGATAAGGCTACAATAGAGAGAATGTTGACTCTGACACACTCCTCCGCGGTAGATAGCCGCACGGCTGAAATGAGTTTTAAATGCATCGCGGGGTGGTACATGACACCAGACAAATTAAAAAAATTTGATGAAGAGCAGACAGGGGAATGCTGGAGGGGGTGTGGATCACCAGGAAATATGGCTCACCTTTGGTGGGAGTGCCCAAAGATAAAAAAGTACTGGGAAAACATACTGGGTTGTGTGGAAGAGATTACAATGAAAAAGATAAAGATAGACCCATGGGTGGTCCTATTCCATGGGGGAGAAGAAGGCATAAAAAGGTATAGGGAAACACTTACACCGCATCTCTTAAACGCCGCCAAGAGATTAATCCCAAGGAGATGGCAGGACACAGAGTGCCCCCAAACCTGGGAATGGATCGATGCGGTCGAAGAAACATACAAAATGGAAGAACTGAAAGAAAGCTTAGAGGGAAATAACATACTACAAAGTATAAAATGGGATAACTGGAGGACCTTTAAGAGATCATGGAGTTACGCAGAAAAGTTAAGGGAAGAAGCCTAAAAGATTTTCTAGAAGAAATCAGAAAGAATTAGAGGATTTTGAGCATGTCTAGGGTGAGACGGGGGGGAGGGGGGGGGGGAAGGGGGGGTAAAAATTGAGATGGATATACTTTGCGAGGTCTTCCTTATTCTGTTACGTCAAGCAGATAGTGGAAACATACCCGTATATATTTACACTTATATATATAAAAAAAAAAAAAAAAAAAGGAAAGAGAAAAAAAAAGAAAACACATGTAGAAAAGCGACACTGATGATGCAAAACCAAATTAGAGATGCAATGGGCTGGCGCGCAGATCATGAGCATTGAAGGAGCACTCTATGGGGTGGAGTCTGAAGTGGAAAAGAAAATAAAAAAAAAAAAAAAAAAAAAAAGAATAAAAATAAACCCTGCAAGAAAAAGGCATAATGAGCTAGTATGCATGGCATGCTAGCTCATTATGAATTACTTACCTGGGAATCGAAGCCCCCGCAGCGGCCCTTGCTCTTCTCCTCCACCGCTGCCATCTCACTTCCTTGTATCGTGGCTCCAGCGCTGTGACTGGCCGGAGCCACGATGACATCACTCCGGCACATGTACGCGGAAGTCATCATAGGTTTGTTTACACTTACCTCTCCCCGTTCTTCCTTTCTGTGGAAGATTGGGTCTGCTGCTCCTGTGGGGACGGTCACAGAGGACTTGGTCGCGAGTGCGCCACCTGCGGCTCGCTCCGCGACCCACGGCTGGGCTCTTAAAGGTGACGTATATGAATGCCCTTGTGCCCAGCCGTGCCATTCTGCAGACATATATCTGCGTGCGGAGGTCCTCAAGTGGTTAATAACCTTTTCGCTGCCAGTGGCGTTTTTTTGCACACTTGTGTAAAAAAATAATTTTCGGTCTGAAGATTACACAAAATCCACAAACATTATATATTTTCTGAAAGCAGACACTCTAGAGAATAAAATAGTGGTATTTCACATGATATTAACGCAAAGGTCTAGGAAATGCAAAATTTCGGTTTAGTGTTACAGAGTTACGATAGGTCATAATTCCTCCCACTGACACCAATCAAGATGAGGCAATATTCCTTCCACTGATACCAATGACAGTGCACTATTCCTCCCATTTACACCAAAGATGGCTATAATTCCTCCCACTGACACCAAAAATGGTGTACTTTTCCTCCCACTGACACCAATGATGTGCACTATTCCTTCCACTAACACCAAAGATGGAGCACTATTCCTTCAGCTGGCACTAATAATGGGGCAC
The DNA here is from genome assembly GCF_905171775.1 of Rana temporaria. Taxonomy (NCBI): domain Eukaryota; kingdom Metazoa; phylum Chordata; class Amphibia; order Anura; family Ranidae; genus Rana; species Rana temporaria. The sequence goes on from NC_053497.1 coordinate 56,869,996, forward strand.
TATTCTTTCCACTGACACCAACAATGAGCACAATTTTTCCCACTGACACCAACAATGGGGTACTATCCTTCCCACAGACACAAATGATTGGGCACTTTTTCTCCCACGGACACCAACAATGAGGCTCGATTCCTCCCACTGACACTAATGATGCTGCACTATTCTTCCCAGTGACACCAACAATGGGCATAATTCTCCCCACTGGCACCAACAATGGGGTACTATTCTACCCACTGATGCCAATGATGTAGCATTATTTCCTCCACTGGCACCAATGATGGGGCAGTATTCCTCCCACTGATACCAATGATGAGGCAGTATTCCTCCTACTAACACCAACTATACCAACCCCACCTGAGCTCCACTATCCCACCTGTGGTCCCAGGACCCACATAACAAGATTGTTTTTTAATCATTGTAATAAAGATTTTGGATTTGAATGGTATTAAATTATATGTTGTCTACTACTATTAAGGCTCATTCAACCACCTGCCACCCACCATACTGTCAAATGACAGGTGGGCAGTGGCTCTCTTGTTTTGGGAGGATGTCATATGATGTCCTCCACACTCTCACTGTGCATGCGTGCCCATGCGGGGATGCAGCGATCAGTGGTGCGCTCTGACCTTGGGCCATGGCACATCACCAATCTTGGTAAAGAGCCGAAGACGAGGCTCTTTACCTATGTGATCAGTCGTGTCCAATCACAGATGATCACATGTAAACAAGGAAATGACAGTTATTGGCATTCCTCTCCTCATGCTGACAGACAATCAGTACCCATCAGTGATGCCAGTCAGTGCCCATCAGTGCTGCCAATCAGTGCCCATCAGTGCTGCCAATCAGTGCCCATGTGCTCAAAAGTGATGCCAGTCAGTGCTGCCTTTTAGAGCCCAGCAGTGCCTGCTCATCAATGCTGCCCATCAGTGCCGCCAATCAGTGCCACCAATCAGTGATGCATATCAATGCCGCCTATCAGTGCCCATAAGTGCTGCCTATCAGTGCCACCCATCAGTGCTCACCAGTGCTGCATTTCAGTGCCACCTATCAGTGCTGCATATTAGTGCCGCCTCATCAGTGCCCATCGGTGCAGCCTCATCAGTGCAGCCTGTCAGTGCCCTTCAGTGCAGCCTCATCACCACATATCAGTGAATGATTACTTATTTACAACATTTTATAACAGAAACTAAGAAAAAAAATTAAAATTTTCAGGCTTTTTTCTTTTTTTTTGCAAAAAAATTTAAACCCAGTGGTGATTAAATACCACCAAAAGCAAACTCTATTTGTCTCAAAAAAATGATAAGAATTTTGGTAAGAACATTTGGATAGGATTCTTGTAATGGGATGGTCCCATAATAAGAGATCATAATAACATCTTTGTGTATGGGTTGTATTTAGCGATAACATCGTTACAGCAGCTTGCAACATTTCGGAGCAATGTAGGACCCCTTCATTAGGCATTTGACGTCACATGCCTGACGAAGGGGTCCTGTGTGGCTTCCGAAACGTTGCAATCTGCTGTAGCAATGTGATCGCTGAATAAAGCTTTGGACCCGTTCTGGAGATGCTGGGTGTGCTGGTGACATTCTCTTGCTCTGACTTGACACGGTTCCAGCCGGTGGATGCCTCAAGCACCCACTTACATGCCCAGCCATTTCTACAGGGACATGTGCATTCGGAATAGTGTTATCTAATCTTGAGGCCCAAAGAATTTTTTTTAACATGTTTGCGCAAAAAGAAAAAAAAGGCTCTGGCAGCGACAGGGTTAACCCTTGCAATGCAGGGGGGTCCCTCTGTAAGGGTAGATTTTTTTAACAAATTGAAAACAACGTTTGCACAACGGCTATGAATATCCAGTAGGCAGTATTCCTAGCCAGCGTTCTTACCGGTTATACAAAGCGATATGATCATTATTCACATGACTAAACTTGTTTCATTTTTGAGGAATGAGGTGAGAAGACTCAGACTCGCACCTTTCAAGAATCAGAGAAACAATTCTGGAGAATAAAGTAACTGCTTGTGTGCTGGAATCACAATGATTTAATATTTGGAGAAGAATCCTAGCTATGTACTGTATATAAAGCATATACTGTACAATACTTTATAGAACATGTTACATACAGCGGGTAAAATAAGTATTGAACACACCACAATTTTTCTAGGTAAATATTTTTTCTATATTTTTCTGCAGGGACTGTTCTAAACACGGGAAAAATGTGCCACTTTACAGGCATACTATAGACACCACCAGGTATGAAATTTAAAGGAACATTTCACTTGTATTGTTTAATTTTAAGCATTATTAAAATCATTGCTCCCGAAAAAAATGCAGTTTTTAAAACTTTTTTTTGCATTGATGCATGTCCCCAAACACTTTTTATGACAATAACTTGCATATGAGCCTTTAAAATTAGCACTTTTGATTTTTCATGTCCATTTTCCATAGACTTTAACGGTGATCGCATGTTTGAACCAATTTTTTGCCTGTTCGCAAGTTCTGGTGCAAACCGAACCGGGGGGGTGTTCGGCTCATCCTTAGTGGTCTATAACAAACTCCAATGATTAACTTTGAACTACGCACATCTGTATGCATTTCCACCCATAATGCTTCAGCCACAGCACACACTCCATCAATTAAGTCCTCATTTACACTCGCTTTGAGATCACTTCTCACATAGAGTCAGACCCCACCACATTTCCTTTTTACCCTGTCTCTCTGAAAGTGTGCATAGCCAGGAATATTAATAGCCCAGTCATGGGGGAAATGAGCCCAAGTTTCAGCAATACCGATTATATCATAGCTCTTCTCGTGCACCAGAGCTTCCAACTCACCTATTTTGCTTGGCAGACTTCTGGGATTGGTGAACAAACACTTTAATGCATTATTACGTTTTGCTCTGGTGTTTTGCATATCTTTTTTAGTAGTACAAATGGCACTATAATTTCCAATTGTTGATTTTAACATGGGAACTTTCTTGTCACCTGCCATAACCCTGCCCCCATCTATCCCCATTCCACCCCCATAAATGTCTGACTCCTAACTGACCTGTCTGCCCGATTGAATTCTAATTCACCCTCCCCCCTCAATCCTAGTTTAAATACTCCTCCAACCTTCCCATAAGCCTCTCCCCCAGCACAACAGACCCCTTTCTATTCAGGTGCAAACCACTTTTAGCATATAGGTTTCACCCCAATTGTTGCAAAATATACTGATGGCATTGGTTACAGAAGGATTTCTAAACTTCTGAATGTTCCAGTGAGCACTGTTGGGACCATAATCAGGAAATGGAAAGAACATAATTTTACTATAAACCGACCATAACCACAATCAGAAGAGTTGTCCAAAAGCCAAGGGCCACTTGAAGAGAGCTTCAGAAAGACCTAGAATTAGCAGGTACAATTGTTTCAAAGAAAACATTAAGTAATGCACTCAACCACCATGGCCTGTATGCACACTCATCGCGCAAGACTCCATTGCTGAAGAAAAAGCATGTTAAAGCTTGTTTAAAGTTTGGTGCATAACATTTACACAAGTCTGAGAAATACTGGGAGAATATAGTCTGGTCAGATAAGACTAAAATTGAATTCTTTGGATGTCATAATACAAACCAAGTTTAGAGATCAAATGGCACTGCACAACCCCAAAAACACCCCATACCAACAGTGAAGTTTGGAGGTGTGGGGCCTTTTTTTCAGCATATGGTACTGGCAAACTTCACATCACTGAAGGAAGAATGAATGGAAAAATGTACCAAGACATTCTTGATAAAAATCTGCTGCCATCTACCAGGATGATAAAGATGAAACGAGGGTGGACATTTCAGCAATACAATGATCCCAAAACACAAAGCCAAGGAAACTCTATTTTATTTCTTTGAAACCAATTGAAAGCTGCTAGAATGGCCCAGCCAATCACCTGATTTAAAGGGGGGTTCCACATGCTGCTGACTTTTAATAAGCACACTTACCTGTCCTACTCGCCCGTGATGTCAGCCCCCCCGGGGCTGATCCCTCGATCCTAGCAGCTCCCGCCGCTGCCATCCTCAGTAAGGGAAACAGGCAGTGAAGCCATTCGGCTTCACTGCCAGTTTCCTACTGCACATGCGCGAGCCGTGCGGCTCTTTGTGAATGAGCCGGCTGCTCTCTGGGATACACACAGTTCCCAGAAGGCAGCACGCCCCATTCACCAGAAGACACCACGACTAGGACGGAGGAAGAAGACCCACCACGAAGGTTGAAGAGGCAGATTATGGACTTCCACATAGCAACTGCTATTTCTTGTAAGTATATAAAAAAAAAATTCAGGGTGGAACTCCACTTTAAATCCAATACAAAATCTATGGAAATAATTAATGCCCTGTACACACGATCGGTTCATCCGATGAAAACGGTCTGATGGATTTTTTCATCAGATATCCGATGAAGCTGACTTTTATCAGTCTTGCCTACACACTATCAGTTAAAAAAACGATCGTGTCAGAACGATGTGACGTAAAACACAACGACGTGCTGAGAAAAATTAAGTTCAATGCTTCCAAGCATGCGTCGACTTGATTCTGAGCATGCGTGGATTTTTAACTGATGGACGTGCCCACAGACAATCGTTTTTTTCTATTGGTTTTTTAACCATCAGATAATTTTAAAACAAGTTCCTAGTTTTTTCACTGATGGATAAAAAACCGATGGGGCTCACAGACGTTCGGTTCGTCTGATAAAAACGGTCCATCAGACCGTTTTCATCAGACGAAGCGATCGTGTGTACGCGGCATAAGTTCATAGAAGAGGCCCACGGGAACCTACAAGTTTGTGTGGAAGAATGGGCCAAAATCACACCTGAGCAATGCATGCAACTAGTTTCTCCATACAGGAGGCATCTTGAAGCTGTCATTACTAACAAAAAATTTTGAACAAAATAATAAATACATTTCAGTTAGTGTGTTCAATACCTTTTTCCCTGTGTTATTCCATTTTATTACACATAACTTAATTTCTAAACTTATTTGTTTTGGTTTCTTTGTATGCATTTGTTGTTACAGACATGTGGTGAAAATTGCATGTCAATAGCACCCGTAGAAATATATTTACCTAGAAAAATAGTACAGTAATACTTATTTTACCTGCTGTAAATGAATAAATAGGTGTGCCTGCCTTTCAGACATCGGGGCTCATTCATAGCAAGTTTGCTCAGTTTATTTAAAGCCCAACATTGGAAATTACAAAAAAAATAGCCCTGTGGTGGGGGTGCTCTCGGATCCTCCTATTCACGGTATGACACTTTTAGAAGCCGCTTCCAATGGGGTCTCATGTGCAGGCTCAATCCCACGACGGGCTGTATGCGTCTATTGACACACAGCACAGCTCAGCCCTGCCCCCTGGCTCGCTGTTCATAGGATTTGATTGACAGCAGCAGGAACCTCTGTGAGCAGCGAGAGATAGGAGAGAGCTGCTGCAGATAGGCACATTGCTAGATGAAGGGAAGGGAATGCATTAAAGGAGTTGTAAAGTAAAAAAAAATTTCACCTTAATGCAATCTATACATTAAGGTGAAAAAACATCTGATGCTGCCGGCCCCCACCCGATCCCCCGTTATACTTACCTGACCCCTCGAAAGTCTCGTGCTCAGTCCCGAGATCCTCTTCGCCGCTCAGCCTGGCTGCTGATTGGCTAGAGCGGATTGGATTGAGAGCAGCGCAGCCTTTGGCTGGCGCTGCTGTCAATCACATCCAGTGACGCGGCGCGCTGAGGGGCGGGGCCAAGTGATACAGTGAGCGGCTATGGCCGCTCGCTGTATCACGGGAGCGCGCCCGCAATTACTTACCACCATGCAAGCTCTCTCGCATGACTGTGGTCAGTGCTTGCAGGGAGGACCAGAGACAGCCGCTGAGGGACCCCAGAAGACGTGGATCGGGGCCACTCTGTGCAAAACGAACTGCACAGTGGAGGTAAGTATAACATGTTTGTTATTTTAAGTTTTTACTAACCCTTTAAGGTAAAAAAATGGCCAGACTTTAGAGCCACTTTAAAATGCAGTGCTGTGCACATATTCTTCACAGCTTCTGAACCTTCCCAGAGATCCTTTTGTGTACCTTCAACAGCTTAAAAACCCAACCTTGCTGCCTCCTCTATATTGCTATTGGCCAGTGAGGCAGCGCATCAAGGTGATGGGTCAGTAGGAAAAATACCTGATAGCGTTAGTTTTTTATTCTTGACATGTTTGCTTTAGGCTTGCTCGGTTATAACAGTTTAAGAATACATTTTCAGATGATTGCAAAGCTCCTGGCATAAATGGTTCTCTTTAAAATAGATGATAATAAAAATGGTTCCTGTGTTTTTCATCTGCTCCTGCTAACAACAAAGCTAAAAAGAAGGGAAACCAACAGAAACAGAGCTGCAATGTGTTCTATTTTTAAAACTAAAGAGAAAAAACAGAAAGGAAACAAAACATAATTCAAAAGGATATTGTGAACGAACAAAAAAACAAAAGCAAATAAAAGACTTTCACAATGTTGCACATTTCTATTTTTTCGTACTTGAAGATATTTAAGTACTGTATATGTTCACGGTTGAAGTTGCAACTTTAGATTAATGCAAAAGAAAATGAGCCCCCATTCCTACTATGTGCACACCATGTTTTTGTGCATTCTTGTGCTTTGCACATATAGGCAGCCTGTTATTTTCAAATGGCCATGGCCACCCCACGCATGGCTACTTGAAGCTATTAAGGCCCCATTCACACTTGCGTTTAGGGGCAGAATATGGATTTCTATGGCGTTTATGGGAGCAGCTGAAGGCGGTAAGCCCCATATAAAGCAATGAGAGGCTAACATCGTTTCCAGCGGTTTTCATTTTAACATGCAGCAACTAACTGTGGATGACCAACCCTGGACGCAAACAGTTTGCTCTCAGGGCCAGTCATCAACAAGTAATTATTGCATGTTCACTGCTGTCTCACAGCTGTTTGCATAAACGCCACTGAGTCTCCTGTAGGAATTAGTAGTTTGTCACTAAACACAAGTGTGAATGCAGCCATAAAGATTTCCGAAGCATGCTGGCAGCTTGTTTAAAGTGGCAGGGGCTCTCCCATTAACCTATACAGTATGTTTAACATTGCCCTTCTGGAGTCTGCTTGAGCCCTCATTCACATCGCAGCCTATTACCGGCAACGGCACTGTTCCAATCGGTGCGGCCGATTTGCAATAGTAGTTCCTGCACTACTTTTGCTGATTTCAGGTGCGACTTCAAAAGACATCTGTGCATGATGCCATGCAGATTTCTTTTAAGTAGCATCTGAAGTCGCAATGACCTGCTTCTCTGAAATCATGCTACTTCAAGTGAAATTATCCCACTCTGGGTAGCTAGTTAGTTCCCAGTAGTAGGCTGGCATGGAGCTGTCAGGAAAACGGAAAATTTAATATCAAATACTTACCGCAATTTTCCTTTCCTGACAAGCTCCATGTCAGCACAGACTCCCACCAAGGTGCGGAAATCGAGTTATGGAACGCTGGCCTGAGGGCGGGAGTCAAATTTATGATTTAGGTCCTGCAGGTGGGGGTATTGGCGAAGCATACCCAGTAGTAGGCTGACATGGAGCTCATTGGGAAAGGAAAATTGCAGTAAGTATTTGATATTCAATTTTCCATTTTATAATTGTTGAATCCCATGTTCACAAGGTTCTAAAATTTCCCAGGTATGCTCATCGAGCAAAAAACACAGTACCATGATCTTCGAACCAAAAACAACTTTTGTAACTAGTATTGCCTATAGAAGGCGATCAGACAGAGATCAGTTTTCATTTTCTACCCAGCACTAGACAAAAATGGGAGCTGGAATCAGATTGATTGTCATGGGCTGTGGTTCCATTCTTCTTTTCTCTAGTTTCTAGAGCTAATCCCAGTGGATAGGGCTCAATTCACTATGTTATAATGGTCATTATATCCCAAAACAACTCTTGTTTTCTGCAAGGAGAGCCAATAGAAGCTGAAAAATAACAAATGATTCGGCTGATAATAAAGATCGGTATGGCAAATAACACCTAGCACTATAGTTTAATGAATTGCATCTATTGTGTAGCATGTTCACACATCCAGTAAATTCAGCCTTGGCCTGATGTGAATGATATAGCTATTAATAGACGACAAAAATATTCTACCAGATTCCTGCTATCTATAATTGCCTCTCATTTTTCCATTATCATCCAGCTTCCTAAACCAGTCACATATAAGAAATACGATATATACGGACACACTGTGTTTTGTGGAATCTCGTTACATGGCAGAAGCCAATCACAGTTTATTTATTATTTATTGATTTTTATATAGGCTATATAATTTTTGTTGCAGCTATGTGTACAGGATCGTTTCCCTGCCTAGTCAAGCTTACTAGTTAGAAAGTTTGGTTCCTCTCCAAGGTCAAGAGAAGCTGACACTGGCATTTATATTTCTAGGAGTCTTCTGGGTTGGCACTTATTTACTGATCAGTTAGATTAAATTAAAATAAAAAATTCAGGAAACATCAGCAATCAATCCTAAACAGATAATCCAAATAAAAGCAAATTATATATATATATATATATATATATATATATATATATATAATATATATATATATATTTTTAAATAACGCATAGGGAGATATTACTGGGGGAAACTGCAGATGTGTCACATTGTAAAAACAAAAGAGTAAATGGGTAACTGAAACTCAATGGGTAACTGAAAGATGAAGGGGCAGATCCGCAGAACAATTACGCCGGCGTATCTATTGATACGCCGCGTAATTTCAAATTTTGTGCGTCGTATCTTTGTTTTGTATCTACAAAACAAGATACGACGGCATCTCGGATGGACCCGACAGGCGTACGTCTTAGTACGCCGTCGGATCGTAGATGTATTTTTTCCGCCGGCCGCTAGGTGGCGTTTCCGTCGAATTCCGTGTCGAGTATGCAAATTAGCAAGTTACGGCGATCCACGAACGTACGTCCGGCGCATTTTTTTACATCGTTTGCGTTCGGCTTTTTCCAGCGTATAGTTAAAGCTACTGTTATGAGGCGTACTCAATGTTAAGTATGGCCGTCGTTCCCGCGTAGAAATTAGAAATTTTTACGTCATTTGCGTAAGTCGTTCGCGAATAGGGATTTGCGTAGAATGACGTCACTGTCGGAAGCATTGGCTTGTTCCGGGTTAATTTCGAGCATGCGCACTGGTATACCCCCATGGACGGCGCATGCGCAGTTCAAAAAAACGTTGTTTACGTCGGGTCACGACGTATTTACATAAAACACGCCCCCATCACAGAGATTTGAATGGCGCGCCATTACGCCGCCAAAGATACACTACGCCACCGTAACTTACGGCGCAAATTCTTTGAGGATTCGAAAAAAAAAAGTTACGGCGGCGTAGTGTATCTTAGATACGCTGCGCCCATCGTATTATTGCGCGCAGGTACGTGGATCTGCCCCATAATGAGCATAAAGAATATGTGGTTGTAGGGGGCGCTATAAATCTGATCACACTTTAGCTGCAACAATATTAAAGTGCAAAGTGCTAATCAATACATATAAAATTCATGATATAAGTGCAAATAGACAATATAGTGAATATTTCATCAAAACAAAAGTCCATATATTGATATGATACGACTTCAATCTTTACACTGTCACCAATGGCAAAAACTTCACATAAATCACTCGGTGGATGTGAGTGAAAGGCCTACTCACCAGACCACTGTGACCTCTTTAACTAAAAAGAAGGTCGGCATAGGCCAGGAATCTTCATGGCTCTCCAGCTGGTGCGGAACTACACATCCCATGAGGCATTGTAAAACTCTGACATTCACAGACATGACTAGGCATGATGGGAATTGTAGTTTCTGAACAACTGGAGGGCCACAGTTTAAAGACCCCTGGTATAGGCTGTGTTTTGTGGGTCAGGGATCTTGCTGATGCACCGGTATGGATTTAGCTGGGAACCTCATTTGTATTGATGTGGATTAATTAATTTCCCTGACACAATTTCTCAGGGAGGAACCCATCCCGCCGTTTGATTCAAATTACTATGGTGAGACAGTGCAATCTATGGACAAAACAGACCACATCTCACCTTTCCAACGTTTCAACAGCAGAAGAGAATGGCTGCCGTCTGGGCAGTTGGTTTTATTATCAGCACAAGATCACAAAATGCATTCTCATTGGTCAACCTATACATTTCACACCCACTGATTACTCCCATTCAGTCTCTTATTACACGCCCCCTGTGAGTCTGTCATTGGTCAGTTCATTTAGGGCTTCTCCATAGTACAAAACAGTTCTCGTTACAAGATTCAAAGTTCCTTCAATCATCCGAAGGCGAGAGTTTCCTTCCAAAGTCACGAGACACATAGTTCATTTAGGAATGCACTGGGGAATGGGAACTTCCTCTTGAAAATCCACAATTGCTTCTCCAGAGTGAAGCGTCCAGGAATGGAATGGGGGGAAGGGGCTGAAAGACAAGGAGCCCCCTGGACACATCTGTTCTTGATAACAGTCCCCTCGCACTCCAATCCAAATGGCAACCTCTAAAACTTAACTTCATATCTGACAAATCTTATCAAGGAAAACAGGCACCCATTGTGATACATAATTTCATACATATGCATAATACGTATAAAAAAAACAATATGAAAATATAAAAAGAAATTAAAAGAATATAAACCAAGAAACATTTTAGTGGTTCTAATCATAACATAACATTTTCATTTTAGTTTCAAGTCCATCACAGTATGACTTGGTACCTTAGCCTGGAAATGAAGATACTAGCGTATGTCACCAGGAAAATGGGTAATGCAGCCGTTCAGCTTCCGCTTGGAGGGCCAATGTGCGTTCCTCCGCGTTAGTGTTCGTAAACCGTAAGTGGCTGGAAGTGACCGGGATGCGTCTTGACGTACATTTCGTTTTACAACATCACCAGGAAGCGTCTGAATGGACGCATAAAACTTTTTTTTTTGTTTTTTTAGGTTTTTTAGGTTTAGATAGAGTAGGGAAGAGTTAAAAAAACATTGTCAGACTTTTCCTCCCCACCTGTGTCCTTTAGGGAGATTTGACTTTTAAATTCTGAAGGAACCCTGTGCACACTGCTATAAATCCTTTCTATCAACTCTTCAATAAAAAAATAGTGATGTTTAGTTCACACATATTGCAATACATGCATAAACTAGCACCAATCTGCACCAATGTAACCCCTCTAAGGCCAGCCAAAATGCAAATGTTATAGTGGATATAGAAGCAATAGACCCAAGTAGGAGGAAAGAGAGATACAGGTTCAGCTCTAGCCACTGACCTACAATACAACAGAAACAAGATTGTATTACAATACGTGTTTATGCTTATTTCCATTGGGGAGATTTCCCTTCACTTTAGATAAATAGGTAGGTTTAGTCTGATCAGCCAGTCAACTGATCAAAAAAATAAAAGCTTTCCCCAGCCACACATTTTAAAGGGATGAAGGGTTCCTCTATGCTTCTCTATTGTATTCTGACAGAGGGATTCCTCCGCTATCAAAACTAGAGTGAAAATTTTCCAACAGTCCCATTCGAGAGAAGCCAATCATTAGATCAACTTCTCTGACAGACAGATTGAAATTCGACTAATCCCTGCTGAACTGGCTGAATTTCTATTTACCTATCGCCAGCTTTAGTGTCCAGCAGATGGAATAGGATTTGAATGATGAACACTGCAAATTGAGAAAAACCTTCTCTTAAGGCCCGAACACGATCTGATTTTCTGACGGGAACTGTGTGATGGCAGAGTTTTGTCGGAAAATCTGACCGTTTGTATATTCCATCGGACAATTGTTGTCAGATTTTCCAATAACAAATGTTGGATAGCATGCTTTAAAATTTTCCGACAACAAATGTGTGATGTCGGATTATCCAAATCCAAATGACAAACACACATGCTCAGAAGTAATGCTAACCATAGCACAACATTAGCAGAAGTTGCCCAAAGGGTGGCAAAAGAGCTGAAAAACCTTGCATTTGTTGGCTGACAAAGTTTTGCTGTCTGTATGCAGAACAAGTTCACAGCCAACGCCCTTCGGACAAAAGTCCTATTCTTTGTCCGACGGAAATCTGATCGTGTGTACGAGGCTTAAGACCACTATCGTGCAACAAGGTAGAGGAGATTGGAGGTGCATGCAGAAGGAAAGCTAAGTACATTGGAACCTCGGATTGCGAGTAACGCGGTTAACAAGCGTTTCACAATACGAGCACTGTATTTTAAAAAATCCTAACTCGGTTTGCGAGTGTTGTCTCGCAAAACGAGTAGGACCTAAGAAGTGCAGGGGTGCCAAAGCCGAGCGGAGCCGATCGGAGCTGCTCCGAAATGCTCATAAAGACGCAAACATACTCAATTTCCGAGCCTTTTGCTGAGGTCAGCCGAGCTGTCCTCTGGCCTTTCCGTGTGGTTCCAAGGCTCTCTGGTGCCCCCCACCTCTGGCCACATGCGGTATTGCATGCCATTGAAGTCAATGCGGAATGAATTATTTTTGTTTCCATTGACTTCAATGGGCAAACTCGCTTTGATATGCGAGTACTTTGGATTACGAGCATTCTCCTGGATTACGAGCATATCGTATTATGCTCGTAATCTGAGGTTCCACTGTATTTACAGATTTATTTACAGGTATGCCTGTGAGGGGCCCATTTAAGCAAAAAGTTTTTTTTTTTTTTCAAATACTCAAAAATTGCTAATTAAAATGCAAGTGCATTGCAAAACAGTGTCTTGTGACTTTTTCTATTGGTTTACTAGCTGTTGTGCATGCATAGCAGTAGGACCTAGAATTCTCCATGACATCTTGGCTTCATCTCTGCAAGCTGCACTACACATCTCAGAGGCCATAGATTTTCCACACCTCCCTAATATATCATTATGCTCCTACATTTTCATTAGGGGCAGAGCACATAGCTGCCAGTCCGGCCTTTCATTCTCCCGTTTCATTTGATTGTCAGCAGTATTTAGTAGAACAAGAGACAAGTGCCAGAAAAAAAAAAAAAGGGAAAGGGTGTATTAGGTTGGGGACATAACTTTTCATTTACATTCCCCTTACAGACAAAAACTAATAGGATAAATCCTCTGAGGATTTTGATCCGATGGAGTGTACATACCATCGGATCGAAATCCACGCCGAATTCCCATGGCGATGACGTGTCGCGCCGTTGCCGCGATGATGACGCGGCGACGTGCGCGACGCTGTCATATAAGGAATTCCACGCATGCGTCTAATCATTACGACGCATGCGAGGGATGGGTTCGGACGGATCGATCCGGTGAGTCTGTACAGACTACCGGATCGATCCACTGGAGCCGATTCCAGCGGATAGATTTCTAAGAAATGCTAAGAAATTTTTATCCGCTGGAAATCGGTCGGCCCGAAATATATCCGCGGATAAATATCCGCTGGATCGTACACACCAGCGGATCTATCCGCTGAAACCGATCCGCGGATCAATTTCAGCGGATCGATCCTCTCGTGTGTACGGGGCCTTACAGTTTCTACAGTAGACTTCCTGTGCCTTTCCTCAGATGGTAGCACCACCTTCATCACCCACACTAATGCTGAGAAAGCTTCCAGTGGCTCCCAAAATGGTCCCAGCTCTGACCCATCCTTTTGCAGTCAAGGTGCTGCTGTATATAGGATTGTAAGAGGCTTATTCCAAGTTAGAATAAGATACGTGAATCACACTAGTTGCATTAAAAAAATAATTTTAAGTAGAACTAACGGCAAAACTTTTTGGATAGATCAAGGGCGCTCCCAAACCGCCCCAAATATGCTCCTTGCAGGACTTTTCCTAATATCCTGCAAGTGCACCGCCCCAGTGTGAAAAGTGACACTGAAATGAATGGGAAGGTGGTTTTTAGGTGGTATTTATAGGAAATTTCTAGCGCTAAAACGCCTGAAAAACACCTTAGTGTGAAGTTGGCCTTATGCCTTGTACACACGGTCAAACTTTTGACCATGCAAAAGTTCGCCATGAGTCCTTCGGAAGTCCAACGGAAAGATAGAGAACAGGTTCTCTATCTAAGGTCCGTCAGACTTCCGACAAAAAAAGTCCGTTGTCCGTTCACAACAATGGGTGAATAGTTCTGCACCAGTTTTTACCTAATAGATATTTGCCAATCTGTCTATATTCAGCCAAGTTTTACAGAAAAGCAAATTGCTTTCTAGGAAGTGTACAGTTGTCAGATTCTACCTGTCACAGGGTACTTGTGGGTCAATGACCAAGGGCAGTATTGTCGCAGCTAGAATGTATGCTTTTTCTCACTCTTTTTTTATCCTTTTAATTATTTTTGCCTTTGCAGTTAAAGACTTGTGGAGAAAATTCAAACATTAGACCTTAAGAGAGGATTGGAACAGATCGTCTTTTTTATCATAGTAATAGTCATATTACATATAAACACATATATGAAGTAAAAGGATGGGATTTTATGTAATGGTAGCATGATTCACACGTGCCTAGGGCAAAGCGAACTATAAATACCATGAGGTGTCAAGCTTGAGTTGAAAAGGTTTTTTTCACACGCTTTTCATTGAAATTATTTGCAGAGCCATCTGTAGGATTTTAATGGGATTGAGCTGTGCAACTTAACAAGAGCCATGACATGCATATGTAAAATACAAATCTGACCTCCGGAAGACAAGTATTTAAAAAAAAAAAAGTTTAAAAACATTTGTTCAGAACTCCAGGAAAATGTCAGAATACACTCTTTAATCCAGTTATGTATACACTAAAAAAAAAAATGTAAGCCCCCCTAGTCCTGGAGGCCTACTAGTATGTATTTATGTTTTTTTTTTTTTTAATTAAGTCAGGTTCATCATGTAAAACGTGTATGCAGGTGCTTCCCAAAGGGTTCTAAAGTGTTAAAATTGATCTTCTACTGTGTTCATGCTTTGAGATTTGTTGCACCACGGAAATAGAACACGCCAAAGGTCTGGGTCACAAGGTGGCAGGGATAGTCGAGAACAAGCCAAGATCGGTAACTGGAATCAGACGTAGAAGACAAAGCAAGTCACACACGAAAGCTAAACACACAATATTGATCAGCATGGCTGGCTTGCAGTGCACAGGTTAATATAGAGTTCCCTGATAGGGTCTGGGGTGGAACCATGCTTAGAGGAGAGATTACTTAAAGGGTCACTAAAGGAAAAAAAAATGTTTTGCTGAAATGACTGTTTACAGGGTATAGAGACATAATAGTTAACTGATTCCTTTTAAAAACGATTAAAAATAGATAATAATCAATCATATAATGTACCTGTAGTTTTTTAGTTTTTTTTTGTTTCGTTTTTGCATTTAGTTTAGTTTTAGCATATTATGCTGTATCTGTGCTGGACAGTGCCATAGAGCAGTATTGGTTTGAAAACAAAACTAAAATCTCCCAGTACTGTGGTGATCAAGAAACAGACAACCAGGAAGTGTCCAAAACGGAGGAGAATTACAGCAACATCAGAGCAAAAACTAACAATGAGGACATGAAACCAGGACTGCAGTAAGGTAAAGGAAGCTATTTAGCTAAAAAAAAAAATCCTTTAGTGACCCTTTAAGCAGCCAGGTGAGAGTGGCTGGCCTCTAATCTGAGCACATGGAGAGGTAAGCTGACAGACAAACATTACTGCATAATCATGAGATACAGATGACTGTCGGTAGTCTAGGAAGACTGTGCTAGGTCTCAACGCGTTTCGCGAGAGGAGTCTCGCTTCTTCGGGAGAAGCACAGATAGATGTGGATGATGTAAATATCCTGGCCTATTAGCTGGTATGAATCACTCTTTTTCTTTAAAAAAAATGTGTACAAATGAGTATATAAACAAATGGGTATGATACCCTATGCTTATAAGAAAGATTTACATTTTTTTTAATAAACTGTCCATAAGAATGAATGCATACACTGCCACCCATGCCACAAAGCTGTCATACGCCAGTCACCAGTTTGGGACATGCGTCTTCCGCTCTTGTGTTTTCTTTTCTGTATCAATTGTTTTTAAATGTTTTTTAAATAAATCATTTATACTTTTTACTTGAGGTGTGCTTTTAAAAGTCCCAAGGGCATTTTTGTTTTTTGTTGTGTGCATACTCCATATTAAATCATTTGCAGCAACCAATCTCATTTAAAGTCCCACTGTTCATTTATTTTCTTTTTACCAATATATATAGTGATGGAGTGTGTTCTGCTCTTTTCAGAGGATTACCGCCTCCTGAAGATCACGCTATGTAAAAAAAGGGGATCATTACATTAGCGCCCTAGAGGGAGGTTGGGGGAAAATATGCCAAAATGTAGCTGTTACGCTGTCTGACTGCACCACCCACCACTTGGGTGAGCCCAGTCAAGGTTCTCAGTGGAGTCTGAAACGTATGGATTTATCTGGATTTGTGCTACCTTAAAGCGGAGGTTCACCCAAAAAACAAGTATATATTCTGTGTACCTCAAACATGTACAGTATGTGTTTTTTTTTTGGGGGGGGGGTGTACATACGGTATTATTGCTATTTTTCACCTGGCTTCCGGGTACTAGCTCCCGCGGGGGTAGGCGTTCCTATGCAGTGGCGCAATGTCCTCTGGGACTTCGCCCAGATGATTGACGTGCCTGACAAAAACTTCCTCCCGGCAGATAAGGCGCGTCACGAGTTTCCGAAACTAGCCGAACTGCGAGTCAGCTCTATACGGCGCCTGCGCACCGACTAGGAGCCGTGTAGAGCTGACTGTGCAGGCGCCATATAGAGACGACTCGCAGTTCGGCTAGTTACGGAAACTCTGACTACTCTACACCTTAGATATGTCCCCAGCACTCTGACCCCTCTACACCCCAGATATCCCCCCAGCACTCTAACCCCTCTGCACTCTAGATATCCCCCCAGCACTCTGACACCTCTAAACCCCAGATATACCCCCAGCACTCTGACCCCTCTACATCTCAGATATCTCCCCAGAACTCTTACCCCTCTACACCCTAGATACCCCCCAGCACTCTGACCACTCTACACCCCAGATATCCCCCCAGAATTCTGACCCCTCTACACCCCAGATATCCCCCCAGCTGCTTTGGGGAAAGTGCAGGTCCCCCCATGCAGCTGGGGCCCCTGGAAAGTTCCCAGGTGTGGCCTCTCATTAAGACAGCCCTGTGGTTTAGGCATCAGTGAATGCAGTTTCACAGTGTCCCGACTAGGGTGCTCTAAGCCCGGCCCGTCCTCTACAACTCCTCTTCAGCACAGGGTGTTATGGTGAAGATCCCTCAGGGGGCAAATCAAAATAGCTAACCTATTGAGCTGTGGATGGAGACAAGTGCAACAGTGCAAAGGTGACTAGTAATCTAGGAATGAGGATGTAGAAAAGCTTTACACAAGAGGTACAGGAGGAACAGGTGAGTTGTGAACAGGAGCACAGGCAAGCTGTGTTCAAGTAAGCTATGGGCAAGGTTTGCAGGGGTGCAGGTAAGCTGTAGAGGAGGGTGCAGATAAGCAGGGTACAAAGGGCACAGGCAAGCTTTGAGCAGGTGACCTGTGGACAATTAGTTTAGGGCAGGGCTGTCTTAATGAGTGGGCACTCCTGGGCAAGGCCCAGGGGCCCCAGCTGCATGAGGGCCCCTGCACTTTCCCCAAAGCAGCTGGTCCTTGAGCCCAAACTGCCCCAAGAGTAATGGATACACAGGGGAGGCAGCCTGGCAGTGGTGCGCCGTGCTGTGCAGAACGATACCTATTATTTCACAGCCAGCAGGAAGGGGCAGGGCCGGAGTGCCAGTGATGCTCTGACCACGCCCCATGCAGCTTGAATGCTCGGGACTCGAAGGCTGTGGGGTAGAAGCTGGAGTAAGAGCTGCTGAGGCGGCAGCACTGATAGCCCACCTGCAAAAGTAGCATTGTGTATGGTGTTATGGTGAGCCCAGCTGTCCAGCACCTTTTTTACCGAAAGGCTTGGAATGCCCAGAGGGATGCTCCCTTCTCCGCTCCTCCTTCTGCCTGCTTGATTGGTATAGGCAAGTGCAGTGCTGGAGGTGGGCACAGAGCTAATAGGTTACATGCACTGTATCTCCACTGGAAAAAGGGGTACTATATGGATGGAGTAATGGTGCTGGAGGAGATCAAGGGTGTATGGGGATAAACAATGCTGATGGGGGATCTGGGGTGTAGCAATGTATGGGTAGCTTGGGTGGCTATAGTGCTAGAGGTATCAGGGATGTAGTGGGGCCACAATACAAGGGGTACCGTATGGAATATAGTTATAGTGCTGGGGGGGGATAACTGGGGTGTAGAGGGGTCAGAGTACTGGGGGATATCTGGGGCGTAGAGGGGTCAGAGTGCTGGGGACGCATTAATCTAGCAGATTATATACACAGGACAGATTTGTTACTTTATGTATGTAGTATTTTCCCACTGTTTCTTTGTTGTACAGATTAATTGTTCATGTAGTTAATGCGGAGCTCCACCTAAAAGGGGAAGCTCCGCTTGTCTGCCTACTTCATGTCTGTTTACCTGCACTGTCTCCATTGTAGGGGCCCCAGAGCATTACTTTGCCCAGGGGTCTATGATGCTATTAAGACTGCCATGGTTTAGGGGTGCAGGTGAGCTGTGGATGAGAAGTAAAGGTAACGTAAGTAGGCTGTTGATGAAGGGTACAGGTGAGCTGTGGACAAGGGGTGCAGCCGAAGGGGTGAATGGTGGGTAAAGGGGCATAAAACCAAGCTGTGGACAAGGGGTGCAGAGGCAAGCTCTGCCTATTGATTGTATGTAATTGTGTGAAGAAGGAACCGAGGATGAGGGTGCATCCACTGACATAGAAGGGGCTTACTTTATTCCCACTTGAATCTGTATTCATGCTTTAAATCCCTACCCAGCAGTTTGATAAGGGAGAGTTTGAGCTTTGAAGCAATCAGGCCTATATTGTTTTGCACATTTCTTTCCGGTAATTTTCTCCTATAGTCATACACCAAACTAACATAACCATGACTTCTTAAGGGAGAAGTTCTAAAATGTGCATACAGAGAATGCTTCCATCTACTAACCTGTATGTGCCAAAGTGGAGTGCCGACAGCGTTACAGCACAGACTAATAGCAGAAGGAATGCAAGGGCAGAATGTGCTAGTATTGTGTGTTATACGGGGGGTGGGGGGTAGTGAGGGTGCCAGGGAGGGTTGTCTGTTGGGCAAGAGGTGTGTGTCTGTGGGGTGGGAGCCAAAAGATGGCCTTGGGGGAGCGGTCTATCAACGGTGGACATAAGACAGGTGGGGGGGAAGGAGTGTCTGGTAACTGTGGGGATATTTGTCAGTTGGGGATGTGCGGGGGTAATGTTTATCAGCGGGGGGGCAACCTAGCGTAAGACAGCTGTCAGTGGGGAGCATGAGGCATGAGTATCTGTCTTGGAGGTGTAAGGTGCCCTGGGATTTGGATCTTCCCAAGGTGGTGTGAGGCAGCTGCAGAAACTACAATGGAAGATCCCCATTCCAGGTCACCTTGCATTCTGTCAATGGAGGGTATAAGGAGGTCATGCACTGGCCCCTGAAGATGTTCTTTTGTGATGAATCATGATGGGCAGGGTCTGAGTAGACATTTTCACGCTTGCTGGTTGATGCCGGCTGGCGGATGGAGAGGGCTGTGAGACAAATCCATGCTTTGATCTCACGTGATGTCACTTCCGGGTTCAGATGTACCATTTACTGGCCAGTACAGCCAGGGGAAACATCTAACCAAGCCGATCTGTTAGATGTTGTGAAGGGCAGGCATTGGGGACTATTAGACTCCTAATGTCTCCATAGAGACTACCTATCACCTGCCCAATGCTATCACATATGGGTTTATTAACCCCTTGTGAAAGCAATAAAGTAAAAATAAATAAATAAAATAAAAATGTTTTAAAAAATAAAATCATAATAAAATATATTAAAGTTAAAAAGAAAAAAAATTGCTGTAACCCTCGTTGCCCTGCACACCTGTATAAATGTAAGCCCAGGGTGATCACGCGCATGTAAACTGCGGTTGCACCACGTGTGCCATATTGCCACAAATGTCAGACCAATAATTCTAGCAAAAGAGCTGCTAGTTAAAGGAGTTGTAAAGGCAGAAGGTTTTTTTATCTAAATGCATTCTGTGCACTAAGATAAAAAGCCTTCTATGTGCAGCAGCCCCCCTCAGCCCCCCCCCCCATACATAACTGAGGCCCCCTCTTTGTCTAGAAATGACCATGAATGTCTCAGCCATCCAAGATACTCCTTCCTGATTGGCTGAGACACAGGCGCCTGCTGCTGTCCATCAAAGTCAGCTAGCCAATCACGGGAGAGTGGGGGCAGAGCCAGGACAGAGCTCTGTGTCTGAATGGACATAGGAAGCTGTGACTCAGCTCAGGTGCCCCCATAGCAAACTGTTTGCTGTAGGTTTTGTGCCAATATCGACTGTTATTTGGAACTGTTCATAATTCCCTCTACCTTGACTAAGGCCCCTGTTCCAGCTGAAGAAAAACAGCCCCAAAGCATGATGCTGCCAGCACCATTGAATTGTACAGTTTATAGGTCACATTAGCCACTTGCCAAACTCACTATAGCCGAATGATGGCGACAGTGCGGCTCGATAATTCTGGGAGAGCGTACATTGATATCCTCCCAGAATCACACTCCCGCGCACCCCCTGGGGCACACACATGGGAGTATCCGTGACCACCGGGTCCTTTGCATCATGGATCATGGTAAATGGCCACTGACAGCGGCCGTTTACCATGTGATCGCTCTGTCAAATGATGGAGCGATCACATGTAAACAAACCGGCGTGATGTCCGGTTTCTCTCTCCCCTCTCAATACAGTGTGAGCGGAGAGGGAAGAGATCGGATGCAGCAGCACTGTGGGCTGAATGTGTAGTGCCCACAGCATTGCTCAGTGACAACTCCAGCACTCACTCATCCATCCATCCATCCCTCTGCATTAGCTATCCACACTCAGCCATCCCACCATCCATATGTTAGAAATATTGTATAAATGGACAACAACTTTGTGTTAAAAAAAAAAAAATGTGTTTTCATTTTCTTTCCACATTTTCCAAAACTTTGTAGAAAAAAATTACAAAAGACTCATTATGCCTCATAGATTATACGTTGGGGTGTTTTATTTCCAAAATGGGGTCATTTTTGGGGCGTTTCCATTGTCCTGGTGCTCCAGGGCCTTCAAAAGTGTAAAGGGTAGTCAGGAAATTAGATGTGTAATTTATTCTCCAGACCACTGCAAGTGGTGCTGAACCATAGCAGCTCTGCAGCTGGAGAGGAAGTCAGGAGGAACCCAGTTCCTCTATTGTTTCCTTGGTCAGTGGGGAAGCAATTCCATTGGATGCTGTTGCCCCATATTGGGTCAGGCATAGCCTATTTAAGGCCATGGCTCCCTGGTTTGGTTCACTTCATGTGAGTGGGTAGTACAGAGAAAAGGTACCCCATCTGTTATGGACAGTACTAGCTGTAGGGTCCTATCTTCTCTGAAAATCTTCCCGATCAGGCGCGAAACGGCCAGGCCACATTCTACCCCTCTCTACAGATGCTGTTATTCTGGCTGGAACCCACTCTGTTCAAGTTGCTGTAACCGTGAGTGCACCTGCTAGGGCAGTTCTCCCATCGGGATCTTTGTGAACTGTTGCTGCATTGCTTACATTTTGGATTTATTGCACCTGACTGTGTGAATTTTTGCTGCCACGCTATGTTGTAACCCACCTACACACTGACAGACTGACTTTTGTAGAACAGACAACTGTTCACATGGGCCAAAAGTCAGCCAGTTCCTGCTGAACCGACCCTTTTAGTTCGATTTTCGGCCCGTGTGTACAAGGCTTTAGAGAGTCCTGCATGTGTGTGAAGTCATCATTTTGAAGAGGAAGTAAGAAAAAAAGAAGAACCAAACACTATATAATTTATACTAAACACAAACACATAAATAAAAGAATCACATTTTGCATTTTTTCACACAAAACAAATTCTGTAACATTCTTTGTTAGGATCATAACAAGACACGGTTACTGTATATCACAGATATTCTTGCATATGCTGATTTTCATTAAGGCCCAGAATTTCCATGGCCTTTAACCTATATATCTATTTATATTCTAATTGTAATAACTTTTTTTCACAATATCCAGGAATCTTGATAAATTGTTGTTACAACTAGAATGTAAATGAATATATAGGTTAAGGGCCATTGAACATCCGGGTCTTAATAAAAAGAATACCTTTGTTTCACTTCTACAACTGTCTGATTATTCTTGCTAATCAGCTAGGCATTGTGATATATATGTATATTATGTATTTTCTTGACTACTGTATGGCTAATTGTTTTATATCTTTTTATGATTGGATGTAAATGAGTTATGTTTTATATTTGGTGTAATTGTGATGCACCATGTCAGGTACTCCTTTCAATTTCGGAGGCATCTAGATCGCTGAATTCCCTTCAAGGTACAGTAAGTATGCCCTTGACTTTCTTTTTTCATCTTTTATTTTGCCCTGAAAGGGGATTTTTTCCCTGTATTTTATCTACACCAATGTTTTTCATCCCTTTTTTTTGTTGCCAACATTACATCCTTTGGTGGTGCCCTCTTCCCCTTTTGTAGAAAATACTGACCACTGCCATGAGGGGGAATTGGATTGCGCTCCACTGTGGAGCACATCTTAGGCATGCACAGCCACGTTTTTTTATTATCACTATGATGTCATCACGTCACAGTTGACAGGCTACATGGCCAATGGCGGGAGATAAGAGGAGGGTAAGCGTGCCTTCCTCTTGTTCTTACTGGAAACAGTGGGTAGCGCCAAATAGGAGGGGCCTTTGAGGAAACTACACAAATCTGTGAATCCCTGTTAACTCGCACGTGTCAGATGTAAGTGCATTTGCAGGGTATGTGCACTGCGTTTGATATGAAGCATTTTACATCTTGGGGATCTAGCCACCCCATAGCAGATTTTGGGATAATTTTAATCTGCCCTTATTTATCTCTTGCAGTGGTCCGTCATACTTGGTGGCTTTTGCAGAGTGATCCTTTGACATTGCTGTCAGGCATACCATAAACAGGCATCCAGCAAGGGTGATCAGATCAGTTTGGCTGCATCTTAAGGAATTAGGACCAGATGGGTAAGTAAAATATATGTTTTTTTAGGAAAATGACACACATCCAATACCAACACAGTAAATTAACAACAGGTAAGTGAAAAGTGAATGTAACAAGTAAAGCCAAGTAATCACCTAACTAACTAACTAAATAACAAAAGACAAGTGGGAGAAAACACATGAGAAGACAGGCAGAGACAAGGGGCAGGAAGCCAGTAGTGGCAGCAGGAAACAGGTTCCAGGGGAACAGGTCTCCGGATCAGGGTACTAAGAATAGCCCTGAGCCTCAGTAAAGGGTGGGCTTTATATACTCCCAGAAGTCCATATCAGGTTCAGCCTGATTACCTGTATGTCCATCTGCTGGGAGACACCCGCTGGTGGCCACCAGAACTACACCCTTTGGTGCTAAAAACAACAGTGCCACCAGCAGGTGATCCAAGCAATGACAAAATGAGTGAGTGAGTAACTTGTATAGCGCTACAAATGCAAACTAAATCGCCTCAAGGTGCTTTTGCAGCCAGTGTCCGCCTGTGTCTTCAGAAGTGGTGGATCCTAAGCTTTGTCCTGAAGGCCAGATGGTTTTCTTCCATGCGGATGTCCGTGGGTAGAGCGTTCCATAGCCGGGGTCCTTGGACTACGACAAAGGTCCTGACAATTGCTTGCAAATAATTAAGGACATACTGTGTGTGCTAAAACAGCATACTATGATTATTTACATGGAGGCAGTGCCGAGGCAAGGTCATCTAGAGCCCAGGGTAAACATGCCAAATTGCCTCCCCCCCCCAGATATATGAGCATTATGTGTCAGAAAAAATCCACTCATCTCCCATATGCCCCCAGCATAAATCCTCCCGCCCCCAAAAAAGTAGTACAAATCCTCTACCCCTCAAATTTCCCTTCTTTAAATGCCAAATCCTCTCCCCCATCCTAGCACAAATACTCCCAATGATCCCTGCTAGCACAAATCCCCCCCCCCCCCCCCCCCCACAAAAAATAATTCCCCTCCTAGCACAAATCCCCACTCTGCTACCATTTAATCTTTTTAGCAGAAACCTACTAAACTTCCCCCTGCTAGCACAAGTCTTCTTTCCCCATCCCCACTCCCAACACAAATCCCCTGAAATTAATACTCCTATCACACCTTCCCAAATTTCCCTTTCTAGAACAAATGTTATACCCTGCTACCTCCTAGATTCCCCCTCCCAACACAAATTGCCTCCCCAGCATCCTTCTGGTGCCTCCAACCTCACATGATACCACAGTTCCCATAGCAGCCGTCCCTCCTGCCCAGCCATTGCCCCCGTCCTGCATGGAGGTCTGTTGTTTACAATTATGGGGCCAGATTCACAAAAGAGATACGATGGAGTATCTCAGATACACCATCGTATCTCGGATTTTTTCTGGTCCTATCTATGCACCTGATTCATAGAATCAGTTACGCATAGATAGGGCTGAGATCCGACAGTGTCACACTGTGTTACACTGTCGGATCTTTTTTTTGATTTAAAAATGGCGCCGGGGGCGTTCCCGCTGATTTACACTGAATAATATGTAAATCAGCGAGATACGCGAAATTCACGAACGTACGCGGACCCGACGCTGTGTTCTTACGTCGTTTCCGTAGCGGTTTTCCGTCGTATACTTACCCTTTCTAAAAGCAGGGGTAAGTATTGTTAAGTATGGCCGTCGTTCCCGCGTCGATTTTGAAATTTCCTACGTCGTTTGCGTACGCCGATTCACGAACACGCGCGTCGCAAGTCCCGCTCACGTCGCAACCACTGACGTCCTATTGACGTCAGTGGGAGCAATGCACGCCGGGAAATTCCCCGGACGACGCATGCGTATTTAAATCGGCGCGGGAGCGCGCCTGATTTAAATATGACACTCCCCTAGCCGCAGAATTTGAATTCCGCTGGGGGAGTTAGGATCCGCCGTCGCAAGTTTGGAGGTAAGTGTGTTGTGAATTTGACACTTTCCTCACAAACTTGCGAGGGCGGATCTTAATTCACATAGGTTACACGGATCTAAAGATCCGCTAACCTTTGTGAATCTGGCCCATGATGTGTACATCAAATAAATACTTATATGGCCTATGTTTTCTTCTTTGTAGCATTTTTCTTACTACATGAACTGCATATGCATCCTAGTAAAAGTGGACTTTATTTCAAGAAATGTGTTGGATAAAAATCAGCATATATTAGATTATCTGTGGGGTCTTTTTATGAACTTAACAAAGACAGTTAAAGAACCGTTTTTACGTGACAAAATAGTAGTGTTTAGTATTTGCATACTACGAAAATCCCTGGGTTCATTTTTATATTTTTGACCTTCATAATAATACATATGGGATATACAGTAGGTATGCAGAACTCAATCATTTCTTCTGACATCCCGAACTCCCTTATTAACCTCTTTTCTAATATTTTGAAGAGAAATAAAATACCAAATGCACATCTTAGTGAGCGGACCCTAAGGCTAGGACTACTTTAATGGTGATTAAATATCTTTGCAACTGTAGGATTTATAGATAAACTAGCCAGTCACCCACCCCCCAAAGTTTCTCCCCCTCTCCCCGACCTACTAAATAAAAATAAAAAATACATACTTTTTTTCCTGCAGTCTCCTGAGTGTCATTAGTGTAGCGCTCACCCCCGAAGGAGCCGCTGATTAGTTTGGGGACCGGCTTTCTAAGTTACCTTTTTGACTTGGTCTAGGGGAGATTTCTGTGAGTGTGAGCAAAGAGCAAATGTCCAGACACAAATTCAGTTTTTCAATGCTTTATTCCAAGGCCCAACCTGGCCAACATCAACATGACACACGATAGAGAAGGTTGATGAGCATAGAGGAACTTTTAGTATCAGGCCTTGGATATTCAGAGAGAGCAAGCCTGCTCTCAGCAATAGTGTAGCTCAATTCGTCGCCACCCCAATCCGGGTGGGTAAAGTGCCCCTGGACAGGCAGCTATCTCAGGCCTGGCAGCCGGGGCATCACCTATAAATCACTGGGAGGATTTGCTCAATGTCACCCACTGACAGCTTGAGCATACCTGTCATGCGGTGTGGTGACCGGATCCCCGATGGTTTGTCTGGGCCTCCTGGACAACCTCTGCTTCTAGGTTCTCCCGGGCCAATCTCCCATCGCACAGCTCCCAGCTTAGGATTCTCTCAGCAGACGGTAGGGACCCAGCAAGTCGCTGGGGCCACTTTCAACAGTAGGAAGAGGCTCCACATGGTACCCGGCCTCAGCATGGCAGGACACGGTGGCGGGTCCCATGGATGCGCAAACCCGCCAAACGCGGCTGCCCCAGATATATCCCCCCCCCTAGCATGCCCAACGAGGGAAGACTCCTCTGATTGGCTGCTGGGAGCAGGTGGGTCTGCAAAAATCCCTCTAGCGCCAACTGCCGCCCAGGGGTGTCACCGCACCCCTGGAGCGCAGACTGACCTACAGGACAAATTCTGGAATGGACAGCAGCCTAAATTTCCCACTAACTTTTGGGTAGCGCCCGTACTGAAAGCAGGGGGGGCGCTACATTAGTATTGCAGATTTCCCTTCTTCCTACAGTGGTGGCAGGGGGCGAGCATTCTTCCGGGACTCTCCCTGCAGACATATCTCCCATGGTGCTCTATAGACCTGATTTTTTCAGTGGTGTTTCCAGGACAGACAGTGGCAGTGAGTCCATAAGGGCGTATGGGTGCCGCCCCCTCACTCCTGCCACCCCCTCTATGCCCAATGGATAGATTCATGCATTGTCAAGTCTCTGACGTGAGGCCGAGTGGCAGAGAGGTTCTCCTCTCACTCCAATGTGAAAACCCGATTGCTTTCACACTGGAGCAGTGCGCTGGCAGGATGCCAACAAAAGTCCTGCAAGCCCCATCTTTGAGGGGCTGTAAGAACGGTGAATACACTGCTCCTACAGCGCCCCTGCCTATTGAAATCAATGGGAAGCGACGCTAAAGTGCCACTAAATCGCTTTTAACCCTTTTTTGGCCATTAGCGGGGGTTAAAAGCATCGTGACCGAAAAGCGCTGCTAAACATAGTGGTGCTTTACCGCCAACGCCCCAGTGTGAAAGTAGCCTTACAAATCACAACAGAAGTGGTGTGCACGCCTCCTACATGGAGTTGCCAGATCATGTACTAGGTTTGTGACCTGGCACAGAAGAGCCGCTTTGCCGCCGTACATCCCCATGATTCGGTTGGCAAACGGTTAAAGAACAGCCTTTGTGCAACACTATGAAGCTAGAAGCAGAGTCTGCATGTTCATATATAACTACAAACTATACACAGATTTTTTTTTAATATAAAATAACAATATAATTTATATCACATTTATTATTTTAACATGTACTGTATCTTTAGGAAAACATAATTAAATTAGTTAGTTGCCTTATGATAAGGACAGAGCTGCAAGGGTCGGTTATACAGAGTCATGTAAAAAGAAAGGGACTTTCTATGTTACCAAAGGATATTGTATACAGCGCATTAATTACCTTGTATGAAATATATTTAATGAGCTTTTTTTTCCAAACATCCACTACAATTAACATCAGAATTCCTTAGCTTCCTGGTGTTTGGACCACTCTCCCTGCAGACATGTCTCCTATGGTGCTCTATATACCTGATTTTATCAGTGGGGTTTCCATGACCGATCAAACAATTTTTCATATTCTAACCTACCCTCTAACCATGAATTTTAAATCTTTTTCACGCCCCCATTATACGGCTTTTTAAAGAGAAGTGAAAACCTTTAATGTATATAGCAGCGAAGAAACAAAAGAAGTATATAAATATAACTGAACACAATCACGTATGTCAGCATAATAGGTAAACACTTCATTAAACACAGTTCATAGACCTGCTTAATAATTAAAGGCTTAATCGTTGTCTAAATCGTGTATGTGGTATGTGCAGTTCCTATGTTCACTAATGTAACCTCTAACACATAGCTATTAGTTCTCAGTGAATATCGCAATTACTTTTATTTCTGTTATTTACTTTTTTAATTATTATCATGGATGCATAAGCACAAATATACAATTTTCTATTATTCCAAAGGAAAAAAAAAAAGTAATGTGTGGCTTATGCATAATAGAAAGGCCTAAAATGAAACAGTTTGTATTCAAGATCTTACAGTTTAATATATGTAAGCAGCATGCTAGAGAAAATCTGAGTCCCAGGCAAACAGCTAAATAGACAGTTAAATTACACATACTGTATGTTTATGGTCGACATTTCCCTTGTCAGTACATGAGCATGCAACAGAGAGCCTACATGCAGTGGTGGCTGGTGCAAACAAACTGAAAAATTCTGGGGAAAAAACCCCATCAATTGCAGCCTCACTGTGCCCATCAAACGCAGCCACTGTGCCCATCAAACGCAGCCACTGTGCCCATCAAACGCAGTCACTGTGCCCATCAAACGCTACATGCAGTGTAGTCAGTGAAATAACTTTTACCATTGGAGGTGAAGGCTGGAGGGGGCATGTTACTGTTGAATCACCTTTAGTGCAGCTGAGACCAGAGACTTGAAGGTGTTAACCCCCCCCCCGAGCACTGAAATTTCAGCAGTAGAAAGAGGACAGGACATCCCTGCGGTGAAGATTTCTACAGAATCCAGCAGCATGCACATCATGAGACATCCTTTATTACAGGTAAGTAATGTAGCTAAAGCCGAGAAAAAAGTGGTTCTAAAGTCAGAAGTTTTTTTTATCTTAATGCATTCTATGCATTAAGATAAAAAATGTTCTGTGTGCATCAGCCCCCCTAATACTTACCTGAGCCCCATCTCGATCCAGCAATGTTGCACAAGATCCTTGGCTGTCGGGGACTCCCCTCCTCTATTACCCCACTGTTTGCTGTTTTTTTGCTTTTGTAGTGTTTTTTACAAGCATAAAAGGCACAACATTTTTACTTTTCATTGGAGTGCGGCTGTCCATAATTCCTCTTCTTCCATATATCCCCTCCTCATTGGCTGAGACAGCAGCGGTGCACCATTGGCTCTCACTACTGTCAATCAAAGTCAGTGAGCCAATGAGAAGAGAGAGGGGATAGGGCCGAGCCACGGCTCCCTGTCTGAATGGACACACAGAGCAGTGGCTCGGCTCAGGTGCCCCCCACAGCAAGCAGCTTGCTGTGGGGGCACTCATCAAAAGGGAGGGGACAGGAGTGCCAGCAAGGAACCTGTGAGCAGGAGGATCTGGGTTGCTCTGTGCAAAACCAACTGCACAAAGCAGGTAATTGAGACGTGTTTATTATTTTTAAAATGAAAAAAAAAAATGCCTTTAGTATCACTTTAAAGGGTGGGGAAAAAAATTGCAAATAAACAAAAAATAATATAGCGTATACAATTGCAACACAAGTCTTATTGTTATTGAATGTTATTAAAATTTACCTTTCCTTTTCAATCTGCAGCTCTGTAATTTTCTGTAAAATGCAATATGGCTACCTGGAGGTGTTCTGTACACATAATTTGTAAAGAAAGCCCCCCAGAAACATAATTTCCTGCTTGTGTGATTGGCTCACCAATTTTACCAGAAGTCTGCCCTAAGATAGAAGTCAGATTTCAGGCATCCCCTTGCAACAAAAAAAAAAATCATTTTTGGTAAGATACTCCCAAAAGGAAATCAGGTCTATAGGAATGCAGGCCCAGCAGCTTTCCTCATTAGAGCCCTGCAGGTGCACAGCTGATTGATATTAATGAAACCACTACCATTGGACTCACAAACACACAGGTCTTTCTATAGAATAACAAAAGTTAGAAATCTGCAACAAAATTTGTGTTTCCCACCCTCATGTCCATCTCCCAAAGGAGCGGGAGGCCCTTCTTCAACCCTCCCCAACATAATAACGACCCCAAACACACCTCCAAGATGACCACTGCCTCTCTGAAGAAGCTAAGGGTAAAGGTGATGGACCGGCCAAGCATGTCTCCAGACCTAAACCCTATTGAGCATCTGTGGGGAATCCTCAAAAGGAAGGTGGAGGAGTTCAAGGTCTCTAACATCCACCAGCTCTGTGATGTCGTCATGGAGGAGTGGAAGAGGACTCCATGTGAAGCTCTAGTGAACTCCATGCCCAAGAGGGATAAGGTTGTGCTGGAAAATAATGGTGACCACACAAAATATTAACACTTTGGGCCAATTTGGACATTTTCACTTAGGGGTGTACTCACCAGTGGTTTACACATTAATGGCTGTGTGTTGAGTTATTTTGCGGGGACAGCAAATTGACACTGTTATACAAGCTGTACACTCGCTACTTTACATTGTAGCAAAGTGTCATTTCTTCAGAGTTGTCACATGAAAAATAAAATATTTACAAAAATGTGAGGGGTGTACTCACTTTTGTGGGATACTGTATATACAGTATATATATATATAATTCTCTGTCCTTTTTGTAGTGCATTTATAAATATTTTTTGATGGTCAGATGCTTTTCTAACACATTACCATTATTTGCTGTTTATGAGCATAGCATGGCATGTAGCTATATGTCACAGAGCCACAAAACAAACCTCACCGCATACCCTCTGTCCAAATGAATTCAGTTACCACTAGTTGTTAGTAGTCTGAATACTTTCTACTGTTTACACTGGGGGATTTGCTAATGGAGGACTGCAGCATGCCTCCTGCTTTGCAATTTACCAGGGGACACCATGTCACAGTGAATATTCTCAGACTATGTGCCTTACCTAAAACACCCAGATCAACATCTCAAACTACATGATTGCATGTACAGCGAAATAAGAAACCCATATTGCTGCATCTCTATATACATTTCTCAGTAGTCTTGGCCATACCAGCCCTGATTAAATCAGTGAGGCACACTAAGGCTCTAGCAAACTTTATGATTGCTTTACGTCATACAACACCTATTCCTTGCTGATGTCACCTAAAGCCTAGGCAAAGATTACAAGTGACATCTCAGCCCCTTGCTTAGCTGTAGCCTTCATAGGGGGGTTTCACTTTTTCTGCTGAATCACAGATTTGTGGCAGTGTTGAATTGTAAGTCTGTTAACTTGCTGCACATTTTCACTGGCAAGTTGTACACTTGCAGAGCACCTGATGTAAAAGTTCTACTTGACACTTTCCACTTTGTAGCAAATTTGCATGGTAAGTCTCTAGCAAGTGTAAAGTTGCAGTGATGAGTCTACAGCAAGAGCTCTGCAAGTTTACAGCATGAAAATTCAGCCACAGTGACCCCCTGTGGTGGGATGACTATTGCACAACATAACTGAACCAGAACTTGCAGCAGACTTGCAGAATGATTGCAAAGAAAGTTGATCATGGAAGGAGTCATGCAATGCGGACTTGCTGCAATTGTGCAACAAACTTGTGAAGCCTGGCAAGTCTTGCAATAGCTTAGGAAGTCATTTTCAAACTCGCAGTATCATTGCTTGCTAACTGGGTGGGTGACGACACATCAGCCAGTGACTGCGTACAACTAAATTTTCAAGTATTTTTACCATTTATTAGAATTCATCCAGTGTAATCATTTTAAGCAAACTCTTGTATTTTTTTTTATGCAAACACTACCCATTTCCCTCAGTCCTTTAAAGCAGGGGGTCTCCAAACTGCGGACCTGGGGCCGGATGTGGCCCTTTGCTTGCCTTCATCCGGCCCTTGGGGCACTATTCCATCCACTGACACCAACAATGGGGAATCATTTTTGTTGCTGACACCAACAGTGGGACACTATTCCTCCAACTGACACCATCAAAAGGGTGCAATTCCTTCCATTGACACCAACTATGGGGTACTAGTCCTCCCACTGACACCAAAGATATGGTATTGTTTACTCCCTCTGGACATGTTTGACTCCCAAAAGGCCACAGTCCGGCCCTCCTAAAGTCTGAAGGATAGTAAACTGGCCCTTTCTTTAGAAAGTTTGGAGACCCCAGCATTGATTTTGGTACTACTGCATCATTCTAATATCATTACATTTGTATTGTAAAAGGTGTAAAATTAAAAATTTTCCATCTACAAGGATACTTGTAAGCTAATTCTTACAAGAAGGCTTTTAATTAGGGTTGTTCCGATACCGATACTAGTATCGGTATCGGGACGGATTCCGAGTATTTGCGGGAGTACTTGTACTCCCGCAAATACCCCCGATACCGAAATAGAAAACCTGCACTCCCGCCGTCGCCGTTACGCCGCATCCCGCCGCCGTTACGCCGCATCCCGCCGCATCCCCGCTACCGCCGACTGGGTAATACGCGCGGGGAACATTACAGCTTTCATTTGAATAGCTGTAATGATTCGCACCGCGCCGCGAATAGACACTCCCCCTTGCTCGGGTGAACTGTCCAATCCCGAGCGAGGGGGATTGTCTATACGCAGCGCGGCGTGAATCATTACAGCTATTCAAATGAAAGCTGTAATGTTCCCCGTGCGTATTAACCAGTCGGCGGCAGCGGGGATGCGGCGGGATGCCGGTAAGGGGGACATGGCTGGATATGGGGGGGAGACATGGCTGCATGGGGGGGACATGGCTGGATATGAGGGAGACATGGCTGCATGGGGGGAGACATGGCTGCATGGGGGGGAGACATGGCTGCATGGGGGGGAGACATGGCTGCATGGGGGGGGACATGGCTGGATATGGGGGGAGACATGGCTGCATATGGGGGACATGACTGGATATGGGGGGACATGGCTGCATGGGGGGGACATGGCTGGATATGGGGGGGACATGGCTGGATATGGGGGGGACATGGCTGGATATGGGGGGATAAGGCTGCATATGGGGGGGACATGGCTGGATATGGGGGAGACATGGCTGCATATAGGGGAGACATGGCTGAATATGGGGGGACATGGCTGAATATGGGGGGGACATGGCTGGATATGGGGGGACATGGCTGGATATGGGGGAGACATGGCTGCATATGGGGGGGACATGGCTGCATATGGGGGGGACATGGCTGAATATGGGGGGACATGGCTGCATTTGTGGGGGGACATGGCTGCATTTGGGGACACATTTAAAATAAAGTATCAGTATTCGGTATCGGCGAGTACTTGAAAATAAGGATCGGTACTTGTACTCAGTCCTAAAAAAGTGGTATCGGGACAACCCTACTTTTAATTATACATTGTTAAGCGCTGTGTAAACTGTTGGCGCTATATAAATTGTGTATAATATTATTAATAATAATCATAAAAAAAATTATAATAATAATGCAATAACCACAGTAAGGTTTGCACATGGCACAATATAACCCAAGGCATATAGTAACACTTTCCTAAAATGGAAGAAATATATAAATATATTTTGGGTAAATTTTTACAATAATCCTCTATGCACTCATCAATCCATCCCCCTTAGGTATTTTGAAATCTGAACATTCCTGTATTACAAAGCCTGAACTGCTGCACCTCCAAATAATTGACCTATTTGTTCCCCCGTCAACCTCTTTTTCCCTTGCCAAAACAATGACAAAGATAAAAGGGCATAAATAAGTAGAATACATTTTAAAATGAATAAATTCATTTATTAACAGTTTTATAATTGAATGCAATATTTAAATAATTCAGTGAATTTAATTGCTGTGAATTAATTTACTACTGCATTGGTTTTGGGGACATTTTTCCAGCGTGGTTCCTCATTTTGTCTATTAGCAATCTCCTCCATCATGTTTTGTATGTTCCCCCAGGGGACCCAAAAATGAAGGTTTTTGTGATGTTCCTTGGTCAGCCTGGTTTTCCTCACAACTCCCATCCAGGGCGGTGTGGACCAGTTGGCATGTCCTTGCCACACTCATTTTATGTACTCTGACTGGTGTGAAATTATTTTTTTGCTTTTGATACTTTAGTGGATTTGTAAGTATACAGTATGTTGTTTTTTTCTTCTTTCTAACAACCTGTTTTTTCCTTGGCAGACATCGGAGTTCTCACCTCTCCTGATGAAGCGAGCATTGTCCCATGAAACACGTCAGGAAATTTGTCCAAGAGCTTGTTTACTATGAATTATTTGTGATGCTAAAAATGTATGCAGCCATTCAAAGTTTATATGCACATTGCCTAATGCATGTTTTTTTTGTTTCCATATATATTTTTTATACTTATTGTCAGCATTTAAGATGTCTATTTTGAATAACAAGGTTCCTTGGACATCTTTGCTGTTTTCGTACTATAGGAACATTATTAGCCTTGACTGTAGGTCTCTGTTCTCAAAAAGAAGCATCCTTTAGCACAAGTTCTACCATAAAAGGTGTTACAAGAGGCGGATACCAGAACAAATTCAGGTATTTATGCAAATACCGCTATTTTTAGTGCTGTACCGCATGAAAAACGCCCCAATGTGAAAGGGGCCTTACTGTCAGTGATTTCTCTGTGAAATTGTGTGTTTGTGTACTCAGCCTGCTGTTTTAGAGGGGCTGAGGTCTTTGAAAAGGTCAAATCCAGAAGTAGATGACCCATCTTAACTTGCGGCTCCTTTGGGGGTATTTATATCACTTACAAATAGATTAAGGAGAACAGGATCTAGGATAGAACCTTATGGTACGCCACTAGTGACTTGTCCACTTACAACCACATTCTGATATCTACGGTATATACTTCAGTCAACTGCATATCTCAATGGTTAAGTCCTAGCTTGTACAACTTTTTATTGCTAAAATCAAGATAAATGACAGTGGTCCCAAAAATGTGTCAAAATTGTCCAAAGTGTCCGCCATAATGTCGCAGTCACGAAAAAAATTGCTGATCGCCGCCATTAGTAGTAAAAAAAAAAAAATTAATAAAAATGCAATAAAACTATCCCCTATTTTGTAAACGCTATACATTTTGCGCAAACCAACCGATAAACGCTTATTGCGATTTTTTTGCGATTTTTTTTACCAAAAATATGTAGAAGAATACGTATCGGCCTAAAACAATTTTTTTTATATATTTTTGGGGGATATTTATTATAGCAAAAAGTAAAAAATATTGCATTTAAAAAAAAAAAAAAAAAATTTCAAAATTGTCGCTTTATTTTTGTTTATAGCGCAAAAAATAAAAACCGCAGAGGTGATCAAATACCACCAAAAGAAAGCTCTATTTGTGGGAAAAAAAGGACGCCAATTTTGTTTGGGAGCCACGTTGCACGACCGCGCAATTGTCAGTTAAAGCGACGCAGTGCCGAATCGCAAAAGGGGGCCTGGTCCTTTACCTGCATTTTGGCCTGGGGCTTAAGTGGCAAAGGTAAAAAAACACCTGGCAATGACGGCCCCCCCAGCCCCCCCGTTTTACTTACCTGAGCCCGTTCATCTGCTGTGCGTGTGCCCGGCGTCCTCTTCTCCACGGAGTCTGGACGTTAATTGGCTGGATGTATTGATAGCAGCACAGCCATCGGCTCGCTCTGCTGTCAATCACATCCAATGATGTGGCGTTGCCGGGGGCAGGGCCGAGTGATACAGTGGAGCATGGGAGCGTTGGAGCGTGCCCACAAGTTAACCCCCTTGGGAGAGCGCTTCCCATGAAGGGGGTTAGCTCTTGCGGGAAGGAGCAGAGACAGCCGCCGAAGGACCCCAGAAGACGTGGATCGGGGCCACTCTGTGAAAAACGAACTGTACAGTGGAGGTAAGTATGACATGTTTGTTGTTTAAAAAAAAAAAATGGGAACCTTTAGTGTCTCTTTAAGGACCAGAACAATTTACCCCCTTAATGACCAGGCCATTTTTTGCAATACAGCGCTGCGTTGCTTTAACTGACAATTGTGTGGTCGTGCGGCGCTGTGCCCAAACAAAATTTACGCCTTTTTTTACCCACAAATAGAGCTTTATTTTGGTGGCATTTGATCACCTCTGTGGTTTTTATTTTTTGCGATATAAACAAAAAAAAGACCGACAATTAAAAAAAACTGCTATAATACTTTAAAAAAAAAAAAAGATATAAAAAAAACGAAATGTATTCATCAGTTTAGGCCGTTATATATTCTTCTATATATTTCTGATATATTGATTGTTTTGTGCAAAAGTTATCGTGTCTACAAACTATGGGATAGATTTAGGGACTTTTAGATTTTTTTTAGATTTTTACTGGTAATGGCAGCGATCTGCGATTTTTTTTTCCGGGACTGCGACATTGCGGCGGACAAATCTGACCCCAAATTACACTTTTTGGGGACCAGTGCTATAAAAATGCATTGATCAATTTAAAAATTACACGGTTAGGGAAGGAGTTAACACTAGGGGGCGATCAAGGGGTTAAGCGTGTTCTAACTGTATGGGGGTTGGGCTGCCAGGGACATGACAGAGATCCCTTTTCCCGATCACTGGGAACAGTAGACCTCTTTCATGTCCTCTGTCACGATGGGGATCCGCCTTGTTTAGAAAGGCAGATCCCCTTTCTGCCTCTAGGGGATTGCGGGTCGCCGGCGGACATCGAGTCTGTCTGACCTGCAGGCATGCTCCCACCCACAACCGTGCCTGTGGGAGCCGCCATACATGTACAGTGATTTTTGCAGGAGGGCCAACCTGCCGCAGTACTACTGCGGCGAGTGGTCCTTAAAGCGGAGTTCCACCCAAAAGTGGAACTTCCGCTTAATCCACTCCTCACCCCCTTACATGCCAAATTTGGCATGTAATTTTTTTGGGGGGTAGTGGGGGCTTCAGGAGGAGTGGGACTTCCTGTCCCACTTCCTCCTTCCACTGAGGGGCTGCAAAGGCGAATACTCTAATCGCCTTTTGGCAGCCCCTCCATGTAGGCGATCGCCTGGGACATGTGACAGGTCCCAGGCGATCGCCTGTCCAATCAAATGGCGAAGCGCCGCTCACGCATGCGCAGTGGGTGCCCGGCCGTGAAGCCAAAAGCTGTCACGGCCGGGTGCCCACAGTTGCAGTGGAGGCGCCGGCGGTGAAGGGGGGGACCGGAACAGGTAAGTGTATGTTTATTAAAAGCCAGCAGCTACACTTTTTGTAGCTGCTGACTTTTAATAAACATAAAAAAAAAGCCTGGAACACCCCTTTAACTGGTTAAAGTGTTACTAAACCCAAAACAGTAAAAGCAGTCTGTATTTGCAGTAAAGCATGCTTGTGATACTCACTGTGGAACTTTAGGTTAATTGTCTGCATTGTGTAAAAGGATGTTTGATCCTGTCTTCTCTTATCCTCACATTCTTCCACAGTCCCCAACCCATCTCCTTATAGATCAAAGCCTTGGGGGCACTCTGCACATGGTCAGTTTGGTGTGTATTGCTAGAGAGTTTTTTTTTTTTTCTTCTTCTTGAGAGAGTGCATGTGATTAGCACAGGGCCAATCAGCACTGTCCAGACAACGGGTCAGGGGTCATACAGCCTTATAGAACAATCAAAGCAGAATAAAAAAACTCCTCCTACAAGCTTTAACCAGACACTGATAGAAGTCATGGGACTACTATATACTGCAGATGAGAAAAGGTATTTAACCACTTAACCCCCGGACCATATTGCTGGTCAAAGACCAGAGCACTTTTTGCGATTCGGCACTGTGTCGATTTACCTGACAAATGCGCGGTCGTGCGACGTGGCTCCCAAACAAAATTGGCGTCCTTTTTTTCCCACAAATAGAGCTTTCTTTTGGTGGTATTTGATCACCTCTGTGGTTTAGTTTTTGTGCTATAAACAAAAATAGAGCGACAATTTTGAAAAAAAAAATGAATATTTTTTACTTTTTACCATAATAAATATCCCCCAAAAATATATAAAAAAAAAATTTTTTTCCTCAGTTTAGGCCGATACGTATTCTTCTACATATTTTTCGTAAAAAAAAAAAAAAAACGCAATAAATGGTTATTGATTGGTGTGCGCAAAAGTTATAGCGTTTACAAAATAGGGGGTAGTTTTGTGGCAATTTTATTAATATTTTTTTTTTTACTAGTAATGGCGGCGATCAGCGATTTTTTTTCGGTTCTGCGACATTATGGCGGACACTTCGAACACTTTTGACACATTTTTGGGACCATTGGCATTTTTATAGCGATCAGTGCTATAAAAATGCATTGGATTACTATAAAAATGCCACTGGCAGGGAAGGGGTTAACACTAGGGGGCGGGGAAGGGGTAAAGTATGTTACCTGGGTGGGTTCTAACTGTAGGGGGGGTGGCCTCACTAGGGGAAATGACTGATCGCTGTTCATACATTGTATGAACAGACGGTGAGGCATTTCTCCCCCTGACAGGACCGGGAGCTGACGCACCCCTAGTGGCCGCAGAGAGAGCCGACGTTATTGTACGGGCTCTCGCGCAGGGAGCCGACCTGTCGCCGTAGAACTGCGGCAGCAGGTCGGGAAGTAGTTAACCGTTTATATTTACTAAAATTATTGCATTTCCAAGTTCTGCATACTATGGGAGACCAGATATAGTGAATGCAGGGTCCTGTATTTAGTAACACTTTTAATAAGTCTAAAAATTCAGACTATATCCAGTAACCTATTTTAGTGCCACCTGGTGTCCACATAGTATATTACTCTCAATTAAAATGTTTCCAGTAAAGTTTGATGCTCTTTTGTTGCTGTAGTGCAACAATGACAATGACTATTTAATGCCTGTGACCGTGATATGTGTAATGGGTTAACACAACCCTGCTATTCATTCCACTTCTCATCTCTTTGCCATATTGGAAGGTTAGAAAATATTCAATCATGATAACAAAATGTCATCGTGTTTTTAAATCAGCTGGCACTGACAGTTTTACATAAAGTAGGGAGGAATTAAATGTAATGTCAGTGACGTTTTTTTTCTTTTACTGCATTTTAAAAGGTTTTAAAAACTATAATTCATTCCTGGAGGCCTGTGAAAACATTCTGCATAAACACTGCCACTAAATCATCTTTCCTATTTGCATTTTCAATTATCTTTTAGTCTGTAACGTGCTGGGACTCTTCTTTTTGCAAAGCAAATCAGTAAAATAAATATATTATCTGGACACAATTACCTACTATCAGGGACTATTACAAAGTTCTAATATCTTCCCAATAGCGAGAACGGAATTATATTTTAATATTTGCAGCAGTATATATTGCAGGGGGCGGTGCTGCTCCTTTTATGGAACACACACTTATCGCAAATCGTGTATATATTAAAGGAAAGACCGCGTTTCTCCGAGGCAAATGGCACACACTCAGAATTGGAGATGTTGTTTTAAACTCATTGCTTAGGAGGTTCAAGGACAGGATAAAAAAATATGTCTTTAGCTACCCTGCACTTATAAGAATAATCAGTTTTTATTATTATTACAGTGCAAAACGATAGCCTTCTATGCAATGCAAGCCTTTCTAAGCTGTTTATTTTGAGTAAGACATATTGCACCCAAAATGTAGTTGTTTGCACTGTGATAGAGGTATTAAAAATAAATTTCCCTGCATTCGTAGGTGGACACAGCTTCTGCATTAGATCATTAGTGGGTATAGTGCCTCTTGCAGGAGTAGGACGCTAGGTACAGCTAAAAAAAAAAAAAAAAAAAATCCACGTGGTGCCCCCTGCTGGTGGCCAAATACCCCCCCCCCCCTCTTCCCATGCATTGTGGAATGGCATAGCCAGAGGGCTTGTGCTGTGCCCTCCAATAAATTTAGAGCAAAGGATTTTACAATGCAAGCAACAAAAATTATATAACAAAAAAAACCCTGGGCTTTGCCACACATTTGGGAGTATATAATGCATTATTCCTATTGTCCCACAGATGTGCAACAACAGAGTGGACAATTAAGCAGAAAACCAGACTAAAGCCGGCCATACACGGTTTGAATTTCGAAATAATTTTCTTTAGAAAATTGTATGAAAGAATTTTTGTACAAATTTCGCACGGTTAGTGGGCTGCAGCAACAGCCAATTTTCCCGTCACCGAGGATGGCGGCAGGTGCAGCCAAGGGACAAGTGATTGCAGACATCGCGGGCGTGCTGTACAGGTAAGTGTCCATATTTTAAAAGTCAGCAGCTGCAGTATTTGTAGCTGCTGGCTTTTAAAACAAATTGTTGGCGGAACCTCCGCTTTAATAAGGCCAGTGAGTCCTGGGATCAGTTTTAGGTTGGTCATCTCTGGACCAGGGACCAGGACAGAAAATCATGAACAGCACAGAGACTCCTTCAGGGGACCTTGAATCAACCCATGTGTACGCAATGAGTCCATGGGTCATCGGATCGTAGGGTAGTCAGGTGTAAACAGGCAGCCAGACTGTTTACATCTCTAGCACCCTCTAATGCTAGAAGTGTGGATAGTTTTTTTTGTGTGTGTCTAGTATAGGTAAATTTGTGCA
The DNA here is from genome assembly GCF_905171775.1 of Rana temporaria. Classification (NCBI taxonomy): domain Eukaryota; kingdom Metazoa; phylum Chordata; class Amphibia; order Anura; family Ranidae; genus Rana; species Rana temporaria. Next base: position 56,910,301 of record NC_053497.1, read on the forward strand.
GGCTTGGCTGGCAGCCAAGCCTGTCTGTGTTTTTCCTGGGTTGGGCAGAGATCCAGGTAGAGCTGGATGACTCACTGGCAGCATCACTGAGACCTCCCCCCTATTCCTAGAATGTACTGGAACCTTCTAGAAAAATGGGAAGGGAAGTAAGAGGTAGCTGCCTGGAGTATTTTAAGGGACAAATACTCTGGGTCAGCCCAGCTGGGGAGGAGTGTTAGGCTATTGTGGCCTTTGAGGGAGCTACCCAATCTGGGGGGTGACCTTGGGCCTGGGCTCGAGTGTGGATGGGACCTTCCCAAAACCCACGGAGGTGTCCTGACCAGGAGGCACTGGGAGTAAGGAGAGGACAGTGGGAGAACACTGCCAGCAAGTCTCCAGGAGGAACAGGAACAGCCAAGAGGGCTGGTGAGAGACACACATTTAGGAAGACAGGAAGGCACACCTGAAAGGACTGGGATGGAGCAGTCTGGGATGGGTGCAGAGCCAGTCAGGAGGACTGTGGTGGCATGGGCAGTGGAAAGGGAAAGCTGCAGCTAGGAGGGCTGGCAGTGCCTGAAGAGGTGGTACTGGGAACAGTAGCCACAGATTAGACAGCTAGCAGCAAGCCTTTCATTTTTTCCCTACACCATAGGGGCCCAGGATCCCTGCCTGCAAAGGGCATTCAACCAGACCCAGCTGAGATTATGCCGGGCCTGAAACCTGTGCTAGCTGATCCTGGGAGTGTTAGTCTGCAAGCAAGTGTGTGCTGGAGGTAGGAGTGGAGAGAATGTATTTCAATTCCCTACAGAGTTTCATTGATCAAATGAGCATTCCATATGCACCCTTCCCCATTCAAGTTCAAATCCCCTAATAATAAAAAAAAAAACAAAGCTGCAAGGACTGTCTCTGAGTGACTGGAAATTCATGTGCTTGGTTGTGCAGGGTGAGAGACGACCACATTCACCAGCGGCCCCAAAGGGGGTAGCGTTACACATCCAAATGCCCATAAGGCGGAGTGGGCTGTGTCAGTGTCCACTCTGCATAAGCGGAGCAGACACGGACCTATTATCTGGCCTCTCTGCTCCACTCAGCAGGGGATCAACGGACAGAAAAACCAGAGCCGGAAGTGTGAAAGGGGCCTTTCTGAACTAGAAGGAGAATAGTCTGCTACTGACTATGAGCTGTGAAAAACATTGGCAGCATAAGTTTTCTATAAAAAAAATTTGCACCCCCCTTTCCTGACTGGTGCTGAAGCACCTATTGTGGCTACCTACCCAATAGGCACAATTAGGAGTAAAAGTAGAACTGAATACACAACATATTTTTGTATTCATTTAGAATAGAGTAAGGAAGGGTTATAACTCATGTTGTGCCTCGTACATGCTTTTCCCGACCGGCCGTGTGTATGTTCCATAGCAGTTTTCACGACGAGAAAACTGCCCGCAAAAAAATTAGAACCAGCTCTCTTTTTTCCCGTTGTGATTCCCGGCCGTCTTTTTCCCGTCGCGAAAACCGCTCGTGTGTATGCTTTTTCGAGGGGAAAAAAACGTGCATGCTCAGAATCAAGTATGAGATGGGAGCACTCGTAATGGAGATAGCACATTCGTCACGCTGTAACGGACTGAAAAGCACGAAGACTGAAAAGTGCGAATCGTCTCTCACTAAACATTTACTAACACGAGGATCAGCAAAAGCAGCCCAAAGGGTGGCACCATTTAAATGGAACTTCCCCTTTATAGTCCCGTCGTACGTGTTGTACGTCACCGCGCTTTGGTTGGGCGGGATTTGGCATGAACGCCTGTATGCAAGGCAGGCTGGAGAGCAATCACGTCAGGAAAAACGTTTTTTTTCCTGACAGGAAAACCGGTCGTGTGTACGAGGCATTAGAGGTTTTTTTTCCTATTTTGTCAACTGTGTCCCATTGGGGAGGTTTTCCTTCACTTCTTGTTCAACAGGAAATGAGAGGAAATCTCACAAAAGTAAAAGATTTCCCCTCTCTTCCTGTTCTGGTAACCACTCAAAATGTTGGGTTTTACAACAATGGTAAAAAATGAAAAACAGAGGAGGTATATCTCCCTGACATGGACAAAGACAGCAATAAAAACCTGACAGGAGTTCTCATCCCTCACCAATCTATCCAAAACGTAAAAAGTTTTTCCATCTGTTACATATTTCTGTTTACCTTCCCCACACTTCCTGTTAGGCTGATCGACTGCTGCAGCTCAACAAACACCCAGGACTTCTGAATATGTGGGAGGATATGACAATGCTTCCCCCGAGTGAGGCTGTCAATCAATCATTGGGCCTAAGCATTGGTGTGTAGGCAAAGCTGAAATATACCCGGAAATTTTTGGGGGGCTGCAGCAGAGAAATTTGTGACAGGTAAACATTTATTTCTAGCAGTGCCTGCTATCAAGGAAATCTGTTACTTTGTCTAGTTCTGGCAAAGAACAAGTTTTCATTCTCAGAGCTGCGTCTGATAATTACCACGCTACACTGCTGAAAGCCTTCATCAGCGTGTTGTCAGGATTAGCTCCATGGTCCTACCACTTAAGGTGAATGGGCACTTTTTCAACCGTGTGACAGGGCCAGAGAGCTTACCATGGAAAAGCATGAGCGTGAGAAATGCTCTGCTGAGGTGCGCACATATTATCTTTATGGCGTGTAATTCTCCAGCTCGCTCATTCAACAGCATTCCTGTGGATTAATTTACAATAAGCGTGGCAACATTGGATACACTGGAAATGCTGCATTTCTAATTAAAGGGTCAATTTACTAAAGCATAGTTCATGCATCATGCAAATTACCATGTGATTACTGTTTTTTTTAGACATGTGCATTCATTTTTGTTCAAAACCATTTTCGGCCGAATTTCGGGTATTTTCATTATTGTTTTAACAAACGAAAACGAACGCGCAGAATCCGAAATCCGAAAGATCCGACATAAAAAAATGCTTTATTTTCATTTTCATTGCTATAACCAGGGCTCAAGTCCTGCAGGAACGCGTGGGAACGAAGTTCCTGCACTTTTTTCACAGCAGGAACGCAGTTCCCTTTGCAGGACTAGAGCAGCCGAGCCGCCCGAGCCAATCCTTCACTAAACGGTGATGCCCAGCTCGAGTCACTGTCAGGGGCAGGCGAACCTTAGTAATCCTTTGTTACTGGCCGCTTCCTGTATATGGATTCATCAGGTAGTGTGCGGGTATTCCGTCGCTTCCTCGATGCCACAATGTCTCCTGGGAGCTTTTGTCATTGTTCCCAGGAGACATTGCGGAGGACTGCCGCGAGTTATCGCAGGATTTAGAAAGAACTTGCCAGTAACATAAAGGATTACTAAGGTACAGTGGATCGAAAAAAAAACATGCGGTTTAGTAATGCATATGAGCGTATCATTTTTTTTTTTGGTGGGGGAGTGGATCTTGGGTGGGAGTTCCCACACTTTTTTCTCCAGGACTTGACCCCTGGCTATAACAGTTAGATATAGATAGGAGATTCGACATGACACATGACACTGACAATTGCAATCTGTGTCTATCTAACCTGTGGTCAAATGTGTCTAACCTTAACTCTATTAGTCCAAGATTATTCTACATAGAGAGGAGAGATTCGACATTATAGAGACAGTGTTGGGGTAGACCATGCGACATGAACGACGAAGATTCGACAAAGCAGCGAAAAACATACAAACGTTGAATTTGTCATTAAAGGCTTATGGTCTCTGTCGAAAGTTCTAAGAAGATTCGACGGAGCAGCTAAACTGTACGACGCCGCAATCGTCCATTTCCGGTCAAATGCTCTGCCCATAGGCTATAGAAGAATTCGAATGTTGGTTGACTTGTAATAATAATTTCTAAATATAATTATTACTAGTCACACAACATTAGAATTCTTCTATAACTTGTAGTCGGAACATTCGACCGTAATTGTACGATTGTGGTGGCGTACAGTTTAGCTCCTCCATCGAATCTTCTCAGAACATTCGACAGAAACCATGAGCCTTCAATGACAGATTCAACCTTAATTAATTCAGATTGTCGGACGAATGCATTTAACGAAACAAAATAAATAAAAACGAATTTCGGGAGTAACTAAATAAATGTATTTTTCAGACGAAAACAAAATCCCGAAACTAAATATTTCAGTGTCTAGTTTTTAAAAAAAAATATTTTCTTTTCTCTAAAGATTTTATCACACAGATCACCACATGCATGTTATAGTGTTGTCAGCTCACCCAAAAATCCAATGAGTTATCCTATGGTTTCCCCCTCTCACCCTGCATCATGAACAAATCTCCTTTGCTACCTCCCATTGATCAAATATGATTCAGCACTCTCCCAAGGTGACCTATATTTGTGGGACAGTCCTGATATTTCCATATACGTGTTCATAGCAGCAGTCATAGGCGTGCGCACAGGGTGTGCCAGGTGTGCCCAGGCACACCCTAATTACCCTTTAAAGCACAGATTCACCCTACTTCCCTGGCTCCCCCTTCCCCCTGCAGTGCTAACAGCTTACCTCTTCTCCCGACAGCTCTTGCTGCAAGGATGTTTTAGGATCAGTGGAGGAAGGAGCCAGTAAATATGTAATTGACCATCCCCTTCCCTTTCTGAATTAACATTGTAAGTGATCAGTAGTGTGTGTTTGAGCTTTGGGGTGCACACCCTAATGCAAAAGACTGCGCACACCTATGGCAGCAGTGCAAGGACAAGATCATCCAGTGCTCAGGGCAAAGATGTCAAACTGTGCCCCCCCCCCCATTAGGTGTATACTTATGAGGAGGGGGAGAGAGAGCACAGCCCACACCTCCTCTCAATTATCTCTTCCACTCCTTACCACTTCCAAGGCTGGGCTGACAGAAGTAGTGATGCCACTATCACTACTCCTGTCAACCTTATAGTAGAAGGAACTTGCAGCACCCCTCATCCCTATAATACATGCTGCCTCCAGGACAGCCACCCCTTCTCCCAGCCCTGCACAGCAGCAAGCCACTGGTATGTACTAAAAGACAAAGTGTTGGTGCACCGATTCATTTAATTTGTTTTACACATTACTTTACTGTCATCCTACTTTATGTGGAATAATAGAGCTACCCATCTTAACTTAGCTACCCTAAGGTTTCCTCTAGCGGGAAACCTTAGGGGGGATGGTGCTTCAATTTTTTCAATATTTCCTGGCAGGGCAGTTCATTCACACACATAAATGGCTTGTGACAAACATGGATAACGCATTGGGTGATGACGGCGGCAGGGATCCTGGGATTTTATGAGGCATACTCTTTTTAGGTGTTCCCAAGCCCCTGACCCCCTTACTCGAACTATGCATTCCACCATTACAGTGTGATGAAGACTCAAAGTCCTTCCCTTAGCCAATACCAATTGATGGTGCCCACAGAGTCCTGTCTGAAACAATCAATCCAACTCTCCAGCATCTTTCCTAGATTCTGGAGCCAGCCATATGGGCGTCAAGGGGGATTAGGCTTTTAGGGGATTTGTTTTGGATGGTAGTTTTTCACTAATGTGATATATTTAATTATGTCATGTTTGCATGGTTCAGTTTCCTCAAGCCTCTTTCAGTTTGGTGACAATGAATATGGAATCTCTCTTGAGGAATGAGTGCCTACCCAACCCTATATAAAGTACTACTACAGCAATAGTTTTCGCAGGACCTAAAAAAAGGGAAGGTTAAAAGGGCCTCTGGGCCTCCCCACCCTGGCTAATGATGATTGGGAGGATTTGAGGGACGTTCTATTTTACCATTTAACCACTTGTGGACTACGCTACTTACATCTACTGTGGCAGGGCAGGCACTGTATGCTGGATCATGTATCTGGTCATGATCAGCGCTTCCGGGTAAGGAATGTGCACATGCACATCCCGGCGTTGCTGTGATTTGTTACAGCACAAGCCGATCAGCGGGTCCTGGCTAATGATTGCTTTGCGGGACCCGCCGATTGGCTCCATCATTCACAGAAGAGAGCTCTGTGTTGTAAACAACACAGAGTTCTCTACATTGATGGGCGATTTTGCTGCTTTTTAATTCCCTGCAAGGGAATCCTTTCCAGGGAAAAAAATCAACAAGATCCATGAGTAAAAGCAGCACATAATTTACACATTGTTAGACACACAGTTAACCCCTTATTTACCCCTAGATTTTAATCCCAGTCATACTAAAAAATAAATAAAATACAGTATATACAGTATGCCATAGTTTCTAGATGCTATAAATTTCAATAAATTAATTTTGGCCTAAATTCAGGAAGAGATTTTTTTTAATTGTATTGGATATGTTTTATAGCAGCAAGTAAAAAATATTGGGGAATTTTTTGGTCATTTTTTGTTTATATAATAAAATGTAAAAGATCAAATACCACCAATAGAAAGCTCTTTTTGTAGGAAAAAATAAATATATAAATGTAATTTGCGTAAAGTGTTGCATGACTGTGCAATTGTCAGTTAAAGTAGCACAGTGCTGAATAGCAAAAAATGGCCTGATCATGAGGGGGGTAAAACCCCCAAGTGGTTAATCTTACTTAACTAGAGATAGACTCGTGTAATTTATGTTTACCGTATATACTCTACAAGTGTGCAAAGTTTGTTGTCCGGGAGACCTATGGCCAGGGAATACCGATTTTTCAAACCCGGGCACCCCTTCCATAGACTCCCATGTTAAACAGTAATTTCTCCGGTGACTTTGGGGACCCGGTACCGGCCATGGACCCCAAACTTGGCACACATGTAGCCAACTCTTTCTCTACAAGTGTGCAAAGTTTGTTGTCTGGGGGACCTACGGCTGGGGAGCACCGATTTTTCAATGCCGGGCACCCCTTCCATAGACTCATATGTTAAATGTCAGTCTAGTCATGGACACAGTGAGGCATGGGCACAGTGAGGCATGGGCACAGTGAGGCATGCACATGGACACAGTGAGGCATGCACATGGTCACAGTGAGGCAAAGTGAGGCATGCACATGGACAAAGTGAGGCATGCACATGGGCACAGTGAGGCATGCACATGGACACAGTGAGGCATGCACATGGGCACAGTGAGGCATGCACATGGACACAGTGAGGCAAAGTGAGGCACAGTGAGGCATGGGCACAGTGAGGCATGCACATGGACACAATGAGGCATGCACATGGACACAGTGAGGCATGCACATGGACACAGTGAGGCATGCACATGGGCACAGTGAGGCAAAGTGAGGCATGCAGATGGACACCCTAGGCTTATACTCGAGTCAATACGTTTTCCCATTTTTTTGTGGTAAAATTAGGTGCCTCGGCTTATATTTGGGTCGGCTTATACTCGAGTATATACGGTATACATTTTTATTCACTGCTATGATCTCCTGCTAGCCAGGGTGGGAAAGTTCTCTGATACCCAGTCTAGTGAATATTGGAGGAACTCTGTTTTAGGTGCAGATTGTCTTCATGTTTCCAGCAATTCATACCTACTGGACACAGGTTTTACAATCTATCCATGCAATAACAGCTGTTCGGGGGTCTCAGGAGGTTGGCTTCTGTTTGTTGGGCCTTGCAGACTCCTTGGCAGTTGAGAAAGTAACCACAACATTGCTTGGTATATTGCTCTATTATGCTGGGAAGGCGATTGTCCTTCATTGAAAGTGGAGGTCAATTGTGAACGCTATTCTCTCCCTGTACAAATCTACCTATAATAGCAGTGAATATCCCTTTAAATTTGAGAAAATTAGGTCTCCATGGCTAGAAAATTCTGCAGTGCACTGACTTGACTTTTTGTTTATAATTGGGAGCTCGAGATATGCCTTAATCCCTTTTAACCACTTCAGCCCCGGAAGAAAATACCCTCTTCCTGACCAGGCCATTTTTTGCGATACGGCACTGCGTCACTTTGAATGACAATTGCGCGGTCGCGTGACGCTGTACCCATACAAAATGTATGTCCTTTTTTCCTACAAATAGAGCTTTCTATGGTATTTAATCACCTCTGCGGTTTTTATTTTTTGAGCTATATAAACAAAAAAAAAAGACTGACAATTTTGAAAAAAATATATATTTTTTACTTTTTGCTACAGTATATTAAATATCTCCAAAAAAATTATTCATCAGTTTAGACCAATATGTATTCTTCATTCTACATATTTTTGGTAATTAAAAAAAAAGTGTATATTGATTGGTTTAAGCAAAAGTTATAGCTTCTACAAAATAGGGGATACTGTAGGTTTATGGCATTTTTATGACATGTTGACTCGCTGTTTCTTCTGGGGTCGTGGGCTTTGGCACTGTGAGTGGCATGCGTTTGCAATGTCTGCTCAATATCTCCTTTTACTATGCACATTAGTAAATCACTTTTGTAAGCCACGCCCCTATGCAGTTTCCACGCATCCAATTTTTCTCTAGCGCGTTCCCAGTTTCACATCTCTGATGTTATATTTTCTATTTTCTAGTAGTCTTTTTAATGTAAAATTGAATTTGCAAAAATTAATACATGGGTTCTCATTTTATGTTTTTCTTAGAAATAAACGCCTTTAGCGGTTGACGACTTCCTGTGAAATAAACGTGATTCCACTCTTTGGCAAAATGTTCATATGTGAAATGAACAGGCAGGACTGTATTTACCATAATGGCATCGATAGGCCAATGCCCAAGGCAGCAGGTTTATGGGGAAGCACCAAACCTCAACACTTATGCCGCGTACACACAACCGTTTTTCGGGTTGTAAAAAATTACGTTTTTATTTTTATATCATTAAAAATGATCGTGTGTGGGCTTCAGAGCATTTTTCGGGTTCTGAAAAACGGCAAAAAAAAAAAAATTCGAACATGCTCTAATTTTTAACAAATTTTTTAACGTTGTCGTTTTTCGGGTTGTAAAAAATGGCCGTGTGTGGGCTTTAACGATGTGAAAAATCCACGCATGCTCAGAAGCAAGTTATGAGACGGGAGCGCTTGTTCAGGTAAAACTACCGTTCGTAATGGAGTAAGCACATTCATCACGCTGTAACAGACAGAAAAGCGCGAATCGTCTTTTACTAACACGAAATCAGCTAAAGCAGCCCAAAGGGTGGCGCCATCGGAATGGAACTTCCCCTTTATAGTGCCGGCGTACGTGTTGTACGTCACAGCGCTTTGCTAGAGCTTTTTTTTTTCACGATCGTGTGTAGACAAGGCCGTTTTAATGATCGGGTTAAAAAAAACTTTGGGCCAGATTCAGAGAAGAAGTACGCCGGAGTATCTGCTTATACTCCAGTGTACTTTCAAATATGCCGCGTCGTATCTTTAGTTTGAATCCTCAAACCAAGATACGACGGCTTCTGGCTTCGATCCGACAGGCGTACGGCTTTGTACGCCTTCGGATCGTAGGTGTAATACTTTGGCGCCCGCTGGGTGGAGTTTGCGTCGTTTCCGCGTCGGGTATGCTAATTATCTGTTTACGGCGATTCACGAAGGTACGCGCGGCCGTCGCATTCTCTTATGTCGTCGCTAGTTGGCTTTTCCCGGCGTATAGTTAAAGCTGCTATTTTGTGGCCTATCTTTAGACTTGCCATGTTAAAGTATGGCCGTCGTTCCTGCGTCGAATTTCAATTTTTTTTTTTTTGCGTAAGTCTTCCGTGAATAGGAAAGGACCTAACTCACGTCGACGCTCAAAAAATGACATCGGTGCGACGTCATTTCGCGCAAAGCACGGCGGGAAATTTCAAAACGGAGCATGCGCAGTACGTTCGGCGCGGGAACGCGCCTAATTTAAATGATACACGACCCATTTGAATTAGGCGGGCTTGCGCCGGACGGATTTACGCTACGCCGCCGCCGCAAGTTTACAGGCAAGTGCTTTGTGAATCAAGCACTTGCCCATAAAACTTGCGGCGGTGTAACGTAAATGCAATACGTTACGCCGCCGGAATTCTACGTGAATCTGGCCCTTTGTTTTTTCTAGAGCCTGAAAAAAGTCAATTTTTTACAACCCGAAAAACGGTCATGTGTACGCGGCATTAGAAACAAAATGTTTTGTTTTTTTAGTTTGTTTCCTTTCTTTGGCCACTTAACATTTGTAGTTATTCCTATTGCCATCTGGAATTTTTTTCCGATGGATGTTGGCTCAAACTTGTCTTGCATTCACACAGTCGCACAAATGTTGTCGTAAATTCCGATCGCCAAGAATGCGGTCACGTACAACACGTACGACGGCACTATTAAAGGGAAGTTCAATACCAGTCGTGTTAGTAGAAGTTTGGTGAGAGACGATTTGTGCTTTTCAGCCTCGTGCTTTTCAGTCCGTTACAGCGTGACAAATATGCTATCTCCATTACGAACGCTACTTTTACCAGACCGAGCGCTTCCGTCTCGTACTTGATTCAGAGCATACGTGAAAATGTGTGCGTCGGAATTGTATACACACGATCAGAATTTACGGGAACTGAATTTGTTGTCGGAAAATTTGAGAACCAGCTCTAAATTTTTTACAAAGATCCGATGGAGCCAAAACAAGGTTGGAATTTCTGACAACAAGCTCCTATCGAACATTTTTTTAGAAAAAGCAATTATTTTTACTTTTTGCTATAATAAATATCCCCCAAAATATATATTAAAAAAATGTCCTCAGTTTAGGCCGATACGTATTCTTCTATTGCGCTTTGCGCAAAAGTTAAAATGTATAGCTATGGGGATATATTTATGGCATTTTTAGTATTATATGTTTTTTATTAGTAATGTCGGTGATCTGCAATTTTTATAGTTGTACATTATGGTGGACACATCGGACACTTTTGACACTATTTTGGGACCATTGTCATTTATACAGCGATCATTACTATAAAAATGCACTGATTACTGTGTAAATGACACTGACAGGGAAGGGGTTAAACACTAGGGGGCGATCAAGGGGTTAAGTGTGTCCTAGGGAGTGATTCTGACTGTGGGGTGGATGGTCTCACAACAACATGACAGAGATCACTTGCTCCCGATGACAGGGAGCAGTAGATCCCGGTCATGTTGCTAGGCAGAACAGGGAAATGCCTTGTTTACATCTCCCTTTTCTACCTCTCAGTGCCACAATAATGGGACACTGGCAAACATCGAGTCCACGGGACCCATGGGCACGGTCATGCAGTACGCGTCAGGCACACACCCACTACCCTGCAAATTAAAGGGGACGTACAGGTACGCCCATTTGCCCACCGCTGCTTTTCTGCCTACGTATATTGCGTACAGCGGTCGGCAAGTGGTTAAATGAATGCGTTTTTGTCTATTTCTTGATGAAAAACAAAAGTGTTTAACCGAGAAAAATCCGGCCCAAGGAGGTTGTAAGACCTGGCACATTCTGTGCATTGCTTTGGATAGGCAAAGCACAAATTTACTTTAAGCCCCTGTTCACATTGGCGTGATTTGACATGTTAAATTGCATGCCAAATCACAGCCTATTGCCAGCAACGGAACTGTCCCAATCAATGTTGTATAAATACAGCTGTTCTGTGAAGCCCTCAGAGTTTTTTTTAGAGAACATTACAGTAGTGAGAAAATAGAATCATGAAGGCCAAGGAACACATCAGACAGGTCAGGGATAAAGTGTTGGAGAAGTGTATCCCAAGCTTTGAACATCTCACGGAGCACTGTTCAATCTATCATCCAAAAATATAAGGAGTTAAAGCACAACTGCAAACCTATCAAGACATGGGCGTCCACCTAAACAGACAGGCTGGGCAAGGAGAGCATTAATCAGAGAAGCAGCCTAGAGGTCCATGGTAACTCTGGAGGAGCCACAGAGATCCACAGCTCAGGTGGGAGAATCTGTCCACAGGACAACTATAAGGCCTCATACACACGACAGAGATTCTCGGCAGAATTCGCCGAGAAACTCGGTCAAAACCCGGATTCTGCCGAGAATCTCTGTCGTCTGTACAGTTTTGGCTCGATGGAGCCGCCGAGGAGCTCGACGAGAAAATAGAGAACATGTTCTCTATTTTCTCGTTGGCCGCGTTGTTCTATAGGAGAAGGCGGCCCGCCGAGCTCTTCGGCGGCTTCATCCCAAAACGAGACGAGGAACTCGACGTGCCAAGCACGTCGAGTTTCTCTGTCGTGTGTACGAGGCCTTAGTGGTGCACTCCACAAATCTGGCCTTTATGGAAGAGTGGCAAGAAGAAAGACATTGTTGAAAGAAAGCCATAAGAAATCCTATTTGTAGTTTGTGAGAAGCCATGTGGGGGACGCAGCAAACATGTGGAAGAAGGTGCTCTGATCAGATGAGACCAAAATTGAACTTTTTGGCCCAAATGCAAAACGCTATGTGTAGAAGAAAACTCAGGCCTCGTACACACGGCCGAGGAACTCGACGTGCCAAACACGTCGAGTTCCTCGGCGAGTTCAGGGATGAAGCCGCCGAGGAGCTCGGCGGGCCGCCTTCTCCCATAGAACAACGAGAAAATAGAGAACATGTTCTCTATTTTCTCGACGAGTTCCTCGGCGGCTCCATCGGGCCAAAAGTGTACAGACGACAGAGTTTCTCGGCAGAATCCGGCTCTGACCGAGTTTCTCGCTGAATTCTGCCGAGAAACTCTGTCGTGTGTACGAGGCCTCACAGTGCAAATCACCCTGAACACACCATCTCCACCGTGAAACATGGTGGTGGCAGCATCATGTTGTAAGGATGCTTTTCTTCAGCAGGAATCAGGAAGGTGGTCAATTGATGGGAAGATGGATCGGAATTTTGCGTGTCGGAAATGCTACAGACGATCGGATTTTCCAATAGGATTTTTTTTCATCTGAAAATTTGAGAACCAGCTCTCAATCTTTTGTTGGCAGAAATTCTGACAGCAAAAGTCTGATGCAGCATACACACGGTCAAAGACACACGAAGACGTACGCCTGTCGGATCTAACACAGATGCCGTCGTATCTTGTTTTGAGGATTCAAAACAAAGATACGACGCAGGAAATTTGAAAGTACGCCGGCGTACTCTCTTTGTGCATCTGCCCCATAATGCCTCTTCACTGCCTTTCAAATGATCCAAAGCGGATTGTGTTTTAGAGTAGTGATCATCAACCCTGTCCTCAGGGCCCACTAACAGGCCAGGTTTTATGTATTACCTTGGGGAGATGCAGGCTAGAATACTGCAATCACTGAGCAGCAAATGATATCACCTGTGATGTATTTCAGTTATCTTGCAAACCTGGCCTGTTAGTGGGTCCTGAGGACAGGGTTGATGACCACTGGTATAGAGGACTAATGCCGCGTACACACGACCATTTTTAATGGTCTAGAAAAAACGTTGGTTTTTTTTCAAGCCAGCCTTGCCTACACACGATCGTGAAAAAAAGCGCGGTGACGTACAACACGTACGACGGCACTATAAAGGGGAAGTTCCATTCGGATGGCGCCACCCTTGGGGCTGCTTTTGCTGATTTTGTGTTAGTAAAAGTTTGGTGAGAGACGATTCGTGCTTTTCAGTCTGTTACAGCGTGACGAATGTGCTATCTCCATTACGAACGCTAGTTTTACCAGAACGAGCGCTCCCGTCTCATAACTTTTTTTTCACGTCGTTAAAGCCTACACACGACCATTTTTTACAACGTGAAAAACAACGCGAAAATTTAGAGCATGTTCTAAATTTTTAATGCCCATTTTTAACGTCGCGAAAAATGCTCTGGAGCCCACACACGATCATTTTTAATGACATAAAAAAAATGTAATTTTTCACATTGTGAAAAACGGTTGTGTGTACGCGGCATAACACTTGTATAAAAAAAACCCTAAGGGCTTGTTCACACTAGTGGCTGGTAGATAGTAAAACACAGCGGTTGAGCTGCATTTTTCCTGTCCCCCAGCTGCACCCCTTTAGCCAGGGAAGCACACATGCAGCCGCAGTGATGCAATGCTTTGCGGCTGCAGCAGGAAATATGCCCCCTGCTGTTTTTGGCAGGGACACCCCCCCTTGTTGAAGGCATGTGGCCTGGTATGGTTCAGGGGTTTGTTTTTTGGATTTTGCCATGGGATTTCCACTTAGAATCCAAACCAGATCAGACCAGCGATAGAAGATATTCACCTGGGATGCAGCCAGTGACGTCACTGGTGCATGCGTTCTGAAGAGACGGCATACCCCGTTCATATAGCTGGAGCCCGTGAACACGGAAAGAAGATCGGGGGAGGATGAAAGCGCCAGGGAGCTGCGCTGGAGGACTCCATGTGCAGGTAACTCTGTCTGCCGCTTACTAGCACATTATGACATAACGCTGCAGGGGGCACAATTTTTTTTTTTGAGGGGGGACTGTCATATATACAGGTGTGGGGGGGGGGGTGGACGCATTTATACAGGTGTGTGGGCGGGGCACTGACATATATACAGGGGTGGGGGAGCGCTGACATTTATACAGGTGTGTGTGGGGGGGGCGCTGATCTATATACAGGTGTGTGTGGGGAGGCTGAAATATATACAGGTGTGTGAGGGGGGGGGGGGCCTGACATATATACAGGCGTGTGTGGGGGGGCGCTGATCTATATACAGGCGTGTGGGGGTGGCGCTGATCTATATACAGGTGTGTGTGGGGAGGCTGAAATATATACAGGTGTGTGAGGGGGCCTGACATATATACAGGTTTGTGTGTGTAGGGGTGACATATATACAGGTGTGTGAGGGGGGGGCCTGACATATATAGAGGTGCGTGTAGGGGGGCCTGACATATATACAGGTGCGTGTCTGTGGGACGGTGACACATATACAGGTGCGTGTGTGGGGGGCTGACATATATACTGGTGTGTGGGGGAGGCTGAAATATATACAGGTGTGAGGGTGACAAATATACAGGTGTGTGGGGGGGCTGACCTTTATACAGGTGTGTGTGGGGGGGAGATATATACAGGTGTCGGGGGGGGGGTGACATATATACAGCTAGGTGTGAGGGGGCTGATAAATATACAGGTGTGAGGAGGGAACAGGATTGAGGGGGGGGGGGGGGGGGGCTGAGTGCGTACAGGTGAGGTGGTCTATGTGCGGATTCAGTAGGATGGCCCATATCACTTTAATAGTAAATATTTTAATAGATTTTTTTTTCTTCTATTAAAGCAGTTTAGTGTCCCTTTAAGTTAGATGAGCCATGCCAACACAGGGGGGCTTCCCAGCAGAGAGAGCTGATCTCAGATAGGAGGTGGGTGAGCCCCCAGCACACACACACAGAGCAGCGATCGCAGACATGGTATGGAGCGGTGTGATTGACGTGTGACGTCAGTGTGCGGGGCGGAGCGTTGTGTTGCTGAGCAGGGAAGGGATCCGGTGGCGGTGTTCGGTGGCGGTGTGCACGGCGCTGTGTCTGGGAGGATCTGGATGCAGTATGTAGGGAGAGAAAACGGAAGACGGGGATCCGCCGGGCACATCGCTATCTATCGGGACATCTTCCTCCCCCATTGGATTACAAGCAGCAGCGCTGGTGGGGTGAGCCGGGAGAACCCCCCACATTGCTCTGACATGTCCCCCCAGATGAGGAGCCCCCTCGGTGCTCACCCCCGGATCCTGTGCCAGCTGCGGGATTAAAGGGATCGGGACAGCTGGGAACATCATCATCTCTCCGAGAAGTCCGGACTGATCTCCAGGTAAGGAGGCAAGGTGCAGTGATTGGAGGTCATGCACTGGTTCCCCAATGACAGCCATCCCCTGCTGAGAAAAGTACAGCCTAGGACACAGCAGGTGGAGATCCCCCCCATATGACTGATCCATGATGGGGGACACCTGAACTCCAACCATCACCAATAGATTGGGAAGACTGGGGTGGCCTCTATTAAACAGGTCAGATCCTCTAATTGACAAAGTGGTGCAAAGTGCTGTAACCCGTAGCAACCAAAAGCATCGGTTGGCGTCCGATCTTTAAAAGACTGTTTTCTGATTGGTTGCTGGGGGTTATCACACTTTGTACCTAATGCAATCAAACCGTCGCTGTCAGTGTGGTTGCCGGGGGTTACTGCTTTTAATTGAATTCCATTTTAATGAGCTCTTCTAGGATCGGTGTCGGAGAGGCCTTCTTCTAGAACTCCTCTTAGGGATCCTGATGTAATCACAGCAGAATATCCTATACCAGGGAATAAACTGCTTCATTACCTCCAGAGCAAGTCCACATACAGTACATGGCACACTATAGGAGTCTGCCAACTGCTGCAATTATCACCTCTTTACACCCAACTCCGCCAACTATGCCAGGTTATGTAAAGCAAACCCTTGAGACCCTTCCCCAGTCTCAGGCTGGAGCTCCATCCATTTATCTCCCAACATTTCCATTGTAGTCTATGGGGAATCTATCTCTAGCAATAGAGGAGGCTGGTTAATAGGAGACAGAGAGAATATGTCACAATGAGAGAGCAAGAGATGCCCACGTATGCGTGGAAAAGAGCTGCCTCCAATGGGCAAATTAGCACTTCCACCTTTTAAAAAGCGATATTTTCCGGCTGGGCAGCGGATTGCATTTGCCACATGAGGAGATTCCTGATTAATGCATGTTGTGATTCCAGAGATGCAATAGGGGTGCAGATTAATGGGGTACGGGTAGATTTTTCCAGCTAACATGCTGCCAGCTCTCCATACAGTAGTCTTCATAAACTGCAGTGAGTGTGAAATGGTAGAAATGATATTAGAACTCTGTATAAAATCGTACTATCTGTACAGCCTTTGATGGCTATAGAGGCATTTACACTATACCGACCCCGAAGAATATTTCATGATAACGCCGTCCAATTAGCACGTTGCATCTTGCAGACTACGAACACACACCGCCTTGACAGTGATTGGGTTTGGTTACATATCCATGTATCGATCGGAGAGTGTCTGATAAAGGTTATATGATCAGAGAGCAGTCTCTTGGGGCAAATGATGTAACGGGGGGGGGGGGGGGGGGTGTAGCATGGATTTCCATCAGGCTGATATTTAGCAAAGAAGGGAGGGCTAAGTCAAACCTAGGGTTTGGCAAGGGTGGGTTATGTCATTGGTGGGTCTGAAGATATCTGGGACAGTTTTGGAAATCAGATTGGGCATAGCGAAGATAGCTGGATTTAGTCATCACAAATAATAGGAGGTGACGGTGAAGTTGGAAGATGATATAATTATAAGAGACGTGTGAGATTATAATAATAATAATAATAATAATAAACCAATTATATAACTGAAAGGGGCAGTTGGGCAAATAACATGTAACAAAAAGAGGTTACTGCCAAATTCCATATTATTATATTAAGGGAAAGGGGGCACATTTAATGGCATAGACCGAGGGGGGGGGGTGTAAGTGTATGGTAAAGATGGGTCAAGAATAATCTGCTGTCTACAATCGGATTATACTGTACAATTATAGTAAAGTTGGCACTAAAGGATCACATATATCCATAAAGAATAAATGGGTGTGGGTCCTATAATAGAAATGCATCAAATGTACCTGGAATCCCATATAATGCCAATGCAAGGTTGTTAACATTACATGGTACTGTGGAGCTAGGTTGTAGGCACAGAGCCTAGGTATGTATTGCCAGGGGGGGCACAAATTGATACAGGATTCAGAAGCCACTCCGTTCAGTCTGGGAGCCAGTAGGCGTCTTTGGGAAGCCGGGGACTCTGTTAATCAGTACAGCAATGCAAAGAGGAATCCTAGGCAAAGTGCTGTAACTCGTAAAAATGTATTAGAATTCATCTTCCATTCATTTCCAGTAACTGAGATCAGGTCAGTTGGCATGAGGTACTGCTCTCTGTATATCATCATGGAGCTTTGCATGTTTTCAGCAATCTCAACATAAAAGGTTCCAGGAATCTATGCAGGAATTCATCCCGACCCAAGTAATTGCCATCCCATCCCCCCCCCCCCCCCATCACACTGATCTCATCCCTATACCCCCCATCACATATGGCAGAGGTGATGGGGGGATCAGTAAGAGACAGCAGTGGTGTTGGGGGAGGATGGTACTGCCATTGATCTCACCCCTATTCCCCCCCCCCACACACACACTACCACTGTCACTGATCCCACCAACACTGTGCCACTGGTCTCACCCCCCCCCCCTCACTACCACTGATCCCACCAACACTGCTGCCACTGATCCCAACCCCCTCACAATTGGCACTGATCTTGCCACCACCGCGGCCACTTATGCCACCACCGCGGCCACTGGTCACGCCACCACCACTGATCTCGCGGCCACTGGTCCCACCACCACCGCGGCCACTGGTCCCAACCCCCTCACAATCGCCACTGATCTTGCCACCACCGCGGCCACTTATGCCACCACCGCAGCCACTGGTCACGCCACCACCACTGATCTCACGGCCACTGGTCCCACCACCACCGCGGCCACTGGTCCCAACCCCCTCACCATCCCCACTGATCTTGCCACCACCGCGGCCACTTATGCCACCACCGCGGCCACTGGTCCTGCCACCACCACTGATCTCGCGGCCACTGATCCCACCCCCCCTCACCATCGATCTCGCCACCACCGCGGCCACTGATCCCACCCCCCTCACCACCACTGCTGATCTTACTGATGCAACTGCTCCCACCACTGCTGCCACTGTTTCTACTTCCCTCGCTGCCACTGTTTCCATACCCCTCACTACCACCGCTGATCTTACCGATGCCACTGTTCCCATCCCCCTCACCCCCACTGCTGATCTTACTGCTGCCACTGTTCCCACCCCCTTCCCTCGCCGCTACTGCTGCCACTGTTCCCACCCCCTTCCCTCGCCACGGCCACTAATCCCACCCCCCTCATCACCACTGCTGCCACTGTTTCCACCCTCTCCACCACTGCTGCCACTGTTCCCACCCCCTATCTCACCACCGCTGCTGCCACTGTTCCCACCTCCCTCATCACCACTGCTGCCACTGTTCCCACCCCCCTCATCATCACCAATGCTGCCACTGTTCCCACATCCCTCACCAACACCACCGCTGATCTTACCGATGCAACTGTTCCCACCCCCTCACCACTGCTGCCACTGTTCCCACCCCCTCACCACTGCTGCCACTGTTCCCACCCCCTCACCACTGCTGCCACTGTTCCCACCCCCTCACCACTGCTGCCACTGTTCCCACCCCCTCACCACTGCTGCCACTGTTCCCACCCCCTCACCACTGCTGCCACTGTTCCCACCCCCTCACCACTGCTGCCACTGTTCCCACCCCCTCGCCCACCACCGCTGCTGCCACTGTTCCCACCCCCTCGCTCACCACCGCTGCTGCCACTGTTCCCACCCCCTCGCTCACCACCGCTGCTGCCACTGTTCCCACCCCCTCGCTCACCACCGCTGCTGCCACTGTTCCCACCCCCTCGCTCACCACCGCTGCTGCCACTGTTCCCACCCCCTCGCTCACCACCGCTGCTGCCACTGTTCCCACCCCCTCGCTCACCACCGCTGCTGCCACTGTTCCCACCCCCTCGCTCACCACCGCTGCTGCCACTGTTCCCACCCCCTCGCTCACCATCGCTGCTGCCACTGTTCCCACCTCCCTCATCACCGCTGCTGCCACTGTTCCCACCCCCTCGCTCACCACCACCACTGCCACTGTTCCCACCCAAAAAAATCTTTTGTCTCTAAATTGCACAAAAAACAATATTGACAATTTTTATACTGAGAAAAAAAAATGTGTGTGTGTATGTATATATAGATATATATAGATATCTATATCCTAAAAATGAGCATTTTCCTGCCCTAGGTAATTTATATATATATTTTTTTTTTTCCATGCCCCTTATCTGTTTCTTCAAAACTCACTTGTCCAGTGTATCCATCGTTGTCCCGCTGTGATCTGCTGCCACAGGCCAGTCCCACATTGCCATCTTCACTTCCTACATCATCAGGAGCTGGTTGTCTCTTCTGGGATCATGAAGCCAGCCCCTGATGATGCTCTGCCAGGTCCTCACTTCAGCGTCTGAGCTCCTGCAGTCTACTGGAACATGTAATGGGGAATCCCAGGAGGCTTGTATGTCTTTTATTGTATATATCGCAAGATGGGGGGTTGGGGAAATCTCAATTGTGAGAATTTTGGGAGAATGTTTACTTTAATGACAAAGTCATTGTCCGGTCAATGGGCCTACAGTTGAAATTGATGTGGTCAATAAGGGGTTTACAGGTCACTCAGCCCTGAATAGACAAAGTGACTATCTGGCTCCTCAAATGTATTCAGCCTTGTTGGATGTGAAGTTAAAAAAAATGAATTAAAGAGAACCTGTCAAAAAGAAAATGTCTCCAACTCTTACAGCATAGAGTAGCCATTTGTCAGGTGTCCAGTCATGCTTTTCCTATGGCTTAGCAGGTGAATCGCTGACCTTGAACAAGCATGAGGTTTGACTTCACTGGTGGCACTTGTTTCCGGGCACTGACTGACCAATTCTTGAAGCCGGAGGACTAAAATCGAAGTCTGCAACTAGAAACATTTGTAGGAGATCATCAATGGAATTTCTGTCTCCATATTATGGGTCTGCTTATAAATAACTGAGTTCTGATTTTGGATAGAATTTGTTTTACCATTTTGTTTTATTTATTTTTATTTTGGCTTACTGGATCTGCTAGTAACATTGTTTCTCATGTTGTATCATACTCTGTTTTGTTAAAGGGGTTGTAAAGGTTTTTTTTGTTCTAAATAGGTTCCTTTAAGCTAGTGCATTGTTGGTTCACTTACCTTTTTTCGCTAGATTCACATAGATCAGCGGATCTTTAGATCCGCGTGATCTATGTGATTTAAGATCCGCTGCCGCAAGTTTGAGAGGCAAGTGGCTAATTCACTAAACACTTACCTTCAAACTTGCGGCGGCGGATTGTAAATCCCCCGGCGGAATTCAAATTCCGCGGCTAGGGGGAGTGTACTATTTAAATCAGGCGTGTCCCCGCGCCAATTTAAATGAGCATGCGCCGTCTGCGAAATTTCCCGGCGTGCATTGTTCCCACTGACGTCGCTAGGACGTCAGTGGTTTCGGCGTGAGCGTAACTTGCGGCGCGCGGGTTTCTGAATCGGCGTACGCAAACGACGTAAAAAAAAAAAATCGACGCGGGAACGACGGCTATACTTAACATTGGCTGCGCCTCATAGAAGCAGGGGTAAGTATACGCCGGGAAAACCGCTACGGAAATGTCGTAACAACACTGCGTCAGGTCCGCGAATTGTCGTATCTTGCTGATTTACATATTTCTCAGTGTAAATCGGCGAGAACGCCCCCCACGGCCATTTTTAAATTGCAGTTAAGATCCGACGGTGTAACACAGTTACACCTGTTGGATCTTAGGCATATCTATGCGTAACTGATTCTATGAATCAGTCACATAGATACGACCGGCCTAAGTCAGAGATACGACGGCGTATCAGGAGATACACCGTCGTATCTCTCTGTGAATCTAGCCCTAAATGTTTTTTTTCTTTGTCTGAATTTCTCACTTCCTGTTCCTCCTCAGTAAGCTTGCCCCCATCATCCGAGCCGTTCTTGCTGGGGGTCAGCATGCTTGCCCCCTCCCTTGGGACTACATCCCTGCGGGGAGACGCTGTGAACGTGAGAAATTCAGACAAAGGAAAAAACATTTAGAAGGGAAATGGAAGGAAAAGGTAAGTGAATCAACAATGCATTGGCTTAAAGGAACCTATTTAGAAAATAAAAAAACAAACCTTTACAACCCATTTAAAGGAACCTATTTAGAAAATAAAAAAACAAACCTTTACAGCCCCTTTAACTTACGGGGCTTGCTCTACTAAACTGTGGATTGAACCTGTTTTTCATTTCACGTATACCTATAGTAGTAATAGATTTTTCTAGTTTTGGATAGAGCGGAGAGGTATTAGAACATCGGTCCGGTTTTTATTGTGTCTGTGTCCCCATTAGGGGACAAAGAAAATCCCAACTCTTGAGCTGTCGTAATAGGAATCAAGTCTTCCTATGGGGAATGTAAACATACTTTGTAATAGGAATAGTGTGTGACTAGTCCTATTTATGGAGAGATTCGGGGTCAATAAGACCCCACATCTCTCCTCCAGGCTGGAAAGCATGAGATCAGTGAATTATTAATCTTTTACCGATCTCATGCTTTCAGCCACGATTGCGGCTTCGTTTACTTCAGGGTACCCGGGTGTGACATCATAACGTTGCGCCCGGGCCTCTGATGGTCATAGAGATGACCATATGGTCACTGGAAATCTCTATCCTCCTAATCCTGTGGCAGCCGATTCGTTTTCTCCAGGCCTCCGATGGCACGGGAGAGCCCGGAGAAGCACCGGATGGCGGCGGGAGGATGTCCCCTCCCGCCGCCTATAAGAACGATCAAGCGGCGGAACTGCCGATATGATCATTCTTATGGTGCGCAGAATTGCCACCTGAGAAGAATGATATCTGGATGAACTCTGAATGATGCCTGTAGCTGCATGCATCATTCAGATATCCACCCTAAAGTCCAGGACGTCATATGACGTCCTACGGTAGGGAAGTGGTTAAAGTTTCCTCTGATTCTCACACGCACCTTTTTATTAGACCAACATGCACATCATCTATGCAGTCCATGTCAGGTGAAATGAATCATTTCCCAGCCCGCTGAATGACTTGTGATTCAGAAGCTGGTCTGCCATTATGAATATTTGAGCAATACGTGATCCAATTTTTGTATACTCATTTTTATCGTGTGACAGTCTCTTTTGTTATATTTTTATATGAATTTAGGAATATTCAGAAAAAATTGTTTAACCACTTCCCGCCCGGCCTATGGCCGATTTACGTCCGGGAAGTGGTTCTGAAATCCTGATAGGACGCCCATGGACGTCCTGCAGGATTTCATGCCGCGCACTCCCGTGGGGGCATGCAGCGCGGCGATCGGTGATGCGGGGTGTCAGTCTGACACCCTGCATCTCCGATCTCGGTAAAGAGCCTCCGGCGGAGACTCTTTACCACGTGATCAGCCGTGTCCAACCACGGCTGATCACGATGTAAACAGGAAGAGCCATTGATGGCTCTTCCTCACTCGCGTCTGATAGACGCGAGTAGAGGAGAGCCGATCTGCGGCTCTCCTGACAGGGGGGGTTCGCGCTGATTGTTTATCAGCGCAGCCCCCCCTCGGATCGCCACACTGGACCACCAGGGAAGCCCACCCTGGACCACCAGGGTGGGCCAAACAAAAAAAAAAGCATTGGGGAAAAAAAAAAAAAGATGCCAATCAGTGCCCACAAATGGGCACTGACTGGCAACATGGGTAGATCAGTGCCGCCCCACAATGTCCATCAGTGCCACCCCAAGTGTCCATCAGTGCCACCCCACAGTGCCCATCAATGCCCAGTGCCCACCTATCAGTGCCCATCTGCCACCCATAAGTATCCATCAGTGCCACCCATCAGTGCCGCCTATGTGTGCCCATCAGTGCCGCCTATGTGTGCCCATCAGTGCCGCATACCAGCACCGCCAATCAGTGCCACCTCATCTGTGCCCGTCGGTACTACCTCATCGATGTCAATCAGTGCCATCTCATCGGTGCCCATCAGTGCCGCCATATCAGTGCCCGTAATTGAAAGAGAAAACGTACTTATTTACAAAAAAATTTAATTTTAAGTCTTTTTTTAGTTGCGCAAAAAAAATCGCAGAGGTGATCAAATACCACCAAAAGAAAGCTCTATTTGTGGGGAAAAAAGGACGCCAATTTTGTTTGGGAGCCACGTCGCACGACCGCGCAATTGCCATTCAAAGTGCAACAGTGCTAAAAGCTGAAAATTGGCTTGGGCGGGAAGGTGCGTAAGTGCCTGGTATGGAAGTGGTTAAACAGGTTTTTGTTCGGATATTTCCGAATGAACAAATTTGTTGAAATTCATTACATGAATTCGGAACGAATCGTACATGTGTAGCTTGAGCTTTTGAGCTCTGTAAATAGGTTTTTTACAAAAGAAGGGCAACACAAAAAAAAGAACCCAAATTTCCACCAGCTAGCTCAAGAGACTAGAAAATATTAATGTGCAATATTTTAAATTTACCAGCCAAAAATAGTTTGTTTATTTTTTTTATGTATCTTTCTGTTTGAGGGAAAAAAAGCTAGTTTTTTTTTTTTGTATGCATTTGCTTTCTTTCTGTGCCAATTTATATGTCTGTCCATCACAGCTATTCTCTGTATGTGTCCTTTCATTAATGTGTAGCTGAATGTATCAATGTATTACAGGATAAAGATAAGAGAAGCCAGCAAGGACCTTCATGACCTGTATAAATCGTCCCTATGGTAAAGACTGTAACAATTTGCTTTGAAGTGAAATCCTGTAAAAATACGACAGCTGCCATTGTTAACTTGTGTGTGAAGGTGCAAGCTTTGGGCATGTCATCTGCATCTTTCATTCACTAATTAGTAAGAGTGGGGGGAGATATACTAAAAGCGATGCAGCTTTGCATAATAACCAATCAAGCTTCAGCTTGTTCAACTAGGATTTGACAATGAAACAGAGAAGCGGATTGTTTACAATGCATAACTGCAACAGATTCTGTGTGCATACGTTTTTAGGAAATCTCCCTCACAAGCATGCAACCAGTAGGGTGTTGGGACTTCTAATATGCCTATGCAATTTCCAGGTCAGTAATTGTACCAAGTAGTGAAGGAATGACAGCCCTGGAACTAGCACCAGTAAACAGAAGTTGGCAGTGGAAACATGTTTGTATTCTAACATAAATACTAAAATGTTGATGGAGACCCACCAAGTCCAGGGGGCCTCATGACCCTTTGACCTTTGTCATAGACCTAACTGTGGCCATTTTTAAGCCTTCAGGTTTGGTGTGGATTCTAAGGGGAACTCCACCCCAAATAAAAAAAAAATGGGATGGAGTTCCCCCAAAAATCCACACCAGACCCCTTATCCAAGCATGCGACCTGGCCAGCCGCAGAAAAGAGTGGGGGATGAGAGAGTGCCCCCTCCTCCTGAACCGTACCAGGCCACATGACCTCAACATGGGGAGAATGTCCCATCAACATGGGGACATCCTCCCCATGTTGAGGGCATGTGGCCTGGTACGGTTCAGGAGGGGGGGCACTCTCTCACCCCCCCCCCTCTTTTCTGTGGCCAGCCAGGTTGCGTGCTCGGATAAGGGGTCTGGTGTGGATTTTTGGGGGAACTCCACGCCATTTTTTTTTTATTTGGTTTTAATTGATTCCCCTTAAAGCGGAGTTCCGGCCACAATTTCACTTTTTAAATATAAATACGCCTGTAATACACAAGCTTAATGTATTCTAGTAAAGTTAGTCTGTAAACTAAGGTCCGTTTTGTTAGGTTGTTACAGCATTTAGACACTTTATAAAATAGAAATTGACTGGGGCCATCTTAAGTGTGGGCATCATGAAGCCAGGCTGTATGACTTCCTGGATTTCAGCCTTGCAAATCTCACACATGCTCAGTGCTGCACAAGCAGTGTCAGATCAGGTTTCAGCACCTGTGCTGTCCAAGTCACATGATTCTTTGAGACTGGGGAATGCACTCCTGGAAAGTTACACCCACTACAATCCCAGGAGTCTGTGCGGTGTAGGTTAGGAAGCATTAAGCACCTAGGTGCAGGAAGTGGGAAGATTAACTATTCTGCCTAGCAACAACACTTTGAAGGCATCTAAAAAAAATAAAAATAAAAATCGTAAAGGACTAATGACATTTTTTTAAAACTACTGATGTAATGTTATATTTATGGGTGGAACTCCACTTTAATATCCATACCAGACCTGAAGGGCCTGGTAATTGAATTTGGGGGGACCCCACGCTTTTTTTTAATATGCATGAATTCTCTCTGAATTGCCGGGAGCCGACAATTCATTATAGCCTCATGTCTCTCTATGTCAAATCTTTTCTCTCTATGTCGACTCTTCTTCATGTCTCTATAATGTCGAATCTTTTCTCTTTATGTAGAATAATATTGGACTAATAGAGTTAAGGTTAGGCACATTCGACCGCAACGAAAGCGAAAATAAAGCATTTGTTTATGTCGCATCTTTCGTTTTTCTGTGCTTCTTAAAATTTAGACGAAACATGTATGCACATGTCTAATAAAAACCTGACAGACTCAAGCACTCCCCTGCTGTATCCAGAATTCGATTTGGATGGAGTTGGGAGTAAAAGCTGATCTCCAGGCATATTAAAATATTTATTTAATGCTGTATTCCTTATTTCATTATCATTAAGTAAAAAAAAATATATATATATATATATATCTCATATGTTTTTATTTATAATATATATATATATATTTTTTATGCAAACAGTGCAAGTACTCAAATTTGACTTTGTATTGGCCTTTCCCAGTCCCTGTGCAACAGAGCTTAAAGCAGTAGAGGAAAAAGCAGCGTATGCAGCCAATCAGTGCTGATAAGTATACTCCTAGACAAAAAAAGAGCAGAGAGGTGAGCTTATCGCTGTACTGGTTCTCATTAAGGCTGCATTCACACCTAAGCGACAGCCGCGTTCGCGTGTAGCGGCAGATTTGCCGCGATTACAAATGTTTCATTTTTTTTTTTTTCCTAAAGTATTCCCATTGCTGTCTATGGGAAAACGCGCCTGTCGCGTGAAAAAAAGGGTCCGGGACTTTTTTTCAGGCGACAGGCGTTGCGCGTCTATGAGATGTGAACCATCTCCATAGACGGCAATGGGAATTCTCCCCTCTAGCGACAGAAGTGTCCCGCGTAGGGCGTTTTGTCGCTTAGGTGTGAATGG